>NC_084489.1:5000000-5623750 GCF_030035675.1 Rhineura floridana | reverse complement strand
AGCCAGAGACTGCTGAGCCCCAGGGGAACTGGCTCCAGACTGGGGCTAAGAAGGAGCCGGCCAAGCCTGGCCTCCACTGCCACTGCTCGCCTCCACCCATCACCCTCACCTGTACTTCTGTGGGTGGCGGAAGCGGGCAGGGACTGCTGCTGGAGGGGTCCCTGCAGGGGCGGCGGCTGCTCAGTCCTCATCTCTAGTCCCTGCCTGCGGCTGCCTGACTGAGAAAGAGTGGGAAAGCAGCCAGCCACAGCCCAACGTATGCGTGTGTCAATCACGCATGAGTGGCTGAGGGGGCCAATGAAAAGCCGGAGATTCTCCAGTTTAAAGAAAGTATTGCCGGAGGCCGGAGACGGCCCCATTTTGCCGGAGACTCCGGCAGAAAACCGGAGACCTGGCAACCCTAACCTGGATCCAACATTGTCGTTTTGTTTCGTTTATTGATTTACGGTCATAGACCCGCAAGGAAAACAGAAAGAATACAGTGTAGAATATAAGACAAAAGAACAGTATAGAATATATTATATACAATTTGTAGTGCTTAAATACAGGAAAGCTCAGATCTGACTGTACCATTATGAAGGGGTAGTGATAAAAGTACGCATCCGCTGAGTCACATATACAAATTTAGCTACTTGGATAGATATTTCTTTGTCAGATCCAGAGAGCAGGTGGATAATAATAGCTTCAGGTGATTTATAACGTAATTTCACCAATATTGGGTTCAAGAATTTCATACAAATCCGAAGGTACAATGGGCAATAAAGAAAAATATGCTGAAGGGTTTCAATGCTAGCACCACAGGGGCAAACACACATTTCGTATGGTACCCCCCTAAACCTCCCTTCCATTACCGCAGACTTTAAAGAATTAAACCTGGCTTTGGAGAAAGCCAGGCGTAAATTAGGGATTGTGAGGAAATCTAGGTATGAGTTGGATTTTCCGAATGTAAAGTGTAGCTTCAAGTGCAAAGGGGAGCATATACTAGAAGTCCTACTAATTGAGGTCTGATAATCAATGTCCTTGATTCTAGAGCGAATAGTAGCTAAGGCATCGCTAGGGGATTGCGATGCCAGATATGCCCTAGAGAGACCCATTTGTGACAATTTCAATTCCAGTTTGTTGTTCCAACTGGAAATCCAATTGTCTTTCCAGAGTAGAGTTATTAATCCGGAAGCGGTATTGGTTGATATTTTAACCCAGAAATTAACAGTTGTTAACCAAGCCTGGCATTCCATCGAGGTAAGTCCACATTCCAGTCTAAGCGCCACTGAAGGGACACACCTAGGCACTCCTAGCAAGCGGCGTAAAAAAAGGGAGAGAACAGCTTCGACTGGTGCATCTATTGAGTGTATCCAAAGTGGAACTCCGAATAGAATTTGAGGGATAATTTTGTTCTTAAATATCTGGATAATAGCCGGAATATATTGTCCTCCTTTATAATAGAAATAATGAAGCAAGTTCTTAATAGAGAATCTAGCACTCGCTATCGCCGATATTTTATGGGAGGTCCAATTCAGCGAAGAATGGAATGTAATACCGAGATACTTATATTGAGAAACTCGTTCGATTGAATGACCTTTGATTGTCCAAACTGGGGTGGTAATTCGTTTGGAAAAAACTAAGATTTTAGTTTTATAGAAATTTATTGACAAATGGTTCTCCAGGCAGTAAGCCATGAACACCCGTAGGATACGTTTAAGACCCACCTTCGATAATGAAAGTAGCACCGCATCGTCCGCGTAGAGCAATAAGGGGCAACTTAGATCCGCAAGCTTGGGAGAGTGGTGGTCGTGGGAAAGGCAATGTTCATTCAGGTCATTGATGAATAAGTTAAAAAGGAGGGGGGCTAATATACAGCCCTGTCTCACTCCTGTGAACGTGGGAATAGATTTAGTTAACCCACCATCCTTTCCACAGCGTACCCGAAGAGATGTATGTTGATGCAAGTGGTATATCAGGGCTAAGAGCCGTTTATCTATGGAGGTTTTGGATAACTTGGACCACAGGATGTCACGAGGAATAGAATCAAATGCAGCCTTTAGGTCAATAAAGGCTACATATAGGCCATTACCCTTATGCTTGCCATACTTTTCTGCAAGGTGGTATAAGAGAAGGCAATGCTCCAGGATAGAGGTCCCTTTTCGAAAACCTGCTTGTTCCTTACCCAGAATATCTTGTTCCTCCATCCACGCCTGGAGTTTTGTTTTCAAATACGAAGCATAAAGTTTCCCAATAACAGATAAGAGGCTGATGGGACGGAAGTTAGAGGGGTCATCTCTACCTCCTTTTTTGTATATGGGAATGATTATTGCTTCTCGCCACGTTGTCGGGAAGCGGCCGGATTTGTTAAGTTTGGTAAAAAAAACCTTGCTAGAAAAGGGGCCCACCAATCCTGAAAATTTTTTAGGAGTTCAGGGGGGATGTTGTCAGAGCCCGGAGCTTTGCCTGATTTTAGACCATCAATCAGATTTCTTATCTCCATTTGGTTGACGGGAGACCATATGGATAGGGAGCTAAGATCCGGGGGAACATATGCATTGGGATCCTCCATTGTCACTTCTGGCCCAGGTGGCCATGGCAGCTAGGAGTACCTATTTCCAGCTTTGCCACAGGACTCCATGCTCTGGTAACTTCCAGACTGGATATTGCAGTGTGCTCTACATAGAGCTACCCTTAAAAACAAGTTGGCAACTGCAACTGGTCCAAAATGCAGTGGCCAGACTACTGGCTGGGGTTGACTTTAGAACTCATATAGCCCCTGTGCTAAAACAGTTGCATTGGTTTCCAGTTTGTTTCCAAGCCTACTATAAGGCGCTCATGCTAGTGTTTAAAGCTCAATTATCTGAGAGACCGCCTCCTTCCCTATAGACCCTCTAGGGTTTTAGGGCCTTCCTGGTAGTTCTGCTCTCAGAGGGTTGGGGGAGGGTGGCCTGGGAGAGGGCATTCTCTGTGGCAGCGCCTAAGTTTTGAAATTCCCTCCCCACAGAGACACATCTGGCATCTTCACTATAAAGTTTTTGGTGAATGCTGAATTACCCTTTGACGTTTGAGGTGTATATTTTCAGGATCCACCCTATTCCTGTGATTGTAATCTGTTCTAATTGCTTTTAGCATTGAAATTTAACCTGTTGTAACCTGCCCTGGGACCTGCCAGTGAAGGGTGGGTAAGAACAACAATAATAATGTAAACTGCTTAGAGGTTTTCTTACAATCAAGTGGTACATGCATTGTGTTCAATAAAATAAAACAAATATTTGTACCTATCTGAAGGCCCACTGGGAAACAAGTCAGATTTCAAAATGTAGAACATCAGCTGAGACCCAGAGACCTACAGAGCAATCCAAGTTGTTGGAGGCTGGTGGGAGCGGAGCCCGTGGAAGTGGCCGCCACATCCAGCTGCCATTCAGTAGCCACTGGGAGGGGAGGATGCTGGCTGTGCCAGCAGGGCACACTGAAAGGAAACAAATGCGTGTTTCCTTCTGCCATCCTGTCTCTCGACCAGAGCTTGGAAAAGTTACTTTTTTGAACTACAACTCACATCAGCCCAATCCAGTGGCCATGCTGGCTGGGGCTGATGGGAGTCGTAGTTCAAAAAAGTAACTCTTCCAAGCTCTGCTCTCGACATAGCATCTGCCAGGATGGGGAGGCCACAGGATGGAGCCAAACAGGCTCTGGATGTAGTGTAAGTCCCCCTCCCCTCAGCACCTCCCTGACATGCCTTGGAACGCCACTTTTGGGGACTTGCACCAGCTTCTGCCAGCTGCACTTGTGCTGGCTGAGCTGGGTTGGGCCGGCTGCCCTGTGGGTGCACTGCAGCTACACTGGGGCAGGGCTTTTGCCAGTGTAGCCTGGCTGAGCTGGGACCTTGCCAGCTTAGCCAAGGATTCACCATATCCAACTCTTCTCAGCCTGGCATACCTATCCCTTGGATTGCACCCCTATTTGGTATACACATCCACATCTGCAATTCAATAGTCACAAAAAAAGAGGTTGCTGGATGGCATCGGTTACACAGACATAAGGACGGCAGAATATAGATGCTGGGTCATTTGTGATGTTCTACAAATAATGGGGGCACTTGTGAGATCAAATTTCACTTCCACATACGCCCACCATGTATAAAACCCTCAAAATGTGCACAGAACCCTATGGTAAGAAATGGGAGGGGGGGGAGAGGAGCCTTTGTTTTTAGGATCTTTGTCCTGAAAAATATGTGGTATACCTTTGATTTTATGATATGGCATTTATTTTATAAATGATGCAAGCCACCCCAAGTGCTGTTTTTATTGTGGAAGAACAGGATATAACATTTCTTAAATAAATAAACATGACTGGGATTACCTTGGGTAGGTGTTTGTGTTGGTCTCCCTGTCCTGCCTGGTTCATAAAACTCAACCCACTTCACTCAAGAGTAATTCCATTGACCAAGAAATTGATTTTTTACACACCCACGTTTTTCTTAATATGCTTTTCTCCTGTTCAATTGCAGACATGTTTATTGTTTTGTATATAATACCCACTGCTATATATGCCATTGTTCTTCAGTCTTGGATCCCCAGATGTTGTTGGACTACAGCTCCCATCAACCCCAGCCAGCTTATCCAGTGACCAAGAATGATGGCAATTGTAGTCCTATTACATCTGGAGACATAAGGTTGAAGAACAGTGGTTTATGCTATTTAAAAATATATATATGTAAAAATACTACAGTTTTTTTAATCTCCTGGAGGCAGAAATCGGTTACAAAAGTATCGTTAAATAAGTAATTTCAAGGGAGATAGGAGACCATGTAGGGCAATTTCAATTGGATATATGGTTTCCATGAATATTTCTGCTGAAAATTTAGAGAAGCAAAAAATCACAGATCAATAAAACTTTGGAAATGGCCAGTGTTCGTTCCCCTTATAGCTGTCAGGTACTCCTTTAGAGTTCTTCAGAACATACAGTGCCTTGCAAAAGTAATCAGACTCCTGACCAATGCTTTTCCTTTCTTTTTCTTTCTTTCTTTCTTTCTTTCTTTCTTTCTTTCTTTCTTTCTTTCTTTCTTTCTTTCTTTCTTTCTTTCTTTCTTTCTTTCTTTCTTTATTTATTTATTTATTTATTTATTTATTTATTTATCATTTGATTTATATCCTGCCCTTCCTCCCAGTAGGAGCCCATATTACTGAATTACAAATGGTACGTAATTTTGTTCTGCATGATATTTTATTTTGAAACACTAAAACTCAAAATCAATTATTGTAAGGTGACATTGGTTTTATGTTGGGAAATGTTTGTAAGAAACATAAAAAAATGAAACATGTTGGTTGCACAAGTATTCAACCCCTGTGCTGTGGAAGCTCCCAGTTTACACAGAGGAAAGAAATTGCCCCATCGAGGACACAGTTACTTTCTCATTGGCCTCCACCTGTGAACCATTAAAGTTGCTGTCACATTGTCAGGAAAAAAACCTCACTGTTGAAGGATCATTGGTCAGGCTGTGGATCTGAAGGAAAATGAAGACCAGAAGTGAGAGATAATGTAATACCAATGCCTGGATTAGGAAAAGTGTACAAAATAATATCCAAGTGTTTGGACATCCCACTGAGCACAGTTGGATCAATAATCAGGAAATGAAAGCTGCATCACACCACCCAGACACTGCCAAGAAAAGGCCTTCCCTCAAAACTCAGCACTCGAACAAGAAGTAGACTTGTGAGAGAAACCACAGAGAGGCCAACAATCACTTGGAAGGATCTACAGAGTTCAGTGGCTGTGAGTGGAGTAATGGTGCACCAGTCAACCATATCAAGATCTCTGCATAACACTGGCCTGTATGGGAGGGTGGCAAGAAAGAAGCCATTACTCAAAAAGTAGCATCTGAAAGCATGTCTGGAGTTTGCCAGAAAGAATGAGAGTGCCCCAGCTGTGATGTGGGAAAAGGTTGTTGTGGTCAGATGAGACCAAGATAGAGCTTTTTGGCCAAAACTCAAAGTGCTATATGTGGTGCAAACCTAACCCTGCCCATGCCTCAAGACACACCATCCCTATAATGAAGTATGGTGGTGGCAGCATCATGCTGTGGGGATGCTTCTCATCAGCAGGGACTGGGCATCTTGTTATAATTGAAGGAAGAATGGATGGAGCAAAATACAGGGAAATACTGCAAGAGAACCTGCTTCAGTCCACTAAAAAACAGGCAAGGGAGGAAATTCACTTTTCAGCAGGACAATGATCCCAAGCACAAGGCCAAAGCAATATTGGAGTGGCTCAAGAACAAAAAGGTGAATGTCCTACAGTGGCCCAGTCAAAGCCCTGATCCCAAGCCCACTGAGAATCTGTGGCACTCTTTGAAAATGGAGTTCCACAAGCAATGTCCAACCAACCTGAATGATCTGGAGCGAATCTGCCAAGAAGAATGAGCCAAAATTCCTCTAATGCTGTGTGCAAAGCTGGTACATACCTACCGCAAAAGACTTAAAGCTGTTATTGCAGCAAAAGGTGGCACTACTAAATATATAAGCAACATGTTTCAGTTTTGTATGTTTCTTACAAACATTTCACAACATAAAACCAATATCACCTTACAATAATTGATTTTGAATTTCAGTGTTTCAAAATAAAATATCATACAGAACAAAATGACAATGCACCATTTGTAATTCAGTAATATGAGAGCATTGATCATGGGTCTGATGAGTTTTCCAAGGCACTGTATCTAATCAAGGAAGCCCCAATGCTGACTTTTCTTCTATCCCAAAAATCTTCTGATGCAAATAAAAATAACTATACTCCAGCAAATTTTGTTCCTTATATCTTCTCACATTGGCCTTTCCTTAAATAGTTAGTAGTACTGTCAGTCCCTAGTTTTAGCAGATTAACCATCTTAATTAATTAATTAATGGATCAATTGATGAAAATGTGAACATTACCAATACCCTCAGCAAATATTTTGAGACAATTGCAGTGCCATTTAGTTTTTTTAAATTATGTTTGTATTGCACCTGGTTGGCCACTGTGAGAACAGGATGCTGGACTAGATGGGCCACTGGCCTGATCCAGCAGGCTCTTCTTATGTTCTTATGTTCTTATCATAACATACAACTTATTTACAAAATGGAACAAGATACAACACAATAGCTTCCATCTGGTAATACCAGGTTAGCAAATTTCAGCAAAATTACTAAGTCTTTGAAAAGGATCACGAATGATCATATTTACATCAATATTTACTGAGAGGTTATTTCTCCATAAAGGTCCATACATACATGGAAGTTACCAGTCATGTTCTTTATTCGCAATATGTACAACGAAACAGTACCAAGTGATATGAAATGTGTCTTTATTCTGTGGGTTTCAGAGTGCTTGTACTTGTTTTGATAATTTTTCTATTAAGGCAACATTACAAATTTGCTGGTACAAATACTCTATCATGTTATTATCCAAGGAGTTCTAATATCTTGCATCTGTCATTCTGGCCACTGCAAACCAGAATCTCAAAAGGTCTTTATGAATGGTATCCTCCCCTGGACCACTGAATATAGGTAGAAGTGCCATCAGTGAATCAACATTTGAGATGTGATTAAACCAATTTAATAAAATACTTTTCTCCAGAAGGTTTCTATAATGGGGCAAGAAAATATGTTCCTATCTCCCCACGCTCTCTCCAACAAGTTGGGTTTGCAGATTAGTAATTTTACTTAGAGTAGCACTTATGTATTTTGCATTTTGTTTTAGACAGGCTGAAGTTGATTTAATTGGGATCTTGTCGCAGATGCCTATTCATTTGCCCAGATGCATCTGGCATCTATTGTCAGTCTGAGGTCATATTCCCATAGCAGTTTTAATCCATCTGTGGATTCCATTGTTTCTTTTAATAAAATTTTGTATATGTCAGACATTTATCTATTGATGACCTTTCCTTCAGTAAATTTTCAAAACTAGTCAATGTCCCTACAGTCTGGGCTTTAACCTCTGGAACAGAAAGAAAGTATTGGATCTTTTGCACTTGGATCCATGAATGAAGTATCTCAGTAAATTAATGCTGAATCAGATATCCTTTTAGGTGAGTTGTATTTCTATATAAATATCAAATTGTGCTAAGACCAATAGTTTCCCAGTGTTTATTTTATCTGCATAATAAAATTTGGGGTGGTATAAAAAGGTAATATGATATTGGTGAGGCAAGAATACACTTTTTAGATTATGTACTGAAAATGGTATACTCTTAATTTTATGGTGCCAATTGGGTGGATGTTCCATTTTTAGCCATACTCTTTTCTGATCACCTTGGATAATGACAATGAGATTTTTTAAAATGTACATTCCCAACATCCAGTTCTCCAGATCGGCTCATTATATGATACTGAGTTTCTAATTCTAAAATGTTTCCCTCAGAGCTTGGAAGTAACTCGTTATTTTTAACGAGTTACTTGTAATTAGTTACAATTTTAAATAACGAGTGGGTAATTCCATTACATTTGGCAAGTAAAGGAATGACTAGTAATTTCCCTACTTTTCAGCTGCAACTTTAACGTTTCCACATTAGGTTGGACGTTACTTGGGGGCGGGAACAAGGGGAAGTCAGCTCCTGGCTGTGATTGGTTAACACAAGACATGTGCCTCACACTGATTGGACCTCTGCGCAGACTCTCTCTTCCCTCGTGATCTGTGTTAGGAGGCACGAGGGAAGAGGTGAATAGGCAGGGCCTGCTAGAGTCTGAGAGGACAAAATGGACGCCGGAGGAAAAAGCCAGGGCAAGGACAACGGAGAAGGCAGCAGCAGAATGGCGAAGAGCTGTGGAGGTGAGTGATGATGATTTGTGTGTGTGTGTGTGTATTTTCAGCTGGAGTCTCTGGTTTTGGGGGGGCTCCGGCTCTCTGACTACCACCCCTTACTCTCCGAATTCTCAGCTTCAATTTAAAAAAAAAGTAAGTTTCTAGGTGGTCTAATTTCCGAGATATACACCAAAACGTCAACCCCCCCACACAACTTTTTTTAAAACAGATCCATGCTCTAGCTACAACTCCCATCAGCCCAATCCAGTGGCCATGCTGGCTGGGGCTGATGGGAGTTGTAGTTTAAAAAAGTAACTTTTCAAAGCTCTGGCTGTAACCCCGCCCTTTCATGATTGTAGCCAATGATGCCAGAGTTGTGACTTGTTGATCCAGGCATGCCTAGGCTGAACGTCAGAATATGGTGGCTTTGAGTTTTTTGCAGTTTGTGTAAGTAATATGGCTTAATGTTTTTTTTCCTCTTCTGTCCAAGAGTCAGACCCTGGGCTGTGAAATATGAAAGTATTTAAACCAATATCTGCTTTTCTGGGAGTAAAGCCATTTCTGGGAGTAAAGCATGTACCTGGAGTAAACCCCATTGAACTCCATTAGGACTTGCTTTTGAGTAGACATGGTTAGGATTGTGCTGTAAATTAACGGGACTTGTGAGTAAACATAGTGCAGACTTGTGTTTGTGTTGTAATTCTCTCTCCCTCCAACCCTATTTTTAAAGAAATTAGGCAGGGTTTATCACAGTTTTTATTATGTAGGAAACTAATACTCATTTTTTAAAAAATGAATGAAGTTTATTTATTTATTTCTTTTTATTATTTGATTTATATCCCACCCTTCCTCCCAGTAGGAGCCCAGGGCAGCAAACAAAAGCACTAAAAACACTTTGAAAATCATATAAACAGACTTTAAAATATATTAAAACAAAACATCTTTAAAAACATTTTTAAAAGCTTTAAAAACATTTTTTTTAAGAAAAAGTTTAAAAACATATTAAAAAGCAATTTCAACACAGACGCAGACTGGGATAAGGTCTCAACTTAAAGGACTTGTTAAAAGAACAAGTTCCTTATCACTTGAGGCTGCAGTTTTCCCTGGTTGAATACATTGGGACTTGCTTCTGAGTAAACAAACATAGGATTGCACTATAAATATATTTACAGGTTATATAAATAAACATATTTGATAGTCATGCTTACATAAATATTTTCATAGAATCATAGAATAGTAGAGTTGGAAGGGGCCTATAAGGCCATCAAGTCCAACCTCCTGCTCAATGCAGGAATCCAAATCAAAGCATTCCCGACAGATGGCTGTCCAGCTGCCTCTTGAATGCCTCCAGTGTCGGAGATCCCACTACCTCTCTTGTTAAAATGGGATAAATTACAATTGTCATTAATGGGAAGAATATCCGTGATAAAAATGAATGTACTGCCGAGAATGATGTTTTTGTTTCAAACAATACCTGTAATATCCTCTCATTTACCTTTTAAACAATGGCAAAAAGATATTTCTAAATTTGTTTGGCAGGGAAAAAAACCAAGAGTTAAATTTAAATTATTACAATACGCCAAAGAAAGAGGAGGACTGGGATTACCGAATTTGAGACTTTATTATGCTGCCTGTTGTTTAGTCTGGATAAAGGAATGGTTTTTATTGAGGAATAAAAGGCTATTGGATTTGGAGGGGCATAACCTGAAGTGGGGATGGCATGGATATATATGGTATGATAAAGTAAAAGTTAATGTGGATTTTAATAATCATTTTATAAGACGTCCTCTGTTGAAAATATGGAATAGATATAAACCAAGGTTTTATTCGAAAATACCATTATGTGTCTCAAGTCAAGAAGCATTTTATAGAAGAGAAATGGCTGGAAAAGAGAAATGGTTAACATATCAAGAACTATTAGAAAATGTACATGGAGAATATATAATGAAAGAGAGAACATCTGATAAAGGAAGGATATAGTTCTCAATGGTTTGCCTATTTACAATTGTTAGAAAGATATAAAATGGATAAGAAAATGTATGGGTTTGAAATAAATAAATCTGATTTTGAAATAGGTTTGTATACAAATGATGAAAATATAATTGCGAAAATGTATAAACTCTTGCTGAAAATGGATATGGAAGAAGAACAAGTAAAAGAGTGTATGGTAAAGTGGGCAAAAAAATTTGGTTATAATATACAAATGGATCAATGGGAAAATATGTGGAAAAAAGGCTTGAGATTTACATTATGCTATAATCCTAAAGAAAATTTCTATAAAATGATGTATCGTTGGTACATGACTTCAGAAAAGTTGTCAAAAATGTATAGTAATGTTTCTAATGCTTGTTGGAAATGTAAACAACAAGAAGGATCATTTTATCATATGTGGTGGTTGTGTAAACAGGCAAAATTATTTTGGGCACAGATAGGTAGGATGATGCAAAAAATCCTAAAGATAAATATTCAGTCAAAACCAGAATTTTTTTTATTGGGTTTTATGGATAAACAAATAGAAAAGAAATATGGAAGAATAATATTATATATGATTACGGCAGCAAGATTATTATATGCACAAAAGTGGAAAATGGAATCAACACCAACAATGGAAGAATGGCTATTGAAATTAATGGACTTAGTAGAGATGGATAAATTGACATGTCTACTTAGAGAAAAATCGACAGATACATTTCTTAAGGAATGGAAGCCTCTCTTAGACTTTTTGTTGAAAGATCAAAATGAAATGATGACAATGGGATTTGACGATTAATTAAGATAGACTATGGAGAAAAGTGATTTTGTATGTATTAAGGGACAGGTTTGATATATATTATATATTTATAGCTGATCTGTGACAAATCGGAAGTCAAAATTTTTTATTTTTATTTTTATTCTTATTGTGTTATTTTTTTTGATTTTGTTTTGTTTGTTTTGTGAAAATTTGAATAAAAATTATTGTAAAAAAAAAAGAAATCTGGCTTCTTGCAACTTGAGCCCATTATTCTGTGTCCTGCACTCTGGGATCATCGAGAAGAGATCCCGGCCCTCCTCTATGTGACAGCCTTTCATGTACTTGAAGAGTGCTATCATATCTCCCCTCAGTCTTCTCTTCTCCGGGTTAAACATGCCCAGTTCTTTCAGTCTCTCCTCATAGGGCTTTGTTTCCAGTCCCCTGATCATCCTTGTTGCCCTCCTCTGAACCTGTTCCAGTTTGTCTGCATCCTTCTTGAAGTGCGGAGACCAGAACTGGACGCAGTATTCAAGATGAGGCCTAACCAATGCTGAATAGAGGGGAACTAATGCTTCACATGATTTGGAAGCTATACTTCTGTTAATGCAGCCTGATATAGCATTTGCCTTTTTTGCAGCCACATCACACTGTTGGCTCATATTCAGCTTGTGATCAACAACAATTCCAAGATCCTTCTTGCATGTTGTACTGCTGAGCCAAGTATCCCCCATCTTATAACTGTGCATTTGGTTTCTTTTTCCTAAGTGTAGAACTTTGCATTTATCCCTGTTGAATTTCATTCTGTTGTTTTCAGCCCAATGCTCGAGCCTATCAAGGTCCCTTTGAATTTTCTTTCTGTCTTCCATGGTATTAGCTATGCCCCCCAATTTTGTATCATCTGCAAATTTGATAAGCATGCTCTGTACCTCCTCATCCAAGTCGTTAATAAAAATGTTGAAGAGCACTGGGCCCAGGACCAAGCCCTGTGGTACCCCACTCATTACTTCCGCCCAGTTTTGTCATGCTGTGTCCCTATAAGTATCCAATTGCATACTATGGTTGTACAATACTTCCTTTACATTTTAAGTATGCCTTGGGGTAGTCATGGTTCTCCATTGTTTTCATCCTGATGGCCAGATAGGCTGAGAAATGGTGAGTAGCCCATGGTCACCCACTACACTTTATAGCTTATTTCCATTTTGAAAAATTAATTAAAACAATTTACATGCAGGCAAAATTTATTAAGCGGATTCACACAATATGTGTAAAGCACATCCAACTCGCATTTAAAGCGCATGACTTCCCCTAAAGAATTCTGGGAAGTGTAATTTCCCCCTCACAGTTATAGTTCTCACCACTCTTAACAAACTGCAGTTCCCATGATTCTGTGGTGGGATTCACGTGCTTCAAATGGGTGTTGAATGTGCTTTAAAGGAATGGTGTGGATCTGCCCTAGGTATGATGTTCATTCAAGAGTGAATTGAAAAGAACAATTTTAAAAGATACTTCTTACTCTTACTCATTTTTCAGACCTCTTTCTGAAGTAAAGGGTCAAATCTGTAAAAACATTTGGAGCAGCCACATTAAAAGATAAGGGCAGGGTATTCCAGGCAGGGGGTTGCCAACCCTGCTTGGATATGGATGTCTTTGCAGAAGAACCCTAGTCAAGGTTTACCAACAGCACAGTTCAAACTATATCTACTTAGAAGTCAGTCCTGTTGAGTTCTATGGGGCTTAATCCCTTAGTAAGTGTGTTTAGAATTGCAGCCTTCAGGAGCCTCCATCTTTACTCCCCAAAGCTCCCATCTAACATCTCCACAACACTAGGCTCCTTTGTCTCTGCTGTGGCCTTCTGGTGACTGCCCTAGCCTGAAGGCACTTAACCCTTCTTGCTGAAAGCAAGTAAGCTAGATTAAATGTTCCCTACCCAGGCTCATATATATAAAATATAAAAGATAAACGGCATTTTGTCAAAAGTATTTTTGTCTACATTTTATACCTCATCCTTGGTTTTCCAAGCTTGGCATGGAATGCTTCTCATACAGAATTAATTTGAAATGCTGCATATTTATTATCATAATCATCATATTCAAAATAAAAAAATATATGTACCGCCTTCAAGTTGATTCCAACTTATGGTGACCCTATGAATAGGGTTTTCATGAGGCTGAGAGGCAGTGGCTGGCCCAAGGTCACTCAGTGAGCGTCATGGCTATGTGGGGATTTGAACCCTAGTCTCATTTTGTTCTCACAACAACCCTGTGAGATAGTAGGTTAGACTGGCCCAGGCAGGGTTATTCAGTGAGCAAATAGGATCTCTTTTAATTGTGCTATCGACCTGCTTACTTCCACTCTGACTGGGGCATCTTGCAGCATAGGGAAGAGATAGGGGCACATCACAGCTGAAGTTCACCCACATAGGAGCATTATCTCTTGTTTATTACAGAGACGCCTGTTGCAGGTTTTGCTGCTGAGAGCAGCAGTCAGTTAGTGCGGCCACTTGAGTCACAGCTTGTTGATCCTGAGGAGGCAAAACTAGAAAGTGAGGTTCAGAAAGGAGGCCCTGTGCACGAGGAGGAGGAGGGCATGAAGCAGTGCCAGTTGCCCACAGCCACATCTGCAGAACAGCAAGTACCATGGTTTGGCTTTGAGAAAGCTTGTACATTTGTGAGCCAGAGTGGGAAAAATGTTGTTGTACGATGCAATTACTGCCTTCCAAGGATCAAAAATCTGAGATCAGCTGTTTCCTCCTCATCCAATGTGAAGAAACATTTTGAGGTAAGCCTTTGTCATGCTGGTCCTCAAAGAGTGTCCATTGTCTATTTATGTTTAAATTGTGAAGTTCCTCTTCCATTTTTTCTTGGATTCATGCTTTGTTCTTCTTCCTCAGAGGGCACTGTGATGTTCCTATATTAATGTATATATGGTAAGTGTTGTTGTTTTAGAAGATACATGGTAAGTGGAGTGAAAGAGGGGGAGTGAATGGGCAGTAGAATGCGAGATGATTGGCTGAGTGTTTAAAATGGCTGAATGTATAAAAGGAAAAGTGAGAGTGGAATCTGGGGGGCAGAAGAGAACTGAGTGGGTTGGTTGGTGGGGTTTAGAGAGTTGTTTGCCAGGAGGGAGGTGGAGTTCGGATTAGTATTGAGTAAAACCATATGCTTATGTGCCTTAAGAAGAAATCTTGTTAATCTTGTTAGCTTTGTTATCTGTAATAAATACTTAATTTGGTTTACCAAAGGCCTGATCCTTGGCTGGGGTTTCACAGACCAGAAGGGAGGGTAAGGTAATGACCAAGGCTGAAGGGGAACTGTAACAAATGGTGGCAGCGGTGAAGAGAATAACAATACCAGTATTCAGAGTCTCTGGGAATACTAGTATTGGGACGTTACTGGTGGTTGCCTAGTAGGGGGATCTGTTGAGATCTGTGCTAGAGCGGATAGGTAAACCATAAGAGAGTGCGGTCCGGACTGGTGGAGTCCCTGGTGGTGCCTAGAGACAGGCAGTAACCATGAGCAGGTAGGAACCTGACAGGGAGAGCCAGGGAAGGACGCATCACAGGCACACCCTGAGAAGCTGAGAGCAATTGAAGAAGCAATAAAGGCAAGGAGACGTGGCCTTCCTGAACCAATGCATGACACCCCTCCTCCCAAAATGCTGAAGCAGCAGCAGACAACCCTTGAGAGGTGGGGATCTGGCAGGGAGCCTGTCACCCAGAGCAATCTCGACAGGAGAATCATTGATTTCATTGTAGAGGAGACATTACCACTTCAGACTGTGGACAAACCATCATTCATTAATCTGGTTCGCATTGGACTCCCCAAAGATCTCACCATCATATGTGCCAAGACTCTGAGAGACAGAATTGAGAAGAGAGCATGCCACATGAGAGCAACTCTTGCAAACCGAATGGGTGCTGTGGCATATATAGCAACCACTGCAGATTGTTGGACCAATGGCAAGAAGAGTTACTTTGGGGTAACAGCCCACTGGATCAACCCAACTACCCTGAAACGTGAGGTTGGGGCCTTGGCTTGTAAGCGTCTGAAGGGGCGCCGTACATACGATGTCCTTTCAAAAGCACTGCATGATGTACATGTGCAGTACAGGATCCACAACAAAGTTATGTGCACTACTACAGACAATGGCTCCAACTTTGTGAAAGCGTTCAGAGTTTTCATGGCCAAAGAACCAGTGGAAGCTGCAGGCACCAGTGATGATGATGGTGATAACCAGGAGGAGGAGGAGGCTGAGGTGGAGTTTGTGCCTATCTGTGAGATCCTGGACACAGGACCTGAGGCAGAGGAAGAAGCTGCAGACTCAGGAGAGGATTTTGTTTTACCACCACACCAGAGATGTGCTAGCCACACCCTCAACCTTGTGGCAACACAAGACATAGAGGCCATGCTTTCTGACTCCTCCAAAAGTAGTCTTCTTGGTCCTTTCAAGAAACAGTTTCGTTCCTTGATGGGAAAGTGCAGCAAGTTGTGGTCCAAGCAGAACCAGTCAGCCCAGATTGCTGAGTATATCCGTGCGCAATGTGGTGTGTATCTGAAGGTACCGAATAAGACCAGGTGGAATTCCACCTTTGATGCGTTGAAGCAACTACATGAGCTCCTGTCAACTGTGCCACTAAAAATGCATGCCATAATGGACCGCTGCTCCTTGTCCAGGATCACAGCTGCTGAGATTGAAGTGGTACAGGAATACACAGAGATTATGGAGCCACTAGCCCAGTCCCTAGATATCCTGCAACGGGAGAACGGCATGTTCATGGGGTATTTGCTATCAACGCTCTGCAATCTGGACTGCAAGTTAGAAGGACTGGAAAACAAACCTGAGAGGTACACATACTGTTTTCAGCTGCTGAGAGGTGTGCGCGAAGCCCTAAGAAAGCGGTTTGCAGCTATCTGGGAGGACAAGAGGCTTCTTCTGGCAGCCTGCCTACACCCTCGCTTCAAACTAGATCGGCTGGAATCGTGTCAGGCCGCCACCCATACCAACAAGTAAGAACATTAGGGAAGCCCTTTGGGTGGATTACTCCAAGGGAAATGTTGTCTCAAGGGAGGCATCAGAGGGCTTAAGGTGGTAGGCAGGGGCTGGTCCTTTTCTTCCTGGGGCTCCTCATCACAACCTTGGGTTGCTGCAGGTAATCCTTAAGGGTCTGCTGTGCTGCCCCATGAGTGTGGTGACTTGGTCACCTTCCTACCTTCCATGTCATCATCCACAGGCTCAGGCTGGACCCTGAACCAGGGGACATGACAAGCATCAGGAAATGAAGAGCAGATGATGGTTTCCTAACATATATGTGTTAACATATCCTCTCTCTTTCTTAGATACACAATGGAAGCCTTGTTGAAAGCTGAAATAAAGATGGGTGTACTTAATGAGGACAGTGATCAGTCTTCAGATAAAGACCAGGAAGGAGATGACTTAGAAGATGACTTCTTTAACTTTCTGCCCCAGGGCAAGAAGTCAGCAGTGGACACTGCTGAGGAGGAACTGGTGAGGTACCTGAGGTCTCCCAGCAGGGAAGTGTCATCACTCCATGGCTTTCCACGTGTGCTGCGGTGTTTTTTGCAGCACAACACGGGCATGCCTTCAAGCGCCGCAGTAGAACGCCTGTTCAGTACTGGTGGCAACGTAATGACTGTAAAAAGACATTCCTTGTCTGACATGCTCTTTGAGCATCTTGTTCTTTTGAGACATAACAGAAACATATTATAAAAGCATTTCAAGTGTAAAATTTGATTTCAAGAGTTGGGGTATCTTCATTGCTTGGGGGGATGTGAGATTCTGTTATGCCGTTATGTTAATCTTATGGATACAATTTTTTATTCTACTACCCCCTGTGTGTGTGTGTTTATTTTTAATATTGTTTTAGGCTTCTTAGATGTGCAGCAGCCAAGGCCAGCACCTTGTAGGAGTTTTTTTTTAAAAGTAACTGAAATGTAACTGTAGTGATTACTTTTGAGAAAAAGCAAAGTAATCAGTTACTTTCAGAGCAATTGTAATTGTAACGGTAATTACTACTTTTTGGGCCAAGTAATTGTAACTGTAATTTATTACTTTTTAAAAGTAATCTTCCAAGCTCTGGTTTCCCTCACATGAATGACATTATTAGTCTTTGCCATTTTTTAATTTCTCCACCTCCAGTATTATTATTATTGGGATGACCTCAAACAAATATTCATCATTGTGGTAAGATTGCGGTCTTTGTTGCAGTTAGTCTGCCTAGCCATGAGAGTTTGATTTTATTCCATTTGAATAATATATTTTTAATATCATTGATAAACGGATGATGATGTAATTTAATCAGAATGTTCAAAATTTTTGAAATTAAAAATCCTGGGAATTTTAAGAAAGTTGGATATATTTTTAGGCCTGTATTTTGTTGAATCATGTGTTGTATGTTTAGCTGAATATCTATGCATAACTTTTCAGACCCAGAAATTAATTTGTAATCCTGTTAGTATACCATAATTATTGATGCATTTTGTTAATTTGGCCCCTTCTACAGAACTGCTTGATACTGTGTCACACAATGGTACTTGGTACCACTGCCACTGCTATCATATCAATATGACCATGGAACATATTTGGGACAGCCACTGTAGTGTGGTAGTTAGAGTGTTGGACTAGGACCTGGTAGACCAAGGTTCAAATCCCCACTTGGCCATGAAGCTTGCTGGGTAACCTTGGGCTAGTCACAGTCTCTCAGCCTAACCTACCTTACAGGGTTGTTGTGAGGATAAAATGGAGAGGGAGGAGAACCATGTATGCCACTTTGAGCTTCTTGGAGGAAAGGTGGGTTATAAATGTAATAATAAAATAAATAATAATGATAAGGAACAGGGATGCTTTCTGCGCTGTGTCTGGCTTGTGCTTAGGACACTGGATAGGTCCTTCATGCCCATCCAGGCACCTAGCTGCAGGCCTCACCTCTACTGGAGACTGGTAGTGCTGATTTCAATGGGGCAGTGAATCTGCTTGGGGTTTTAGCGCAAACTTTCAAGGCGGTGTCCAAGATGCTGAAACCTATTCCCAAAATAGGTTCAGCACATTGGACGGTTCCTTGAAAGTTCTGACTAAAACTTGGAGCGGATTCCCTGACCCACTGACATAAGAGCCACCAGTCTCCTGTCGTGGCTGTGTGCGATGCCCAGGTCATCTTCACCTACATGAATGCCACAATGCTAGGGAGTGTGTGGTGGTGCTTACCACTGTATTTTCTTCCCTATAGCTGTCTGTGTTCCCTATAACACTGAGGCCATCCTTGCTCATGCCATATCTCATGGATGTGGGAGACCATATAGCATGCACACCTTTGATGTGCATGGTCATCACATAGGCATTCAGTATGTGCAAGATGTGGTTCCGCTGCCTCCACCACACAGGGAGCATGTGCCACTCTCCTCCGCAAAAGTGGCAAAGGTGGTGGTGCTGGCCTGTGCCATGCTGCTCAGTGGGATGCTAGCATGGGCAGCTGCCCATGAAGGTTGACTTCTCTGGTCAGGAGCCCTTGGGGCCAGATGCAGGGGTCCCAGACATGGACTATGACAGACACCTGTGGCACTGTAGCAGGTGATAGTGTTGCAATGGAGTTCTTGCAGACTGTGATGCTGCCCACCTAAGTAGCCCAATGACATCATCTGTTTTCCCACCCAATCTTCATGCCCATCGAACATGCATGCACAGCCTCCATCCAATACAGCATCCCCTGCTGATCTGCTCCTCTGCCCCTGCTGCACTCTGCTACCTGGACCCACTCATATCACCCTTCCAATGATTACCACCCCTGTGGTCTTTGTCTCCTCCCACCCTGTTCCATAGGTAACACCTATCATTTAGCTGTTTGCATCTCCTCTGTGGGATAATCTTGATTGTGACTTATCCCAGTAGTGGTGATGTGCTGTGCTATGCTCTAATTTCCCTGGGTTGGCTCTTCCCCACTCCCCTCCTTCTAAGTTCCCTGTACTCTGTGGTAGGGATCTTCCTACCCTGTGCTGAGCCTGTTTGTTGTTGTAGTTGTTGTTTCCCTTGGTACAAGTTTGGAGTCTTATCACCCCAGACAAAATTAGCAATAATTTGCTACCATACGTTCATTCTTATATATGATATAGCTATTGGTATATGAGCTGGCCATATCTTTTTCATGTTTTAGCCTTATTTGGGTTTGATCCAGAGTTTAGAACTTGCAGTGAATAGCTCGATGAAGATGTCAACCCAGTGTGCAGCAGCCTTGAAAAAGGCAGATCCATGCTACGGATCATTAATAAAAGAATTGAAAATAAAACTGCTGATATCATAATACTGTTATACAATATACGGTACAACTGCAGTTGGAATACTATGTGCAGTTCTGGTGGCCTCTCCTCATAAAAGATACTGTAGAGTTAGAAAAGGTTCAGAAAAAGGGAACCAAAATGATCAAGGGGATGGAGCAGCTCCCCTATAAGGAAAGGTTGTAGCATTGGGGACTTTTTAGTTTAGAGAAAAGGTGAGTAAGGGATGACATGACAGAAGTGTATAAAATTATGCATGGCATGGAGAATGTGGATAAAGGCCTTCTTAAGGTTGTATGGGTTTGGCCTTGAAGGAAACAGCTTTGAGTATGCTCAGAACAGCTCCTGTGTCAAATAAGCAAGTAGAGCAGTTAAACTCAGATACCTTAACTGGATTCAGAGAATGATGACAAGAGGGAAGGGGAAAGTGGCTATTTGCTCTGGTTAGCTAAAAAAATGGTTTTTCTGCCTGGAACAGGTGGTGGGACCTCCTGGCCATAGAAATCATTCCGGATTCTGATTGGCTGAGTGGTGCCAACAGCTGTTTAGCCAGAGAATGGGACATTGACAGAAAAGTATCCAGGAGCCTCTCTCCATTGAAATGGGTTATGTAAGAATATGTGGAACAGAAAAGAGTGTGGCTTTGAGATTTTGAGGAAAACTTAAGTTGTTGAGCATTTCACTTGGTGAAAGCCTAATGAACCATTATCCACTGATTTGACCTGGATATGATCCTGGACCCATGATCTGGCTGGGGAGGGAGAAGTTCCCTAGAACTGGCCTGAATTATTATACAGCCACGAGAGTGGCTGCATACTATAGTCAGCATTGATTCTTCACATTCTGCAGTGTTAAATTGAAAATACCCCCATGCCATTCTGATGCTTCCCATAAGCTCATTTCAAAATAAAGCCTTCGAAAACATATAGTCCTGAACGCAGAAACACTTACTTAACAACCCTCCAAATTTTCATGGCGATACACAAAACAGTCAGAGAGAACCAAGAGTTCAAAGTGTAAAAAGAGAGAAAAAACCCAGACCCCTTTTGGACTTTTTTCTGTCAGAGTTCTCATAATTTGTTGAAATTAATTAAAAATCAGCAGTGTTCACAAAGTACCTGTACTCCTATTACTGACCTTGCCCCATACTCTGACCTTCATCTTCTGCAGTTTAAAAGTTTTTAAAAAATGCCTCACTTTTTAATTAATTTAAGAAATTTAGCATTGAACTCAATCATAAGGCCAGGCATGCTCAGTAAGAAGCAACTGTCAGTGTTCTAAAAGCCAGACTCATAGCTGCTGGGCTTGTCTAATCAGAGGGCCACACCCACACCAGACCTTTATTTCACTTTAGACAGTCATGGCTTCCCCCCAAAAATCCTGGAAAATGTATTTTGGGAAGGGTGCTGAGAGGAGACTCTTATTCCCATGACAGAGCTCCAGTGGCCAGACTGGTTTAACAGTCAGTCACTCTGATTGAGCTCTGTGAGGGGATCAGGGCATCTCCTAGCAACTCTCAGCACCCTTCACTAACTACACTTCCCAGGATTCTTTGGGAGAAGCCATGACTGCCTAAAGTGAAATAAAGGCCTGGTGTGGATGTGGTGAGGAACAGCTTTGGTTTAAATTTGGGTGGGAGACTACATGTGCCTGCTGTAGAATAAAAAGTTGGGGGAAACCCTGAAAAAGAATTATACTGTTCAAAATGTTTTCCTTTTGGAAAGTAAAGGGGCTTCCCCTCTGCCCAATGCCCACCCATCCAATCTCCTCCCCTCCCCCTATCTCCCTCCCCTTCCCATTCCTGCCCCCCTCTTCCATTTCCTGCCCTTTCCCCACGTCAGTTTCACCTATCCTAAGCATGATTGTATAGGAGTAAATCCCACTGAACTCAAGAAGCATACAAATGATCAAACCTGCTCTCCTCTCCTATCCTCTCCCTGTTGCCCCTTCCTCCCCCTCCTCCTCCCCTCTCCCCTTCCAATCCCCTCCTTCCTCCTCCCCCTCCTTCTGCTCCCCTCTCCCCTTCCAATCCCCTCCTTCCTCCTCCCCCTCCTTCTGGTCCCCTCTCCCCCTTCCCTCTACTCTCCCCTCCCCCCTCCTCCCCCCTGGTCTGTTTTACCTATCCTAGCCATGATTGCATGGGAGTAAATCCCATTGAATTCTATAAGCATGCCAATGATCAGGCCTGCATTTCCCCTCCTTCCCCTC
This sequence comes from Rhineura floridana, assembly GCF_030035675.1. Lineage (NCBI taxonomy): Eukaryota > Metazoa > Chordata > Lepidosauria > Squamata > Rhineuridae > Rhineura > Rhineura floridana. The sequence continues at coordinate 5,601,769 of NC_084489.1, read as the reverse complement.
TCGTCTCCCTTCCTCCTGCCTTCTTCCTCCCCTCCCCTCTTCCTTTGTCCTCCTCCCCTGCCCACTCCAGCCCTCCCTTTTCATGGTCAGTTTTATCTATCCTAAGCATGATTACATGGGAGTAAATCCTACTGAACTCAATAAACATGCAAATGATCAAACCTGCTCTCCTCCCCCCTCCTGCCTGCTCCCCTCCCCCTCCTCCCCTCCCCAATCCCTGTGGTCAGTTACACCTATCCTAAGCATGATTGCAGGGGAGTAAATCCCACTGAGCTCAACAAGCATGCAAATGATCCATCCATTCTCAGCAAACTTCCACAGGATCCCATTTCTTACCTCCCAGATTAAAAAGCAGAGAAATTCACTAATAGGCAAAACCCTTGCAGTCTAAGAATGTACCTATAGCCAACAAATATTTCTATCAAACTTTAAAACGCAGGGAAATTGGGCAGCTATAGTGAATGCACCAGGGGAGCAGGAGACCTGACCTCCTCTCTGAGATACTGTACTGTTGACGTGTGTGCGTTGTTGCATGAAACAGCATACATTACGTTGGAGTTAAGTTGAGCAAGAAACTTCTTCAGAGCATTAGAGCATGTTAAGAGTCTTTATTAAGACATTATGGCCAAAGGCTTAAGAGTAAATACATGTAGAGTTTCTTCAGTCACCCCCCCCCCTCTGGTACATCTCTCTCCACAGGTTAACACAGAAGAGAACCTCTCAGTTCAGAGGCAATACACAGAAGACACAGCTTAACACAGATAGCTGCTAGAACTTTTCCCAGTTTATCGCGATGGCTACCATAGCAACGGCCTTGGCAGTCTGTTCCCAGACTGGGCAAAGACATAACTCCCCCTAGTTACAGTTTTTCAGACTTGATGGAAAACAAACTCAGTGACAGTGCGGTTCAATGGTCAACAACCCCCCCTTTTTTCCCCATCATGTCTGTAACTCATTACAACAATAACAACAATACATTTCTCCAATACATCTTGCAATACAGCTTACATTTCAGTACAGTTCAAAACATCTCTGTACATTTAGCTAGAACTTTATTCAATCAAACTTTGGCTCATTCCAAGCCTTGTCACCAGTTTGCCAAATTTCTCCTCACACAAAGGCTTGGTCATTATGTCAGCCACCATGTTGTTAGTGTCACAAAATGTTAGGTTAACAAACCCCTGCTGCACACAATCCCTTACGTGAAAGTATCTGACACTAATATGTTTTGTTCTTTTGGTATGAGCTTCTGATGTGGCTATCTTGATGCAGGTCTGATTGTCTTCATATACAGTAATCGGAAATTGCATATCAATGCCTATCTCCTGCATGAGCATTGCGAACCATTGTAGCTCATTACAGGCGTGTGATAGAGCCACATACTCTGCTTCTGCATTTGAGGTTGCCACCACATTTTGTTTCTTGCTACTCCAGTCAATGCATGACCCGTGCCGCATCACAACTATGCCAGAGGTTGACTTACGACTGCTCAGTTCCCCTGCATGATCTGCATCCACAAAACATTCAAGACCTCCTGTCTTTGCTCCTGACAAAACCAGACTCTTTGTCTTCGTGCCTTTCAGATTTATGTCAAGATCTGGTTTAAATGCTTGCGCTTGTGTTTCTGGACACCAAACTCTGAAATATGCATTCTCTTGTGCTCTAGGTGCACGTTTGCCACGTCTCTTACCCTGTGGCTTGTAAACTCGGCTGCGATGCACTCTTTCAGGCATCAGCCTGACTGCATTACATGAATACTGTGGCTGTGTGCTTTTAACAGCTGTCTTCTTACAGCTCTGACCGTCATTCTCTTTCTGCCCCATTAAACTCAAGGCATCAGCACACTTCACACCCACGGTCATTCTAAACATCCCTTGTGTCATAAAACCCTGACAGACAACTTTGCCTCTTCTCTGCACAAAACATTTTCCTCTATCAAATGTTACATAATACCCAGAATTCACCAGTTTTTGAACTGATAAAATATTATGAGCCAATTCTGGAACAAACAAACATTCTGACATTATCCCAAGTTTATTAAATCTCACCAGTCCTCGGGCTTCCACCCGTTTCTGTGATCTATCCGCAAGTTGCACAAAATCCTGCACTTCTTCTGAAGCATAAAACAAACTTCTGCCTTTGATTAATATATGGCTTGCCCCGCTGTCAACAAGGCAGTCAATAGGTGCTAAAGTTTGTGACTTCTGTTTACAAACAAAGTTCACACTTCCCTGCTTCAAGCCTCCGTCCCTGGAGTTTCGCTTGACTGCACAGTCTTTCTGGAGATGTCCACGAGCCCCACAGGCATAATTAGCCTTCAGCCTTTGATGCTCTTGCTTGTTTTCCTGTCTGCTGCTGCTTTCTTCTTTCAGCTTGGCTCTTTGCTTTTCCTCAGCACTTTTCGCCTCTTGTCTCCGCTGCCATTCCTGGGTCAGCTTTTCCTCAATAAATGCAATGTTCAGACCTCCGTCAGGCATGGCTTCGAAAGCCATGACCATATTATTCCAAGTCCCATCAAGCGAAGCCAGGATCAGATAGGTCTTCTGAAGTTCAGAGTGTTCGACGCCTCGGTCCGTCAGCTCAGCAAACAGGCGTCTGAATTCCGTGAGATGCTCACATATTTCGCACTCACCCATGAAGCGCATTTGATAAAGCTTCTGTGCCAAACACAATCTAGATCCCGCAGTCTGTTGCACATGAAGAGCCTCCAACACGTCCCACATCTGTTTGGCACATCTCTCACATGTAGCAGTTGAGAGTCAGATAGAGCCAGAAGTATAAAAGCCTGCACCTTCTGATCTCTACGCGTCCAGGCTGCAGTCAGTACCGCCGGAGTGGGTCCATCTATTGTGTCCCATAAATCCTCTTTTATCAGCAAAGCCCGCATCCTCGGCTTCCAGCTGCCATAATTCTTTTCTGTCAATCTTTCCATTGGCAAGCCTCCCCCAGACAGGTTTACAGCCATGTTGCTCACCTCCGTCTGGTACAATCAACCAAGCTGCCCTCTGGAACTCCGTTTGCCGTTCAGACCAGCAACTTACTCCCGTGTAATGCGCTGTGGATCTGGGCCCATAACCCCTGTTGACGTGTGTGCGTTGTTGCATGAAACAGCATACATTACATTGGAGTTAAGTTGAGCAAGAAACTTCTTCAGAGCATTAGAGCATGTTAAGAGTCTTTATTAAGACATTATGGCCAAAGGCTTAAGAGTAAATACATGTAGAGTTTCTTCAGTCACCCCCCCCTCTGGTACATCTCTCTCCACAGGTTAACACAGAAGAGAACCTCTCAGTTCAGAGGCAATACACAGAAGACACAGCTTAACACAGATAGCTGCTAGAACTTTTCCCAGTTTATCGCGATGGCTACCATAGCAACGGCCTTGGCAGTCTGTTCCCAGACTGGGCAAAGACATAACTCCCCCTAGTTACAGTTTTTCAGACTTGATGGAAAACAAACTCAGTGACAGTGCGGTTCAATGGTCAACAATCCCCCCTTTTTTCCCCATCATGTCTGTAACTCATTACAACAATAACAACAATACATTTCTCCAATACATCTTGCAATACAGCTTACATTTCAGTACAGTTCAAAACATCTCTGTACATTTAGCTAGAACTTTATTCAATCAAACTTTGGCTCATTCCAAGCCTTGTCACCAGTTTGCCAAATTTCTCCTCACACAAAGGCTTGGTCATTATGTCAGCCACCATGTTGTTAGTGTCACAAAATGTTAGGTTAACAAACCCCTGCTGCACACAATCCCTTACGTGAAAGTATCTGACACTAATATGTTTTGTTCTTTTGGTATGAGCTTCTGATGTGGCTATCTTGATGCAGGTCTGATTGTCTTCATATACAGTAATCAGAAATTGCATATCAATGCCTATCTCCTGCATGAGCATTGCGAACCATTGTAGCTCATTACAGGCGTGTGATAGAGCCACATACTCTGCTTCTGCACTTGAGGTTGCCACCACATTTTGTTTCTTGCTACTCCAGTCAATGCATGACCCGTGCCGCATCACAACTATGCCAGAGGTTGACTTACGACTGCTCAGTTCCCCTGCATGATCTGCATCCACAAAACATTCAAGACCTCCTGTCTTTGCTCCTGACAAAACCAGACTCTTTGTCTTCGTGCCTTTCAGATTTATGTCAAGATCTGGTTTAAATGCTTGCGCTTGTGTTTCTGGACACCAAACTCTGAAATATGCATTCTCTTGTGCTCTAGGTGCACGTTTGCCACATCTCTTACCCTGTGGCTTGTAAACTCGGCTGCGATGCACTCTTTCAGGCATCAGCCTGACTGCATTACATGAATACTGTGGCTGTGTGCTTTTAACAGCTGTCTTCTTACAGCTCTGACCGTCATTCTCTTTCTGCCCCATTAAACTCAAGGCATCAGCACACTTCACACCCACGGTCATTCTAAACATCCCTTGTGTCATAAAACCCTGACAGACAACTTTGCCTCTTCTCTGCACAAAACATTTTCCTCTATCAAATGTTACATAATACCCAGAATTCACCAGTTTTTGAACTGATAAAATATTATGAGCCAATTCTGGAACAAACAAACATTCTGACATTATCCCAAGTTTATTAAATCTCACCAGTCCTCGGGCTTCCACCCGTTTCTGTGATCTATCCGCAAGTTGCACAAAATCCTGCACTTCTTCTGAAGCATAAAACAAACTTCTGCCTTTGATTAATATATGGCTTGCCCCGCTGTCAACAAGGCAGTCAATAGGTGCTAAAGTTTGTGGCTTCTGTTTACAAACAAAGTTCACACTTCCCTGCTTCAAGCCTCCGTCCCTGGAGTTTCGCTTGACTGCACAGTCTTTCTGGAGATGTCCACGAGCCCCACAGGCATAATTAGCCTTCAGCCTTTGATGCTCTTGCTTGTTTTCCTGTCTGCTGCTGCTTTCTTCTTTCAGCTTGGCTCTTTGCTTTTCCTCAGCACTTTTCGCCTCTTGTCTCCGCTGCCATTCCTGGGTCAGCTTTTCCTCAATAAATGCAATGTTCAGACCTCCGTCAGGCATGGCTTCGAAAGCCATGACCATATTATTCCAAGTCCCATCAAGCGAAGCCAGGATCAGATAGGTCTTCTGAAGTTCAGAGTGTTCGACGCCTCGGTCCGTCAGCTCAGCAAACAGGTGTCTGAATTCCGTGAGATGCTCACATATTTCGCATTCACCCATGAAGCGCATTTGATAAAGCTTCTGTGCCAAACACAATCTAGATCCCGCAGTCTGTTGCACATGAAGAGCCTCCAACACGTCCCACATCTGTTTGGCACATCTCTCACATGTAGCAGTTGAGAGTCAGATAGAGCCAGAAGTATAAAAGCCTGCACCTTCTGATCTCTACGCGTCCAGGCTGCAGTCAGTACCGCCGGAGTGGGTCCATCTATTGTGTCCCATAAATCCTCTTTTATCAGCAAAGCCCGCATCCTCGGCTTCCAGCTGCCATAATTCTTTTCTGTCAATCTTTCCATTGGCAAGCCTCCCCCAGACAGGTTTACAGCCATGTTGCTCACCTCCGTCTGGTACAATCAATCAAGCTGCCCTCTGGAACTCCGTCTGCCGTTCAGACCAGCAACTTACTCCCGTGTAATGCGCTGTGGATCTGGGCCCATAACCCCTGTTGACATGTGTGCGTTGTTGCGTGAAACAGCATACATTATGTTGGAGTTAAGTTGAGCAAGAAACTTCTTCAGAGCATTAGAGCATGTTAAGAGTCTTTATTAAGACATTATGGCCAAAGGCTTAAGAGTAAATACATGTAGAGTTTCTTCAGTCACCCCCCCTCTGGTACATCTCTCTCCAAAGGTAAACACAGAAGAGAACCTCTCAGTTCAGAGGCAATACACAGAAGACACAGCTTAACACAGATAGCTGCTAGAACTTTTCCCAGTTTATCGTGATGGCTACCATAGCAACGGCCTTGGCAGTCCATTCCCAGACTGGGCAAAGACATAACTCCCCCTAGTTACAGTTTTTCAGACTTGATGGAAAACAAACTCAGTGACAGTGCGGTTCAATGGTCAACATGTACTACCCTACAAATTTGTCAAAAATGCAAACACAATTTGGGGGTTGGTCTTTCACAGTCCAATCCACTTCCTGTGTAGTTTGGAATAATCCACTGGTCCAAGGCCGTTTAGCGCTTTAAAGGTCAAAACCAGCACTTGGAATTGGGCCTGGAAACAAATTGGGAGCCAGTGGAGTCAATAAAGCACATGGGTGATATGCTCCCTGTGCCATGTTCCAGGTAACATTCTGGCTTTTCAAAGGCAGCCCCACGTAGAGTGCATTATAGTAGTCAAGCCTTGATGTTGCCAATGCATGTGTCACTGTGGCAAAGTCAACTGCTTCCAGGAAAGGATGCAGCTCGTAGACCATTTTGAGATGGCCAAAAGTACTCCTGGCTATCACAGCCACCTGGTATTCAAGCAGCAGGGCAGGATCCAAGAGAACTGCCAAAATGCAAACCTGCAATCCCATCCAGAATAGGTTGCAACCCTATCCCTGTTGCAGTTTGCCCCTTGGCCAGCAACACTTTCATCTTGTCTGGAGTAAGTTTCAATTTGTTAGCTCACATCCAGTCCTTCACAGCCTCCAGGCACCTGTTTAGGATGAGCACTCCCTCCCTGCAATCAGGTGGTAGGAAGAGATAGAGCTGAGTGTAATTAGCATATTGATGACATTGTACTCCACATCTCTGGATGACCTCTCCCAGTGGTTTCATATAGATGTTAAAGGGCATGGGAGACAGAATGGAACCCTGTGGGACCCCATAGGCCTATGGCCAGGGGGATGAACAGTAGTCTCCCATCACCACTTTCTGGGTCCTGTCCATCAGGTAGGATTGGAGCCACCATAAAACAATGTCTCCCAATCCCATCCCAATTAGATGGCCCAGAAGGATACCATGGTCGATGGTATCAAAGGCCGCTGAGAGGTCCAGCAGCACCAACAGAGATGCACTCCCCCTGTCTGATGCCCAACAGGGACATTTGTTGGCTATAGGCAATATTTGTTGGCTATTGGTATGTTCTTAGACTGCAAGGTTTTTTGCCTATTAGTGAATAATGGATAATGATAGAACCAGAATGCAGAAGCTGTTAGGAACTCAGAAGCAGTTAAAAATAAAGACCTGCTCCTATAGGACTCCTCTTACCAACCCCCACAAGAGGGTAATTTCCAAGGAGAACACATACCAGTTTACAAAATACGTCTGGAAAAGACCAGCAGTACATTAGTCTAGCATCCTATGTCCCACAGTGACCAGTCATTTCAACTGACCTGAACCTCAGTTGTCCATCACTACTATTATGTGGTAGGAAAATAGCGAACCTCTCAATGTTATCTCTTAAAAATCATTGTGGTTTCAAAAAGATCACGAGAATTTTCAAGCAAGCAAAAGAGAAGCACTTCATTAAACCCTCTTGTGCTCAGAATAATGAAATTGGCCAGCTTTGTCTTTATTAAGAGCACATATATTAGCTGTGCCTGAAGTGTCCCTTAAATCCAGGATGGATGTGTATACACTATGTACTATCAAAGCTGACAAAGACTCCTCTACAAAGCACAGATAATAAATCTAAACCCAGTTGGAACACTTGTAACTATTAATAGTTTAGGATAAATAATGTAGCTGTGGATCATGTAGTGCTCCAAACACTGCAATTAACATCTTAGGGAAGATCAAGGAGGCAGTCGCGGGACAGAGGTGGAAACGGTGTGTCATGCTCAAAGAAGAGGAAGAAAAAGCAAAGGGAAACACCAAGGCAAATTTGATGGGTTGCACATCTCTGAGCTGTGACCTTTTATTCTAGTCAAGCATGTACTATGCAGTTAGAGGAACTGATCTCATGTTCAACAAAAAGGTGTGGTGATGAGAAAAATAAGGGGTTGCCTTAAAAAGCTAGTCACCTTTCTTATTGGAAGCACCTGTCCAGACTCTCTAGAGGTATGAGCCCTATAAGGCTTAAAGGAAAGCAAAATTCTAGAATGTATTGGGCTCTAATAAAATTTGAGGCTTTTTGAGACTGCATTTCCTCATTTTTGTGCTGCATGCACTGCCTTTCCTCTTGTTTCTCTTTACTCCTCTTATGTGTCACATCCATGAATTATATTCAACTAAGTTCGGCTCAGTGTAGGTCTATTGAAATTAATGAACTTAAGTTAGTCATGTCTATTAAACAATTAATCTCTTTGAATACCTCTCCCATATAATCATTCAGGGATGGGGATCCTCAGGCCCAGGAGCCAGATGTGGCCCTCCATCCCAAGGCACACCCCTCACTAGCTCTGATCTGCACCCTCCTGGAATGTTTTTGCCTGGCTGGAATGTGTCCTTAAACTGTGATAATGGGGTGGGGGGGAGGCAATGTGTGTGTAGGAACCTCTGACTTTTGCACAGCTGGAAGGAAGTCTATTAAAAATCACATTGGCTGCTCTGCCCATTTTTGCCTTTGGCCCCACCCACTTTTTGCCTCTCACCCTGCTCACCACTGGCCAGGGATGCCAACAGGATTTCCTGGGCCTGGTACACTGTATGTTGATTGGACCCCATGCATTCCCCCCCCATGTAATCTACTGTCAAGAATATTTATTTCTAAAAATATTTATATACCACCAATTTATACAAAATAACATGGCATACAATAATATATATAATCAAATATGAAATACCATAAAAACAGTAAAAACGTCATGAAAATGACTGGGTAACTGGAAAATTTAAACTGTTACATAAGCCTGTCTACATAAAGTCTTCAAGAGATGCCTGAAAGTCAAAAGCAAGGATGCCTGCTAAATGTCTGCTAAACACTAAATGTCTGACTTCTGATGGAGGCCAGTGGAGTTTCTTATACTGTATACTGCTTATGTATATAAATTAGCTTAGCTGAGCCTACCTCACAGGGCCAGTGCCAAAGGGCAGCCAGGTTGAGCCCTGGCCGAGGGCCCCTGGGGTTACAAGGGCCCCTGAGGGGCCCCTGGGTAGGGTAGGAGAGTAGTGTTCCCCTTCCACGATCCACAGGGAGGGAGCTTCTGAGCCACCTGCCTGTTCCCTCGCTCCACCTACCTCTCTCTCCTGTCCTTTGCGGCTGCGTGTACAGGGCTGCCATTAACCAAGATGGCAACTGAGGTTTCCCTAAGGGGCTTATGCTCCTGGCGCCATCTTGGTTGGTGGCAGGGATGCGCACGTATATAGGAAGCTGCCTTATATTTCATGAATTTATCTACAGCTTACTCAGAACTCAGTATCTCACTAGGTCTACCTAGGCACAACATTGCTGCACTAAGATCAACAACTACTCCCTCCCCCACTCAGCTTAAGTAAGGCTGGACGGGCACCCTATTTGTGTGTGCTAACGGTCACTGTTGGGATAGTGCACACAGGCAAAGACTCTGCCTCAACTGTGCCTCTTCAATTTCCATCCACATTTGCCACCTGGTGCAAAGTGACGGTGGAGCCCCAGTCACTGTGTCGTCTTCCTCCTCGGAGGGAGGAGGGCTGCCTGTGAGCAACATGGGTGCAGGGAGAGGGCAAGTGTCAGGATGGGAAACAACTGGCTGGTCAGGGGTATCTGGAGCTGCTGGGGTTGAGCAGTCAAGGTCCAAAGCTGGGGCACCTTCTGAGTCAACTCCATGCTCAGCCCCTCACCAGCTCGCCCATCCCACTCTAAGTCCTCCTCCTCCTCTGCTTCATTCACGTCACTCCACCCCCCTCTGGCAGGGCTCACAACAGGTGTATTCAGTGCATCCTTGTGAGAGGGAATGGTTCCGGCCACCCTGAAAGAGGCAGTGATCTGACTGCTCCTGAAAAAGCCCACCCTGGACCCATTGGTTTGTGACAACTACTGCCCGGTAGCAAATATCCCCATTTTAGGGAAAGTGATTGAGAGGATAGTGATGGAGCAACTGCAAGTACTCTTGGATGAAACAGATTATCTTGACCCATTCCAATGTGGGTTCAGACCTGGTTATGGGAGTGGGTTGGCCTTGGTCATCTTGATGGACAGGGGGAGTGTGACCCTGTTATTTTTACTTGATCTCTCGGCGGCTTTTGATACTATTGACCTTGGTATCCTTTTGGGCTGACTTGGTGAGATGGCTATTGGAGACACTGTTTTTCAGTGGTTCTGATCCTATCTCCAGGAGCATTTTCAGAGAATAGCATTGGGCGATTGTCTTTTGGCCCCCTGGCAGTGGTACTGTTAGGTGCCGCACAGTACCATCTTGTCCCCAATGCTGTTTAATATCTATATGAAGCCCTTGGGAGCAGTCATCAGGAGATTTGGGGTGAGGTGTAATATCTGAATCAGGGGAGGCCATGCAAGCCCTGGACTGGTGCCTGGACTTGGTGGTGGGTAGGATGAGGACCAAGAAACTAAGTCTAAATCCTTGCAAGACAGAGGTGTTGTGGGTTGCTGGTTCCCGAGTTCAAATACTTGGTCAGTTGCCTGCTTTAGATTGTCGCACTCCCTCTGAAAGAGCAGGTCTGTAGTCTGAGGGTGCTCCTGGATCCATCTTTGTTGCTAGACACCCAGGTGACCTCAGTGGCTAGGAGTTCCTTCTCCAGCTTCAGACTGGGATAGCCTAACTACTGTTGTCCATGCAATGATAGCCTCCAGGCTGGATTATTGTGCTCTATGTGGGGCTGCCCTTGAGGTTGGTCTGGAAGCTGCAGCTGGTGCAAAATGCTGTGGTGTGACTGCTCACTGGGGCAGGGTATCACCAACATGTCACCCCGCTGTTGAAAGAATTGCACTGGCTGCCCATTAGCTACTGGGCTAAGTTCCAGGTTCTGCTTTTGGTATACAAAGTTCCAACTTGGGACCAGGATACCAGAAAGATTGCCTTACTCCTTATATACCTAGTCAATCACTACACTCTGCAAGTGAGGGCCTCTTGCAGCTACCATCTTCTCTTGAGGTCCTTTCCACACTACATAGGAAGTGGACCTTTAGTGTTATAGTACCTACCCTTTGGAATTCCCTCCCCTTAAATATTAGACAATAGCTGGTATAGCACAGTGGGGAGGAGAGCCTGGTTGGGAGTCCAGAGTCTGTGAGTTCAAATCCCCGCTCGTGTCTCCTGGGTGTCAAGGGCCAGCTAATGATCACCCCACAGTGAGTGGCTCAGGGGTTACGTGCCCTGCCACCTGTGCAGCTGTGGGCAAGCTGCATAGTCCCAAGGAGCCCAGTTGCCCCCCAGCTGGCAGTTGCAGACAGGGAAGGGGCTGGCTTGTGCAGCTGTGGCAAGCTGAGCAGGCCCTAGCCAGCTAGGGAGGACTAGCCTCAGAGGGAGGCACTGGCAAACCCCCTCTGAATACCGCTTACCAGGAAAACCCTATTCATAGGGTGGCCATAGTCGGGATCGACTTGAAGGCAGTCCATTTCCATTTTTTTCAAATATTAGACAGGCACCATCTCTATTATCTTTTCAGCACCTACTAAAGACCTTACCCTGTCAACAAGCCATTTAAGTAGAGACATTATCCCACTCTGGATCTGTGCTGGAATTGCTTTTTAAGATGTTTTCAAAGCTTTTTTAAAAAGATGTTTTGTTTTAATATGTTTTTAAAGATGCTTTGTTTATGTCTGTTTTTATGATGTTTTAGAGCGGTCTTAGTGTTTTTGTTTGCCACCCTGGGCTCCTACTGGGAGGAAGGGTGAGATATTAAATAAATAAATAAGTTTTATTTAAAAGGTTGGTATGCCCCTGTTGATAAAGGGCTTGCACTTGGAAAGGTCAAACAGTACTAAGATGTTTTTAAAAGAACAAGTCACAGACTGCCTACTGAAATTAGTCTGATTCTCCATGATAATTTTGTAGAGAGGAGGGTGGAAGCAGTTCTCAAACTGGTCTTGTATCTCTGGATAGACAAAAGGAAGTACTTCTTTACTCAGCGCATAGTTAAACTATGGAATTTGCTCCCACAAGATGCAGTAATGGCCACCAGCTTGGATGGCTTTAAAAGAAGATTAGTCAAATTCATGGAGGACAGGGCTATCAATGGCTACTAGCCGTGATGGCTGTGCTGTGCCACCCTAGTCAGAGGCAGCATGCTTCTGAAAACCAGTTGCCGGAAGCCTCAGGAGGGGAGAGTGTTCTTGCACTCGGGTCCTGCTTTCGGGCTTCCCCCGGGCACCTGGTTGGCCACTGTGAGAACAGGATGCTGGACTAGATGGGCCACTGGCCTGATCCAGCAGGCTCTTCTTATGTTCTTATGTCTTTAGTGTGGCCACAGTTGTATTGGGGGGAGTCACCTATGGCTAATATTGTAGACCATAACTGGTAGCCTAGATGTATGGTTAGTGTTGCCATATTGCCCAGTTAGCTGGGTTTTACCCAGATCCTAGCCATGCTACTGGGTACCCACTTAGCCCATTAGGTGACCTGGATTCCCAGCTTTCATTTAAATAAAAAAGCAAGTCTCGAGCCCTTGTGGATCCAGAGATACAAGGCAAAATGTGGAGGCAGTTTTATGTCCATTGTGTGAGAACTCAGCCTATTCTCGCCTTCTGTTGTTGTTAGCCAATGAGGGACAACTGTCTTGGGAAAATCAAGAATTCTAGCCTCTTGTCTGCTGCATCTGCAGAATCTAGCAGTTTAGAAACTGCACATGCTCACTTGATCAACACATGCATCTCCACCCCTTACCCATAGACTTTCTTGTTGTGTCAAAAAGGAGAAACAACCTTCATCTCAATTGCCTCTGTGTCTCAGGGTATGTGTTTTAAGTAGTGAATGCAATGGGAGGGTCTGCCTGCCATCATGGAGGATGGAATAAAGGGGTTTGAATACAACAAATGCTCCCTCCCCAAACAAATACAAATATAAAAGCAAGTCGAAAAGACTGCAGTATTAGCATTTGCATATTTTAGCCCTGCCCATGGTCAGATCCAAAGGGCGGCCAGGTGGGGCCCTGGCTGAGGGCCCTGCAGTCCATAGTTCAACCTTCAATATTGTGAAATGATGCTCTCAAATACTGCAGTGGAAGCTGACCACATCTCCTTTTCTATTGGTAGCCATTAGATCTCTAGCAAAAAGTAAAAATAAAAACATCTCCATACAAAGCGTACTTCAGATTACAGCAAAGTTTGATCAAGTCACTTTAAACTCCTCTCTTAAAATCTATCCCAGTCCAAAGCCAGGACTCGGTTGCATGTAAATGCAGCTATAACCCAAGGAGAAATGTTGTCTCTTTACCCTGTGCATGGAATGAAATTCCAAGTCACATGGAAAGGCAGGCAACATGTGTGACAGACTCAGTTAGCCCTTTCTACCACAAGGGACCAAACAAGTTGTTGGCCCACTTGCCAGGAGCCTACTTCCTTTTCAAAGGAGTGCTGGGAGCTGAGCTCATTGACATCAGGAGTCCCAGCTGAGCTTAACTGACAGCCTGCAGGTAGGTAGGGCCCAAATTCCTGACACCAATATAGGTTTGCAAGTAAAAGGGAAAGTTGCTGAGTTTACTTTGAAAGGAAGGGCTTTAGGATCCCTGTAGCTTCCTCTGCCATTCTTTCCCTGCTGTTTTTGTTGATTGTCTGGTAGCGAGATTGAAATTATTTCATTAACACCATGTATTTTAAATGAGACCTCTGTTAGTTAAATATCTCATTCCAGCAAACCACTGAGTTTTTTTTAACTGTAGCCAGGTCATTTTGATGATAAACACCTCTTTGTTGATTCAATTCACACTTGTGATTTTTGCTATCTTAGAGATTCATATCTATGGCATGGTGGCAAAAAGGAGACAGAATGAAGTCATTAAACTAAAGTAATGATTTTAAGGGAAGAAACCATTAAAGATGTATGAAGCAAAAAGCAGTATGTTTGATGCTCAGAAATATATTGTTAACTGACTGAAATCTAAAGTGATGAAAGTATATGCAAATGGGAGGAATAATGGGTTACAGCTGGGAGGAAAAGTGTTAGTTGCACTTGGGTCTCATTGAAATCAATGGGAAAATATAGCCATGGCTTAAGACTCACTGATCTCAGTGGGAATTTAGTGCAGCCAGCTTAGGCTGTGATGCTAAGCTATGCCCACTTATTTGAGAGAAAGCCCTCCTGAACTCAGTGGGGCTTATTTTGAGATAGACGTGTGTGGGCTTGTACTGTAGGTTTAGATCCAACCAAATGGCAGCAACAGCTCTCTTTCATCTGGAGTCTGAAATTCTTCTTGTGAAAGCAGGCTTGGACTCTGGTTTCCCCTACAATCCCACAATGGTTAGGAAGGACTATGCAAATGTAAGACGGCAGAGCAATCCTAAGTATAGGAAGCCAGAGGAACTTACACCTGTTCCAAACTCAGTTCCGGCTGAGCCAATCTGAGCCTGGCAGAGGGAAAAAGCGCCTTTAAAATAGAGTTTGACTTACACCACCCTGTTTGCTGGCATAAGTTCTGCCAGGTTGCCAAGTGATGTGACTGAGCTGAAAGAGGTTTAGAATAGGGGTAAGTCTCTCTGTGCTCCTGTCCTGCCCTTGCCATGCCTACAGAAAATCTTTTGGGGGGGACTTATGCTGGCGTATCTTCTACTGGCTTCAGTTCCAGTGGCTGAGCTACAACTGAGCTATCATAGCCCTGGCTTGGCCAGGATGAGGGAGTTACGAGGATGGCATAACCAGGATAGCCCAAGATCTGCCTATTCCAAACTCATTCATCCTAGTGGATCTTGGGTTTGGATTATGCTGTAAGCAGCCTTCTGGGGCAATGAGACAAGCCACTTGCACAGGGCACTGTCCCCATGTCCTACTTCTTTGCTCTCCTCCATATTTTTATCTGATGCTGTTTAAAAGAGGTAATGAACAAAGGGCACCCATTCTTGTGTATGCTTTACAGCCCATGTCCATTGATGGCACTACCTCTAGTTACTTCTTGTGTAAATTGACTACTGCTGCTGATTCTTTTGGTGCTAATGGTTCAACTAGTATTCATTGTCCCTGTGTATGAAGTGTGCCATGGTTTTAAGAATTTTGTTAGTTGCCTTATGGATTTTCAGATTAAAAGATGTGAAATAAACATTTAAATAAAGTAGTTAGATCTGTTGTCAAATAAGCACCTTTGAGTTTTCACTGGTCACTTGCCAAATAGCCAATGGTTGTAGGATACTAGCAGAAGCCACTAATTGCCTCGCCTAATAGCTTCAGCTCAACTATGACAGATGCTCAGACAGACATTTTGCTATTTCATCTTTAGGTGTCAGATGCTTAGCCAAAGTCATGAGCAGCCCGTGATACTCAATTGCAGATCTCCCTTTCCCCTCTTTGTGCCAGATCTCACAAATTTTGGATGTTCTCTGAAAGGTCCCAGAAGATAGTGATTTGAGAACTCCAGGTGGGGACAGAATGAAGAAAGTGAAGAGAGAGGCTATGTACAAGGTACCTTTTCTTTGTGAAGCTTCTATTTTTTTTAAAAAATGAACTCTGGATAGAGTGCATTAGAGCATGTGCAAACTGCCCAGTAAAACTGTATTCCCTAATAAAGGTTTAGTGCTCACTGCTCGATAGGCCTTTTCTTGCTAACAGCATGTATGCTAACAACGACAACACTGAACACTTTGTTTTCTGCCTTTATAATCTTCTATTTTGGCAACAGGGTAAAAGGATTATATTCTGACCTGGACAGTATGATTTTAATGCATTGACAACCCTCTGCCTGACCTAGAAGCTTTGCCTAAAAACATAAAAAGAATAATTAGGTCCACTTGGGTCAACAAACATTTAAACAGAGACATTAAAGAGAGGAAACAGCAGTTACAAGACTGATGTCAGAAGAATTTCTCCAAATTAAACTATGAGTACCAGTTCGCTATGGAACTATGAGATGCTAGTAATTTTATGATGATGTTCCCTAATATATCATTTTCCCGGTGTGGTCTTTATATTGTGAATGATAAAATTTACAAATCTAGCAAATGTCAAATTTATGGAACACACAAAGTGAGTTATGCCTTTGGTGGATAAGACGAAGAAGGAACATGATTTGCCATAAATGCTGTCAAAAGCTGCTTCTCCCCATATAAGTATGTTTTTCTTCATATTCAAAGTTTATAGCAGGGCTTGAAATACATATTAGTAGGGAGGCTGTGCCATATTCAGAGTTAAGCTGTCATAAAATCTAAGGCTTTTTCACATCATCATCTTTGAAGGTCAGTACCAAGGAAGAAAGAAGCATCTTGATTGGTTCATGGTGGAAGTTTGCAATACATTGCAATAAATATAATGAATTGCTTTTTTATGCACACTTCCTGAACAGGCAAAAGTGCATCTCCTACCTTTGCTTTTCAGAAATTGCTCAATTGCTTGGATTGCATCAAAAAGAGACTGAAAATAAAAATTGTTTATGAATATATTATGCCAACTGCTCACTCAAGCACCCATGAAAGAAAAACTGATGCCAATGATGTTTCACTCATAGTCATATCTCATTTCTTGTCTCATGGATGGGGGAGACAGTGTATTCCAGGAACTCTGTGAAAAAGAAGATATGCTGACAAGTAGGACTGTTGACCCAACTGAATAATTTTTAGTTGACAATCACAAATTGATTAAATTTAAATAAATTTGTATACTGCTGAAACCTCAGTAGAGATGCCTCTTTTGAAGTATGGGAGAAAGTGTAAAGCAACCATAGAGACTGGTGGTCTACCTTCCTAGACATGACACATCGTTACTTGCTGTTCTGGAGAAATAAGTGGAATTGCAATCATGTGTATCTCCAAAAACTTTAAAGGTAGAAAAGCATACAGTTGGTTTTGCAAAATATCGCAAATACAAACAAACAAAAATACAGGAATTATAGGCATATAAGTGGTTTGCATGTTTCTTTTATCAGAGGGAACACCGCAAAGCCTGTGCTGGTTGCTTCAGCGCAGATTGACACAGCAGCACGCGGGGCTGTTTGCCCGCATTCCCTGCCTTAGCCAAGAGCAGCCACCCGTGGGGGGGGGCTATTTGCTTCCCTCAGGGGCAGCATTTCTGCCGCCGAGCCACATAACGGTCCGGGGCTGAACCCTGCAGTGAATGAGCTCAAGGGTTACGGGGGGATTCGCCCGGCGATTACAAGCGCTGATCCCTTGCACTTCCCACAATCCCCCTGGATGGTCAGGGGCACCTGGAGACACACACCCCAGCTGGCACTGCTCCAGAGTGGTGAGCGACAATGAACTCCATTACAGCCACTACTACCAAACCATCAGGAAATTCAAACTTTCGCGCTCGTACGTTCAAGTGCATGCGCCTTGTTGTGCTTTGTTGCAAAGGGGGAGAGGAGCATACATCATATTTTTGCGGACCAATTGGCTGATAGGGGGGAGTGTTATGGGCAGAGCTGGGAAAAAGCGAGAAGAAGTATGGGTCCTCTCGCTGCTTGTGTGGGTGCAAAAAAAATGGGGTTTTTTATTGGGAAAGAGCGAACAAACAGGCAAAGTGAGGACTGTCAGATGACAAACCGGATATGGAAAATGTGGATTATCCTGCTCTGTTTGGATGAGCCCTGAGATGGTGGTAAATTCTGTTTCCTGACTCCTAACTGTGCAGAGCAGAGGGAGCTGTCAGCTGGTCCAGAGGAAATACAAGCCAGCCAGCCCTCAGAGAGTGAGTGAACAGGGAGAGCTAGCAGGAGTTTGGCAGAAGAAGTGTAGGGAGGAAGAGACAGACAAAAACAAAGACGCCTGAGAAGCTGTGCGCTCTGACCGTGTGCTCTGGACCGTGTGCTCTGAAGGGCTCCATAGCAGCTTGATTGGAAGGGGTGTGGCCTGATAGCTGCTGGCTGAAGGGGCGTGGCCTGATAGCTGCTGGCTGAAGGGGCATGGCCTGATAGCTGCTGGCTGAAGGGGCGTGGCCTGATAGCTGATGAGTGCAACTAGGAGCAGCTGTGTGACCTGGGAGTTTTCATTCTGTTTCCTGACTCCTAAATGAGCAGAGGGGAGAGAGCTGTGTCAGCTGGTCCAGAGGAGATACAAGCCAGCCAGCTCTCAGAGAGTGAGTGAACACAGTGAGCTAACAGGACTTTGGCAGAGGAGTTTGGTGGGGGAGGTCCCTAAAAATTTTCCGCCTTGTATGGCACACCACATACCAGTAGGACTCTCTTCTTTACCCTAAAGGAGATAGGAGGACAGGACAAAGCACAGGCCATTCCAATAGAAGTAGAAAGAAAGAAAAAGGCAGTAGAGACTGTGGGTGGGAAGGACACTCCAGTGGCAGTGACCTGCAAGGTGCATGCAATGTGCAAGAAAAAATGCAAGCTGGTGGTGCTGTTAGAAGAAAAAGCGAAGGGCCTGGAACAGCAGGCGTATACGAGCATAAGAGAAGATGAAGAGTTCTTAGACAGAATGTTGGAACAACACCAGCAAAGAGAAGTACAGGAGGTGGAAGAACAACAGCATGCTGAAGCAGAAGAGACTGTTGTGGAGAGCAACAACGAAGTGGAGGAAACTCAGTGGGAAAGGGTGACAGTTAGGAGCAGAAGAGCAAGAAGACACCCTTCACCGGTGGAACTACGGAACCGCTTCCAGGCACTTGAGGATGAGACTAGAGGACAGTCTGCAAGGGAAGAATTACAGGAGACTCCACGCGACAGTGAGTCAGAGGCTGAAGAAGAAGAGTAGTAGTGGTGGGAGACTCCATACTGCATGGGATTGAAACCCAAGTATGCCAAGAAGATCCATAGATCCATGCTGCGTCCCTGGAGGATGGATTAGAGATGTGACTGAATGGCTGCCATCACTCATAAAGCCCACTGACTGATATCCCTGTCTTCTCATCGTGTGGGAATGAATGATACTGCCAAGTGGAGCTATGAAGAAATCATATCAGACTTTGAAGCTCTGGGAAGGAAACTCAAGGACTTTGGGGCCCAAACAGTTTTCTGGTCCACCCTTCTGGTACTTAGAAGAGGAGTAGAAAGGGAAAGAAAAATACTCCGTGTGAATGAATGGCTATGAAGGTGGTGCCGATGTGAGAGGTTTGGGCTCTGGGACCACGTGCTATGCTTCCTGGAAGATGGACTGCTGGCAAGTGATGGGTTGCACCTCACAAGGACTGGGAAGAATGTGTTTGCCCACAGCATGGAGAAATTCATCAGGAGAGCTTTAAATCGAATCCTAAGGGGGAGGGAGACATAAACTTGGCGGTAACGACTAACAAAGGCTTGTGTACAGTAGGACAAACAGAGGGGACAGCTCTAATGGGGCCAGTAATAGTCTTCATAAAAATGTAGGAAGGAAGCCAGGCCATAAATCACATGGTCTTCGATGTCTGTATACTAATGCCCAGAATATGGGAACAAACAGGACAAACTTGAACTCTCAATACAGGAGAGTAAATATGACTTGATAGGTATAACTGAAATTTGGTGGGATGACTCCCATGACTGGAATACAGCAACTGAAGGATATAACTTGTTCAAAAAGAACAGAAGGAATAGGAAGGGAAGTGGAGTTGCACTCTCTGTGAAAAATATATATCCCTGCACGGCAATACAGGAGGATGAGCTTGGTAGTTCTACCAAGAGTATCTGGATTAAAATTAATGGGGCAAGGAATAAAAGAAATGGTAGTTGGAGAAGAGGAGGATGAAACCTTTTCAAAACAAATTGCCAGTGTTTCGAAGAGGCATGATGTAGTAATAATGGGGGACTTTAATTACCCCGATATATGTTGAGAGATAAATTCTGCCAAACACAGGCCCTCCAAGAAATTCCTGACTTGTGTGGGAGATAACTTTCTCCTACAGAAAGTGGAGGAAGCAACTAGAGGATCGTCTATCCTTGATTTGATTCTATCCAAGCTATCCTTGACCAATTGAGATTACTTGGTGGCTGAAGTGGCAGTTACAGGAACTCTGGGGGAAAGTAACCACACTATACTTGAGTTCTTGATTTTAAAGGAAGCAAAAGCAGAGAGCAGCCATATGTTTACCTGGACTTCAGGAAAGCCAGTTTTAATAAATTCAGAACAGTGGTAAGTAAGGTTCCATGGCAAGTGACTCTGATGAGAAAAGGAGTCCAAGATGCATGGGAGTTTCTAACAGAGAAAATTCTAAAAGGCACAACGGTAAACAATTCCGTCAAGGAACAAAGGGGAAAGACTGCAGAAGAAGCCAGTGTGGCCTCACAGAAAGCTTAGAGATGACCTGAAAACAGAAATGGGCACATACAGGAACTGGAACTAAGGCCAGACCACAAAGGCAGAGTATAGAAAGATAGCATGGAATTGCAGGGATGGCATCAGGAAGGCTAAAGCTGAGAATGAGCTGAGGTTAGTGAGAGATACCAAAAGAAGCAATTAAGCTTTCTTCAGGTACATCCATAGTGAAAGACAGAGAAAAGAAATGGTGGTACTGCTACTTAATGAGGATGGCAAAATGATAACAGATGACAAAGAAAAGGCAGAAATGCTCAATTCCTACTTTGGCTCAGTCTTCTCCCCAAAGAGGGCCTATGACCCTCCTGGGAAACATGAAGGGTTAAGATTGTAGCTTGAGACCGATAGACAAATGGTCAAGGAATACCTAATCACTTTGAATGAGTTCAAAACTCCAGGGCCTGATGAACTGCATCCTAGAGTATTGAAGGACGTGGCTGAAGAACTCTTGGAACCACTGACTATTGTCTTTGTGAAATTGTGGAGGATGGGTGAAGTGCCAGATCACTGGAGGAGGCTAATGTTTTCTTGACTTCAAAAAGGGGAAAAGGAGGAATCTGGGAACGACAGACCAGTCAGCCTGATATCAATCCCTGAGAAAATTCTGGAGCAGATTATAAAGCTGTCAATAACTGAAAACAATGCAGTGATTACTAGAAGCCAACATGGATTTATCAAGAACAAATCCTGCCGGACTCATTTTTTGATTGGGTAACCTCCCTGGTAGACTGTGGGAACGTTGTGAACATTATATATCTCGACTTCAGGAAAGCTTTTGACAAAGTGCCCCATGGTATTCTGATTAGCAAGCTAGCTAAATGTGGGCTAGATAGAATAACTATCAAGTGGATCCACAGCTGGCTACAGAATCATACTCAAAGAGCAATGATTCCTTCTCAAACTGGGGAAGGTAATGAGCGAGGTACCGCAGGGCTCGGTAATGGGCCCAGTGCTCTTCAACATTTTTATTAATTACTTGGATGAGGAGGTGCAGGGAATGCTTGTCAACTTTCCAGATGATACAAAATTGGGAGGGGTAGCTAATACCTTGGAAGACAGAAAAAAAATTCAAAGGTATCTAAGCAGGAGCATTGGGCTGAAAACAACAGAATGAAATTTAACAGGGATAAGTGCAAAGTTCTACACCTAGGAAAAAAAACCCAAATGCACAGTTATAAGATGAGGGATAGCAATACTATATATGAGAAGGATCTTGGGATTGTTGATGATCACAAACTGAATATGAGCCAACAGTGTGATGTGGCTGCAAAAAAGGCCAATGCTATTTTAGGCTGCATTACTCATCTTGAGTACTGTGTTAGATCTTATTTTGAACACTGCGTCCAGTTCTGGACATCACACTTTAAGAAGGATGCAGACAAACTGGAACGGATTCAGAGGAGGGCAACGAGGATGATCAGGGAACTAGAAACAAAGCCTTATGAGGAGAGACTGAAAGAACTGGGCATGTTTATCCTTGAGAAGATTGAGGGGAGATATGATAGCACACTTCAAGTACTTAAAAGGTTGCCCCACAGAGGAGGGCCAGGATCTCTTCTCGATCATCCCAGAGTGCATATCATGGAATAATGGGCTCAAGTTACAGGAAGCCAGATTTCAACTGAACATCAGGGAAAACTTCCTGTTAGAGCAGTATGACAATGGAACCAATTACTTAGGGAGGTGGTGGGCTCTCCAACACTGGAGGCATTCAAGAGGCAGCTGGACAGCTACCTCTCAAGTATGCTTTAGTTTGGATTCCTGCATTGAGCAGGGGGTTGAACTCAATGGCCTTATAGGCCCCTTCCAACTCTATGATTCTGTGATTCTAAGTATTAGCTTTAGATGTCCTTCATACCTGGCATTACATATTTGGAAACGTGCTTGCATGCATGTATAGCTAGCAATAGGATAAGAGTAAATTTGTGGATGTTTAATTAGTCTTTTCTTTACCTCCCTTTGTGTGTCACTCATGTGAAGGGGGCCCATATGTTGAAAGGGAAGTGGCATCATATCTCCTGGCTTTCCAGATGTTGAATGTCTCTCCTTGATGGCAGGTGCAGGGCCAATATGCATGAGGTACTGTTTTGCCACAGGGATGAGGGTTCTTTAAAGGAATCAGATAGGCAATGAAAGAAACACTAAATGTGCTCTTTAAGAGTTTTTATTCATGGGATGAGGATGAAAAGCACAAAGCAAAACAAAAGCAGATGATCTTACATTCCTTTTGCTAGAAGTGTGACAAGAGCAATTCCCATTTGGTCCTCTTTGCATGGGGAGAGATATTTATTAATTTATTTGATTGATTGATTGATTGATTGATAGATTGATATCCTTCCCTTTCTCCCAGTAGGAGCCCAGGGTGGCATAGTCCTCCTGGCTGGCTCGGCTGCCATTGACCTGTGCTCATCTTTTATATATATATATATATATATAAATTTTATTTGTTGGTCGCCTATCTGTCCAGGTTAGTGGACACCCTAGGCGACTTACAATAATAGAGAGCAGTACATAATACACAATAAAATACAAGCAAACACAATCATAATCCATTTAAAACCAATTTCTATTTAAAACCTTATAAAATTAATCCTCCCCAATCCCATAGGCCCGCCTGAATAGCCAGGTTTTTAAGGCTTGGCGAAAACCCATCAGGGAGGGAGCATGTCGGAGATCAAAAGGAAGGGAATTCCAGAGGGTGGGGGCCACGACCGAGAAGGCCCTCTCTCTGGTCCGCACCAACCGGTGGGACCGAGAGAAGGTCTTGTGAGGCTGATCTTGTCAGGCGGCATAATTGGTGATTCTGTCTACCTTCCTTCCATGTAAGTTGATATGTCTCAGGGAGCTATTCACACCTCTGACTCACCTTCCTGTTTTCTCTTCTCTGCAGACCACTGGAAGAGAAGGGGCCAGGTCCTCTTTGTCGCCTCTCCTCTAGCACGAGGGGCAATGTCCAGGCATGGTCATTGCAGCCTCTAACTTAGTTAGCTAGACAGAAGTAGCAACTTTCCTATCCAGTATATATTTCTGTTAATAATCTTTCCTTATTTTGAAATCAAGTCTAAGTCTGAGTGATTTAAAGCAAGGTAAAAGCTCGCTTTCTCTCAGGCAAAATCACACCCATGCAGCACAGAGCGCTGAGCAAGGTACACTAAGCTAAACTTTGCGAATTTACTAAAACTCTCATTGGTCTACTAGTCATTGGAGAGATATCACGTTTCAGTTGCTGGAGAATTCCCCACTCTGGTTGTTATAGCAATGGCTGAACTGATAGTCATAAATTGCATCCTTCTCCGGATCTCCCCTCCTTGTATGCTGTGGAATTCCACTGAGCAAAGAGAACTAGCTATCTTATATATTTATTGTATTTATTGAATGTATATGCCACCCTTCCTCCAAGAAAGAGCCCAGGGTGGCATATACAATTGCTACTGAAGCCACGTCATTGTTATTTCCATTCCATTCTCCTGGCCTTCAGAGTATTCTTGCCAGGCCATAGGCTAACTTCAATTCACTAGCCAACAGAGATAACCAGATGCTCCTGCGCTACTCTCATGCACATAGAATGTTTGGCAACTGATCTGCAGCCCCCAGATCCCTGAAGGTACTCTCTCTCCCTCCCCCCCCCGGTTTGTGACTTTGATCTGCAGCCCACAGCCCTCCTCTGACAGCTTCTGTCATCCTTCCTTCTTACACAGACTTAACTCCTTAAAGGGCACAGCTTAAAAGAAGTCTTACTATTTTGACAGCACGGCTACAGTAAAAGTATATTATTAAGCAGTCTTAGGCTTCTACATAGGCTACTGATAGGATATTAAAGGCAATTGCTGGACACCACCTATCTCCTTATTATACAATATTCTGGCATGTATTTCCCCATATAGGTACCACTTCTCTTTCAGTGTGTTGACCCCATTCATGTGAGTCATATGTGAAAGGGGATTTAATCTGCTATGGAATAGGCTACTTGTCCCAAGTCATCTCACACAGCACATTTGCCAATGCTAAGCAAGTTTGGATCTGGTCAGTGTCCAGATGGGAAACTTACTGGGAATTCTATGTATAGCCCTTTGGGAAAAGGCTGGTATATAAATATGAACTACAGTTGGTTTGATTTTTTAAAAAGAGAGATTTATCCTAAAGATAAAACTCCTGAATTCTGCTTCATCTCCTTGAAGTAGAAAAAATGAGGAAAAGAAGCGAGTGTGCAGCTATTTCTAGCTTCATTGTGGAAGAATAAGGATTGCTTCACAGGACGCAACTTCAGTATATGTTCTGTACCCCATCTAGCCACAGTCCCTGATTTCCTAGACCAAATTTTGAAGGCCACCAACTGCGTACATAGAATTTTAGATCCTGTGCTACAACCCCACTGTTTCTGAGTATTCCATATTATGAACATGAAAAGCTGTATTTTTTTAAGAAATGGTATGTATCCACCTTTTGAAGAAAGACTGATTTAAAGTTTTTTTTCAAATTTGCTATTCAGAAGTTAAGGCATGGAAACTTGAAGACACTAGTCAATTTTGAAAATATAGGCTTGAGCTTCCCGCCCGCCCCCCCAAGTTAAAAATGTAATTATCATTTCTTTGGTCCTCCTTCAGTGTATACCAGACAATTAGATGCAAAGACAGAGCAGACAATAACCCACAGTTACAATAAAACCTTTAGTGACATAAAAATAAAAACAAAAGAACACACATTCCCTGAAACTGGTCTAATGGGTTTATTATTCCCTCAGAAACCATTCTGTAGGTGGGCCATAAACTGCCACAGTGTTACATTTAGTAAGGGGCTAATTCCAATAAAATAAGGACCAATGTATAGCTTTCACTCAGACTTCGACCAAATGGGAATCTTTATTGTGATATGATTGACAAGGGAAAATGCTGTTTCTTGTTCAGTTTGTGACAGCCAGGGATCAATCAAAAACAATACAGTAGGGCCCCGCTTATACAGCAGGTTAGGGACCAGACCCCAGCCGTAAAAGGAAAATCGCCATAAAGCGGAACATTGATCAGCTGTAGTGCGGGGAGCTCCCCCCACAACAGCTGCTCGATGTTCCGCTTTTCTCTGCTGCCTCCCTCGCTTGCCTGTTTGCCGCCTGATAGATGAAGTGCTTGCTAGCCCTCCGCCGCCTCCCTCGCTTGTCCCCCCCACCAATCACCCTCCCTCCTGCCCGTTCGTTCGCTTGCTTTCTTTTCTCTACTGCCTCCCTCGCTTGCCTGTTTGCTGCCTGATCGATGAAGTGCTTGCTAGCCCTCCGCCACCTCCCTCTCTTTGTCCCCCCACCAGTCACCCTTCCTCCTGTCCATTTGTTCGCTTGCTCGCTTTTCTCTGCCACCTCCCTCGCTTGCCTGTTTGCCGCCTGATTGATGAAGCACTCACTAGCCCTCCGCTGCCTCCCTCGCTTGTCCCCCCACCAATCATTCCCCCTCCTGCCCGTTTGTTTGCTCGCTTTTCTCTGCCACCTCCCTCGCTTGTCCCCCCTCCCCCCACCCCACTTGCACCCCACTGTAATATAATACAGTACAGTACGTACAGTACTGTAATCTTAACCTTTGAAAGTTTGGAAAATTGCCAGAACAGAGACACTGAATGCATAAACGCTGAATCAGACTGCACCGACAATACTGTATACAAAATGGCACCCGATGCTCAGAGCTTGGAAACGTTCCTTGCTTCAACTACAACTCCCATCAGCCCAACTGTGGGAGGAACATTTTCAAGCTCTGATGATGCGCTCAGAGCGTCGGGCACCATCAATTGCATCTTTGCGGTATGACGGAAAATCACCGCAAAAACCAAACAAGCGCCACAAATACGGGACAGAGTCATAATTCAAAATTGCCGCATAAATGAAGCGCTGTAAAGCGAATCGCCGTAAAGCAGGGCCCTATTGTAACTGAAATAAGAAAATGAAACAAATACCGCAAGCATGGCAGTTTAAATGATCATGCCAAGATGTTTTGGACATTTATATCTTAACATGTACTGTATCAACATTAAATTTTTAGTTGACTAATAATTAAGCTGATTAAGTAGTTCATTTTAAATAAATGTGTGTATTACCAAAACCTCAATTTAAGTGAATTAGATTGTGAGGAAATGTGAGATTACTTAAAATATACAATAAAGGGAAATTTAAACCAAGCGTAGGGAGGGTGAATAATCAACAGAGGAACACACTGACTGACTGAGATGAAATAAAAGGAAGATGGAAGCAATACACTGAAGAACTCTATAAAAGAGATGCAATGATGACAGATTCATTAATGGAAGAACTGTATGCTGAAGAACCAGAAATATTAGAATGTGAGGTGAAAGCTCTTACAATACTTGGAAGAAACAAATCACCAGGAACAGAGGGCATACCAATAGAGTTCCTACAAGCTACTGAGACTGAATCAGTCCAAATTTTGACAAAAATTTGTCAACATAAAATGGAAAATTAAACAATGGCCCATGAACAGGATGCGTTCAATATACATCCCAATTCCAAAGAAAGGGGATCCCAGGGAATGCAGTAATTATCGAACTATTGCCTTAATATCCCATGCAAGTAATGCTCAACATTCTACAACAAAGGCTGTTACCACATATGGCGCTAACACTGTTATCTTTTCGGCGCCAGGTCAAGACTTTGCTCTTCTCCCAGGCATTTTAGTATGTGTTTTAAATCGTTTTTATATTGTTTTAAATTTTAAGATTGTGTTTTAAATTGTTTTTAAAATATGTGTTTTAAATTGTATATTTGTTTTAATGTTTTTGATTGCTCTAAACCACCCAGAGAGCTTCAGCTATGGGGTGGTATACAAGTGCAATCAATCAATCAATCAATCAATATGGAGCAAGAAATGTCAGAGGCCCAAGCTGGATTTAGAAAGGGAAGAGGTACCAGAGATCATATCGCAAACAGACGTTGGATAATGAAATGGACCAAAGAATTTCAGAAGGAAATCACCCTGTGATTACAGCAAAGCCTTTGACTGTGTCATGAAAAACTATGGAATGCTTTAAAAGAAATGGGGGGTGCCACAGCATCTGATTGTCCTGATGCGCAACCTATACTTTGCACAAGAGGCTACTGCAAGTATAGAATATGGAGAAACCAATTGGTTCCCAATCAGAAAGGGTGTGAGTCAGGGTGTATTTTATCATCCTATTTGTTTAATCTATATGCAGAACATATCATACAGAAAGCAGGATTGGACCAAGATGAAGGAGATGTGAAAATTGGTGGGAGAAATATCAATAACTTAAGATATGCAGACGATACCATACTCTTAACAGAAACCAGTAATGATAGAAATGAATGCTGAGGAAAGTTATAGAGGAAAGCACAAAAGCAGGACCACAGCTGAACTAAAGTAATGACAAGAGAAGATTTATGTAACTTTAAAGCTGACAACGAGGACATTGAACTTGGCAAGGATTATCAATACCTTGGCACAGTCATTAACTAAAATGAATGGCAGACCTACCCAGGGCTCTTGCCATATATGGAGCAAGAAATGCCAGATGTCCAAGCTGGATTTAGAAAAGAAAGAGACGCGCACCAGAGATCATATCGAAAACATACCTTGGATAATGGAATGGAGCAAGGAATTTCAGAAGAAAATCACCCTGTGCTTTATAGACTACAGCAAAGCCTTTGACTGTGTAGATCATGAAAAACTATGGAATGCTTTAAAAGAAATGGGGGTGCCACAGCATCTGATTGTCCTGATATGCAACCTATATGATGCACAACCTATACTCTGCACAAGAGGCTACTGTAAGGATAGAATATGGAGAAACCGATTGGTTCCCAATCGGAAAGGGTGTGACACAGGGGTGTATTTTATCACCTTATTTGTTTAACCTATATGCAGAACATATCATACAGAAAGCGGGATTGGACCAAGATGAAGGAGGTGTGAAAATTGGAGGGAGAAATTTCAATAATTTAAGATATGCAGACGATACCATGCTACTAGCAGAAACCAGTAGCGATTTGAAACGAATGCTGATGAAAGTTAAAGAGGAAGACACAAAAGCAGGACTACAGCTGAACATCAAAAAGACCAAAGTAATGTCAGCAGAAGATTTATGTAACTTTAAAGTTGAGAATGAGGACACTGAACTTGTCAAGGATTATCAATACCTCGGCACAGTCATTAACCAAAACAGAGACAAAGTAATCCGAAGAAGGCTAGGACTGGGGAGGGCAGCTGTGAGAGAACTAGAAAAGGTCCTCAAATGCAAAGATGTGTCACTGAATACTAAAGTCAGAATCATTCAGACCATGGTATTCCCGATCTCTATGTGTGGATGTGAAAGTTGGACAGTGAAAAAAGTGGATAAGAGAAAAATCAACTCATTTGAAATGTGTTGGAGGAGAGCTTTGCGCATACCATGGACTGTGAAAAAGACAAATAAAGGAAGCAAGCCAACTGTCACCCATGTTAAGGACTCAGGGCTTGCTGGGGGGGAGCACTGAAAGCTGCTTTTCTCCTTTTCTTTCAAAAGGAAAAAAAGCTGGTCTCCACTTGTAAATGTGAAAACTGACCAGCCTCAGTCATAGCAGAGAAGGAAGAGGAGGCAAAGCCACCTTCCTTTCCTTTATCAATATTTACTTCCAAAAATTAATATTTTCTTTCATTTATCGATATTTCCTTTCAAAATATTTTTTTCAAAGAAGGTATTGATATTTGGGGGGAAGGGAAAATCAGACTGGTAAAAGCAGTGGATAGTGGACAAAGAATGAACTCGAATCGATACTGCCTGTTAGGTACACAGAATGCTTTCGAAGCAGCATTGGCCAATAGTGCCCATCCCTGCTATAGTCGCAACAATCGCTGGTGGGACAAACAACAATCCACTGCTGAAGACAGGTTTTCAAGAGTTGTTAACTGCTGTTTGGGGCTGTCTGACTGTTGAAGTGGTGTAACCCAGGAAATCATCTCTGGTTCATATTTTAATCTGAGCTGAAAAAGAATTGGGGTGTGTGTGTGTTAACACTAATGTCAAGTGAACATTACCAAGCCCCTAAAACTAGTTTCTGGGTCCAAGCCTAGCAAACTTCACCAGCATCTCCACATACTAGGGATACTCCTGAAATTCTCCTTATTCAGATTGGCTCTCTGGTCTCTGAGATCCAGATTACTGATTTTTTTTTTCCTGAGTGGAATTGAAACATTAGTTCTCCTATGTTCCTCTTATTAATTTTCAAATTTGCACAGAGCACTTGGCACACTCAGTTCATTGCAGCTTTCAGTTCGTTCTTGTCTGTTCCTTAGCCCACCTCCAGCATCACCAATGGGCAATGAAATAACAACTAGGCTAACAAAACAAAAAAATCTTTGATGTAATTGTATGCCTAATTGCATCAAGACTATTTTTGAGCAGTATTTTACCAATACACATATGCAGTTGCATGCAGTGATAACACATTATATAGACAAAGAAACTGCTTGTGACTTATTCTTTTATTTTACCAGTGTCTGGGAGTGCCTGTATAGATCAGTAAAATCATACAGAAATTGGCATAAGCACTCCTAGCCAGAGAAGCCACCTGAGACTCCAGTTGGAATCCAGGTGTAATCTGAGTCTATGACCCTTTTCAGAGGGAGTGCAACTGCTCCAAGAACAGATTGTACACCTAATTCTTGGACCCAGGAACCACCCACCCAGAGCACCTCCATTTGATCAGGATTCAGCACTGCTTCTAGACACTGATCCAAAACCTTCATATTCTCTTCTGATTGCAACTGGGGGGAGGGGGGAAAAGAGAGAACTGTGTCATCAGCATACTGATTGCACTGTATTCCAAATCTCCAGATGTCAGCTCCCAACAGTTTGAGATAGATGCTGAATAGCACAGGAGACAGAATGGACCCTTGTGGGACACCACAACTCAAAAGCCACAGGGCCAAGCCACAGTTTCCCTGTGCTTCTTCCTGGAAGTAACCAAGCAGGTACGGGTAGAACCACCATAACACAGTGTCTCCCCCTGACTTGCTCCAAAAGGACACCATGGTCAATTGTGTCAAAATCCACTGAGAGGTCACTTCCCCAGCCTTTCTCCCTATAAAGCTTATCAATCAGGGTGACCAAGGCTGTTTCAATGCCAAAACCAGGCCTGAAACCAGACTAGATAACCTGCTTACTCCAGGCATACCTACAGCTGCTCATCCACTACCCTCTTGATCACCTTGCCCAAGAAGGGAATGTAGAGACTGGATAGTAGTTTTATATGGATCTTGGGAGAATCTCTTGAAGAGGGGTCCCATCACCACCTCTTTCAAGGCAGTGAGTGTAACTCCCACAGAAAGGTATTCACATTCTGTTTCCTGACTCCTAACTGAGCAGAGCAGAGGGAGCTGTCTCAGTTGGCCCACAGGTGAGGAGATATAAGCAAGCCAGCTTTCAGAGAGCGAGAGAACAGAGCGAGCGAACAGGGAGAGCAAACAGGAGTTTGACGGCGGGTGGCCACACTGAGTACTATAAGAGAAGATGAAGAGTTCTTAGACAGAATGCTGGAACAACAGCAGCAAAGAGAAGTGGAGGTGGAAGAACAACAGCATGTGGTAGCAGAAGAGGAGACTGCTTTGGAGAGGAACAACGAAGTGGAGGAAACTCCGTGGGAAAGGGTGACAGGAGAAGAGCTAGAAGACACCCTTCACCAGTGGAACTATGGAACCGCTCTCAACCACTCAAGGATGAGACTGGAGGACAGCCTGTGGTGGAAGAATTACAGGAGACCCCGTACGACAATGATCAAGGGGCTGAAGCTCAATCAAGCAGGGCAATGAAACCACACCCCACATCAAGAAGAGAAGAGTACTAGTAGTGGGAGATGCCCTACTGTGTGGGATCGAAACCCAGTATGCCAAGAAGATCCGTGGACTTGCCAGGTATGCTGTCTACCAGGAGGATGGATTAGAGATGTGATGGAAGGGTTGCCATCACTCATCAAGCCCACCGACAGGTATCCCTTTCTCCCCATCCATGTGGGAACAAATGATACTGCCAAAGGAGCTATGAAGAAATCACATCAGACTTTGAAGCTCTGGGGAGGAAACTCAAGGACTTTGGGGCCCACATAGTTTTTTCTTTCATCCTTCCTGTACTTAGAATGAGTAAAAAGGGAAAGAAAAATACTCCATGTGAATGAATGGCTATGAAGGTGGTGCCGACGTGAGAGATTTGGATTCTGGGACCACGGGCTATGCTTCCTGGAAGATGGACTGCTGGCAAGTGATGGGTTGCATCTCACAAGGACTGGGAAGAATGTGTTTGGCCATAGCATTGAGAAGTTGGCTTTAAACTGAATGCTAAGGGGGAGGGAGACGCAAACTTGGTGGTAATGACTGATTAAGGCTTGTGCACAGTAACTGGAACAGAGAGATCGGCTCTAACAGGGCCCAGTAACAGTCCTCAGAAAAATATAGAGAAGAAGGAAGCCATAAATCACATGGTCTGCAATGTCTTTATGCTAATGCTCAGAGCATGGGAAACAAGCAGGATGAACTTGAACTCTTAATACAAGAGGGTAATTACGACTTGATAGGTATAACTGAAACTTGGTGGGATGACTCCCACGACTGGAATACAGCAATTGAAGGATATAACTTTTTCAAAAAGAACAGAAGGAATAAAAAGGGAGGTGGAGTTGCGTGCACAGAAATACAGAAAGATGAGCTTGGTAGCTCCACCAAGAGTATCAGGATTAAAATTAAGGGGGCAAGTAATAAAAGGAATGTGGTGCTTGGACCCTACTACCGACCATCCAATCAAGGAGGAGATGAGAATGTAAATTTTGAATAGCAAATTGCCAATGTTTCAAGGAGGCATGAAGTAGTAGTAATGGGGGACTTCAATTATCCCGATATCTGTTGGGAGACAAACTCTGCCAAACATGGCTCCTCCAAGAAATTTCTGACCTGTGTTGGAGATAACTTTCTCCTACAGAAAGTGGAGGAAGCAACCAGAGGATCAAGCTATCCTTGACTTGATTCTAACCAATAGAGATGATTTGGTAGATGAAGTGGCAGTTACGGGAACTCTGGGGGAAAGTGACCGCACCATACTTGAATTCTTGATTTTAACAGAAGCAAAAGCTGAGAGTAGCTATACGTGCACCCTGGACTTCAGGAAAGCTGATTTTAATAGACTCAGAACAATTGTAAGTACGGTTCCATGGTAAGTGACCCTAATGAGAAAAGGAGTCCAAGATGGGTGGGAGTTTCTAAAAAAGGAAATTCTAAAAGCGCAATGGCAAGCAATTCCAACAAGGAAAAAAGGGGGGAAACAGCAGAAGAAGCCAATGTGGCTTCACAAAAAGCTTAGAGCTGACCTGAAAATGAAAAAGGACACATGAAGTGGAAAGAAAGCCAGGCCACAATGGAAGAGTACAGGCAGGTATCACGTAATTGCAGGGATGGCGTCAGGAAGGCTAAAGCTGAGAATGAGCTGAGGTTAGCGAGGGATGCTAAAAGGAACAAAAAAGCTTTCTTCAGGTATGTCCATAGTAAAAGACAGAGAAAAGAAATGGCGGCACAGCTACTCAATGAGGATGGCAAAATGATAACAGATGACAAAGAAAAGGCAGAAGTGCTCAATTCCTACTTTGGATCAGTCTTCTCCCAAAAAAGGGTCTATGACCCTCCCGGGAAACATGACGTAAAAGGGGCAGGATTGGAGCTTGAGATTGATAGACAAACGGTCAAGGAATACCTAATCTCTTTGAACAAGTTCAAATCAGCAGGGCCCAATAAACTGCATCCTAGAGTGTTGAAGGAACTGGCTGAAGAACGCTCAGAAATGCTATCTATTATCTTTGCAAGATCATGGAGGACTGGTGAAGTGCCGGAAGACTAGAGGAGAGCTAATGTTGTCCCTATCTTCAAAAAGGGCAAAAAGGAGGAACCAGGGAGTTCAGACCAGTCAGCCTGACATCAATCCCTGGAAAAACTCTGGAGCAGATTATAAAGCAGTCAGTCTGTAAGCGCCTTGAAACAATGCAGTGATTACTAGGAGCCAACATGGATTTATGAAGAACAAATCCTGCCAAACTAATCTTATCTCATTTTTTGATCGGGTAACCTCCCTTGTAAACTGTGGGAATGCTGTGGACATAATATATCTTGACTTCAGCAAAGCTTTTGACAAAGTGCCCTATGATATTCTGATTAGCAAGCTAGCTAAATGTGGGCTGGATGGAGCTACTATCAGGTGGATCCACAGTTGGCTCCAGAATCGTACTCAAAGAGTGCTTATAAATCGTTCCTTCTCAAACTGGGCGGAAGTAACAAGTGGGGTACCATAGGGCTCGGTCCTGGGCCCAGTGCTCTTCAACATTTTTATTAACAACTTGGATGAGGAGGCACAGAGCATGCTTATCAAATTTGCAGATGATACAAAATTGGGGGGGCACAGCTAATGCCGTGGAAGACAGAAACAATATTCAAAGGGACTTTGATAGGCTGGAGCATTGGGCTGAAAACAACAGAATGAAATTCAACAGGGATAAATACAAAGTTCTAGGGAAAAGAAACCAAATGCACAGTTATAAGATGGGGAATACTTGGCTCAGTAATACGACATGTGAGAAGGATCTTGAAATTGTTGTTGATCACAAGCTGAATATGAGCCAACAGTGCGATGTGGCTACAAAAAAGGAAAATGCTATTTTAGGCTGCATTAACAGAAGTATAGTTTCCAAATGGCGTGAAGTATTAGTTCCCCTCTATTCAGCACTGGTTAGGCCTCATCTTGAATACTGCGTCCAGTTCTGGTCTCTGCACTTCAAGAAGGATGCTGACAAACTGGAACAGGTTCAGAGGAGGGCAACAAGGATGATCAGGGGACTGGAAACAAAGCCCTATGAGGAGAGACTGAAATAACTGGGCATGTTTAGTCTGGAGAAGAGAAGACTGAGGGGAGATGTGATAGCACTCTTCAAGTACATGAAAGGTTGCCACACAGAGGAGGGCCAGGATCTCTTTTCGATCATCCCAGAGTGCAGGACACGGAATACTGGGCTCAAGTTGCAGGAAGCCAGATTTCGACTGAACATCAGGAAAAAAATCCTAACTGTTAGAGTCATACGACAATGGAACCAATTCCCTAGAGAGGTAGTGGGCTCTCTGACACTGGAGGCATTCAAGAGGCAGCTGGACAGCCATCTGTCGGGAATGCTTTGATTTGCATTCCTGCATTGAGCAGGGGGTTGGACTTGATGGCCTTATAGGCCCCTTCTAACTCTACTATTCTATGATTCTATGACTCCCTGAGTGCTATACCATCAACATGTTCATCTCCAACTAGATTTTGTGAGTCATGATGGGCAGGGGTCAAGAGTGCACATTGTTGGCTTCACCACCACAAACATTCTGTCCACATCCTTGGGCTGCAACAACTGAAACTGATCTCACAAGATGTAATTTGATGGTACTGCAGGGACCTCCACCAGACCAGAACCAATTATGGCATCAAGTTCAGCACAGATCCAAGTGATTTTACCCTCAATGTGATTTGCAAATCTCTCACAGGAGGCTGTGGACTGGTCTGTTGTCAATGATGCCACAGAGGTCTGGACGAGCCAGTTTACCACTCTAAACAGCTCTGCTGGGCAACTCTGAGAGGATGCAATAGAGGCCAAGAGATATGATCTCTTTGCTGCCACCACTGCCATGTGGTAGGAACGTCTGTGTGCTTGTACCTCTATTCAGATTTGCAATGGGACTTGTGCCACCTATGCTCTAGCTGACCTCCAGCCCAGAGCTCCTCAGAAAACCAAGGAACCTGCCAGATTCTCAGTGGCTGGAGAGAGCACTTAGGAGTGATTCTGTCAATGGCCCTCTTCATCTCCATCTCACCATTCCATAGTGAAACAGTCACTAGGGCCTCAGCAGGAGCAACAGCCATTCTACCTTGAAAATCTCCTGAGCATTTAGAAAACCTCAGATTCCATCAGTTTCCAGGGGCAGCCCAATCTAACTGGTCCCCCGTTCCTGGGGGGTTAGAGTTAGGTTAGAATCAAGCAAGTGGTGAAATCTCCAGTACACTGAGAGCCTTCCTGATTTCCAGTTCATTCAAGGCACCCTACCTCCTGTGTTTTACTAAGTTCCATAATGGGATGCTCTTCACCTGTGCTCACACTTCCCTGTGAATAATGAGAGCTGTAAATTGCAGCTGCTTTACTGTAGGTATCTCAGCCACAGCTTACATTTTAGGGAAGCCCTTTGTCATGATTTTAAGATCTGCCATTATAAACTCCTTGCCATAAGGGTGGTCAAAGGCTCCATAGGTTTCACTCACAGTGGAATGTACTGCAGCAACGGATATAGGCTAAATTTCTTATAACACAGCAAAATTTACATAAACCTCAGAAATTTGTATGCTGCGATTTCTCTTGCCCGAGAGTTTTCACAAAGGAGCCACATTTGTGTAGTGACAGCATTTGTACAATACTGTTTACATAGGCATAAATCATAATAAAACCCATTAACAGGAGGCAGAAAACAAAACAAAAATCCAATGTTTGTATTGTTTCCTTTACAATTTAGCTCCTAACGCAAAATGAACCAGGCATCCAGATGAGGCGAGTTCGATTACAGAGGCCAAACCTTTGCAACGCGTGCAGCGATTTGGAAAACCCGGAAGGTCTTCCTTTTGTGTGGCTTTAGAAAAGGCAAGCAGAAGCTGCTGCCAGGGCATCTCATTCTCCTCTTAGGATTTGGCACCTTCAGGGGAGGAGGATGCCAAGCAACATGGCCTAGAAAATGCCAACTGTTATAAAGCAGATGTGCTTGTTTGGACTCATGGGCAGTCCTGAGCTTTCTTGAAAAGGCAATATGCAGTTGCTGTTTTCTTGTGCAGAACACATACAGAGCGTAACAAATTCATGCCTATTATAATATCCTAACTGATTCAAACAAGAAAGCTTGTTTCTCAGATGTGTATTATTAGGGTCAGGATATATCTCTATACACACACACACTGCAGGTGAAACTTGATAATAAAAAGTGGAGAACATGAATGTGTAGAGGGCTCATAAAATTCTCACAGTTAAGAGTTAAAAATCATTGCTGTCCTTGTTCTTTTCTTTCTAGAACATGGATGGGGAATCTGTTGCTCTCCAGATATTGGTGTCATGGCCCCAGACCAGGAATCAGAGGCAGAGTCCTGGCAGCAACTGCAGCTCTGAGGAGATGGATCCATGCCCTGATCCATCCTGTGTGAGTCCACAGACACTAGACCCCACTTCCCCTTCCCTGAAACCTGAGGAGACACCTCCCCTGCCAGACTGATTCTGACTCATTGGGGGCTCAAGAGAGCCCCGAGAAGAGATGCCCCATGGCCAGAAACCCCATTGCCTTAAAAAAGCCAATGGCTGCAGAAGCAGGCACTGGCACTTTACCTGACCATAAGGTAGCATTCATGAGGTGGATGTCCAGCCAACGACTACCTAGTTCTGCTATAAAACTCAGCCAGTTGCTGCAGGACCTTGCTAAGACAACCTGAATGTTTGGCCTCAGTTGCAAGAGCACTAGTTGGTATTCAATACTAATTCTACTCAGAATAGGCCCATTGAAGTTGATAAACATGACTAATTTAGGCTCATTCATTTCAGTGGTCTACGCCGAGTTGGACTTAGTTGAATGCAACCCATAATCTATGGTCCTGAATCCCCAATTGATCTCCCTCCAAGGTGTTGACTTTGTCTTACCTCTTGCCTGCTTAAGGAACCAGGAACTACTGACCTCCCATTTCTTGGGCCATCACCCCTCCTTGGTGATTGGTGCCCCCATGGATCATGACACTGGGACCACATATCCCATAAACTCTGACCATTTTCAGGGGAGGGGGGAAGAAAAGCATTTTTGTCTGTCCTCAAAGCAGCCCTGTGGGACTAATCACTCCTGGCTTGGTCCTAAGCTAAAATTTACTTAAGGATGAGCTTTGCAAGTATCTGTTGTTTTGCTAGAGCTCTCACCATGTATAAAATATGGATCAAGCTTCTACTAGTGATGGGACAGGTGGAGTAGGTAAATCACTTTTCTCTAGTCTGCCAGACCCCCCTTCAATATGCCAGACCTGATCCAAAGAATGTTGTTGTTATGTGCCTCCAATTCGACTACGACTTATGGTGACCCTATGAATCAGTGACCTCCAAGAGCATCTGACATGAACCACCCTGTTCAGATCTTGTAAGTTCAGGTCTGTGGCTTCCTTTATGGAATCAAGCCACCTCTTGTTTGGTCTTCCTCTTTTTCTACTCCCTTCTGTTTTTCCCAGCATTATTATCTTTTCTAATGAATCATGTCTTCTCATGATGTGTCCAAAGTATAATAACTTCAGTTTCATCATTTTAGCTTCTAATAATAGTTCTGGTTTAATTTGTTCTAACACCCAATTATTTGTCTTTTTTGCAGTTCATGGTATCCACAAAGCTCTTCTCCAAGACCACATTTCAAATGTGTTGATTTTTCTCTTATCCACTTTTTTCACTGTCCAACTTTCACATCCATACAGAGAGATCGGAAATACCATGGTCTGAATGATCCTGACTTTAGTGTTCAGTGATACATCTTTACATGTGAGGACCTTTTCTAGTTCTCTCACAGCTGCCCTCCCCAGTCCTAGCCTTCTTCTGATTTCTTGACTATTGTCTCCATTTTGGTTAATGATTGTGCCAAGATATTGATAATCCTTGACAAGTTCAATGTCCTCATTGTCAACTTTAAAGTTACATAAATCTTCTGTTGTCATTACTTTAGTCTTCTTGATGTTCAGCTGTAGTCCTGCTTTTGTGCTTTCCTTTTTAACTTTCATCAGCATTCGTTTCAAATCATTACCTGTTTCTGCTAGTAGTATGCTGTCGTCTGCATATCTTAAATTATTTATATTTCTCCCTCCAATTTTCACACCTCCTTCTTCTTGGTCCAATCCCACTTTCCGTATGATATGTTCTGCGTATAGATTAAATAAATAGGGTGATAAAATACAGCCCTGTCTCACACCCTTTCCGATTGGGAACCAATTGGTTTCTCCATATTCTGTCCTTACAGTAGCCTCTTGTCCAGAGTACAGGTTGCGCATCAGGACAATCAGATGCTGTGGCACCCCCATTTCTTTTAAAGCATTCCATAGTTTTCCATGATCTACATGGTCAAAGGCTTTGCTGTAATCTAGAAAGCACAGGATGATTTTCTTCTGAAATTCCTTGCTCCGTTCCATTATCCAACGTATGTTTGCGATATGATCTCTGGTACCATTGAAATTAATGGGACTTAAATTAGTCACTATTAATTTGCCCCATTGATTTCAGCGAGATTTAAGCATAACTAGCTTTCTCTGTTTTGGAACTACTAATTGCTTATTCATTTTTGGACACTACCAGAACCACTAATATGCCACTATGAATAAGTTACAGTTGTGTTTTCTCTTAAGTGTTTCAGGCAGATGCACCTCCACATTAGATGCATCAGTGAAGCTTGATGGGGACCAGCAATGGGTTCCTCTTACTGGGAAGTTTCCGTCTCCTTCAGGTTGCTATAGAGTAAGTGGATTTTTAAAATGTTCCACTCAAGTTTACTAGCAAGAGAGAAGTTGTTTTGTTTACATTTAGCTGGAGGAAACTGAATTCTATCACAATATTGATTTCCCCCCCAAAAGATCCTAGGTTTACCACTAAATCCCCCCTTCTGCAAACAAACAAAAACACAACCCAGCCTGGCCTGCTCTGTGCCTTTAATAGCAGCTTGTCCTGCACAAATCAGCAGGTTAAAATTTTGAAAGCATAGAAATGAGTATTATCATGCTTGGTTATACACCAAGCACCTTAGGAGCAGCAGGCAGTAAAAAAGTTGGCACCCTTACTGGGTATTAACATTATAGTCAAAGCACTGCCAAGGGGCAAATAATCACTGGCTTGTAATCAATCTAGTGGTGCTCAATAGTCTCAGCACATTGCTATCAGCCCTTCTTTTCTTGGATGCAGAGAAGGCATTTGACCATGTGCACTTTCCCTTTCTCTTTATCACATTCAAGGCATTTGGTGTACCCCAGGAATATTTGCACTGGTGAAAATCCAAGTCTAGGATATGGGCAAATGCCATATTGTCACCTTTTTTCCTAGGGCAAAGGGGAATCAGCCAGGGATGCCCCCTCTCCCCACTGATCTTTTACCTCTATCTAGAGACCTAGCCATCTGTCATATGACAAAACACCAGCACCTGGGGTATGTAATAAAGAAGACTTGAACATAAAGGTCTTATCCAAACGGAGCAGGATAATCCACGGTTTCCATATTCGGTTTGTCATCTGATAGTCCTCACTTTGCATTTTAGTTAGCTCTTTCCTAATTAAAAAAAATGCTTTTTTGCACCCGCACACGCAGCGGTAAGACCCCTACATTATTTTTGCTTTTTCCAAGCTCCGCCTCTAAAATCTCCCCCTATCAACCAATTGGTCAGCAAAAAAATTATGTATGCTCCTCTCCCCCTCTGCAACGAAGCACAATATGGCTGTAAAGGAGTTCTCACCTTGGAAAGAAAGGCTGCTGGTCGGTTTCACGCCTGCCTTGTTTGTATTTGCGATATTACACTTAAACGAATGTATGCTTTTCTGCCTTTATTGATATTTAAGGAGATACACACGCTGGCAATTGCACTTATTTCTCCAAAAAAGAAAGAAACGTGTCACACACACCCTCCTTCTTCCTTTCCTTCCCACAGAGAATGAAATTGACAAAGCTTTCTGGAGCAGGCGTGAAACCGACCAGCAGCCCTTTTCTTGTTTGTATTTGCGATATTACACTTAAACAAATGTATGCTTTTTTGATTTGAAGCAAAAAGCCCAGCAAGTAGAATGAAATTGACAAAGCTTTCCGGAGGCAGGCTGAAACAGACCACTCCCCCTTTCTCGCTTGCTGTGCATTGCAGATCTCACCCAGAGTGGCCGCCCAGTTTGCAGGCTGGCAAAAAATAAAATGCATCTGCACAGTAGTTGGAGATCCCCCCCAACACCCCACCATTGCGATGATTGGTTCAATTTTCCCGGGCTTATTCTCACATATGTGCAAAAGTGCCGATACGTGATTGGCTGGAATGAGGAGAAGAGGTAAGGGGAAACACCCAAGAACTGCCCATCAGCTGTAAAGTCCGCGGTATTACATCCTAACTCCTGAAGGCACAGCGGATGATTCCTGATTTTAAACAGCAAATCACATTTTTGCCGGTATTGCAAGGAGCGGATTTAACCCGCGAAAATGCGTAACAGCACGAGACGTCATTTGGACGACAGAAAAATAATGAACACATGTAGCGGGCATGTCACACATTTGGAAGTCGTCTGGATGAGCCCAAAGTGGCTGTTTTTGCCAACAGTGTTGCTCTTTGTTATGGACTCCATAAATACCATACCAGTACTGACAGAATGGTATGGGCAACTATCAGGTTATAGCATTAACTGGTCCAAATCTGAGCTCCTTCCCCTCTCAGACAGACCCTCCCCAATAGGATACCATGCTTGGTAATTCTGCACATGCTCTGAGTCCCTTATATATTTTGGAGTTCAAATTCCCAGGGATGTAACTAAACAAATACAACTAAACGTAGATGAAGTTCTGAGCAAAGTATCCACAGATTCAGATAGATGGGCACATCTACTTCTAAGTCTATGGGGCTGGATTGCCACGCTTATAATAAAAGTCCTATCCCATCTCATCTATGTCCTGTAAAGTCTGTCCTTATACATTCCACAATGATACTGTTAGCATATCAATATTCTGTTCCACAAATTCTTATGAGGCGCTCCCCCACCAAGATTCTCCCTCAAGAAACTGCAGCCATGGACCACAGAGGCTGGGTTTGCCTTTTCTGATGTGGAAACATACCACAAAGCCTGCTTATTAACAGCAAGTCACCAATGACATTAGCCCACACCTCCAGCGCCCTCCTTGGAGTGGAGAATGTTACCCAAAACATTATGTGAACACTACACTATAAATAAATGAATGCAAGTCATAAACAAAAAACAAAAACATGCTGTTACCTCTTCCTATTTAATGCTCTTACATAAACAGAAAAACAAATAAAACCAAAGGGACAAAAAAACCGAATGCCTAAAAAGCATATTGTATGATGTCATGGTAGGAGGGAGATATGATTAATTGGTGATAGTTCATTGATAAATAACCAGAGCTTGGAAACGTTACTTTTTTGAACCACAACTCCCATCAGCCCCAGCTGATCAATTCTCTAGAAAATGGCAACCAAAATAAGCAAGGGGATGGAAAAATTCCCCTATGAGGAAAGGTTGCAACATTTGGGGCTTTTTCATTTACAGAAAAGGCAGATAAGAAGAAATATGATAGAAGTGTATAAAATTATGCATGGAGTGGAGAAAGTGGATAGGGAAAAGCTTTCTAAAAACCTCTCTCACAACACTAGAACTTGTGGACAAAGAAGCTGAATGTTGCAAGATTCAGGACACATAAAAGAAAGTACTTTTTCATGCAGTGCATAGTTAAACTATTGAATTCAATCCCACCAGAAGTAGTGCTGGCCACCAGCCTGGATGGCTTGAAAAGAGGATTAGACAAATTCATGGAGGATAAGGATGTCAGTCGCTACTAGTCACAAAGGCTAGGTTCCATTTTATTTATTTCTGTCTCCACTGTCAGAGGCTATATGCCTGTCAATACCAGTTGCTGGGAATCACAAGTGGGGAGAGTGCCATTGAGCTCAGGTCCTGCTTTTGACTTTGCATAGGTATCTGGTTGGCCACTGTGAGAACAGTGTGCTGGACTAGATGGGCCACTGACCTGATCGAACACACTCTTCTTATGTTCTTACCCTATTTAAAGACATGAACCTTTCTGAGCCTTCTTGGAAGCAAAGTCCTCAATCAATCTTTCCCAACTTTATGTTCAACTGAAATCAGTGCTAATCATTCTAGGCATTCTTGCAGCATAGAAGAGCGCTAATTTTAAAAAAAACCAGTTTCAGCTTTGAATATCACCGCTCACCAGATGCAACAGTTTCAGGTACAATGAGAATAATGTGAAGTAGTTGTAAAGTAGTGTTCAACAGCCTTCCAGTGCCACTTCCGCTTTCTTCTTCAGCTTCTAGTCAGAACCAGTGGAAAAGGCTGAAAGATAATATTTTCTCCACATCTGCTGAGATTTCATTGTGAAACTATACCTGTGAACCTATGAATCCTCCATAAGGGGATCAGGGGTCTGGAAACAAAGCCCTACGAGGAGAGACTGAAAGAACTGGACATGTTTATCCTCGAGAAGAGAAGACTGAGGGGAGATATTATAGCACCATTCAAGTACTTGAAAGCTTGCCATACAGAGGAGGGCCAGATTCTCTTCTCGATCATCCCAGACTGCAGGACACAGAATAATGGGCTCAAGTTACAAGAAGCCAGATTTTGACTGAACATCAGGAAAAACCTCCTAACTTTTAGAATGGAACCAATGACCTACGGAGGTGGTGGGCTCTCCAACACGGAAGGCATTCAAGAGGCAGCTGGACAGTCACCTGTCCGGTATGCTTTAAGCCAGAATCAGCCCTGTTTGGTTTATTTGTGATTTGTATAAATGCAGTGTATAGCGTACAGCCCTAATGCAAAACCCACTCCAATCATTTAAAATAAATGCACAAAAATAACAACATACAAATCTACAACCACATGGAGTCAAAGAGAGCCCAAGCTAAAACACAAGCAAATAAAGCATCTCAATCTAAGCAACAGTAAAATCAAAAGCCAGTAGGAAAATATAAGTCTTAAGAACACAGCAGAACACAGAGGAAGAAGATAAGCTAACCTCTCAGGGCAGAGAGTTCTACATTCAGGTGCTGCTACTGGAAAAGGCCCTCATAGTTCAACCAAGATGCAACTTAAGCATGTGTGATTGTAGAGAGGTTTGAATGTGCCAGGAATGGATGCAGCTGCAGCCAAAATCACGCCCGATCATAGCCACCACCTAGGCATCCAGTAGCAAGTCGAGATCCAGGAGAACTCCATACTGTGGATGTAATCTTTTAAGGGGAGAGGAACCCTGTTCAGAACAGGCTGATAACCTATCCCTGGTCTGGTAGGTCTCCTGACAAGTAGCACCTCTGTCTTTTCTGGATTTAATTTCAGCTTGTTTACTCTCACCTAGTCCATCACTAAGATCCATCACCAAGAGTGGTAAGTGGTGGTAACGCAGCTGAAGCTCTGCTCACGGCCGGAGTTCGATTCCAACAGAAGGAGGAAGTCGAATCTCCGGTAAAAGGGGTTGAGGTCCACTCAGCCTTCCATCCATCCGTGGCCGGTAAAATGAGTACCTGGCATATGCTGGGGGGTAAAGAAAGGCTGGGGAAGGAACTGGCAATCCCACCCCATATATACGGTCTGCCTAGTAAACGTCGCAAGACGTCACCCTAAGAGTCAGAAACGACTCGCACTACAAGTGCGGGGACACCTTCACCTTTAGTCCATCACTGACTCTAAATACTGAAATGGCAAAGCGATACAGACCTGGATGTTGTGTACATACCAACACACTCTATACCTTCAGATTACTTTTTGAAGATGTTTAAAAGGCCTGTGGGGAGGCTAAGGAATCAGGAACAAGCCACCAGCACCACCAGCACCAGTACCTTCTGAAACTGGCCCTCCAGAAGGAGCCAGAGCAATTGCAGCTTCAATCTGTATCCCAGCAAGACAGCCTGTGATATCAGGAGAGCCAGTGTGGGGTTGTGATTAGAGTGCTGGACTAGCATATGTCAGACCTGAGTTCAAATCCCCACTCAGCCATGAAACTCACTGGGTGATCTGGTGCTAGTCACTGCCTCACAGCCTAATCTACTTTGCAGGGTTGTGGTGATTCAATGAGGAGGGAAAGAACCATGTACCGCCTTGGGATCCTTGGACAAAAGGTGGGCTATAAATGCACACAATAACAATAATAATAATGTCAATTGTATCAAAAGCTATGGAGAGGTTCAGCTGAACCAACAGGAACACACATCCCTGGACTAGTTCCTGGCACAGATTATCGACTAGGGCAACTGTTTCCATCCCCAAACTGGGGCAGAGACCTGAAATGCATTTTTAAATGATTGTATTCATTGCTTTGCATGCTCCCTCCCCAACTATTTTCTTTTTTTTTTTTCAATAATTTTTA
Source organism: Rhineura floridana (assembly GCF_030035675.1). Lineage (NCBI taxonomy): Eukaryota > Metazoa > Chordata > Lepidosauria > Squamata > Rhineuridae > Rhineura > Rhineura floridana. The sequence continues at coordinate 5,557,424 of NC_084489.1, read as the reverse complement.
TTCAGATTTTCATAAAACATACAAGACGAAATCATAAAACATTCAAAGACAAAAAACAAAATCAAAAATAGTTAAACAAAAAGAAAAAAAGAAAAAAAAACAAAAATAAAAAATAAAGAGTAAAATATTGACTTCCCATTTGTCAAAGATCAAATCAGTTATAAGTCTATAATATATAACAATCCTGTCTCTTAAGTCATATTATAAAATCACTTTCCTCCAGTAGTTATCTTACTTAATCATCAAATCTCATAAACATTACTTTATTCTTTCCACAAAAAGTCAAAGAGAGGTTTCAATTCTTTAAGAAATATATCTATCAATTTTTTTTTCCAGATAAGCATATCGATTAATCCATCTCATTACTAATTATGATAATCTTATTGTCATAACCATAGTCAAAATAAACATTTCAATTAATCCATCACATCAGAATCTGTTAGGTTCAGTAATTTCAGTAGCCATTGTTCTATTATCCCTATTAGTTCCATTTTCCATCTTCCATCTTCAGTAGTCTTGTTAAGTCCAGTAATTTCAGTATCCAATCTTCCATTATCAGTATTCCATAATAATCTTGCTGTCAAAGCCATAGTCATATAGTAAGAGTCTGATGGGAATTACCTCTATCCCAAATATTTTCTTGCCATCCATTCTGAATAGGTTGCTGAAATACTGCTGTAAAATCATATCTCTGTTCTTTTTTTCAAAATACACTGGGTCATCTCTTGAAAGTTTTTCCATTGTCACATGGCTGCAGTTAATTCCATAGATTTTCTCTATATTGGGCTCCATCACATCATTCCAGTCCAGAAGATTATCCATGCCATTGATAACTTTATCTCTAGAATCTTCATTAATTTCTTCAGAGATAACATTGAGTTCCAAACAATAGATTTTATTTCTAAAGTCCATAGACTCCAAATCTTGTTCCTGTTCCACGTTTGTTCCAATCTCCGGGATCTCCTCTCTCACAGGGACCCCTGTTCCAGTCTCCAGGGTCTCCTCTCTCACAGGGACCCCTGTTCCAGTCTCCAGGGTCTCCTCTCTCACAAGGACCCCTATGTCTTTAATCTCCTGTGTCTCCAAACAATAGATTTTGTTTCTAAAGTCCATAGACTCCAAATCTTTTTCCTGTTCCACGTTTGTTCCAATCTCCAGGGTCACCTCTCTCACAGGGACCCCTATATCTTTAATCTCCTGCTTCATTTTACTCAATTCAATTTTCAGCTCCTTACAACCCTGTCGCAGGTTTTGTTTCGTTATCTCAATCTCATCCATTATTTTCTGAAACATAGTTATTTCCAGATTCTCAGCCACTTTCTTAATTGCCATTTTAAAAGAAAAATATAGGAAAACCACTTCTTATTTCAGCAACAATTGGGTTAATACTCCAAACTTGGTGACATCACAGTATAAACAGAGCAGACAGCCTTATCTCTCCATGCTTAAGTAAACAAAATGCAGTTCCCAGGATCGAAACAATTAATGGCGGTCGTCAGGAAACAGATTCGTCAAAATAAAATAGACCAAAAAGAGAGTAGTCTCAGACAATATAATATTCTTCAAAATAAAAATCTGGAATAGAAATCCCTCTTCTGTGTATATCTTTAGAATGCAAATCCAGGACAGCTTTTTGCAACAAAAACAGAGATAAGCTATTAATTAGTGAGTAGCAGAGAGAAGTTATGGCTCCCCAGTGAGATGTCAAAAACCGATCAATCTGGCAAATCTCTTTTAAATAGCAACAATTTAAGTCAAGTAAAAGAAAAATATAGAAAGAAGGGTGCTTGCCTGTTAGTGCGTTCTCTCTTAGAAGATAAGATGAACGTTCGCTTTATCAGATAGAGCTTGTTGTTGAAAATCCGTCCCACCTTCGTCGGCTGGACCTCGTCCCATAAATTAATGAGATCTGGTCGTCCCAACAAAAATAGGCTTTGAGGTTAATCTCTTCGTTTCTCCCTACCCGGGAGAAGTTTAATCAGTCAAAAAAAAAAAAAATCTGACTGATATATCTGAATAAGCTTCTTTTGAGGCAGGAGCCCGTCTCAAAAGCAGGCACAGGCTAAGTCACCCTTCCCGGAAGTCGCAACTATTTTCTTTCTCTCCTGAATTTATAATGATGTCTGCTCCTTGGCCACTCCTGGGTACATCACTCAGCCACTTAACAGGTATTCTTGGCCCCCTTGTGCAAGGCAGAATCATTCTTTGAGGGCCACGTCAAATCCATGCACTAAATCGCTTTGCCCCTGTCCTTGGAACTGCCTTTTCCCATTGTTTAAATAATAGTTTTGTGATGAAAGGCAGAGCTAATTTTGGAAGAGCACATGAGAAAATGGGTAATGTGGGTGGCGTGACAGGCCAAAGGGATCAAAAATCAGGTGAAGGGAAAGAGCAGGCCAGATGGAAGCAATTTGAGTTTTTCAACCCTGCACTCATTATTGGATATAAAAGTGCCCTCTTCTTCCCCAGCTGGAGTGAAGTGAATGTACAGTGATATAATAGCTAGGGCTATAAAAAGCTTTTAGAAAATGATGGAGCCCAGGAAAAAGGGAGACTTTTTAAATAGGAATGAGACTTGATGAGTGTGTAGCCTCTGCCACACTGAAATACAAGCTCATTATGAATGGAATATTTTCTCCCTCTCCTGCCTGCCTTTTCACTCTGTACAATAGGGTAACAGAAGAAGCCTTGAACAGCAGGTGAGGTGTTTGTGATCTCTTCTACTGGAGTTTGAAGGGAAGATGAAATGGTGTATGAAAGTTCACATAATGCAAAGGTTTCTCAGACACGTTTTATTCCTCTTTTTTTAAAAAAGTCTAAATCCTTTGGGTTTGGCCTTTCAGAAGCCTACTGAAGCTATCACACAGGGCTGCCAGTCTATGCATTTACCCCATAGGGACATTTACCTTGGTCACACAATTCACCAGGTTTGGGACTTCTTTTCTCAGAAATGTTCTTGTTTTGCTGTTATGAATAACACCGTGGTCAGAATATATGGTCCTGTCTTCATTCTATAAAAATATTTTCAGTATAGAAACTTTAATGGAAAATGGTTTCACCATTTACTAAAATCAAAAGTTGGCAGAGCGCTTTTTAAAATGACCACTGGGGGAAAGCTGATGAGAGTTTAGGAGTGTTTGGTCCAGGATAAACCATCAAGGGGTGAGAATAAAAATCTCCATGATTTCCCAAGGTGGAGAGGCGTCTGAACTGAACTGGAAAGAAATAAAAGCTCAGGGGGCACAATAGCCAGAGACCAAAGTGCAGTAGGATAAAGCTCACATGCCAAAGACATTTATAGAACGACTAAGTGTATATGTGTTACAGTCGTGGTGCATGGGGCGGATCACCCTCCTGGCTGTGGAAGTGGTAGTGTTGATGCTCACTGGGACCAGGATGGGGCAGGGCTGCAGCTAGGAGGAGGAAGAATCAGGTTGGCAGAGTGCACATCTGCAGTTCCAGTTACCCTACCCTCTACCTCTGGAAGCCTCATCAAATGCTGCCGGGGAGGGACTGTGAAAAACAGTAAGGGATGAGCTACTGCCTGAATGGTGATATCAATGCGGCAGAGACCCTTTGGGGATGCTGAGGCCTAGACATTGGCTCAGTCTCACTTGATTCTTTGCTAATTTGTGGTGGACATAGCAACAGTGGCTAGAACATCTAGGGCCAAGGTGAAACTGTTCAAACTGCCAGGAGGTGTAATGTTGCTACATTTATAGTATGGACATGTTGTTTTTGTCTGCTGATATATTTGCTATATGTTGCTAGTTTATTATAGCTGTTATGAAATTATTGAAATTGTTGATTTTATTATGTTTTATTCTCATTCTTGTAAGTCACTTTGTGCATTTTTTTGTAGAACGGCGGTATACAAAGAAAGTGATGATGGTGCTTCCTCCATTATGCTATCCCTGACCTCATGTGCCATGACTGTGTGTTTATATGTGAATGTTAGAAGCCTCTGAGCCAAGATGGGTGAGCTTTGGTCCTTTGTGTTAGAGGAGAGCATAGATATAACAAGCATAACAGAAACCTGGGAGAATGGCGAGAACCAGTGGAGCATGGTTATCTCTCAATACAAACTCTATAGGAAGGACAGGCAAAAGCACATTGGAGGAGGTGTTACTTTTACATCAGAGAGTCAAACAAGCTAAAAATCGCAGAAGGGGCAAACTCTTCCACAGAATTTATCTGGGTGTCCACAATGGGCTTGCAAGAGTAATTTAATACTGATGATGTACTATCCCCTCCCCCAACTAAATGCCTAGGGTGATCTTGAGATGGAACATGAAATGAAGAAGTTATCCATAGGAGGAAGTGTGGTAGCAATGGGTGACTTCAGTTACCCATTGGGTAAATCCATGTTCCAGTCATGACAGAGGTAACATCTTTAGATACTCCACACGACTGTGCCCTAGAACATTTGGTCACAGAGCCAACCAGAGGGGTGGTGACCCTGGGCATAACCTTAAGTAGAGATGTAAGTGCTGTTGAACTGATTGGGAACAGCGACTACAGTGCTACCAAATCCACCACATATGTAAGTGGATAATTATCAACAAAGTCCAAAACAATCACATTTGGCTTTAAAGAGAGAACTTCCCCAAAATGAGGGGGTTGTTAAAAAGGAAGTTGAAATGGAAAGTCAAGAAGGTCAGAACTCTCCAAGGTTCTTGAATTTGTTCCTAGTATGCAGCATGTGGTTTATCTGCAGGAGATAAACCATGAGCCTGAGTTTGAATGACATAGTAAGCCAAAATATAGTTCAGCTTACAACAGCACAGCAGGATCAGGATTGGAGAGGGCACAAAGCAGCTGCAATTTCCTCTCCGGGAGTACGTATGTTTGTACATTCATACTAACCCATGGTTGGGCTTAGCGTTACATGTGAACTGAGCTACTGAAATGAGAGCATCAAATAGGTTTAGTATTTATCAATCTAGGAATATACATAACATTTACATTGTTGATTACAGTGCAGCCATCTTGTTTGAAGGCAGGACCATCCAAGCACAAGACTGTATTGCAATATGTAACACCTCCCAAGTACATAAAGACTGTAGGTTCTTTGGATTTCTATTCATGGACCATGGCAGCTTTTGTTTCACAATTGTCTAGCTTGTAGTATTTCTGTTCTTTGCTTCCCAAAGTTCACTATTATTCATAGGGCAAAAGCAAGATGTTTTTGTGGCAGTCTTTTTATGATCATGAAAAATTCATATGAGAGGAGAGAAAATTGCAGATTTTCATACATATCTAGAAGAATTGATAGGCACTCATTCAGATATGTAGGCTGTTGTTTTTTTAGAGAAGAATTTCTCTCTTGGTCAATTGGATATTTTGTATGAATGCATTATGAAACAGTAACTCTCATTAACTCTTGTTAAAAGCAATTTATTAGCATTAGTATTGCCAAATATTCTTATGTTTCTTCCCCATTCTGAAAACACTGTTTCTTGCTGTTTCTTCTTTTAAAACAAATGGGCCTTTTTTTGGTCCAAGGGCTACATTCACCCTTGGACAATCCTCTGGGGGCTGCATTCCAGTGGTGGGTGTGGTTACCCCATAGTCTTGCAGGACACACATATACACACCCAGAGGCACGCAGCCCCCCTTCTCTGCTGATCCATGCAGATTAGTTGAAGGGGATTACCGCACCCTCCCTGCTCATCAAGTGATCGAGCTGATGATCAGGAGGGGTTATTTGCATCCCTCTTTTCTAGGCTAAGCAGAGAAGTCTAACCCTTTACAACTTTAAAAAATATATATTTTGGTTGCTACTACCAAAATAGATGGGGACATGGATGGGGGTGGAGAAAAAATGGCTTGGGGAGCCAGATCAGGCTTCTCGCCAGTGTCTCAAGTGGCTTCTGTGGCTAGGAGTGCTTATGCCCAGCTTAGGTTGATTCACCAGCTACAGCTGTTCCTGGACTGGGATAACCTGGCCTCATTGTTCATGCTCTGGTGGTGACTTTCATCTGGGAATATACATAACATTTACATTGTTAATTACAGTGCAGCCATTGCTGATTACAGTACACTGTATTTGGGACTGCCCTTGAAGATGGTCCAGAAGTTGCAGTTAGTGTAGAATGTGGCTGCTAGGCTGGTAAATGCGACCATGTGTCCTGAAAGCACTGCACTGCCTGCCAGTGAGCTACCATACCTAATTCTATGTGTTAGATAGTATATAAAGCCCTAAATGGCTGCTATTATCATCATCATCATCATCATCAACAACAACAACAACAAATCTGTCCTTCATCCAAAGGTCCTAGGACACCACAAGTTTTAAAATACATAATTAAAAACAGTTAATAACTTAAAATCACATCATCACAAAAATATGGTGGGTCCTAAAATATACATCTCAGGTGTCAAAGGCCAGGGTAAAGAGGTGCCTCTTCAGCATTTGCTGAAAACTGTACAGTGAAGTTGCCAGATGCTCTTCTGTGGGGAGGGAATTCCACAACTTAGGGGATGCCACAGAGAATGCCTTTTCCCTGCGCACTACTCTATGAGCCTCTGAGGGTGGCAGGACTACCAAAAGGACTCTCTCTGCTGATCTTAACACCCAAGACAGCCTGTAGAGACAAAGGCAGTCTTTCAGATATTTGGAACCTGAGTCATTGAGGGTGTTAAAACATTAGTGTGAGCACTTTGAATTGGGCCCGGAAATGAACTGGCAACTGATGCAGCTGTTTTAAAACAGGGGTTATATGAGTTCTAAAGGGCACCCCAGCCAGTAATCTGGCGGCTGCATTTTGGACCGGTTGAAGTTTCTGAGTCATCTTCAAGGGCAGTGCCACACAGAGTGCATTGCAATGATCTAATCTGGAAGTTACCAGAGCATGAAGTACTGTGGCCAAGTCATCTCTGTCTGAAAGGGGGAGAAGCTGGCAAACCAGTCAGAGCTGGAAAAAGGCACTCCTAGCCACTGAGGCCACTTGAGCCTCAGGTACTCTGATCCAGGAGTACCCTGTACCCTGATGGTAACAACCCCAAAGCTGCAGACCTGTTTCTTCCAGAGGAGTGCAACCCCATCCAGAACAGGCTGTCAACCCAACCTCCCGGACATGAGAACCCTGGACACATAACACTTCTTTCTTTTCAGGAATCAGTCTCAATTTGTTGGTCCACATCCAGCCCATCACAGCCTCCAAATACCGGTGCAACACCTCAACTGTCTTTCCTGATTCAGATAAAGAGAGGTAGAGCTGGGGTGTCATCTGCAAACTGATAGTACCTCACTCCACATCTCCTGATGACAGCTCCCAGCAGCTTCATATAGAAGTTAAATAGTGTGGGGGACAAGATGGAACCCTATGGAACACCACAGGACAGCTTCCATGGCGCCATAGCTACTTTTTGGAAACGGCCCTGAAGGTATGAGAGACCCATTGAAGCACAGTGCCCCCAACCACCACCTTCCTGAGACATTCCAGAAGGATACTGTGGTCAACAGTGTCAAAAGCTGCTCAGACATCAAGGCTTTATAGGCCCCTTCCAATTCTACCGTTTCTCTCTGCCAACAGATGTAATCAACCAGGGCGACAAAGGTGGTTTCAGTGTCATGGCCAGGCTTGAACCCAGAATGGAACAGCATACTTGAAGCTGGACTGCCACCACTTTCTCAAGCACCTTGCCTCAAAAGTGGATATTTGCCACTGGGTGATAGTAGTTTAACACTTCTGCATCCAGGGAGATCTTCTTAAGGAGGGGACACACCAATGCCTTCTTCAAGGCAGATGGTACCTCCTCCTCCAGTGAAGCATCAATCAGTCCCTGGACCCACCCAGTCAGTCCCTTGTGGCTAGCTCTAAGAAGCCAAGATAGGCAAGGGTCAAGTTTTTCAAGTACCTTGCCACATCCTCAAGCTGTAATAATCAAAACTAATCCAGTACAGATAGAACAGTTTTCTGGATGCCTCCATTGGACTTGCTCTAATTGTGGCATCCAACTCTGTCTAAATCTGAGTGATTTTATTCCCCAAAGTGCCTCACCAGGTTGTTACAGCAGGCCTCTGAGGGTGTCAGAGCAATGCTCTCTTGGTCAGATGACAAAAGCCCATTCACCACTCAGAAAAGCTCTGCTGGACAGCTACTTGCAGATGCAATGGTGGCAAAGAGGGTCTTTGCTGCTACTACTGCCATGTGGTAGGCATGATGGTACAAGTTTACCCATGTTCAACTTGGGACCCAAGAATGTTAAAGTGTGCCTTCCCCAGTATCAATCTCAGACCCTATGATTGACACGCAAGGCCTTGTTGGTGGTGCCACCAATAGGGACTGCTCAGTTGGCACTGACCCATGACAGGGCTTTTCAGTGGTGGCTCACCATTTGTGAAGTGCCTTCCCTAATGAGGAGTATCTGTCTCCATTTCTACTGACTTTCAGGAGGAAGTTGAATATATTCCTGTTTACCCAGGCATTTGATGGCTGAAGGGGGCTGTTCCAGGCAACTTGGAGTTAACTAGATGGAATAATGTTTTTAAACAGTAACTGTGTTTTAGAATGCTTTTAAACTGTTTTTAGAATATTTTTGTTGCTGTTAAATTGTTTTTTTATGTTTGCTTCCCTGGGCCCCTTTAGGAAAAAGAGTAGGATATAAATTTAATAAAAAATAAAAACATAAATAACAATTTACAGACTTAAACTGATTTAGCAGTTTTCTCTCCTCTTCTAGGAACCCTAGGATCTGAAGATCGGTGAGATGGCTAAGGAAGTATGACATATTCATCAAAGTACAATTCCACTAAATGGAAATACTTTATGTATAATTAAAAGTAATTACGTTTTGGTATCTAGAATGTAATTTAATAAAATACATTATCTTTTCTAAAGGAACAAAATACAATTCCCAGGATTTCCTGGGGGAAGGCATTACAGTTAAACTGGCATTAAAACAATATACATTTGTAGAATAAACCAGAGCTTGGAAGTAATTAGTTACTAGTAACAAATTACTTGTAATTCATTACTTTTTTGAGGAATGAGTGGGTAATTCCTTTACATTTTGATTGTAATAGAACTAGGAGTAATGTTATTACTTTTGTGGAGTAATTATGTTTCCAGCATTACTTTTGGGCATTACTTGGGGTGGGGTGGGGAGCAGGGGAAGTCTTCTGCTCCTCTGATTTGTGGATGAAAATCATGTGCCTTAAACTGGGCTTCTGTGCAGCGTCACTCTTCCCTCATGCTCTGTGGGTGGGTAGGAGGCGATGAGGGAGGAGGCGGAGAGTGAGATGGGGTGGAGTGGAGAAAAGAATTGTTTAAAAAATGGATGGTGGTGGTGAAGAATGGAGTGGAGGGAGAAAGGAGCCGGAGGGCAAGAACATGGATAAAGAAGGAGAAGGAGGCAGCAGCAGAATGGAGATAAAGAACTGTGGAGGTGAAAGATGACAATGTGTGTGTGTGTGTGTTTGCACTTGGCACACAAAGTGGCCTCCACCACCCTCTCTGGCTCCTGTGTTGCATTTGCAGTATTTTAACTTTTTTGCATCTCAGGGGAAAATGTTTGCTTGAGTCCCTTTGTTGGTGGCAGGGCAGGGTCCAGGAGGTGGTTAAGTGAGAGAGATTACGCTGGGTGGGTGGGTGGGGGTTGCACTTTGTTTGACGTCCAAAGATCTGAGCAGTGGCCTCTGCCTTCCTCCACACCAAGAGACCACCATTGCTATCTTACAGATAAAAAGAATTATTCTGCTACCTCTGTATGTGTGTGTTTATTTTTAATGTTGTTTTAGGCTACTTAGATGGGCAGCAGCCAAGGCCAGCACCGTGTAGGCATTTTTTTAAAAAAAGTAACTGAAATGTAACTGTAGTGATTACTGTTGAGAAAAAGTAAAATAATCAGTTACTTTCAGAGCAATTGTAATTGTAACAGTAATTAATACATTTTGGGCCATGTAATTGTAACTGTAATTTATTACTTTTTAAAAGTAATCTTCCAAGCTCTGGAATAAACATATTGACACTGCTTCTGTGGTTTACAAAGACCACATACAAACTGGAACTATTCAAGTATTTTCAGTGTGCTGAACAATTTTGTTTGTTTCAAAAGGAACATTTTGGCTGTTTCTTGAAAGGGGCATAATGCAACTGGGTCAGTTTAAAAAGACATTGCCACAGCAGGAAGTTTAAACAGATTAAAGGCACAGAATCATAGAATCACAGAATAGTAGAATTGGAAGGGGCCTATAAAGCCAATGAGTCCAACCCCTTGCTCAATGCAGGAATCCAAATTAAAGCATACCAAACAGGTGGCTGTCCAGCTGCCTCTCAAATGCCTCCAGTGTTGGAGAGCCCACCACCTTCCTAGATAATTGGTTCCATTATTGTACTGCCCTAACACTTAGGAAGTTTTTCCTGATATTCAGCCGAAATCTGGCTTCCTGTAACTTGAGCCCATTATTTCGTGTCCTGCGCTCTGGGGTGATCGAGAAGTGATCCTGTCCCTCACCTGTGTAACCACCTCGAAGAGAGCTATCATATCTCCCCTCAGTCTTCTCTTCTCAAGACTAAACATGCCCAGTTCTTTCAGTTTCTCCTCACAGGGTTTTGTTTCCAGTCCTCTGCTCATCCTTTTTGCCCTCCATTGAACTTGTTCCAGTCTGGTGGACTGAAGAAGGTATTTGCCACCTTGGTAAAACTCAGGAGCTGGAAAGAACTGAACCTCTTTCTGGAGGGAGTTGTACAAAGTGGGTGCTGCTACCAACATGTCCTGTTCTCATGCCCCCACCAAGTGCATCTCTGAAGGTGATGGAACACGAAGAAGGGCCTCCGTTGTAATACAGAAGCAGGTTCATGTGGGAAGAGGCAGTACTTCAGTTCCCTTGCTACTAAGCTGTTTTGGACTTTATAGGTAACAACAGACACTTTGAATTATGTCTGAAAACTAACTGGAAACCAGTGCTAATGCAAAATAACTGGTCTACGAAGTGAACACCAGAAACCACTCTGACCAGTGCTGTTTTGCACCAGAAGGAATTTCAAACACTCCACAAAGGCAGCCCAATGTAAAACATGTTGCAACAGTCCAGTTTGAATGTGGGTAGGGCATGGATGATATAGTGATCTGATCTGCAGATTTCAACAGTTACCATCTGAGCCTCCAGGAGCCCTCTCACATTGCAGACCTTGCAGAGGAACACAAGGCTGCAAACCATCAAACACAGGCTGCAGCTCCAAGCCCAAATCAGCTCTCCTACTGACCAAAGCACTACTGTCTTGTCTGGATTAAGCCTCAGTTCCTGCTAGCCCACATTTCCCAACCAGGGTGCATTTCCAAGCTAGTATGGAAGTGGGGAGGGAATACTGTAATGTGGTCTATAGAAGTAACTGGTCTTAGTAGCATCAGTGGCCTGCAGTGCCTTATCTCAAATCAATATATACATCCTTCCCTCTGCCATGTGCAGCTCTTCTTTCTGATCATTCGTTTTCTGCTCAAACTCCTACCTTTGGCTTTCTCCGCTTCCACTCATTCTTTTGGATCACTGTCTCCCAAATCCCAGTGCTCATTTCTTAAGCACCTTCCCCAGCCCTGCTTCCCTTGGCCTGCTGCATTTCCTAGGTCCATGCTTATTCTACCTCTCCTTTTCTAGGCCCTTCTGCTTGCCCTGCCCTGCCTCTGTCTAGTCTGTGTTATCCAACTTCTAATAATCAGAGAACCTCCACCAATGGCAGGCAGGTATGTTTCTGCCTAGTCCAGTTCTGCCTGACATTAGGAAGCTCAGCTGATCACTTCCACAGGCTCATCACTAATCCCTTAGCACATTACAATACAGAATAGATATTGTTGTTGTCACCTGCAACGTGTGCGCTATGTTCATCTTCTTAATGGAAACCAGACGCGATTACACTTGCAGCAAGTGCAGATTGGTGGTGCTCCTAGAAGAAAAGGTTAGGGGGCTGCAGCAACGCATAGACACCCTGCGACTTATCAGAGAAGATGAGGACTTCCTCGATAGAACACAAGAGGAATTAAGGGAGCGACACAAAGTACAGGAAGAAAGTGACAAGGAAGAACAGGACTGCAACAGCTACAAATCCCCGTGGAGGACTGTCACTGTAAGGGCAAGGAAAAACAGGAGGGAGTCAGAACCGCTGCAACTGACAAATCGCTTTCAGCGTCTCTCGGCAGACAGCACCCCTGAAGAGCCTCAACAAACTCAACTGCATCAAGAGACACTGACTGCAAAGGAAGACTCCACACCCCGGAAGAAGGAAGGTGATGCAACCACCGCTCACGGCAAAAAGAGGAGAGTGCTGGTGGTTGGAGACTCATTGCTCAGGGGGGTAGAGGCACCGGTATGCCAGCCGGACAAAATGAATTGAGAAGTCTTTTGTCTCCCTGGGGTGTGCATCCGGGACGTCGCTGACAACCTGCCGAGGCTCACTGGGAAACAAGATAGGTACCCCTTTCTCCTCATCCATGGGGGCACAAACGACACAGCCAGAAACACCTTGGAACAGATCACCTCGGACTATGAGGCTCTGGGTAGGAAGGTCAAGCATTTGGGGGTGCAGGTGGTCTTCTTGTCAGTTCTTCCCATGAAGGATAGAGGACTACAAAGGGAAAGGAAGATACTGCAGGTCAACGACTGGTTACGCAGATGGTGTCGACGGGAGAGGTTTGGATTCTGGGACCATGGTCTAAGCTTCTTGGAGGGGGGACTGTTGGCAAGAGATGGGCTGCACCTCACGAGGACTGGGAAGAATCTCTTTGGCAGAAGTATGGCAAAACTCATCAAGAGGGCTTTAAATTAAAGCCTCTGGGAGATGATAGCTTAACTACTGATCCAAAGACAGCGGGTTGTAAACGCAACGATTTGAAGGGTACAGCAGACACTGGGAGAGAGAAAGGGATGCACGGCAAAGCTCACACTATATTAATGGAGGAATCCAATCAGGACAAAAGAGACTTCTGGTGTCAATATACCAACGCGCGGAGCTTGGGAAACAAGCAAGGGGAGCTTGAAGTCTTAGTGCATCAAGGCAAATATGACATCATAGGGATAACAGAAACTTGGTGGGATGACTCCCATGATTGAAATATAGCCATTCAAGGATATAAACTCTACAGAAAGAATAGAAGCAACAGAAAAGGAGGGGGAGTAGCGTTATACATCAAAGACAAATACACCTCTATGGAAATCCAAGAGAGCGAACAAAGGGGTCAGGTAGAGACCATTTGGGTAAAAATAAATGGAGAAACAAATAAAACCAACATGGTAGTAGGTGTCTACTACAGACCCCCTGGCCAGGAAGAGGTGGTAGATGAGGCCTTTCTCAAACAAATCTCCAAAATCTCAAGGAGGCAAGAAGCAGTAGTGATGGGGGACTTCAACTACCCGGATATCTGCTGGGAGACAAACTCTGCGAAGCACAAAGCCTCCAACAAATTCCTGATGGGCCTTGCTGATAATTTCCTCTTTCAAAAAGTAGAAGAAGGAACAAGGGGATCGGCAATCCTGGACCTGATCTTAACTAACACGGACAAATTGGTCACGGGAATTAAAGCGGTCGGTACCTTGGGGGAAAGTGACCACGTAATGCTGGAATTCGTGATTCTGGGGAAAGCCAAAGAAGAATATAGTCAAACATGGACCTTGGATTTCAGGAAAGCCGATTTTAGCAAGCTCAGGGAAATGATGGGTAGGATCCTGTGGCTATATAGACTAAAGAAAAAAGGAGCCCAAGAAGCGTGGGAGTTCATGAAGAACGTATTACAAAAAGCGCAATCACTAACAATTCCAAAGAGGAAGAAAAATGGAAGACATTGGAAAAAGCCAATGTGGCTACACGGAAGACTGGTGGAGGAGATAAAAGTAAAAAAGAGCATGTATAAAGAATGGAAGGAAGGACGCATCACCAAGGAAGAGTACCGACGAGCGGCTCGGGCTTGCAGGAATAGCGTAAGGAAAGCTAAAACCCAGAATGAGCTGAGGCTGGCGAGGGAAGCGAAGAACAACAAAAAGGGGTTTTTCAGATATGTTCAAAGCAAGAGAAATACCAAGGAAACAGTGAGACTGCTGCTCAATGAGGGTGGCAAAATGTTGACAGATAACGAGGAAAAGGCAGAACTGCTCAATGCCTATTTTGCCTCCGTTTTCTCCCAAAAAGGGAACGCTGTGCAACCTTGTGCAATCTCAGTAAGGGGTCGGGATTGCAGTTTGAGATTGATAAGGAGATAGTCAGGAAATACCTAGTTAACCTAAATGAGTTCAAATCTCCAGGGCCTGATGAACTGCATCCCAGAGTATTGAAGGAACTTGCTGAAGTACTCTCGGAACCTCTTGCCATCATCTTTGAGAAATCCTGGAGAACGGGAGAGGTGCCAGAGGATTGGAGACAGGCAAACATCGTCCTGCTCTTTAAAAAGGGTAAAAAAGAAGATCCGGGTAATTACAGGCCGGTCAGTCTGACTTCAATACCAGGAAAGATATTAGAACGGATAATAAAAGAGTCCATTGGCAACTATCTAGATGGCAATGCTGTGATTAGAAGGAGCCAGCATGGGTTTGTCAAGAAAAAATCCTGTCCAACTAATCTCATCTCTTTTTTATCTAGTTTAGTAGATGGAGGAAATGCTGTAGATGTCATCTATCTAGATTTCAGCAAAGCGTTTGACAAAGTCCCCCACGACCTTTCGATTAGCAAACTCGTCAAATGCGGACAAGATGGAAATACTGTCAGGTGGATTCACAACTGGTTGGAAAGCCGTACTCAAAGAGTGGTCGTCGGTGTCTGTGCTTCGGACTGGAAGGAGGTCTCGAGTGGAGTGCCACAGGGTTCTGTCCTGGGGCCGATACTCTTCAACATTTTTATCAATGACTTAGATGATGGGGTGGAGGGAAGCCTTATGAAGTTTGCGGATGATACGAAACTGGGAGGGATAGCTAACACAATGGAAGACAGGAATAAAATCCAAAGGGACCTGGATAGACTAGAAAATTGGGCTGAAAATGACATTCAATAAAGACAAATGCAGGATTCTGCATTTAGGCCACAAAAACAAAATGCACGGGTACAGGATGGGAAATACCCAGCTTAGCAGTAGTGCATGTGAGAAGGACCTTGGAATTGTAATGGATCGCAAGTTGAACATGACCCCGCAGTGTGATGCTGTGGCAAAAAAGGCAAACACGGTTTTGGGATGCCTAAACAGAGCTGTAGTTTCCAGGTCGAGGGAAGTAATAGTCCCACTATATTCTGCAATAGTCAGGCCTCATCTGGAATACCGCGTTCAGTTCTGGGCGCCTCATTTTAAGAAAGATATAGACAAGTTAGAGCGGGTTCAGAAGAGGGCGACGAGGATGATAGCCGGTATGGAGAACAAGTCTTATGAGGAAAGGTTGAAGGAACTTGGCATGTTCAGTCTGGTGAAGAGAAGGCTGAGGGGTGACATGATTGCACTCTTTAAGTACCTGAAGGGCTGTCACATAGAGGAGGGTACAGATTTGTTCTCTGCTGCCCCAGAGGGTAGGACTAGGTCTAATGGTTTTAAGTTGCAGGAGCGTAGATTCAGATTGGACATTAGAATGAACTTCTTGACAGTAAGGGCAGTTCGGCAATGGAACCGACTGCCTAGGGAGGTGGTGGGATCCCCTTCGCTGGATGTCGTCAAGCAGAGGCTGGACGGCTGTCTGCGGGAGATGCTCTAGCTGTGGATTTCCTGCTGTGAGCAGGGGGTTGGACTTGATGGCCTACAAGGCCCCTTCCAACTCTATGATTCTATGATTCTATCAGATAACTGTACTTAATGCATTATCATATTTTATATATCCCACTTTTACGCAGTGGGCATCTTCATGCCACTGGCATGGCAAATGGGACTGAGCCAATCAGGCTGCTTGTTGTGGCATCCTGGCACTGTTGCCAGAGTCCCTGGAGGGAGCCAATCACACACTCTGGCAGGGTGTTTGGAGGTGGTGCCCAGGAACGGACCAGAGGGAAAACATTCTCCCTGTAGTCTGCTCCAAATGTATAAACTGGAGTCAGAACTGCCGTACCACACCACCTGCCCCATAGCAAAATGCAGAGTCTTCTTTCCTAGTTTGGTTTTGTCACAACTTTATGTGTTGGTGGTGATGGCACTGGGCAGGATCCATAGTCAAATAGAGGGACTACCATAAGAGGTCTTAGGTGGGGTCACCCAAAGGCGTCAGGTCCACCTCAGGGGGATGAGGCTGGTGTCCACACACCCAGACTGTATCATGGGTCCAGGTGCCAGAAACTCCCTTCTGGTGCCCAGCTGATTGGCTAGGTGGTGGTGGTGGTGAGACATTGGCCAACAGACAGGCTGCCTGACATCAGGATCCTTGTCCTGTGCTGCGCCAACCTCTATTATAGCTATTATCATTGTGGCCATGTTTAAACTACTCACATCTTTGCTCTTGATCCACTTGCACCATTGCGCCTGGGGTCAGAAAGAATAGTCAGTATTTTGTGAATGGTACTGTGGTTTCATCTCCAGCTACAGATAGAAACAACACCCAAATCTCAACCATAAAATCTTTTGTCTGTTCTGGCATTACATTTATTCCCAAACAGCTGAATGCACTTAATAGACATATGCTCCCTGCCACAGCAAACAAATTAGTAATCTACCTCATGCTTTCTGTATGAATGACTGTCGTAACCTAAGACCCAGAGCAGATATTCACAGAGGACATCTTTGTCGCCTGACAAGTATATTTTCCCCTTGCAAAGTTGTACTTGACGGGAGACACTAAATCAATTTGGGGTCTCTAGGTGCAGCAGTTTTTATTATAGTGCTTGCTTTTTATGGGGACAAATAGAGGAAAGAGCCTGCACACAAAACAATCTCTTCACGATGTTTAAAATGCAAGGATCTGCTTATATTATTTGAAAGGCTAGTGTCACATAAAAAACTATTAAGTAGTTTAAATCTCAAAGTACAGCTTAGGCAACTACATGGTCTCCGTGTAGAGATGTCTTGGGATGTTATGTCTGTAGATATGGACCACAAGGTGCTTTATCTTCCCTTTCCCAATAAGCAATCAATATCATTTGCACTGTTTGCAGCTACTTTGGCTTACCCTTTGCTCATCAGTGGAACAAGGCATTTAATTGCCCAGGTCCCCATATGGCAACCACTGGTCTGTCCCTAAAGTTGCCAGGCGAGTTGGACAACTACTGTAAGTGCCTTGTTAAAATGCAGATGCCCTGTTCTCTGTGGCATTGTCATGAATCATGAGCCACCATGAGTAAGCATGTGAGATAGGGCCTTCTCCGTGGGAGGACCAATTCTTTGGAATGTCCTCCCCCTTGTGGACATTTCCCAGACCCCTTATTGTCCTTCAGTGGATTGCCGAAGATCTTTTCTTTCCAACAGGGTTTTATTTATTTATTTTATTTATTATTTGATTTATATCCCGCTCTTCCTCCCAGCTGCTGATTGCTACTTTTAATGAAATTTTGCAGAAGCAGTTCAGCAGGTGAGGTAGAGCTGCTGAGGTAGCTTCTCAGCTGGTAGAGCGCTGTTGTTTACCTGGAGGGAGAGAGGGAGGAATGAGGTGGCATGGAGATTGGTACGATGCAAATACACCAGCAGGAGCGCTGGACTGGCTCCGCTGGAGAGTTTGCACTGCCTCAACTGCCCTGCTACCTCACCCCTCCTCCTCTCCCTCCCAATCAACGAGAGCAACTGACTTCCTGGGAAGATCGTGTCGTGGCTTTGCTCCACCCAATGAGCTGCTTCACATCATTTGCTTTCATAATGGTTTGTGTGTGTGTTGCTTTTGTTGTATTGCATATTGTTCTTCTTCAGTAAGCTGCTCTGGGTGTTCAAGGAATGAAAATACAGTCTTGAATGGGCACAAACAGTGGTTATTTGTAATGGACAGAGCAATCCAGCCCCTTAATGTGCCATGCCAGAGAGGCTTTGGATGGGGTGGAGTCTCTTCACCCAGCCTTGCCCAACTCTACCACTGAGGAATGCCTTAATATGCCCACCCAAATGACAGACGGGTGAAAGCTCATGCCGGCAGATAACCTTGAAACAGGGTATTTTGGGAGGGCTGGGCTGCATCCTGTGCTGACCTTGAAGCTGTCACGTGATGGCAACAGGCCTAGTCCAGCCTCTTTGCTATATCAGCCTGACATTTCCCTCCCTTCTATCCTGCCTGGTGCAGTCGCAGGGGCTGTGGATGCAGAGCTGGCTGTGGCACTCCCAGGGGGGGTCAGGCTTGAGTCCTAAATAGACTAAAAATAGACTAAAGGACGAAGCTGGCCTGCATAATATAGAGCAGGCCCATTTCTGCTTATTTCCAGTATAGGCATACTGCGGACTGCTTCCACACTGGGCATTTAGGGTGGGAGAGCCAAACTTTGTCCACTCATTTTTATGGGGCTCTTTCAAGATGGAATGAGTAAAATATCTACCCCTCATGTTTTACCAGGTCAGTTTCCATTATTTTTCCCAAGATCAGAAAATATACATTTTAAACACACAATCTCTTCAGATAGAGATGAACCATCACACAGCTGTTCAATTTGCTCTAACAATTTCCTTCTTGCCTGTCATCTCTAGGAATCAATTCTACATCAATCTTAACAGTTCAACTCTATCACTTCCATTTCCAAATAGCAGTCCCTTTATATCCATTCCTTCCTTCCTTCCTTAATAGATGTGGGCTTAGTGGGCTGGGGGGAATCACATTCAGGACTTCAAAGAAGCGGGGAGGAGTGTAACTCAGGGATGGGGATCTGGCCCTTGGATAATTCCCATCTGACCACCAGAGCTTCTCATCCTTGGCTTCTGTGGTGGCTGTGGAGGGAGGGACTTCAATTTATGCCTAGCTGGCATGGAAATGCAGCAAATTGCAGATGATCCAGATCAGGGCCCTGGCGTGGGGAGTCAGGGGTCTTTAACAGCTTGCAGCCTGCTGCTACTCCAGTCTAGATCAAGGTGGGGGCCGCATCTTTGATTTGCATTGGAGGGGAATCTCCCATTGGAGCAAATGAAAGGTTTTTTTCCCCCAATGAAAGTTGCAAGATTTTGTGAGCATAGATTGATAGAAGTGCTCTCTCCCTTTCTCTCCCTGGGAGAGACTATGGATGGATGGATGGATGGATGGATGGATGGATGGATGGTGTGTAATCTGACTCTCACCCCACCCACCTCTGACATGCTACCTTTGACACACTGCCTCTGTGGAAATGTAGCCCTTAGGTAGGGGATGGGGGAAGTTCCTCACCCCTCTTTTAACTCTTCCCCTGTATACAATGTTCCAATGAAAATGGTCTCACCAACATTTCATGCTGGGGAAGGGGGGACTGTCCACCTATCTACAGGATACTATTCCAGAATTCTAGAAGAAGAGTTGCACTTCCACTTCTGATTTATGGTGGAGTGATGGGGCTACAGATCAACTGTGACTGTGACTTGGACAAGCCTGCTTCTCGCTGTGTGCCAAAGTACACCTTCCGTCATATTGACAACCAGGATTCTGACCGCACTGTGTCTCCAGGATACAACTTCAGATTTGCAAAGTATTATCAGAATGCTGCCGGTGTAGATTCCTGGATGCTCATCAATTAGGGGGGAAGCTAGATGTTGGCGGTGGTGGCGTGAGCAGGTTCCTACAAGGGAACCAGAAGGTGGCGACGAGGTCAGCAGCGTGAGGATGAGTGCGAATGAGCGAGCAGCCCTGGCATGTACAGGCTGAGCAAGGTTACCTTGCCGTCACCCCCGGGATGTTGGTGCACAGCCTGTTCAACATACTCTCTGTGAGGCTCCATTTGCACTAACAGCTGGTGCAGAATACAGCTGAAAGGCTTTTTATCAGTCAATTATTTCGAGCATGTAACTCCAATGCTGTATCATTTTCACTGGCTTCCAATCCATTTCCAGGCTCACTACAAAATACTGATTATTATCTTTATGGCCTTCATGGTTTAGGACCAGAATTCCTTTAGGATAACCTCCTGCCACATGAGCCTGCTTGCTCTCTGAAATCATCTGAAGAAGCCTTGGGCATTGTTAGCTTGGCACATACCCATGTCCCAATTGCATTTCTGAGTTTCCCAAGTCTCAGCAAACTGCTGTCACCCACTGCAATATCTGAGGTGATCTGAGGGCTTCTCCCACCCATTTTGACCCTTAAATCCAAGTTGTTATTTATTTTATTACATATTGCATTTATATCACCCTTCCTCCTGAAGGAGCCCGGGGCGGCAAACACATCAACAAAACAATTTAACAACACCACATTGTAAAAACAGTGACTGTGGTGGCTCACCTAATAAGGCCTCACCTATTGATTGTAGGATCCCAGACAGTTGATAATGGGAAAGGCATTCTTTTAGGTATTTGGATCACAAGCCATGTAGGGCTTTCGGTGCTAGTACTAAGACCTTGAACTGGGCCGATAAGATCATAAGAACATCAGAAGAGCCTGCTGGATCTGGCCAATAGCCCATCTAGTCCAGTGTCCTGTTCTCACAGTGGCTAACCTGATGCCTATGGGGAGCCTGCAAACAGGACCTGAGCACAAGAGCCCTTTCCCCTCCTGCAGTTTCCAGCAACTGGTAACCAGAAACATGCTGCTGCCTCCAATTGTGGAAGCATAGAATCATATAGAATCATAGAGTTGGAAGGGGCCTTGTAGGCCATCGAGTCCAACCCCCTGCTCACAGCAGGAAATCCACAGCTAGAGCATCTCCCGCAGATAGCTGTCCAGCCTCTGTTTGAAGACATCCAGCGAAGGGGATCCCACCACCTCCCTAGGCAGTAGGTTCCATTGCCGAACTGCCCTTACTATCAAGAAGTTCCTTCTAATGTCCAATCTGAATCTACGCTCCTGCAACTTAAAACCATTAGACCTAGTCCTACCCTCTGGGGCAGCAGAGAACAAATCTGTACCCTCCTCTATGTGACAGCCCTTCAGGTACTTAAAGAGTGCAATCATGTCACCCCTCAGCCTTCTCTTCACCAGACTGAACATGCCAAGTTCCTTCAACCTTTCCTCATAAGACTTGTTCTCCATACCGGCTATCATCCTCGTCGCCCTCTTCTGAACCCACTCTAACTTGTCTATATCTTTCTTAAAATGAGGCGCCCAGAACTGAACGCGGTATTCCAGATGAGGCCTGACTAATGCAGAATATAGTGGGACTATTACTTCCCTCGACCTGGAAACTTTAGCTCTGTTTATGCAGCCCAAAACCGCATTTGCCTTTTTTGCCACAGCATCACACTGCTGGGTCATGTTCAACTTGCGATCCACTACAATTCCAAGGTCCTTCTCACACGCACTACTGCTAAGCTGGGTATTTCCCATCCTGTACCCGTGCATTTTGTTTTTGTGGCCTAAACGCAGAATCTTGCAGAGCATAACCATCATGACTAGTAGCCATTGATATCCTTATCCTCCATGAATTTGTCTAATCCTCTTTTAAAGACATCTAAATTGTTGGCCATCACTGCTTCCTGTGGGAACAAATTTAATGGTTTTACTATACACTGCATGAAGAAGTACTTTCTTTTGTCTGTCCTGAATCTTCCAACATACAGCTTCATTGGATCTCCACAAGTTCTAGTGTTATGAACTGCATATGAAATGCAGGATTCCTGCATTGAGCAGGGGGTTGGACTTGATGGCCTTATAGGCCCCCTTCCAACTCTACTGTTCTATGATTCTATGAGACAGGAAGACAAGCTTTTCTGTTTCCACTTTCTCCAGGCCATGCACAATTTTATACACTTCTGCCATGTCACCTCTTAACTCACCTTTTCTAGTCAAGGAGAACCAACAGGAATGCATTGCCCTCTCTCTCTCCTGATAACTAATCAACCAGGGCCACCAAGGCTGTTGCAGTGCTGAAACTGGGGTGGAGACCTGACAGGAATTGATCTAAATAATCGGCGTCCTCCAGGCTGGCCACCAACCTCTCAATTACCTTGCCTTGGAAGAGAATATTAGACACTGGACGGCAGTTTTCTGAAACTTTGGATCCAGAAAGGACCGTTTAAAGGAGACATACATATTTTGGGGTTCCCTATTCTTTGGTTCATATTAATGGAGTAAGGTATAGGAGCTGAAGTTGCAGTGAACTCTGAGAAACAGCCCCTCTGATAAACTTATCACTAGTTTTTGACTTGGAGAGGTCAGAGCAGACTTCCTAACATAGATCACCAAGTCACTCAGAACAGAGATCCTGACTTGGATCAATAATGGTGCCATCCTTAAGGAATTCATAACATCCTCCTGGAGTCAATAAGATAAGGACTAGTTTTACCAAAAACAGAAATTCAGACTACGTACCTCACCAGAGATAGTAATATTATCTTAGGATCCATCTGGTAAAATCCCAAACTGCTTATTTCAAAATACTCCTTTGTCCTCCTTCCTCTCATGTACATACTCCCCCTCCAATTTCTTATAACCCAATGAGACCCCAAAACACATTTAAACTGAGGTTTTGCCAGGGTCAAATCAGCACACACTGTCTCCAGCAAACCTCCTGTTATCACATTGCTCCCTGAGATCATCTAACATGCAGCATGGGACACTGGGACAAGGAGTGAGAATTGTATGTGTGGCAACTAGGCAGTATCTAGAAGGGGAGAGTTTACCCTCAGCAGGCACATAACTCTTTATTCTGACCTTGTGCCCTGACTTTCTTCAGGAAAGGTATATTCTCCAACCATCCTTTTCTCTGGTGTGAGTCTATATGCTCACTGTCTCAGGTTTGGGTGCATGTAGGACATCATAGATCCAGTGTATGACTGTATTAGCTAAATTGCTGTCTGTATTTTTTCCCCTTTCCCTTATAATAAACCAGTATTTGGTTCACAGCTTTTTGTGTTTGTTCTTATTGAGAGTTTTCAAGGCTACTGCAAAAGGTTCTGCTCTACTCTTGGGGTATTTTTGAGTCTTATATGGGGTGCATACCCATAGGGATTCAGATGTACATGTGTAACAACTTTTTCAAGAGGAGCCGCATCACCACCTCTTTCAAGGTAATGGGCTGAACTCCCTCCCCTGGTGAAGCACTGACCACTCCCTGGACCCATCCAGGACTCATCCACTCAACCCCCTCCTACTAAATATTACCAACCGTGATGGGCAGGGATTAAGAGGACTTATAGTCAGCCATATCGCTGCAAGTGTCCTGTCCTCAAGTTGCAACTGAAACTAATCCCACAAATTATTCTGGCAGAGTTTGGCCTACAGAATACCTAATCTCATTTGCAGATGTTTTGCCAGATCCCTTACTGTCGTTTCTTGTGTCTCTTCATTTGTACTTTCTTTTGATTATTTTCCTGATTGTTTTATTGGTCTTGTTATGAGCTGTCTCAAGTACCTCATGCTGTGTCAGGAGGGCAAAACAAATATAATAAACCAGGCTTGGAACTGAAATGGTTGCATTGTTCCTCATGGAAGAACAAGGCAAAACACTCTGTACAATGGTTGGGTCAAATACTGATCCATAAACCAGAAAACATAAAAATGTGCTAGGCTGGCATAGAACCCTCCTCTTTCCCAAGCTTCCTCTTTTTCAGTGTGGAAGGGATCTTTTATAGAGAGAGTCATTCAGCTTTGTGAGCCCTACTGCATTCTGAAGTGATACAGCTTTAGTGAGAACTAAACCCGTATTTTTGCTGTGTGAAATGAATATGGCAAATCATATTGTTTTTCCTACAATGCAACCCAGCTTTTACAAAAATCATTGATTTCTCTTCCACTGATGTCAATGTGACCAATGTTGTAACATGTGAATTTCCAAAATTTGGAGGATATTTGTTTGCTCAGTGTATCTCTTCTTATGTGAATGTTGACTAACCTGTGTGAATTTTGAAAATGTCTGAAACAGACATCTATTCCCCCACTTTCTCAACCTATACCAGTGAATGCTGACAGTTCCATTTTGGTGATTGTCAACATTCATAGGTATATGTTTGAGTTTTTAGACATTCGAAGATTTCATCTGAATTTCCAACATTCACATGTTTCAATATTTCACCAGGTTCTGGACATTCACTGCAACATATTTATTATGAAACATATTTTTTTGGCCCTGCAGAAGTTGCTGAACTATAACCCCCATCAACCTCAACAAGGATGGACAATGGCCAGGGATGATGGGAGTTTTTGTTCAGCAATATCTGGAGGGCCAAAGGTTCCCCACATCTGCTGCAGATGTTTCTAATGCATTTTTCACCTCGTGTACATGTAAGAAAATCATTAAATCATTAGTAAATTTGCAGGAGGGCCACATTCTGGGAAGCATATAACAGGGAGGCTACTTCTGCTCAATTAAGTGTAGTTAGGTGATGATAATAATTCTTAACTTCAGGGACATGCACTCTGTATTTTATTGCTGTATTTGTAAGCTGCTCTGAAAATAATTTTTACTGAAAGGTAGCATATAAATTCTTAAAATAAATAAATAGCAGGTGTCCTCTGAGGATCAGGATAAAGAACATCCATTCTGTTCCATTAAAGTAAAACAATCCAAGCAATTAACTTAATTTCCTGGAGTGAAAATAAGCCCTATTTTTACCCCACAATAAAAAGCCAGATGGCTCCATCTCCAGAATATTTCCTAAGTATGATATATGTTTCATTTAATTCTTAAATTTTGTTCACAACCAAACAGAGAGAGAAAAAGCTTTTGTTTTATTCATAGCTTCTGTCTTCAGTAGCTTTAAAAAAGTATTTTCCAAGAACAGGTGAAGTGTGAAGTTATATTTGCAGCCTATTGTCATGCAGTGTTTTAAGAAATGCACAATATATCTGCTTTATTGTCTATCACTGGCGTTCTCTTCATAATGTTGTAAATGAATCTTAGTTTTATTAGTGGAATTTCTATTCTGCAGAAGGAAGAATTGAACATATGTTGGAAACAAAGTTTTGCTTGGAAGAGTTTTTCTAATTTTGTGTACTGCAATCACAAAGTTCTTTCAAGTTCAGCAACAGTGACATTTGACCATGTTCTGCCTCTTTAACAGGAGTGCTTTACTTGAAATATGGCTAACAGCTTGGTTGTATGTTATTGTTCTCAAGGGATTCCAGAACTGGTGGCAGCCATCAGTGGAGCTGTTGCTAAGGGAAAAAAATATTTCTGGTTTCAGTAAAGAATTTCTAGCACATGTAGCAAACATCTTTCAGTTCTCAACCTGGAGATCAGAGCAGTACGCTCCTTCCCCCAGAATTGTCTATTTCACTCAGGGCTGACCTACATATTAAAAAGTCATCAAGGGTGTTCATATGGCTTATATATTCAACCTGCCCCCCCCCATGCTGATGCACCTGCTGGCCAAATCCCTCTGGTGGCCATGTATAGAGTATTAATGAGAAAGGGCTCTACACTTATGCAAATCTTCTGTGCAGTAGGAATCCCTATGCAAGTCAGTGTTCCTATTCACAAAGGAACGTTCTGTGCACATACAGCTGTATCCATGTAGGGCTGTTTCTCACTAATGTCCAAAGTGTGGCTGATGGGTAATTTGGCCAACAGATGCATCAGTGTTTGGGGGTGTAGCCAGTGGGTACAATCCCACTCCCTTTCCCACATTTCCACCAGAGGAAGTCATCTCACCAATCTTATAAGGATGCTGCTGAAAATGATATTCCCTCCTAGTTTTTCTCCTCTTCCTGGTAATTTCCAAGAGCATTTATCACTGACTTGACCTAACATTATTTTTGTGAATTTTCTCCCCTAAGCCAGGGCTAGCCTCATACTAGGTGGAATGAGATGGCCGCCTCAGGTGATGGATGCTGACCCAACCATTACTCCTGAGTACTTCGGCCATTCTCATCCTCTTGAGCTGCTGATCTTCGGTTCCCTAGTAATCTTCTCCCAGCGTGTCACAGACAGTGCAGTTGGAATAGCAGCTGATTAAGCAGGCAGGCAGGCAGGCAGGCAGAGAAGCAGCTCGGCCAAGTCGCACAAGGCAGAAGGCATGGCATGTGCACATGCACAGCTCTTTGCTCACATGATGCATCCTGGAGCCACTGCTATACTGCAGCATTTGATTGAGAGGATGAGGAGGAGGCACCAGATAGAGCCGTGAGTGAAAGGTGGCAAGTAAGAACATAAGAACATAAGAAGAGCCTGCTGGATCAGGCCAGTGGCCCATCTAGTCCAGCATCCTGTTCTCACAGTGGCCAACCAGGTGCCTGGGGAAAGCCCGCAAGCAGGACCCGAGTGCAAGAACACTCTCCCCTCCTGAGGCTTCCGGCAACTGGTTTTCAGAAGCATGCTGCCTCTGACTAGGGTGGCAGAGCACAGCCATCATGGCTAGTAGCCATTGATAGCCCTGTCCTCCATGAATTTGTCTAATCTTCTTTTAAAGCCATCCAAGCTGGTGGCCATTACTACATCTTGTGGGAGCAAATGCCATAGTTTAACTATGCGCTGAGTAAAGAAGTACTTTCTTTTGTCTGTCCTGAATCTTCCAACATTCAGCTTCTTTGAATGTCCACGAGTTCTAGTATTATGAGAGAGGGAGAAGAACTTTTCTCTATCCACTTTCTCAATGCCATGCATAATTTTATACACTTCTATCATGTCTCCTCTGACCCGCCTTTTCTCTAAACTAAAAAGCCCCAAATGCTGCAACCTTTCCTCGTAAGGGAGTCGCTCCATCCCCTTGATCATTCTGGTTGCCCTCTTCTGAACCTTTTCCAACTCTATAATATCCTTTTTGAGATGAGGCGACCAGAACTGTACACAGTATTCCAAATGCGGCCGCACCATAGATTTATACAACGGCATGATGATATCGGCTGTTGTATTTTCAATACCTTTCCTAATTATCCCTAGCAAGGAATTTGCCTTTTTCACAGCTGCCGCACACTGGGTCGACATTTTCATCGTGCTGTCCACTACAACCCCGAGGTCTCTCTCCTGGTCGGTCACCGCCAGTTCAGACCCCATGAGCGTAAATGTGAACTTCAGATTTTTTGCTCCAATATGCATAATTTTACACTTGTTTATATTGAATTGCATTTGCCATTTTTCCGCCCATTCACTCAGTTTGGAGAGGTCTTTTTGGAGCTCTTCGCAATCCCTTTTTGTTTTAACAACCCTGAACAATTTAGTGTCGTCAGCAAACTTGGCCACTTCACTGCTCACTCCTAATTCTAGGTCATTAATGAACAAGTTGAAAAGTACAGGTCCCAATACACTTGAGGGACTCCACTTTCTACAGCCCTCCATTGGGAGAACTGTCCGTTTATTCCTACTCTCTGCTTTCTGCTTCTTAACCAATTCCTTATCCACAAGAGGACCTCTCCTCTTATTCCATGACTGCTAAGCTTCCTCAGAAGCCTTTGGTGAGGTACCTTGTCAAATGCTTTTTGAAAGTCTAAGTACACTATGTCCACTGGATCACCTCTATCTATATGCTTGTTGACACTCTCAAAGAATTCTAATAGGTTACTGAGACAGGACTTTCCCTTGCAGAAGCCATGCTGGCTCTGCTTCAGCAAGGCTTGTTCTTCTATGTGCTTAGTTAATCTAGCTTTAATTATACTTTCTACCAGTTTTCCAGGGACAGAAGTTAAGCTAACTGGCCTGTAATTTCCAGGATCCCCTCTGGATCCCTTTTTGAAGATTGGAATTACATTTGCCACTTTCCAGTCCTCAGGCACGGAGGAGGACCCGAGGGACAAGTTACATATTTTAGTTAGCAGATCAGCAATTTCACATTTGAGTTCTTTGAGAACTCTCGGGTGGATGCCATCCGGGCCCGGTGATTTGTCAGTTTTTATATTGTCCATTAAGCTTAGAACTTCCTCTCTCGTTACCACTATTTGTCTCAGTTCCTCAGAATCCCTTCCTGCAAATGTTAGTTCAGGTTCAGGGATCTGCCCTATATCTTCCACTGTGAAGACAGATGCAAAGAATTCATTTAGCTTCTCTGCAATCTCCTGATCGTTCTTTAGTACACCTTTGACTCCCTTATCATCCAAGGGTCTTATTGTCTCCCTAGATGGTCTCCTGCTTTGAATGTATTTATAGAATTTTTTGTTGTTGGTTTTTATGTTCTTAGCAATGTGCTCCTCAAAATCTTTTTTAGCATCCCTTATTGTCTTCTTGCATTTCTTTTGTCAGAGTTTGTGTTCTTTTTCATTTTCTTCATTCGGACAAGGCTTCCATTTTCTGAAGGAAGACTTTTTGCCTCTAAGAGCTTCCTTGACTTTGCTCGTTAACCATGCTGGCATCTTCTTGGCCCTGGCGGTACCTTTTCTGATCTGTGGTATGCACTCCAGTTGAGCTTCTAATATAGGGTTTTTAAACAACTTCCAAGCATTTTCGAGTGATGTGACCCTCTGGACTTTGTTTTTCAGCTTTCTTTTTACCAATCCCCTCATTTTTGTGAAGTTTCCTCTTTTGAAGTCAAATGTGACCGTGTTGGATTTTCTTGGCAATTGGCCAGTTACATGTATGTTTAATTTAATAGCACTGTGGTCACTGCTCCCAATCGGTTCAACAACACTTACATCTCGCACCAGGTCCCGGTCCCCACTGAGGATTAAGTCCAGGGTTGCCGTCCCTCTGGTCGGTTCCATGACCAACTGATCTAGGGAATAGTCATTTAGAATATCTAGAAATTTTGCTTCTTTGTCATGACTGGAACACATATGCAGCCAGTCTATGTCCGGGTAGTTGAAGTCACCCATTACTACCACATTTCCTAGTTTGGATGCTTCCTCAATTTCATATCTCATCTCCAGGTCTCCCTGAGCATTTTGATCAGGGGGACGATAGATCGTTCCCAGTATTAAGTCCCTCCTGGGGCACGGTATCACCACCCACAACGATTCTGTGGAGGAGTCTGCCTCTTTTGGGGTTTTGAGCTTGCTGGATTCAATGCCTTCTTTCACGTATAGAGCGACTCCGCCACCAATACGTCCTTCCCTGTCCTTCCGATATAGTTTATATCCAGGGATAACCGTATCCCACTGGTTTTCTCCATTCCACCAGGTCTCCGTTATGCTCACTATATCAATGCTCTTCTCTAAGACCAAGCACTCCAGTTCTCCCATCTTGGTTCGCAGGCTCCTAGCATTAGCGTACAGGCACTTGTAAGCAGTGTCTCTCTTCAAGTGTCTTTGGTACTTGTGGTTAGGCCTGTGGTAATTTTGCTCTTCTGAATTTATATGCTGTGCCCCTGCTCTCACAATGCCTACTTCTAGGCCTACCCCTTTTAAAATTTCATCATTTCTTTGGTCTTTATCCCAGGGGGGAGGTTTATTCCGAACCGGACCTTTCTCAGCTCCTGTCGGGTTTCCCCCCTCAGTCAGTTTAAAAGCTGCTCTGCTACCTTTCTAATTTTAATTTTAAGTGCCAGCAGTCTGGTTCCATTCTGGTTCAAGTGGAGCCCGTCCCTTTTGTACAGGCCCGGCTTGTCCCAAAATGTTCCCCAGGACTGCGTTGTGTGTGCCACACAGCCCGTTCTGCATCCTCTAAGTTAGCCTGCTGATCTCAGGTGTATTGGAGTATGTTATCCTGCCTGCTACCAGTGTTAAAGTAAATGCCAGCCTGGATGGCTTCTGCACATGTAATAGGGGGAGCATCTTGTCCATCTTAGGCAGCAAAATACCTCGGGCCAGCCTTGCCTGCCTGTTCCACCTATCACTCACAGCTTAAGGCATGTTCAGGCATTAACTCAAAGTGCAACGGGTGGGGGCTGGGACATGCAGAGCTTGGAAAAGTTACTTTTTTAAACTACAACTCCCATCAGCCCCAGCCAGCATGGCCACTGGATTGGGCTGATGGGAGTTGTAGTTCAAAAAAGTAACTTTTCCAAGCTCTGGTGCATGCAAGCACTTCCTATGCCTTCGCATGTCACACCTCCCTCAATTCCCATCTACAGCAGGGAAAGTCTGCAGGGGATTTCTTCTCATGTTTGCTTAGACACCACTAGAATGCTTCATGCAGTTGGGGACTGTAACAAAATCAGAATTATTTATGTGTTTAAAACTGTTTTGGAATTGTGTTCAGATAAGAAAGTGTTGAAAGAACTGACAGATGGGAGGGGGTGCATGAGTGAGAATTCTGAGGGGAGCTTTGAAGAGAAAAGTCATTGGGGTTTGACAGTTAGAGTGAGATAGGATTAGGGATCAAGAAGAGAACATCTAGGTAGAAGGGCTGTGGGTTTGGGGGAGGATTTCATTGGGATTAGTGAGGTAAGATAGGTAGGTAGGATAGGGACAATAGCAACTTATTCATTTGCTA
The DNA here is from genome assembly GCF_030035675.1 of Rhineura floridana. Lineage (NCBI taxonomy): Eukaryota > Metazoa > Chordata > Lepidosauria > Squamata > Rhineuridae > Rhineura > Rhineura floridana. The sequence goes on along the minus strand of NC_084489.1, from coordinate 5,527,206 downwards.
TCACATTTAACACCCTGTATATAATAAAGTTTGTTTGATTTAAAATCCCACATGTCAGCTTGATCAAGAGTGTTACCATACTCGGGTCCTATTCTGTACCTATAAAAAAGGTAAAGGTGTCCCCGCACTTGTAGTGCAAGTCGTTTCCGACTCTTAGGGTGACGTCTTGAGACGTTTACTAGGCAGACTGTATATATGGGGTGGGATTGCCAGTTCCTTCCCTGGCCTTTCTTTACCCCCCAGCATAGGCCGGGTACTCATTTTACCGACCATGGATGGATGGAAGGCTGAGTGGACCTCGACCCCTTTTACCGGAGATTCGACTTCCTTCTGTTGGCATCGAACTCCAGCTGTGAGCAGAGCTTTGGCTGCGTTACTGCCGCTTACCACTCTGCGCCACGGAGGATCTTCTGTACCTATACCTATACCAATTTTATAGACAGATTACACCAGTGGCCACCTTTTGGGGGCAAGATGGTGGCACTGAAGCTTGTGGTTCAGAGGCTATATCTGATCCAAGCTGAGGTGTACTTCCAGGTGATTTCCTGATCCAAGTGTTTGGGAATCAGGAGCTGGAAATCCCACAGACACAGGAACATCACAGGGACCCTACTGTATCAGGATTAAATGATCACACCGAGGTTTCTACTCTTATTAAAGAAAATGCAAGTAGAAACCCTCTGCCCCTTCCCCATCTGTGGATGCAGATTTCATGCACTCAGGCAAATGCCTGAACATACCTTGAATTACACTATGTTATAACCATTACCAGGGAAAGAGGGAAAAGCCAACAGAGGGATGCTGTTTTCAGCAGCATCGCTGTGGCACATGCAACAAGCAGCTTGGCCTTTGTGGCTTGTTAGCCTCTTACAGTTGCTTGTTGTTCAGCAATCAACACAGATTTACAACAGAAAATGGAAAAGGTATATTATGTTATGCTCTAGCTACACATGATGCTAAACAGACCACTAACAATCATGTCAGGATCTTCTTGAAGTGCACAGGGTGCAATTTTATCAGCACTGTGGGGCAGCAAAGAGTTCATCTTCCCTGCTTAACAATTATTTCCACAAAAATGGCCTCTTGTGCTACAATTAGGACTTGGTGCCAATTTGAGCTTTTTTCCTATCACTAATTGCAACAGAGTTTGTAGGGTGGGGGTATTGTGGCTGGGGAGGGAAGGGTAAAACCTCCCTTCCCTATGGACTGTGATTTCAACAAAAATCACATCCAGTCCTTTTAAATTAACAAAATAAATAGTCCTATTAAATTAATTAATTAATAAATAAAACCCTTGACATGATTGGCAGTGTCATATGTAGTTAAGTTCTTAGTATCAGTAAGATTATAGAAATTTTGATAGCCTGCTTTCTCTGTAAATTGATATTTAATGCAGACATTTGCAAAAGTGAATAGTCTCTTTCATTATATTCCTTTTTCTCTCTATGATCCTCTTCAGGCCCTTGGCTCTCCTAGTTAAGCCTATGACCACCATGTTGGCTCACCATCTGTGCTTCTTTTCCTTAACTCTTCCCAATCACTAATTTTCCCATCTGCTAATTTTCACTGTTATTACCTTTAAGCAGAGTAGTGGAAAAATCTGCTCAGTTCACATTCAATACACACCTATCTGATTTCTGTTTCTTGAACCAATATGTGAAATTGAATCGCTGCTATTCTTTGAAATTTGCACTTCTTTGAATACATATAAAAATGCATACAAAAAAACACAAATGATGGAAATTGAACACAAGAATGCTTATAGCAGGGGAAATTGTTTACATATATTAGGGGGGAAAGGGGGGAACCCAAAATGCTTGAAAAAATGTTTATTATAACAAAAGCCCAGTGCGTTTTGGCCACTCAGTAATTTGGCCTTCGTCAGGAGCTGTAAACAAAATCATAAGAACACACAACATTAATGTACATAAATTTCATACAGCATAAAACCATATATACATAATTAATCTATAAAAAAATTACTTACATGAACTGGTCTAAAATATTTTTTCTAGCAAATCTGCTCAAAATGATAAATGACCACAAAGAAGAATTCACTGAGCGTGCTCATATATATACACAACTCCAGGTGCCTAAATGCAGGTGTAACAGGGAATTACATACAACTGAGGAAAAAGAATATGAAAGGGATCATCACTATTTTGTGAGATTCACAGGAGAGGAAGAAATTCTAATCCCTCATTGAGACCACTAGGGGTCAGCATTTTTAGTTCCAAAATCCAAGCTATTTTTCTCCATAATAAAACATGGCTTTTGTCCACACTTATTTTTTCTAAAACCCAAAATTTAAAGTCAGCAAAGGAATGATGACATCTTGTAAAATGCAGGAGTGTTAACATTCAATTTGATTTCCATCACAGTGTAGAAGAAATTAATTTCCTGGATTTATTAATTAAGAAACAAGGTGACCATTTGTGTACTTCTATATATAGGAGAGCCAGTGTGCTGTAGTGGTTAAGGTGTTGGACTATGACCTGGGAGACCAGGGTTCAAATCCTCACATAGCCATGAAGCTCACTGGGTGACCTTGGGCCAGTCACTGCCTCTCAGCCTCATGAAAACTCTAGTCATAGGGTCGCCATAAGTCGGAATTGACTTGAAGGCAGTACATTTACATTTATATATAGGAAACCCACAGATAGAAACACCTATCTAAGGTTTGACAGCTCTCACCCCAAACCACTAAGACAGAACTTACCCTGTAGTCAGTTTCTAAGGATTAAATGCAATTGTTCTTCAGAGAAGGATTTTATACAGCAATCCCAGATTTTGAAAAAATATCTATTCGAGAGGGGTTATCCGAAGAATATAGTTGAGGATAACTTTAAGAAAGTTCCCCTTAAAAAATGCACAGACCTTTTGCAATCTATGTTTAAAATGGCTTTTGATAGTTTAAATTGCAATTTGACCTTTAATCATGTTACTAATAGATTACAAAGTAGCATTAAAAGGCATTGGCATGTTATACATCATATTCCTGATTGTCACAAGAAACCTATGATTTTCTTTAAAAGAACTAAGAACTTGAGGGATATTTTGATCAGAAGTGAATTTAGGGACAACAATCACCTGAATTTTAACTCTGTACTGGGCACAAATGTACCTAAGGATCATCATCCCAGTGGACATTGTGCCTACTGTAGATTTAAGTGTAAGATGACAGAGTTTGTTAATCTTGTCAGTCATAAAAATACACTTTGAATCAATTTTCCACATGTAACACTGCCAATGTAATTTATGCAGTTCAGTGCAGTTGCCATAAATTTTACATAGGCCAAACATCAAGAAATGTCAAGAACTGTATAGGGGAACATATTAGCAACATCAAAAATAAGATATTTGGGGCTCCCTTGGTGGAGCATTTTACCAGACGTCATCATTCTATGTTCCTTTTGTTCTGAACAAGAATGTTTTGAAATCCTGTCCTCAGAGAATCCTGTACAACTGTGAAACCTTTCCAGTTCAAGAAACTGAGCCTAGAAAATAGTTTCCATGTTTAGTTGATCACTGGTTACCTTGTTAGCCCCTTCGTATGTCCTGACTGCCAGAAGGTTTTACCTACACCATTGTTTAAAGCATCAAAGCAAAGTTGTGCGTGTGCGTGTGTATTTATACATACCTTTGCCACATAGAAAAATAAATATTACATTCTGTAAGCTTAGCAGTCACAGAATAAGAGGAGAGCTCCTCTTGTGGATCAGGAACTGATTTAAGTAAAAGGAAGCAGAAGGAATAAATGGACACTTCTCCTAATGGAGGGATATGGAAAGTGGAGTTCCCCAAGGACTGGTATTGGGACCTGTGCTTTTTAACTTCTTCATAAATGATCTAAGGCGTAGTAGCCAAGTCTGGGTGGCTATAAAAAAGAACGGTTGTGAAGAGAGCTCCAAATGAACCTTTCCAATTAAAAATGGAATAGAAACATATTTAAAGCATTTAAAAATAATTAAAAACATTTTAAATCATTTTAAAAGATGAAGAACATCTAAATATATGTAAAACTGGTGATGTGTCAAACATTTCTTTAGTGTTATTTAAAACTGTTTTCTGTCAATTACAGAGAAAAGAAAGGAGAGAGATAACGGTGAAATTCTCATGGCTGGGGTAGAGGATTTTTGTTGCACTTACCTTACATTTTAGGTGACTGAAGGCTTTTGTGTATGCTCGTTCTTTCATTCCGTAAATCATCTCTCCAGTGGTCTTTATTCTGCAGCCTTCCTGGATGCCTGTGCTTACTGAAAATCCCACTATATCTTTGGCAGGGAATTCTTGTAGGCATGGGAGCCCAGGGAGGCTGCCTGTTCTGCATTTGACAGCTGTTCATTGCTATTTTTTAATGTAGTCTTCTTACTTTTAAAGATATTAAAGATATTAGTTCAGACTTTAAAAAAATATTAAAAGAAAAGATCTTGCTTAAAAACAAGTGCACTGTTCTAGGGATGGGAAGAAATTCATTTTTCTTTTCATTTTTCTTTTATTTATTTTTTTATTTATTTTATTCGATTTCTATACCGCCCACAGCCAAAAGGCTCTCAGGGCAGTGCACAACAGGGAATAAAATACAATTTTAATAAGAAACTACCTAATTAGTACTCTTTGAACCAATATGCACAGTGAAACATAGCCATCCTGCAAAATGCACACTTCTGCTATTCAGGTCTCTAATCAAACAATGTGTAAAAATGCTTATTTTAGGGTAAAGTATGTGTAAAATGCATATATTCATGAAAATAACATATAAATGTATTATATTAGGGAAACCTTCTTTCAAAAATGTGCCTATTGGGTAAAACTGCACACGTGCGCGTAGAACAGCCATGTTGTGAGCCATTTAGGGTGCAAGTAAAAAAACTAGTTGATAATAATGACAATGATTTACCAAGGAAAAACATACCACAGTATGCATATAACCACATGTAAAGCTGGTCAGTTGCGAAGTGCTAAACTATTTTTGCATCTGATTAGAAATCTAAAAAGATGCAGGAGAGTGGTTAAATTCCTCTCACCATTTAGCAGCAGGACACTACAGGGGAGCAGTTTAACAGGTGGTAAGTTACTCCTTGGCAAATGGCTCACCAATTCTAACTGGTAAACAGATACAAACCATCTAGTTGGTGAGCAATATATATATTGCTCTCTCACTTGTTAGGCATATAAAGCAAATATTCCAAATGAGTATAATGCAAATGATTAACAATCTGTCTTCTGTTGTGGGTCGCACATTAAGTTGTTTATAACTAACAGAGCAAACCGTTGCTCTCATCATGTCTTACATAAAGGGCATTTACTATTTCCTCATTTTTGTCCCATTATATAGACATATCCACTGACACTGAATACCACTCCATTTGGATGTGTAAATATTACCATGAGGTACATGGTAATATACCATGCACAAAGATTGTTTAAAGATGCTTCTCTTGGCATTTGCTAGCTGTTAGACTTGATGTACAGCTGACTGAATGCCAGATCATGCCTAATATGTCCTGCTTTGACCTCCAAATGTTTTTCTGTAGATGTGTTTTTAAACAAGACTCTATCAGGTACAGTAAGTTAGAAATGTGCTCATTGCTAATTTATCCCCTTGACATTGCTTATACACCATTAGTTTTTGTCCTTAGCTTCTTTCTTTTCTTTTCTACTCTTTTTTTTTAATGCAAGAGAATGAAAACCTGACTTATGGAAAGACAAATGCGTTCCATAACTGCAATATTTCAGCATTTATGTAGCACTATACATCTGCAAAGCACTTTAGCCAGTTTAATACATCAATTAAGCATCCCAAGCTTTGATATAATTTGAGGGAGAAGAAAGAAGAACAGATTGAATTGTGTGCACTATATTTCTTCAACTGGGAATTAACACTTTAAACGGTCAGACTGCTCCTTTGAAATTTATGGTTTTGAAGGAAGTACCTGTAAAGAAAAAAGTAGTCTGGACTACGTTGTGAGATGTGAAATTAACAGGTTCACTGCAAAGGGTGGAGAGATTTTCCTTAGGTTAAAGGTCAGGTTCTGGCCCAGAAGCAGTATCTGCCTACCAATCGGCTTAGGGACAGCTGGGCAACTGCCAACCTGAAAACTTCTCATGCTTTATTTCCATGCAGGCATGTAACCTTCCCTGTGCACAATCCTCAAAAAGCTCCTCAGTTGTTCAAGGCCCCTCTGGGATCCAGCAATCTATGTAGGACATGCTGGTGCTGTACAATAAGAAATTCAAAGTACCAATACAAAAGACAAATATTTGAAACTTCTTTATTCCAGCATCTCATTCAGAACTGAAACTTATGTTAAATGCTGCTCTTCTCCAAACACTCCAGCCCCAGCCTGTATTTCCTATTCCTCCCTAATCCTTGTTATGCCTTTGAAAATCCAAGGATAACACAGTGCCACAGCTGGGTATATGGAAGAGAGCACAAATGAAACTGTGTAATTTCAACATGCCCAGTGTATCCGCTCAAATTTGGACCCCACCTCCTTTTCAGCATGCCCTACCCAATGATGTGCTACCACATCGGCTGGGGAGACTTTGGCCCTCCAGATATTGTTAGATAACAACTCCCATGATCCTTGACCATGCTGGCTTCTGGTGATGAGCGTTGCAGTCCCAACAACATCTGAAGGGACAAACATCCTCCACCCTTACTCTATCAAATCAATTGCTACAGTATCAGGCACCAATAACTTGCTTAGTAGTCAATCATAAATGCATTGACTTGGAACTAAGCCCCATTGAAAGTAAAATGCCTTCCTTAAACATCAGGGTCAGGTACAGATGGGGGAGAAGCTTGATTCTGTTCGCATGTAAAGCCAAAGCTATCAAATTTGCACTTTCTGAAACAACAGGAGAACTGAAACACAGCCATCCTGAGGAATTCACACTTCTTCCAATTTTCCAGCGTAGTTCTCCAACTAAACAATATTCACACAAAATGCATGGACTAGGGGGAAGTGCACATATATGAATATATTCGTGAAATTAACATACAAATGCATTATGTTAGAAATTGCTTGAAATATTGTGTACATTAGTCAAAACTGTACACCAAAATGTGTTTATTAGGAGAAAGTCACACTAAAATGCTGAAGAATTTTCATGCTTTTTAAAAAAAATCGCAAATTGCTGCAAAAATTAATTTCAGATTGGAAAAATGAGAAACAGAGAGAACCGAAATGGAAGATCCTTCCATCCCTGGGACAGGGCTGTAGCTCACTTATAGAGCATCTGCTTTGCATGCAGAAAGTCCCTGGTTCAATCCCCAGCATCTCCAGGTAGGGCTGGGCGAGACTCTGCCTGAAGACCTGAGAGCTGCTGCCAGGGAGGACAATTCTGAGCTAGATGGACCGAGGTCTGACTATAAGGCAGCAGGTGCTCCTGAGGGTACCATATTTATAGGGTGTGGGTCTTATCTCACCAATATCAGGGAGAATTTAGGAAGGGACTTCAAGGAAATGATGAATCTGCCCCTATTTGTCTTCTGCATCTGGTATTCTGAGATATATTGCCTCTGTAGCTGGAGGTTCCATGTAGATCATGGCTAGAATCAACTGATAAACATCTTTTCTCTGGTCTTTTCTTAAAGCCATCTAAACTAGTGACCATCACCCCATTTTGTGGCAGCAAGGTAATTATTCATTGTATGAAAATGCATATTCTTTTCACTGTCCTGAACCAAATCAGCTTTATTGGCCGACCAGTGTTATGAGGAAGAGATATTGCTCAATTCTCTCCACACTGTCAGCTTTTACCATGTCCCCACTGGCTACAATCCTGGATATACTGACTAGGAAGTAAGCCACACTGACCTTTGTGGGATGTACTACTGAATAGATATGCATAAGATCACAATCCCTAAACTTAAAAGGCCCCAGAAACTTTAGACTCTCCTTAAGGAAAAGGTAAGTCCCTTGATCACTTTAGTTGCTATAGACAGGTTCATAAAGAGGAGAATTCTCAAGCCCCACCAGATAAACCACCATATGTGACTGATGAATTACGTTGATCTTGATGGGTCACAAGTTGCGCAGATCTGATTTACAGCAAATCTTTCATCAGCATGTGAAAGATACCACATAAATGAATGGCAAAAGAGTCAGTTGTTGAACTTGTTTCCTAAGGATGAGGCGCTGAGTCAACTATTCCAGATATCTGCTTTGCCGCATCTTTTTAATATGGCTTGATACGCTGGATCTTTACTTACTCTCATCTAAATCTAGACAAACCTGGAAATTATCTATTTGATAAAATATATGCATCTGCCATTGAGAGTTACTGATATATGAGACCAATCTGAAAAGCTCAGGCCCACTCTGGCTGCAGCTATAAATAGTGAATAATGATTTTCCCCCTCCCCCATGCTTTATTTGTAAATGGCTTTGGCTAATGATGCATCTACCCTCTTTACAATCCACTTGATATGTGAGTAAACACAACAGTGAATTGTGCAATAAATTTCTTTTAATCTGAAATCAGGAGACCAAGTGGGTCAATATTACAAATAAAATGTGTCCAATGCTTTCTCTAATTACAGTGGGTTTTCACCCCTTCCATGCCACCATGAAATTCCAGACTACACTGCCTTCTGGCATTCACTTCCAATTCTAGTTGCACAGTGGTAAAAGAAAGGCACTTTGCACTTTCTCAGGAACTTATTTTTAATTGGCTTTGATTTTCCAGCACTGAACCCTGGAAGCCAAGATCTTATCCAAATTAAGCCTTGTACTTGCTGTTGCCAAGTCTGTACCACTAAAGATGAGACAGGAACTTTAGATGTGTATATCATAGGTGCAAAGGCTTCTGTCTTTTGTTGTCTGCTTTTTATTTTATTTTTTTTACTCAGAATCCATGGTCTATCAATGTATTTTGAATTTACAAAGCAGGAATACATACTCAGGATCTCTTACTAGTGAAGGTACCACTAATTTGTGTTGTGACCCTGTTTTGCACAATGAGTCTGAAGCCCATATAGTCTAGCTTACTCTACCTTTTGAGACCCCCGGCCCACCAACAGCCATCTCCTTGGCAGGTGACTGCACAACATTTAAGAACATAAGAACATAAGAAGAGCCTGCTGGATCAGGCCAGTGGCCCATCTAGTCCAGCATCCTGTTCTCACAGTAGCCAACCAGGTGCCTGGGGGAAGCCCGCAAGCAGGACCCGAGTGCAAGAACACTCTCCCCTCCTGAGGCTTCCGGCAACTGGTTTTCAGAAGCATGCTGCCTCTGACTAGGGTGGCAGAGCATAGCCATCATGGCTAGTAGCCATTGATAGCCCTGTCCTCCATGAATTTGTCTAATCTTCTTTTAAAGCCGTCCAAGCTGGTGGCCATTACTGCATCTTGTGGGAGTAAATTCCACAGTTTAACTATGCGCTGAGTAAAGAAGTACTTCCTTTTGTCTCTCCTGAATCTTCCAACATTCAGCTTCTTTGAATGTCCACGAGTTCTAGTATTATGAGAGAGGGAGAAGAACTTTTCTCTATCCACTTTCTCAATGCCATGCATAATTTTATATACTTCTATCATGTCTCCTCTGACCCGCCTTTTCTCTAAACTAAAAAGCCCCAAATGCTGCAACCTTTCCTCGTAAGGGAGTCGCTCCATCCCTTTGATCATTCTGGTTGCCCTCTTCTGAACCTTTTCAAACTCTATAATATCCTTTTTGAGATGAGGCGACCAGAACCGTACACAGTATTCCAAATGCGGCCGCACCATAGATTTATACAACGGCATTATGATATCGGCTGTTTTATTTTCAATACCTTTCCGAATTATTGCTAGCATGGAATTTGCCTTTTTCACAGTTGCCACACACTGGGTCGACATTTTCATCGTGCTGTCCACTACAACCCCGAGGTCTCTCTCCTGGTCGGTCACCGCCAGTTCAGACCCCATGAGCGTATATGTGAAATTAAGATGTTTTGCTCCAATATGCATAATTTTACACTTGTTTATATTGAATTGCATTTGCCATTTTTCCGCCCATTCACTCAGTTTGGAGAGGTCTTTTTGGAGCTCTTCGCAATCCCTTTTTGTTTTAACAACCCTGAACAATTTAGTGTCGTCAGCAAACTTGGCCACTTCACTGCTCACTCCTAATTCTAGGTCATTAATGAACAAGTTGAAAAGTACAGGTCCCAATACCGATCCTTGAGGGACTCCACTTTCTACAGCCCTCCATTGGGAGAACTGTCCGTTTATTCCTACTCTCTGCTTTCTGCTTCTTAACCAATTCCTTATCCACAAGAGGACCTCTCCTCTTATTCCATGACTGCTAAGCTTCCTCAGAAGCCTTTGGTGAGGTACCTTGTCAAACGCTTTTTGAAAGTCTAAGTACACTATGTCCACTGGATCACCTCTATCTATATGCTTGTTGACACTCTCAAAGAATTCTAATAGGTTACTGAGACAGGAGTTTCCCTTGCAGAAGCCATGCTGGCTCTGCTTCAGCAAGGCTTGTTCTTCTATGTGCTTAGTTAATCTAGCTTTAATCATACTTTCTACCAGTTTTCCAGGGACAGAAGTTAAGCTAACTGGCCTGTAATTTCCGGGATCCCCTCTGGATCCCTTTTTGAAGATTGGAATTACATTTGCCACTTTCCAGTCCTCAGGCACGGAGGAGGACCCAAGGGACAAGTTACATATTTTAGTTAGCAGATCAGCAATTTCACATTTCAGTTCTTTGAGAACTCTCGGGTGGATGCCATCCGGGCCCGGTGATTTGTCAGTTTTTATATTGTCCATTAAGCTTAGAACTTCCTCTCTCGTTACCACTATTTGTCTCAGTTCCTCAGAATCCCTTCCTGCAAATGTTAGTTCAGGTTCAGGGATCTGCCCTATATCTTCCACTGTGAAGACAGATGCAAAGAATTCATTTAGCTTCTCTGCAATCTCCTGATCGTTCTTTAGTACACCTTTGACTCCCTTATCATCCAAGGGTCCAATTGTCTCCCTAGATGGTCTCCTGCTTTGAATGTATTTATAGAATTTTTTTGTTGTTGGTTTTTATGTTCTTAGCAATGTGCTCCTCAAATTCTTTTTTAGCATCCCTTATTGTCTTCTTGCATTTCTTTTGCCAGAGTTTGTGTTCTTTTTAATTTTCTTCATTTGGACAAGACTTCCATTTTTTGAAGGAAGACTTTTTGCCTCTAAGAGCTTCCTTGACTTTGCTCGTTAACCATGCTGGCATCTTCTTGGCCCTGGCGGTACCTTTTCTGGTCTGCGGTATGCACTCCAGTTGAGCTTCTAATATAGTGTTTTTAAACAACTTCCAAGCATTTTCGAGTGATGTGACCCTCTGGACTTTGTTTTTCAGCTTTCTTTTTACCAATCCCCTCATTTTTGTGAAGTTTCCTCTTTTGAAGTCAAATGTGACCGTGTTGGATTTTCTTGGCAATTGGCCAGTTACATGTATGTTTAATTTAATAGCACTGTGGTCACTGCTCCCAATCGGTTCAACAACACTTACATCTTGCACTAGGTCCCTGTCCCCACTGAGGATTAAGTCCAGGGTTGCCGTCCCTCTGGTCGGTTCCATGACCAACTGGTCTAGGGAATAGTCATTTAGAATATCTAGAAACTTTGCTTCTTTGTCATGACTGGAACACATATGCAGCCAGTCTATGTCCGGGTAGTTGAAGTCACCCATTACTACCACATTTCCTAGTTTGGATGCTTCCTCAATTTCATATCTCATCTCCAGGTCTCCCTGAGCATTTTGATCAGGGGGACGATAGATCGTTCCCAGTATTAAGTCCCTCCTGGGGCATGGTATCACCACCCACAACGATTCTGTGGAGGAGTCTGCCTCTTTTGGGGTTTTGAGCTTGCTGGATTCAATGCCTTCTTTCACGTATAGAGCGACTCCGCCACCAATACGTCCTTCCCTGTCCTTCTGATATAGTTTATATCCAGGGATAACCGTATCCCACTGGTTTTCTCCATTCCACCAGGTCTCCGTTATGCTCACTATATCAATGCTCTCCTCTAAGACCAAGCACTCCAGTTCTCCCATCTTGGTTCGGAGGCTCCTAGCATTAGTGTACAGGCACTTGAAAGCAGTGTCTCTCTTCAAGTGTCTTTGGCACTTGTGGTTAGGCCTGTGGTAATTTTGCTCTTCTGAATTTATATCCTGTGCCCCTGCTCTCACAATGCCTACTTCTAGGCCTACCCCTTTTAAAATTTCATCATTTCTTTGGTTTTTATCCCAGGGGGGAGGTTTATTCCGAACCGGACCTTTCTCAGCTCCTGTCGGGTTTCCCCCCTCAGTCAGTTTAAAAGCTGCTCTACCACCTTTTTAATTTTAAGTGCCAGCAGTCTGGTTCCATTCTGGTTCAAGTGGAGCCCGTCCCTTTTGTACAGGCCCGGCTTGTCTCAAAAAGTTCCCCAGTGCCTAACAAATCCAAACCCTTCCACCTGACACCATCGTCTCATCCACGCATTGAGACTGCAAAGCTGGGCCTGTCTGGCTGGTCCTGCGCGTGGAACCGGTAGCATTTCAGAGAAAGCCACCTTGGAGATCCTGGCTTTCAGCATCCTACCTAGCAACCTAAATTTTGCTTCCAGGACCTCATGGCTGCATTTCCCCATGTCGTTGGTGCTAACGTGCACCACGACCACTGACTCCTTCCCAGCACTGTCTACCAAACTATCTAGACGACGGGCGATATCCGCAACCTTTGCACCAGGCAGGCAAAACACCTTGCGGTCTACACGCCCATCACACACCCCACTGTCTATGTTCCTAATGATCGAATCACCCACTACAAGGATCCCTCCACCCCCTGGAGATATATCCTCGGCACGAGAGGATAGCTGCTCATCCCCCAAGGAATGGGTCCCTTCTAAGGGATCGTTTCCCTCTTCCTCAGCTGGATGCTCTCCTTCCCCGAGACCATCATTGTCCATGATAGCAGGAGAGCTATCATCGTTGGAGTGGGACACAGCTATAACGTCCCTGAAGGCCTCCTCCACACACCTCTCTGCCTCTCTCAGCTTTTCCAGGTCCTCCACCTTGGCCTCAAGGAAATGAAGTCGTTCCCGGAGAACCAGGAGCTCATTGCACCGAGAGCACACCCATGACTTCTGTCCAACAGGCAGATAGTCGTACATGCTGCAGGCGGTGCAAAACACTGGAAAGCCCCCACACCCCTGCTGGCTTCTTACCTGCATAGTTTTGTTTAAGGTTTATCACTTCAATGGTTTGGAGACTGCGGTTTAGTTGAGGTCAGGGAACAGACGGGCAGAGTGGGGGGCCCTGGCCTCCTCGCCCTGCTGCCGAACTCGCTCTGCTGCTTAACTCGCCTTGACGCTTTGTCAGCTGGGGCTCCCTCTAGCTCGTGGAGCAGGCTCCCTCGCTAGGGTGCTCTGACTTTATATGTGTGGCTGGTTCCTCCCAGCTACTGCTGCCAGCCAATGATGTGTTACTTGAGGCTGATGGCTATCAGCTGGGGCTTAACTCTTTAGTATTCTCTCAGGCTTCCTTCCTGAGCGAGGGGCGGGGCTGTTTAAGCTTTTGGCTGCTTTTAATCTAATCAAGGGGCTGCGCCTTCCAGGCAAGTCTTTTGTGTTTGTTGTTTTCCCACCTAGAACAGCCTGACCTTTCTTTAACCTAGGCAAACAGAGCTTGTGGTTGTGTTTCAGGAAGGCTGAAGCTGCCCTTTTTAGCAAGGACTGAGCTGACTCTCTCCCTGTATGTATCGGTGGAGTTTCCTTTTCCCCCTTCTCTCCGACTGGAATTTAGCCTTGTTTACAGTGTCCCCTGAAGCTTTCCTGCTAGGGCGGTGTTGAAAACTAGCTTTCTATACGCTTCCTTCTCCTAGGATCTGTCTCCTAAGATATAGGTTCTTTCAGGATTTGGCTCCAGCTCAGGGTGACCTTGGGCTGCCCTTATTAGTTATTTCTCTGAGCTGTTTTACTTCAATTTAAATAATGGAATAAATGGGAGCTACTTACCCTCTTTTCGCTCTGCTGCTTAACTCGCCTTGACGCTTTGTCAGCTGGGGCCTTGACGCTTCGTCAGCTGGGGCTCCCTCTAGCTCGTGGAGCAGGCACACACACATAACTGCAGCCCAGTATGAACTAACGAGGTGCCCTTCATATGTTGTTGGACTACAACTCCCATCAGCCCCAGGCACCATGGCCTAGTCAAGGAAGATGTGAGGTGTAATCCAATGATATGTGGAGGACACCATGTTGACTACCCTTACTGAAACCCATTGTTCTTTGTATGTGTAAGGATCTGTGGATTGATAGGAGGGATGGAAAGATCTGTCAATGTTGGTTCTCTCAGTTTCTCATTTTTCCAGTCTTAAATTCAGTTTGCCACATTTCTGCAGCGACTTGCTGTTTAAAAAAAAATCCCCATGAAAATTCTCCAGCATTTTATTGTGAATTTTTCCCAACAAACATATTTCTGTAGGCAGTTTTGACTAATGTACACCTTTTTTGCTATTCCTTGTCATATAATGCATTTTTACATATATCCTTTTTTTGCACACTTTCCCTAATAGATGCATTTTTGTAAACATTGGTTGGTTGGAGAACTGCATCGCAAAATTCAAACGAGTGCAAATTTCAAAGGATGGCTGTGGTTTGGTTCTCATGTTAAGAACATAAGAAGAGCCTGCTGGATCGGGCCAGTGGCCCATCTAGTCCAGCATCCTGTTCTCACAGCGGCCAACCAGGCGCCTGGGGGAAGCACGAAAGCAGGACCCGGGTGCAAGGACACTCTCCCCTCCTGAGGCTTCCGGCAACTGGTTTTCAGAAGCATGCTGCCTCTGACTAGGGTGGCAGAGTACAGCCATCACGGCTAGTAGCCATTGATAGCCCTGTCCTCCATGAATTTGTCTAATCTTCTTTTAAAGCCATCCAAGCTGGTGGCCATTACTGCATCTTGTGGGAGCAAATTCCATAGTTTAACTATGCGCTGAGTAAAGAAGTACTTCCTTTTGTCTGTCCTGAATCTTCCAACATTCAGCTTCTTTGAATGTCCACGAGTTCTAGTATTATGAGAGAGGGAGAAGAACTTTTCTCTATCCACTTTCTCAATGCCATGCATAATTTTATACACTTCTATCATGTCTCCTCTGACCCGCCTTTTCTCTAAACTAAAAAGCCCCAAATGCTGCAACCTTTCCTCGTAAGGGGGTCGCTCCATCCCCTTGATCATTCTGGTTGCCCTCTTCTGAACTTTGTTTTGGAAAGTGCGAATTTGATAATCCGATTTGAAATGTAAACAGAATCGAAATTAATGTGCATTCCTAACTGGGAGACACTATTGTAACACCGGGATTAAAACATCTCAGTCACTCCAAAAAGCAGCCAATAGCGAAGAAGGTGGGGGAGAAGTTGGTATGACCAGATACTTCCAGATGTTTCCTGTGTCTTTGCAACTTCTGTAGTTAATGTAGTAGTTTGTCAGGCTGCAATGTTAAAACTTTTCTCCTCAGAGGAACATGTCTCAAGTGTGCTGAAGGCCCCTCACCCTCTCTGGATCATTGTGCCTTCCCCTACCGTGGTGCTCCCTGCCCCACCACTGCTCCAAGCACTTTTGTTCTCAAGTAGTTTCATTTAAGCAGAAGGGCTATCTTTGCTGATTTCACCTTCCTTAACTCTCCATCACATAGTGCTGATCTGGGGGAGGGGAAGAAATGGAATAATTTTCCAGAAAATGTAAAACGTATCTCTTCTCATAATGGGAAAAATTTGGACTTTTCAAATCGGTAAACGTGAAATAAAAATTCCACAAGCAGCAGGAGGGGTGGGTGGACATGGGAATTCTAACTATTTTGTGTCCAAGGCTCTTCCATAGTACATATACATATAATGTAATAAGGGAAAGCTAAAAGGTACTGAATATGGCTTACATTTGGATTTGCTAACATTAAGCCAAGCTTATGCACATAGGCCCAGCAGTAGCACCTGGCATGGTCAGGCAAACGCTTTGCCCCACAGACCCCTAAGAGGGCCCACCAGGGCTGATGCCAATTACCAACGTCTCTTTTCTTAAAAGACAAACTATTTTTTTTATGTTGTGGCAGGCATGCTGTACTTTTCCAAGTGGAATGCAGCACAAAAGCCGTGTATTGTTTTCGTCCAAGTGCTTGACAACTCTCTGGTTTCTGCAATCCCAGACAGTAGGTTTACTGAACTCACATTGGGCTCATTTGGCTGCATTTATTTTTATTTATTGCATTTCTATCCCTCTCTTCCCTACATCAATCAGGGCAGCACACATAGAATTTACTGCACCTCCCCCCAAATTATCATCACAAAAACTTGCTGTGAGGTAGATGAGGCTTAAACACAGTGACTGGCTCAGTATCACCACCAGTGACCTTTATAAACAAATGGGGGTTTGAACCCATGTCCCAGTTCTATTCTACCCACACTGGCTCTTTCAAGCAGATGGGTCATATGTTGGGGTGGTCTGCATTAAACAGTACTAAGAGGTGACACGTTTAGACAGCAAATGCGTGGTTTGCCCTCTTACCTTTTAACTCGGAATCTAGGCCCCCGTGCAGGCATGGGCCTCGCTATAATAATCCAGCCATGAGCACCTAGTATCACAAAACAGGGAAACACCTGGGTGAAGAAGTAACTTTTTTTGTGTGTGTACTGCCTTCAAGTCGATTCCGACTTATGGCGACCCTATGAAGAGGGTTTTCATGAGGCTGAGAGGCAGTCACTGGCCCAAGGTCACCCAGTGAGCTTCATGGCTATGTGGGGATTCGAACCCTGGTCTCCCAGGTCGTAGTCCAGCACCTTAACCACTATACCACACTGGCATAAAAAACATATAGTTTATGATTTATTGACCTAAACAATGTGATTGGTAGCTAAGGCTGTCTAAGAACTCAACCTATTAATGTGAAGAAAAACACATCTCAGGGTATTTCAGATCCTTTGCAAGCTAACAGCTAACCCTTATATTACAGCTTACTATAACTTTTGCAAAACATGGGCTAGATTCAAGCAGAGCTCCGTATATGACCCAAATATGCAAAATGTTCAAGCTAAAAACAGCTGAATATGAGCTACTTGATAGCTTAGAGATCTCAGCTTTGTCCCTGTGCCTACTAGGGAAGGGGGACAATATCAGCTAAATCAGACTTAGTACCGGATTCCAACTGAATTCATCAGTCCGCTATCTTTTCGGACCACCACTGATTTTTTGTGGTGGGCTGCAGCTGTAATCGGCCCAGATTTCCCCTCCCCCTCATTTTACATAATTAATTTAATCTAAGTTGATGCATTCATAACAATGTATAGGTGTGATTGTTGTTGTTATATGCCTTCAAGTCGATTACGACTTATGGCGAATCTATGGATCTTTTTTGGATATATTCATAGGGTTTTCATGGTAAGAGGTATTCAGAGGTGGTTGACCATTGCCTTCCTCTAAGCCTACGGCACCCAGTATTCCCAGGTGGTCTCCCATCCAAGTACTGACCAGGCCTGACCCTGCTTAGTTTCCAAGATCAGACAGGATTGGGTGTATTCAGGGTAGTATGGCTATAGGCTGTAGGTGTGATAAATAGGAAAAAATAAACCACTGTGATCATTTACATAGGCATTTATGTTAAAAATTATGCCTTTTTTTTGCAACCAAAAAACCAAACAACAGCGGATCAAATCAGCAAGTGCCAAAGCAAGTGGGAACAAAACAAGGGAGGGTTGGGATGGAATGACAGACTATTGAAATACAACCGGATCGAAATTAGGCAACAAACCCAATCCCTATGGCCTACAGAGCAAAGGAAGGAACAGCAGACAGCTTGAAGTAGAAGATTAGATGATTGTAAAACTTACACTAGAACAGAGCTCTTTTAAATAAAGAACTCTTAATGAGCATATGCAGAGGTCCCAAGAATTCTTAATTTCACCTCTACAATGGGAACAATCATATTGCTAGCCTTCCATTCATGCCTAACTCACCTTCTTAGCTTCCAGAAAAGCCCAACTTGTTCCACAGGGCCATTTTAAAAAGGGAAGGCCTTGATCTCCTCTGTCTTAATTAGGTGACGCTATAAAACACATAAGATACAGTGAATCAACTACTGCAAGCTTCCCAGTGCTGCCTGCACAGTTTTCTTCATTTAATGAAGCCCAGACACCGTGTGGAATGGAAGAGAAGCAGCATTAAGAGCTCTCCCTGAGCAGCAGCAGGACACAAAGCATCCCTCAAAACAGTCAGTGAAACAGATTCCTAGGAAGGAATGGCTGCAGCCAGCTGCTTTGAAGGCTGCTACTTCACCTCCCAACACTTAATTAATGTCTTGGTATTCTTTGCAAGGTATTATCCATTAATTTGTTTTATTACCTCTCCAAAGGTCACCATTCAAAAGCAGTTGCAATTAAAATAGTACAAAAAACACCACAACCCCAAAATACAAAATATATGCAGAGCCTGTGAAAGGCATCAGCAGCAATGCAATGAGGAAGGCCTGCCCTGAGAGGGACTCTGGTTGCTTCATCAGTTATTTCTAGGCTAGGAGATTCAGCAACAAAGTAGCAGTTACCTGAGAATTTGGGAGGAACTTAAATCCTACTCTGCCCGCCCTAGTAACACTTTACTGTTGTAACGTAGTCTAAATAGATTGTAAACTGCCTCAAGAACTTTGATTAGTAGGCAGGGCTGTCGACTGACAGGCTGAAAGAATCCATGTCTGGTGGGCCCTGAGCCAGCAGTACAGATTCTTTGCTTGCTTTCTTTTTAAAAAAGAAAAGTTTTTAACCGAGCAATCCAAATCGGGGAGCTGGCATAAGTTGTGCTGGAGCTAATGAAGCCATATCCATGCAAGCACACACCATGTCCATTCATATTACACACACACACATATTCCTCTGAAAGAGATTGACACAAGTGGGGTTCATTATGATGAGGATTCCAGCGATCGGAACAACCACTGAAAAGACTGTGCTATGGACAGCCAGTAAATATAATTTCAAAAATATGGAGCGTATAGAAGAACCTGTTCAGAAGATCTCAATGGGCATACTGCTAGGGACATTTCGAGGATACAGCAGCCCTAAGTGGACTTTTTCTTGGTCAAATATCCTTTTGTCCTATCCTTGAAGTAGGCAAGTCTTCAAGTACTTGAAGGCTGTCACACAGAGGAGGGCCAGGAGCTCTTCTCAATCATCCCAGAATGCAGGACACGGAATAATGGGCTCAAGTTACAGGAAGCCAGATTTCGGCTGAACATCAGGAAAAACTTTCTCACTCTTAGAACAGCACGACAAAGCAAACAATTACCTACGGAGGTGTTGCGCTCTCCACCGCTGGAGGCATTCAATAGGCAGCTGGACAGCCACCTGTCAGGTGTGCTTTAAGTTGGATTCCTGCATTGAGCAGGGGGCTGGACTCGATCACCTTATAGGCCCATTATCCTATGATTCTAAGCTGAAATATATAACTGAACTCTGAACTGAAAACTTTGGTTGTTTTAAGTGAGGCTTCTGACAGACAGCTATTGATCCTCTCCTCCAAAATAATAAATGCGTTGGGAGCAGTAATTTTATAACTACATCAGAGTCTGTGAGGTACTTTCAATCAGATCCAGCAGTTCTCTTTAGCAAATCATCTTCCTATCTCACCAAAGTCAACTTCATTGCTATTTAATCACCTCTCCAGATCTTCAATCACACCATCTAGCCTGATGTTTATTATTTTCTTATGGATTCATGGCATCTATAGTATTGATAATCCATACAAGTAAAATAAGAATGAGAAAATAACTCAACATTTATCATTTATGAGAAACAGTTAAGGATTATAATAAATTAAAATTATCCTATCCCCTCATGCTATAATCAAAGATCATGTAACTTAAGGAAATTTAAAAGTTCATGCCAATAATATTTTGCAGGATATTTTGGATTAGTATGCTGTTCCTCCAAAGGGATCTAAATAAAAAATATGTGTTTTAATTCTTATTATGGTTGATTTTAAGCCCAGTTCTCATTGTTTCCCATCCACACTAATGGGCAATGTTTGATGGGATGTATTCTTAATTGCCTTTCCCCCTCAATTACTACTTTTCCACCCTCCCTGAGTTCCATTGTGGACATGGGCACAGGTACTTTTTCTTTTATTTTTATAGACACTCATAGCATGTCTATGTTTTTTTCCCAAGGAGCTTGCAACATTTACCTTTTTTTGGTATAATGCAGGAGTGGGGAACTGAGTCTGGCTGGCTGATCACAGCCTTGTCTTCCCCATCCCTTGCAGGACAACTTTGACAGGTGGTTGGGATCATCTGGCATCATAGTGACATCAGGTGATTGATACCTGTCAAAGTTCAAAGAAGGTCATTGTAAACACTGATCAGTTAATCATCAGTCAGAGCAACTTCCTTTGAAGAGAGTCATTGGTTAGAGGGAGCCCTTTTGACATGTCTGCAGAGGGGGAAATACTCCTAAAACTGGAGCATTTTCCTATCTGTAGAGAAAGCAGTTTGTAGTCAAAGTGCTGGGGAAGTGCTTTCCATACAAACTGCTTCCCTGGAAAGAAAGAAAAAGTCCCATTTTTAAAAGGAGCATTTTATTTCTTTCCAGGTAAGCAGTTTGTATTCAAAGAGCTTCCTCTAGTCCTTTGAATACAAAGTGCTTCCTTAGGGCCTAACCATTCCCACTCTGACTATCCTATGGTCTTATTAGCCCTGCTGCTGCCACCCTGTGCTAGTGTGGATATAGTATTGGATACGTCTGAGGAAGCTGGGTTTCAGTTTTTGCTGAGCTCTGAAGCTCACTGAGGTGCTCTTCAGCATGCCAACATCTCCCTGTTTAGCCTACCTCTCAAGGTTGCTATGAAGAAGGGTGCATGTAGGAAGGGAGGCTACCAATGCAATAAATAATAAAAATGCTGTAGAGCAGGGGTTCACAAACTGTGGTCCGAGGGCCACCAGTGGTCTGTGAGCTTCTTTCGGGTTGTCCATGGCATGTTCATATTCAATATTCATATTGATTTTTAATTGTATTTTATTGCTTCTTTTATTTATTATATTTTATTACATTACAAATTGAATTGTATGGAATGCAAATTGTAATAAAAAATGCAATATAAGCAATATATTTGCCGCCCTGGGCTCACACAATGTGCCCTGCATTATACCAAAAAAAGGTCAACGTTGCAAGCTCCTTGGAAAAACACATAGACATTCCTCTTGGTGGGAGAAAGGGTGGGATATGAATGAAATGATAAATCAATCAATCAATCAATCATATTACAGTTTAAAACCATACAATGTCTATCACAGCACATTATGATTGCTATCACAGGCAGAAAAATCATTAAGTGGTCCACAGGGAAATAAAAGTCTACACACATAAGAGCCCTGTTGAATCAGGCCAAAGGCTCATCTAGTCCAGCACTCAGTTCTCAGTGTGGCCAACCAGATGCCTATGAAAATTCTGCAAGCAGAACGTGAATGAACTAGCCCTCTATACTCTGGTCTGATTGTTCAAAGACACTTGAACCGTATTCTTTTCTCCTTCTAGTTTAGCACTCAGAAGACGACTAGGGATGAGATCTTAGTGAATTTCTTCACAATAGTTCCGGTTGCTAAAGAGACAGTCTGTCCTTCAGTCTATAAAGCTACTTATATTTTTGGATGAGGGGAACTGCAATGAAGAAAACATCAAATGAAGCTCTAGCAGCCCTGGACTGTCTACCTATGGCAGTTTAAAGTGGATTCAATGCATCCCATGTGTGCAGGTTTTTTGTGTTGTCCACCAGGGCCAGCACCAGGCAGGACTGGGCCCTTGGGCACCAGTATGTACTGGGCCTGCCCAACCCCCTCATACAGGTGGCACAGTGTTAACAAGTCCGCCTGTGCATCCCACCAACCTCTCCCATCCCTGTGAATGATGTGTGTGCCGCTTGTGCATGCCCACCATCAGCCAAGATGACAGTAGGGGCATCAGTCCCTTAGGGAAGCCACCACGACCATCCTGGTTGATGGCAGGCGGCATGCACAGCTCACATCATTCACAGGGACTTATTGAAGCCCATGCTGACTGTATTGGGGGGTTGTGCCTAGAAGCTCCCTCTCTGTGATCTGTGCCAGGGTAGGGAGCCGATGCTGGCATGGATCATGGGACAGGAGCACTACCCTCCCACCCTAAGGATGGGCCCCTCTGTGCTGCAGGATCCCTTAGCCAGGGCCCGACCTGGCCACCCTCTGGTGCCAGCCCTGTTGTCCACACAAAGTTGACTTCATCCAAAGGGCAGCCCACACTTCCATCCACTTATTTCAGATTTTCCTGATCCACAGACAGTGCAGTTAAAAAACAACATAAAACCACATTACCCAACTTTGAATGCACTGAAGCACATTGTGTGGTGAGCTACTGGTGGGGTTGGGTGCAACACACATGCTTGTTTTAAACCTGCTGCTTTCTGAAAGTCTGGTATTTTGGAATTTTTGTATCTCAAAAATAAAAAAAAATTGGCCACATGCACAGGTAAACAAATACTTGTGCAAATGTCCAGATTGGGCAGATGAGGAAGTATTGAGGGGAGGGGGTAACAACAAACTGTGTGAATGCAACTCATCAAGCACTGCCCACGTTAAGATAGCGTTCAACTTCCCCAGTTTGGAATCCTTGATCTGAACTGAGCCCACCTTTTCATTTTGCGTTGGGGCTCATCTACATGGTGGTTTATTGTGTGTTTGGTGCTATTCATTTCTCCTTTTAATTCGCATGGTTCACATAATGTTACCGGCCAACAGAATCTATCATGCAGTTTCCCCCCTGTAAATCCGTATTAACTCAATCTGCTAATATTACGAAAAGGGAAGGAAAACCCATCTCCACTGTGCTGCGCTCCTCCTTGCAGATGCTTTGCTCCGATGCTTTTAGATAGGTGTGCCAATTGTTCCCCTCTCCATGCCCACTATCTCCTCTTCCCTTCTTTCATTTCATTTCCTCTGGGCAGACAAGCAACTTCTGGCTGCTCTCCTCAGTTCTGCTGGCCTTTTTAATGTTGCTGCAAATGGTGCAATCATTTTTCTTTCCCCCCTAACTTGTCCGCAAAAGCATAACACTGTTCAAACAAAGATTTGTATTCCATCTGTATCATACCAATGAAAATATTGTTGTGTGCCACCCCAATCTCTGAGCGGTGGAAGATCTCCAGGGGTCAGTTTAGTTTCTTTATGAAATATGGTTTGTTTACAAACATTCCCAGCCAGAGCTTAAGATGGAAGGGTTCAACGCATTAGCAGTCCAATAGATCTTGCTTTTCCATCAGGCTTAAAGGAGGCATCCTGAAGCCATCATGCAGGGAGCAGGCCTCTATGGGTGCCTCCCCAGTTCCCAGCTTCTCCTGACAAGCTAAAAAAACACAAGCCTTTCTTAGGCCCCGGGTGTGTGTGTGGCTTTCCTGAAGAGTTTCAATAACAATAGGAACTCTTTAGCCCATTTGCCAGTTAATTGGCACTTGACAGACCCATTAGTCCACCTGGCCACTCTATTAGATTAACAAAAGGCAGTGGCATACCTAGCATATTTGACACCTGGAGGGGACCATTTTTTAACACCCCCTCCTCTATATGACAAAATTATTTGCAGTATGAAATGAAACTTATAATAATAATGGCCAGAAAAGAAACACAGACAGTGAAATTTTTCTTTAATTGAACTTTGTATATATAATCATGCCAGTAAAAAAATAAAAATAAATATTTATTTAATTTCATTTATAAATCGCCCATAGCCAATATTACAGTACAAAAAAGGAAAAAAGTAATGGATTAATGCTTTTTAATTACATTAATGTATTTTTTGAAAAAAGGGGGGGAAACCTTATACCTACATAGTGGCCTGTCACAGTAATCAATAATAACATTACAGTTTCCGTTTTCCAGCCGTAACTTCTGCAAATTTGTCAATGACTTCCACGTCTTAGCTTGCCTTCCTTCAGGGATTACTAACAAGAACCACTGGCCTTTGATAACCATCGCATGGCAACAGATTTAAGTGTGATTTCAAGAGTTCTAGTTATTCAGTGCCAATAATATACAGAGCAATCCAAACCTAATTAGATGTCTACAGATTTCACAGGATTCGCTAAAATTACCTGCCTGGGTGGCCAGCCTGCTCCCGCTCGCTCAGGGCCACTGTGGTGTAAATCCTCCGGTACTGCTCAGCCAGGCCCCGGCCTGACAACAGCAGGTGGTAGCGATCCTGACAGCCACTACCACCAGGAGGGGAGGAAAGCCCTGAAGATGCCAGCAGTGCCCCGAACCCAGCTGCGCTCTCACCAGGCCCCATGGCCATGCAGGGTCCCTGCCTTTACTGGTTCCTCTCGGGAAGAGGAAGAAGCCACCAGGCTTGGATCTGGTATAGGCGGTGGTGGCAGTGGCAGCAGCAGTGGCAGCAGATGCTGCTCCACTCGTCTCTCCCACCCTGCCTCCGCACGCTCTGCCCCGAGCCCGGGCAGACCCACACCCCCTTTTCCTTTTCCTCCTCCCCTCAGTGCCTCAGCAGCCCAGCCATAGGGAAGCCCATGACAAAGAGGCATAAGCAGGCCAGCCGGCCGACAGCACCCAACTGACCTGACTGACTGGCACTCCACTCCTCCTCCTTGCCCTCATGCATGCACGGGAGTATGTAGTACCACAGGGGTTGGAGACACGAACTGTGCCTGACAATGCACCTCCTTATTGCCTACACCCGGGGCGGACTGCTCCCACCACTTTGCCCTTGGTATGTCACTGACAAAAGGATACTCATCTGACCACTGGAGCAGGTTTCTGAGCTGCAGAGTCCACCTCCAGGTGCAGGATTCCAAACCAGAGGCTTGAAGGGGACCCATAGAAATCATCTATCTCAACCCCCAAACCCATAACAATACAAATAATTGCACTTCCAGGTGTTTTTTTTAAAATGGAACTTACTGCAGCTGGTAGAACAAACTGAGCATGCTCGGTTGCCAAGCAACCAGAGGGTGTGGAAATATCAAATTAGATGGTGTAGTCATTAGGAAACTTTGTGACTGATCCTTCCCCCCTGTGTGAATAGAAAATGTGTTTGCAGCTGGCATTGAGCCCTTACTGTGGACAGTACAAATAGAAAACAGAGCTAAAAACAGTGTCTTTAGTATGAAGTAATGCTCTCATGGGGATAAGCCCTTGGTTTATAATGACTCAGCATCAGCACCCTTTCCCATGGAGGCTTTTGTTCCAATACATATAGTAGTTTGGAGAAGGATTTTCATCAGGACCACAGCGGTTAAGAATCTTAAACTTCCCCTCCCCTTGAGTTCTTCTGCTGCTCTTCCCCTACAGCTGCTATTTTTTTGGTTTTTTTAAATCCACACTATTTGCATTCATGTAAGTAATGTAATGTCTAGGTTGACCCTTAAATGCATAGCATCAGGATCAAGCCCCAGCAACTCTGATCAACTTGTGCACTTGGGCCCATGATCCCCAAGTCATTTATTCAGGCCTGTCTTTTCCATCCCCCTTTCATGTGTTCCTGTATCTCACTCCAATGCATCCTCTGCCCATTTCCTTTAGCCTCCCTCTGAGCATTAGGTTCTCTCACTTCTAGAACCTCCCCATCAGATTTCCAGTCTTTAACTTCCTCCATACAGCTCATTCTCCCAAAGGCCTGTGTGAAGTTTTAATTTCAGTCATTTCACACCTTTCCTTTTTTGCAGAAGTTGGACTGTGAATATTTTGTTGCTGGCAACTTAGCTTTCTGTACATTGGAATGCTTGTGGACATTCTATAGCTCTTTTTATACCTTCTCCTCCACATGTAGGTAGAGTGAACATGCAGAAGAGGGATTGCACTGCTGCCTCTGCCCCTGATGTTGCCACATGGTGTGCGTGTACTCTGCTGGCTCTGCTCCCCTGATGTCCACACGTAGAGTTCATCCAAAAAGAGATACCTAAGCATGTACAGCTGTGTATGTGTAGGAGTCCTAAGTATTTGAGTTCCATGAGTGAATGAAACATCTAGGCACATACGCCTGTATACACCTCTACATATACAGAGGTCAAGGATACTTCCAGCAGAGCTAGTAGCACAATTCCACTCTCTTCTCCATGCTTTCTCTCTATAGATGGAAGAGAAGATAGGAAAAGGCCACATCATCATGCCAGCTTAACAAACCAGTGTCAGAGACTTCACCATCACCAGACTAATACAATATTGATGATTAGACTATTTGTCTTCCATGCATCTAGGGCCAGATGTGCTAGCTTTGTTTTAGATTCATTGGAGATACAGTCAAAGCACATAAATAATTCTCCTGAAGACTGTTTCCTGATTTGGACTTTTAGATACTAGTTTGCTCTGCCACACACTGCCTCTCAGCTTTTCTTCTTACCTTACACTTCCCAAAGCTTTTCTCATCTCCTCTGCCTTCCCGTGGATGCTTTTCAGAATATATTTGGTCTGAGAGCCAATAACCTTTCCTCCAAACAAATATCTGAAAGAATCAGTCCATTAATATAGGGCCACGATTGTGGATTGCATGCTTACTTGGCTTTCCAGATGTGAATAAAAATGTACATTTTCTCTTGTAATTCTACACAGCATGATACACTGCATTATACTTTCCCCCTTAAATCACATTTACTAGTCAACTGGTATATTACATTTGTTAATACTTATTTTATGTATTGTTTTTCACTCATGATCATGAAGAGAGCATTTAAATCTGTCAGTGACAGAAGAACACGTATGAATATGTCCGTGATCAAGTGAATGGCACTTTCTGCATGCTTTAAATTAAGATTGTGCCTACATGGTTTGCCAGATGACTGCCTCTAGCTCAGGGACTGGAAATCTTTTTCAGACCGAGGGACGCATCGTGTCATCGGCAACCTTCCAGGAGCTGCAAGGTAGTGGTCAATGGAGCCAGAAGCAAAAGTCGGCAGAACAACCGGTGTGACTCTTTGTACTATATGCGGCATTGCTGTCACAGAAAAGCCAGAGATTTCTAAACCCCACACATACATGCAAATCCTTCCATCCATGCAAGCCAGGAGCATTATCACAGTTTGAGGATACCTTCTGGGCCAGACAAAAGCACTTGAGGAGAGTGTGGAGCAGGGCAGGCATCCTGTCGAGAGTCCTGAGGGCCTTGTAAAGTGGCCTGAAGGACCACATGTGGCCCATGGGCTGGAGATCCCTCACTCCTCCTCTAGGTATATGTAGCATTTTCCTTAGATGAATTCTCAGGACAGAAACCTGAAAAATGTTTCTTTATCCACTTTCTCCATGCCACGCATAATTTTATACGCTTCTGTCCTGTTGCCTCTGACTCGACTTTTCTCTAAACAGCCCCAAATGCTGCAACTTTTTCTCATAGGGGAGTTGCTCCATCCCTTTGATAATTCTGGTTGCTCTTTTCTCAACCTTTTTCAACTTTACAATGTCTTTTTTGAGGTGAGGTGACCAGAACTATACACAGTATTCCAAATACCAAATTCCAGTATTCCAAATTCCTTGCTTGCTTTCCATATCTATAACTTGCCCTCTGCTAGCTCACTCTGATGGCAGAGGCATTCTAATGAAATAATAATACTTGTGCACCCATTCCACAAATGCATTTCTCAGGGGCTCATTAGTACTATATGTGATACATAAGCATCCCTATTTGGCCCTGACAGGCACCTTCTCTCTCCCAAAGCCTTTTGAAAAGAAGGCAGCGTTTCAGAAGGTAATTGAGAGCAAAGGTGGTGGTAGGCCCGTAACCATAGGCAGCTGGGGGTGGGGCACCCTCCTATTTTTTTCTCCCCCTAAAAGTTTTACAAAAAATAAATAATTAAATTTATTGCAGATTTTTCTCCCCCCACCCCCAATTTTTAGGCTTGCTACAGGCCTGGGTGGTGGTGGTTGTTGTTATGTGCCTTCAAGTCGATTACGACTTATGGTGACCCTATGAATCAGTGACCTCCAAGACCATCTGTCATGAACCACCCTATTCAGATCTTGTAAGTTCAGGTCTGTGGCTTCCTTTATGGAATCAATCCATCTCTTGTTTGGCCTTCCTATTTTTCTACTCCCTGCTGTTTTCCCCAGCATTATTGTCTTTTCTAGTGAATCATGTCTTCTCATTAGGGGAACTTAAACTTTCTCCTGCTCACAATTTCCCCACTCCAAATTACTTCCCCAAGTGCCTTTCTTCTCTTGTGGGTTTTAAAATGTGTGTTTTTGAGGACAGAGACATATTTTAAACTGGGGGGAGGGGTTGGGGGAACAATCTGGAGCAGAGGAACCATGGGCAGGGAAAGAGTTAAGCACTCTTCCCTGCAACTTCATCGCTTTCAAACACCCCTTCAAAGTGGCTTTTTTAAACCAAGGCATCAGGGCTCTAAAATACACCATTGCACATAGTGCACAATTATCCCCTCCAATGCCTGGATTTACAAATGGAATCAGCAGCACAGGATCAACACAAGAAGTCTGATGTCATTCTTTTTTCCTTCCATAGCATGAATTCTTTTGCAGAGCTCATAGTTACCCTCCATTAGAGCAATTTTATTTGAAGTTAAAAGATGAGAGCTGAAATTGCATTTATCTCAGCAGGCTAATATGGTTAATGCAGATTTAACCTGTCTACTTCTGTGAATGTTTCCTGTCAAATTGTTATTCCTCCTCTGGGCAAGTACCTAAGCAACTCCATGGTGACATCATGTGCCAAAATATCTTACTCAGAGAGCTGAGTCTTCAGCATCACTCCTTAATGAAGTAAGTCATCCATGCTACCCTGGCAAAGTGTAGGTCGACAAGCAATATTATGAGTGGCAGCAAGCAATGGCCTTGTTATATATCATTCTATGGCTCCTTGAATGATACCATAGCTTCTGACTTTGGATAAAAATGCAATACGTGGACTGATTTTGAGAAAGCAATAGTAATAATAACAATAATATAATATACTTTGATTTCAGTAGGTCAGTCTGCGTTACAATATTCCAAAGAACAAGCTACATTGAAATAACAAATATTTGTTAAAAATATTAATATTTTTGTTTTTTAATGTCTTGGAATACTGTTTTATGATCTGTATTACATTTTATATTCTGTTTCTGTACTCCACTTTTATGCTTTTTACTCTTTAGTTGCATTGTATTTAGTATTTTTATATTTTACTGTTAGGTGAAATAGGTTTTTATTGTAAGCTTCTTTGTGAAGGAAATTTCTTTGAAAATGGGGTATAAATTTTTAAATTCAATAAATAACACGCCTTGTTTTTTTCTTTCTTATTTGCTAGCTGAGCCTGAATATGTTTCTTTCTAAACAATTCTCTTAACCCCATCCAATTGCCAAACCTTGTGACTGTGGCCTGTAATGCCGTAGGACAAACTTCGGTCTTGGTCGATAAGGTTGCATGCTGACACTTGATCCCTAACCCCAATGGTAGAATCTTGAAGAAAGGACAATGAGGAGTAAGACAATGGTTCTGACCGCATTGACCCCAGATCCCAGCAGTCCCTGCAGGCAGGAAAAGGTTGCCAGTAAACGGGTAACAATTTGGCTAAGAGCACGGTGCCTGAATCTCCACTGGGGATTTTTGAACCTCCCTCCCTTTCCTGGGATCTCTACCTTTCCTCACACTCCCCTTAGTTTGAGTCTTTCCCTGTACATGATCAATTTCCTGAATGCCCGTTCCCAATCCTGTCTGTTTACCTGCTTCTCACATTTCTGGATCTTACTTTACACACACGTGCACACACACGGATCTGAGGGATGTTTCATGTGACAAAATAATAAATGAAGATGTGAACTAGGGATGGTGTAGAATATTCACAAAACTGGATTTGCTATCGAATTCTGAGATAATCCGCAAGTTCATCTCATCGTTGAACAGCCTCCCACTCTTTGCGTGTGTTTGTGGCTGTTAGCGACACTGCCATTTTTTTTAAAAAAAAAAGCTGTGGTGAGAATGATGTAATCATTTACATTATTATTTTTCTAATCTGCTGCTGCTGTATACATTATATAAATATACAGCAGCATAAGGAATAATAGAGAAAATGACATAATTTTTCAAAAAAAAATAATGAAGAAAAAAAAAGGCAGAACCGAGAATTGTGATAACTAGTGGAACACTAGTTCCATTATTATTTAATTCCATTAAATAATTCCATTATTTAATTGAAGTAAAACAGCTCAGAGCAATAAGTAATAAGGGCAGCCCAAGGTCACCCTGAGCTAGGAGCCAAATCCTGAAAGAACCTATATCTTAGGAGACAGATCCTAGGAGAAGGAAGCCCATAGAAAGCTAGTTTTCAACACCACCCTAGCAGGAAAGCTTCAGGGGACACTGTAAACAAGGCTAAATTCCAGTCGGAGAGAAGGGGAAAAAGGAAACTCCACCGACACATACAGGGAGAGAGTCAGCTCAGTCCTTGCTAAAAAGGGCAGCTTCAGCCTTCCTGAAACACAACCACAAGCTCTGTTTGCCTAGGTTAAAGAAAGGTCAGGCTGTTCTAGGTGGGAAAACAACAAACACAAAAGACTTGCCTGGAAGGCGCAGCCCCTTGATTAGATTAAAAGCAGCCAAAAGCTTAAACAGCCCCGCCCCTCGCTCAGGAAGGAAGGAAGCCTGAGAGAATACTAAAGAGTTAAGCCCCAGCTGATAGCCATCAGCCTCAAGTAACACATCATTGGCTGGCAGCAGTAGCTGGGAGGAACCAGCCACACATATAAAGTCAGAGCACCCTAGTGAGGGAGCCTGCTCCACGAGCTAGAGGGAGCCCCAGCTGACAAAGCGTCAAGGCGAGTTAAGCAGCAGAGCGAGTTCGGCAGCAGGGCGAGGAGGCCAGGGCCCCCCACTCTGCCCGTCTGTTCCCTGACCTCAACTAAACCGCAGTCTCCAACCCATTGACGTAATAAACCTTAAACAAAACTATGCAGGTAAGAAGCCAGCAGGGGTGTGGGGGCTTTCCAGTGTTTTGCACCGCCTGCAGCATGTACGACTATCTGCCTGTTGGACAGAAGTCATGGGTGTGCTCTCAGTGCAATGAGCTCCTGGCTCTCCGGGAACGACTTCATTTCCTTGAGGCCAAGGTGGAGGACCTGGAAAAGCTGAGAGAGGCAGAGAGGTGTGTGGAAGAGGCCTTCAGGGACGTTATATCTGTGTCCCACTCCAACGATGATAGCTCTCCTGCTATCATGGAGAACGATGGTCTCGGGGAAGGAGAGCATCCAGCTGAGGAAGAGGGAAACGATCCCTTAGAAGGGACCCATTCCTTGGGGGATGAGCAGCTATCCTCTCGTGCCGAGGATATATCTCCAGGGGGTGGAGGGATCCTTGTAGTGGGTGATTCGATCATTAGGAACATAGACAGTGGGGTGTGTGATGGGCGTGTAGACCGCAAGGTGTTTTGCCTGCCTGGTGCGAAGGTTGCGGATATCGCCCATCGTTTAGATAGTTTGGTAGACAGTGCTGGGAAGGAGTCAGTGGTCGTGGTGCACGTTGGCACCAACGACATGGGGAAATGCAGCCGTGAGGTCCTGGAAGCAAAATTTAGGTTGCTAGGTAGGATGCTGAAAGCCAGGACCTCCAACGTGGCTTTCTCTGAAATGCTACCAGTTCCACGCGCAGGACCAGCCAGACAGGCCCAGCTTCGCAGTCTCAATGCGTGGATGAGACGATGGTGTCAGGTGGAAGGGTTTGGATTTGTTAGGCACTGGGGAACATTTTGGGACAAGCCGGGCCTGTACAAAAGGGACGGGCTCCACTTGAACCAGAATGGAACCAGACTGCTGGCACTTAAAATTAAAAAGGTGGTAGAGCAGCTTTTAAACTGACTGAAGGGGGAAACCCGACAGGAGCTGAGAAAGGTCCGGTTTGGAATAAACCTCCCCCCTGGGATAAAGACCAAAGAAATGATGAAATTTTAAAAGGGGTAGGCCTAGAAGTAGGCATTGTGAGAGCAGGGGCACAGCATATAAATTCAGAAGAGCAAAATTACCACAGGCCTAACCACAAGTGCCAAAGACACTTGAAGAGAGACACTGCTTACAAGTGCCTGTACGCTAATGCTAGGAGCCTGCGAACCAAGATGGGAGAACTGGAGTGCTTGGTCTTAGAGAAGAGCATTGATATAGTGAGCATAATGGAGACCTGGTGGAATGGAGAAAACCAGTGGGATACGGTTATCCCTGGATATAAACTATATCGGAAGGACAGGGAAGGACGTATTGGTGGCGGAGTCGCTCTATACGTGAAAGAAGGCATTGAATCCAGCAAGCTCGAAACCCCAAAAGAGGCAGACTCCTCCACAGAATCGTTGTGGGTGGTGATACCGTGCCCCAGGAGGGACTTAATACTGGGAACGATCTATCGTCCCCCTGATCAAAATGCTCAGGGAGACCTGGAGATGAGATATGAAATTGAGGAAGCATCCAAACTAGGAAATGTGGTAGTAATGGCTGACTTCAACTACCCGGACATAGACTGGCTGCATATGTGTTCCAGTCATGACAAAGAAGCAAAGTTTCTAGATATTCTAAATGACTATTCCCTAGATCAGTTGGTCATGGAACCGACCAGAGGGACGGCAACCCTGGACTTAATCCTCAGTGGGGACCGGGACCTGGTGCGAGATGTAAGTGTTGCTGAACCAATTGGGAGCAGTGACCACAGTGCTATTAAATTAAACATACATGTAACTGGCCAATTGCCAAGAAAATCCAACACGGTCACATTTGACTTCAAAAGAGGAAACTTCACAAAAATGAGGGGATTGGTAAAAAGAAAGCTGAAAAACAAAGTCCAGAGGGTCACATCACTCGAAAATGCTTGGAAGTTGTTTAAAAACCCTATATTAGAAGCTCAACTGGAGTGCATACCGCAGATCAGAAAAGGTACCGCCAGGGCCAAGAAGATGCCAGCATGGTTAACGAGCGAAGTCAAGGAAGATCTTAGAGGCAAAAAGTCTTCCTTCAGAAAGTGGAAGTCTTGTCCGAATGAAGAAAATAAAAAAGAACACAAACTCTGGCAAAAGAAATGCAAGAAGACAATAAGGGATGCTAAAAAAGAATTTGAGGAGCACATTGCTAAGAACATAAAAACCAACAACAAAAAATTCTATAAATACATTCAAAGCAGGAGACCATCTAGGGAGACAATTGGACCCTTGGATGATAAGGGAGTCAAAGGTGTACTAAAGAACGATCAGGAGATTGCAGAGAAGCTAAATGAATTCTTTGCATCTGTCTTCACAGTGGAAGATATAGGGCAGATCCCTGAACCTGAACTAACATTTGCAGGAAGGGATTCTGAGGAACTAAGACAAATAGTGGTAACGAGAGAGGAAGTTCTAAGCTTAATGGACAATATAAAAACTGACAAATCACCGGGCCCTGATGGCATCCACCCGAGAGTTCTCAAAGAACTCAAAGGTGAAATTGCTGATCTGCTAACTAAAATATGTAACTTGTCCCTTGGGTCCTCCTCCGTGCCTGAGGACTGGAAAGTGGCAAATGTAACGCCAATCTTCAAAAAGGGATCCAGAGGGGATCCCGGAAATTACAGGCCAGTTAGCTTAACTTCTGTCCCTGGAAAACTGGTAGAAAGTATTATTAAAGCTAGATTAACTAAGCACATAGAAGAACAAGCCTTGCTGAAGCAGAGCCAGCATGGCTTCTGCAAGGGAAAGTCCCGTCTCAGTAACCTATTAGAATTCTTTGAGAGTGTCAACAAGCATATAGATAGAGGTGATCCAGTGGACATAGTGTACTTAGACTTTCAAAAAGCGTTTGACAAGGTACCTCACCAAAGGCTTCTGAGGAAGCTTAGCAGTCATGGAATAAGAGGAGAGGTCCTCTTGTGGATAAGGAATTGGTTAAGAAGCAGAAAGCAGAGAGTAGGAATAAACGGACAGTTCTCCCAATGGAGGGCTGTAGAAAGTGGAGTCCCTCAAGGATCGGTATTGGGACCTGTACTTTTCAACTTGTTCATTAATGACCTAGAATTAGGAGTGAGCAGTGAAGTGGCCAAGTTTGCTGATGACACTAAATTGTTCAGGGTTGTTAAAACAAAAAGGGATTGTGAAGAGCTCCAAAAAGACCTCTCCAAACTGAGTGAATGGGCGGAAAAATGGCAAATGCAATTCAATATAAACAAGTGTAAAATTATGCATATTGGAGCAAAAAATCTGAAGTTTACATATACGCTCATGGGGTCTGAACTGGCGGTGACCGACCAGGAGAGAGACCTCGGGGTTGTAGTGGACAGCACGATGAAAATGTCGACCCAGTGTGCGGCAGCTGTGAAAAAGGCAAATTCCATGCTAGCAATAATTAGGAAAGGTATTGAAAATAAAACAGCCGATATCATAATGCCATTGTATAAATCTATGGTGCGGCCGCATTTGGAATACTGTGTACAGTTCTGGTCGCCTCATCTCAAAAAGGATATTCTAGAGTTGGAAAAGGTTCAGAAGAGGGCAACCAGAATGATCAAGGGGATGGAGCGACTCCCTTACGAGGAAAGGTTGCAGCATTTGGGGCTTTTTAGTTTAGAGAAAAGGCGGGTCAGAGGAGACATGATAGAAGTGTATAAAATTATGCATGGCATTGAGAAAGTGGATAGAGAAAAGTTCTTCTCCCTCTCTCATAATACTAGAACTCGTGGACATTCAAAGAAGCTGAATGTTGGAAGATTCAGGAGAGACAAAAGGAAGTACTTCTTTACTCAGCGCATAGTTAAACTATGGAATTTGCTCCCACAAGATGCAGTAATGGCCACCAGCTTGGATGGCTTTAAAAGAAGATTAGACAAATTTATGGAGGACAGGGCTATCAATGGCTACTAGCCGTGATGGCTGTGCTCTGCCACCCTAGTCAGAGGCAGCATGCTTCTGAAAACCAGTTGCCGGAAGCCTCAGGAGGGGAGAGTGTTCTTGCACTCGGGTCCTGCTTGCGGGCTTCCCCCAGGCACCTGGTTGGCTACTGTGAGAACAGGATGCTGGACTAGATGGGCCACTGGCCCGATCCAGCAGGCTCTTCTTATGTTCTTATGTTCTTAACACAATTTGTAACAAATAGGAACTGGCAACCCATCTGATGAACTGAAAAACTGAACGGAATCAGACAGTGAACATGTGAACATGCAGCAGGGAATCACAACCAAACACCAGATTTTATGCTAGAGTAAAATTTGTTTGTCTCCTTCCATCAAGAAGCGTCCTTTCCATGCATGAAGACCCAGCAGCAGTACCCTTTTCTGGAATGATCCAGCCTCCCTACAGCCCTCCAAAATGAAGCAGGTAGAGACTGTCAGTAGGCTAGCCAACAGGTTCTGCTTCTCTTGCTCTGAGCTTCTGCTTGCGCCCTGTTCTTTGTTTCTGGACATTCTACTGTATTTGATCTCTGCTTTGGCTTTGATTTGCTTACTTACCCTTACTAGATGCTTTCAAGTCACTTCTTGTTGGGGCTTTGACTTCAGTGCAGTCTAGACCAAGACCTAGCCTGTTTCTCAATTCTGCAAGATCTTAATCATACAACGGCCACTGAATCCACTGAATTTATGTTTTGAGCTATACTTCATCCTGTGAGTTGAAGTGATATTCATGGATGGATTCCATTATAAAATCAGGAACCTCATGCATTGACTGGATGTGCATCCATATTATAATGTGCATTGGACCATGATGTGCATTGAACCTCTGCTCACATTATACAACATGGGTTACTTGCAATATGGATATGGATGCAAAATCATGTTCCTCAGGTCATATCTGCACTACAAACAAATCAATTTTAATGGCATATCAACTGTCATAACTTTCCTAAAGAATTATTGAAATTGTGGTTGAGTGTACAGACGATTATTTACCAAGATCCCTAGTATACAGAATTACATTTCCCAGGGCTTTTTGGAGAGAAGGAATGCCTATTATGTGAGTTTAAGTCTACAGTGTAGCTATGGCCATGGTCTTTCCTGCACTCTGTTGGTGCATATGAAGGAATCCTGTTGCTCCTGCTTGATTTCACTGGAATTCTCCCACAGCTCTTCAAAGCTCAACACAGAAATCAGCATCTGATCATAGTTCCAATTCAATAAAATAAAAAAAACACAGCAGAATGAGAAGAGATTTACCACGGTGGACTTAACAAGCTGCGCTGAGATGAATAAAGAATAAAACTGAAAATGATGCTAAAATCTAAAAGAATGTTTTCTCTAAGAGGCAGGGAATGTAATTAAATTTTCCCCTAGAGTAACAACAAGTGAGGTCTCTAGCAGGTGTGCAACTATTGTGTTACATTTTAAAAATATATAAATAAAGTCAGTCTTTCATTCTAAAACACATGAAAGGGAGACCAAATGCTGTAATTACTAATTTACATTCACCAATTATACTTGCTAAGAAGCTTAGATGAAGAACCTTGAAAAACATTATTTTTGGCTCTTGTGTAGAGGTGCATAATTCAGCTCCTTTTAAGCTTCTAGATTTGTTATGCATATCTTTTGGCCCAAATTATCCCTTGTGTCAGGGCTTGCCAAGTTGTCAAAACTGTATCTGGCAGTGCATTGTAACCAATTTAGTGACACTGCTGCAAGCCTCCATCTTGGTGAATGATAATCCACATGGTTGCTTGCATAATCTTGATAACAAGACTATGAGAGGGGAATAGGAGAGCAGCCTGAGCTCATATACTGTAGTTTGCACAAATGCAGAAATATTCTAAAGTGAATGCTACAGTTTATTCCAATCCTGAGATCTGGTTCTTGGGAAAAGGGGTGTATACAGCAATGTTTTTTCTCCTCAGAAGGGATAGGGGCAACATTTAAGGAGAGTGGAGGGCATCCCTACTTCAAACCATTTGAGATTTCTCCTCCGCAGTACGTTGCTAGTTCTATTTATGCTGCATGACTATTATTACATCAATGAAATAGGCCTTTGGATGCATGCCAAAGACACAAATCTTTGTACTCAAAAAAGGAAGGACCAAAGAACTGCTGCATGGTTATTTTGGGGTATTAAACACTATTCACAACAAATGCTTTAAAATGTTTTAAAATGCATTGCTTTTTGCTGCTTAACCTTCAGTGCAGATCAGGAGTTGTTATCTTGCTTAGGATCTTCCCATCAGGAAATGTGTGGTGGGACAAAGCCACTTCCTGACTTTGGCAGTGCGGCTACTTACCTGGATGGTGCAGGGAGCAAACCATTGTGTGGTGCCCCAGGGGCAGAGTCAGGACCAACGGCAGAGGCAGCAGCAACACTGGCCACGTGAGTTCTATCTCCCTTCCCCCAAGCTCTAATACACCTTTATTCTTGCAGGCAGGAGCAGCAATGAACTCAGCCTCCCTGCAGTTCTACAAAAGGAAGCAGGAAGAGGTTTGTAAAGGTTTCACAATGAGAAGACAAGTAATGACAGACTAGTTTCTCTAAAGAACAGGCTGCTCTCCACAGTCAATATTCTCCTGGAGTTTTAGGATTGCTCTAGAATGCACTCTCAGTTTATACCTGGTGACAATGAGGCCCAAAAGGCCTGGCCAACACCCTGCTTGCTGTGTGCCCCTGAACCTTCCTCCTCTTGAATCCTCTGGAATGCAAAGAGGTTTTCTTTTCTTTTATGTCTTTTATTTATTTATTAAATTTATACCCCCACCCTACCTCCCAGTAGGAGCCCAGGGCAGCAAACAAAAACACTAAAAACATCTTAAAAACAGAGTTTAAAATATATTAAAACAAAACGTCTTTAGAAACTTATTAAAACAAAACATCATTAAAAACATCTTTTTTTAAAAAACGCTTTAAAAACATATTAAAAATTCCAGCACAGACAGAGACTGGGATAAGGTCCCTACTTAAAGGCTTGTTGAAAGAGGAAGGTCTTCAGCAGGCACTGAAAAGATAACAGAGATGGTGCCAGTCTAATATTTAAGGGGAAGGAATTCCAGGTGCTGCATCACTAAACCGTAGGTGCAGCAACACTTCCTATGTTGTGCGGAAAGGATCTCCTGATAAGGTGGTATCTGCAGGAGGCCCTCACCTGCAGAATGCAGTGATCGACTGGGTTTATAAGAGGTAAGACGATCTTTCAGGTATCCTGGTCCCAAGTTGTATAGGGCTTTGACACCAAGACCAGAACCTTGAACTTGGCCCTCTAGCTAATGGACAGCCAGTTCAATCTTCCATCAGCCGGGTGACATGTTGGCAATACCCTGCCTTAGTGAGCAGCAGAGCTGCTAGATTTTGCACCAGTTACAGCATCCAGACCAACCTCAAGGGGAGCTCCACATAGAGCACATTACAGTAATCCAGCCTGGAGATTACCAGTGCATAGACAGTGGTCAGGCTATTCCGGTCCAGAAACAGCCACAGTTGTCTTACCAGCCAAAGTTGGTAAAAGGCACTCCTAGCCACTGGGGTCACTTGGGCCTCCAGTGACAAAGATGGATCCAGGAGCACCTCCAGAGTATGGACCTGCTCTTTCAGAGGGAGTACGACCCCGTCCAAAGCCGGCAACTGGCCAATTATCCGAACTTGGAACCACCAAGCCTCCATCTTGCTAGGATTCAAACTCAGTTTATTGGCCCTCATCCAGCCCACCACTGAGTCCAGGCACAGTCCAGGGCTTGCATGGCCTCTCCCGATTCAGATGTTACAGAGAAATAGAGCTGGGTATCATCAGTGTACTGATGACACCTCACCCGAAATCTCCTGATGACCGCTCCCAAGGGCTTTATATAGATGTTAAACAGCATCAGGGACAAGATGGTATCCTGCGGCACCCCAGAGCACAACTGCCAGGGAAAGACAATCACCCAATGCTATTATCTGAGAATGATCCTGGAGACATGATTGGAACCACTGTAAAATGGTGCCTCCGATACCCATCTCACCAAGTTGGCCCAGAAGGATACCATGTTCAATGGTATCAAAAGCTGCCAAGATATCAAGTAAGTATAACTGAATCTCACTCCCCCTGTCCTTCTCCCGATAAAGGTCAACCATCAGGGCAACCAAGGCCAGTTTAGTCCCATAACGAGGCCTGAAGCTAGATTGGAATGAGTCAAGGTTTTATAGCAGTTATGTGTTTATTTTTGCATTGCACAAGTTTGCCATCCTCAGCAGACTAGTCTCAATATGGAAAAGCTCTCCAAAGGAGGAAAGCTTGAAAATGACTTCCTTAAAACCCATTCTTTAAACATCACCCTTTTCCTTGAGTTATTTTGCCTCCTTATTCAAAATACATTTAACTATGACTATGATGATAAAGTTCAGTACAATATTATAAAGGACACAAAGTCATAAGAAGACAGTCAGTGAGTGTGATGGATGACGTCTGCCTTTCTTTCCCACAGCAGAGATCTCACACCGTCAGATCTAAGCAGGTAAAAAATTATGGCAGTCACTCTCAATTTCAATAGCTACAGCAATCATAAAGTATATGTTTATATATCTGGAAAACATTTAAGCTGCAAAAGAAACACTAGAGCTGTGGCAGCTGAGTGGTACTAATTGCTTTCAGCCGTTTCCTGATGATAAGAGACAGTCAGTACAATCAAAAAAGTGGTATGACTAATATTGTGCAGATCTGTGCTGCAAAGTGTAAATCCACTAACACAGTATGAAGTGACTGTAAGTGGGACAAAGCAGGCTCCTTCTTTTCATAT
Organism: Rhineura floridana; assembly: GCF_030035675.1. NCBI lineage: Eukaryota > Metazoa > Chordata > Lepidosauria > Squamata > Rhineuridae > Rhineura > Rhineura floridana. The sequence goes on along the minus strand of NC_084489.1, from coordinate 5,487,581 downwards.
GACAAAACAATATGCAGCACAGATAACAGTAAATACAGAATTCGTGTTTTCCATGTCTGCAGAAGGAAACATGTTTAATCCAAATGATAAGGGTCCTTCATAAGTTACCCCATGCTGACCCAACTTTTCAATTATAATTTGTAGGCAAATTTAGATTGGCAATTAAAAGTCTAATTTTAAAACATTATTTCTAAGTATTCCGATTTGTAGATTATTATCATTAATTTCTGTAGCACTTTTAAATGTTACCTCATTTATCTTCATACTTCTTCATATAATACTATTATTATTATTATTATTATTATTTATTATTATTTATTAAATTTATATACCGCCCGACTAGCGATAGCTCTCTGGGCGGTGAACATAAAATAGTATAAAAATACAATGAATAACAAAATAATATTAAAATACAATCAACAATACAATAAACATTTTTAAAATTAGATCAATGTAACTTAAAATGCTTCAGAGAATAGGAAGGTTTTGACCTGGCGCCGGAAGGAAAGCAGAGTCGGCGCCAGGCGTACTTCCTCAGGGAGACTGTTCCATAGTTCGGGGGCCACCACTGAGAAGGCCCTAGATCTTGTCATCACCCTCCGGGCCTCTATTATGTCCTCTTATAAGACCTTGTTCTGGATGCTGAGCTCTACAAAAGTGGAAAGTAAATATTCTGCATGCCTATGAAACTTCCTGCCTCAGCCTCGTAAACATTTGGCCACCTGAACACTTTTCCAGTTACCATCTGTGCACCTGTTCTCAGAGCTTGGAAAAGTTACTTTTTTGAACTACAACTCCCATGAGCCCCAGCCAGCATGGCCACTGGATTGGGCTGATGGGAGTTGTAGTTCAAAAAAGTAACTTTTCCAAGCTCTGCCTGTTCTTCAACAGCAATGTTTAGTGATGCTGTATCAAAGTCAGTAATACAATATGGCAGCAAGTGCAGAGGTCATAAGAGTTTCAGGCTGCCTGGTGAGGTGATAGGACTCCCTTCTTCAGCAAGGAAGCAAGTCCAGATAGTTTGCACATTACCAATTACTATGTAGTAGTTAATTCATACTTCACCGAGCCGCTTGAATATAAGACCAAACTGAACTTTAACTCATAGATTCCTGAGGGGTGGCTCCCAAGATGCAAAAGAGAACAGGGCTCCTACACCTGTTATAGCTGTGTAGAAGAGGTGATTTCAGTAGGTGTTATCAGGTAAGCAACACGTGCTGAATTTCTCTTTCCTACACAGCTAAGGTGCAGGAACCCTGTCCTCTTTCATGTCTGGCCATCCCATTTCTCAGGACAGGGAGCATCTCTAACATCTACTGCAGTGGTGGTGCACATGAATGGCTTGATTGTAAAACAAAACAAACCTCCTTTTACTGTCCTTGAAATCTGAGATGAAAAGCACATGGCAGAGAAGTGTTTTTCCCACTTAATATTCAGTGCAAAGAGTTTTCTTATTTAGAAAAGGTATTACTTTCAAAGTCAGTGTTGATACCCACACATTTCCTGCAAACAACACTACCTGAAACTGACTAGCATTCTGTCTGAAAGTGATCAGATATATAAGTACATTGATGTTCTCTTTCCTGCCTGATGATACATGCCAATAATAAACCTAGTCAATTGCACCCCACACTCTGGGCCAGAAGGCATATGATTGGTTAATGCCTAATATTCTCTAACTGGCTGTATGGTCATATAAGTAACATATGCAATGTTCTCTACAGCATGCCTAGTTTAGTGTATTTAGGGCTTGAACCCATGCTTATTAGAAGCCATTATATGCTTATATTGTTAACCAGAGTTAGTAACTAGAATGCCTTCCTAAAGGAACTGACTTCGCTTTCCTGCAGTTCTTCACAGTGGTAAGTTCTGAACTGCAATCTCAGCATTCAGTGTGAGAGACTGTACTGGATATCATATGTCTCATCAGGAAGTTATGACCCCAGTAGTGTGAGAGCTGGGAGAATAAGGTAAACCACTAGGGAGTGTCTCCCTTTCATGTCTCCCTTTGATGTAGACGACTTGACTCTTTTAGAGATAAGCTCATTGTCTCATGCTCTGCCTCTGCTGTTAAGAAGCTTAGCTACAGACCTTAGCTACTGTGGTCACCATAACCCAAGCAGCTGGTGTCGCTTATTAGCATCTAAGAGTATAAAACCATCCTACAGCTGAACTTAGTGTAGACCCTAAGATGGTGTGCTGCATACTAAAGCTCCTAAAGAGCTCCGATCATTATCATTCTGAAAGGTTCCCTGACAGTAGAAGGATGGTAGGGTTGACTGCTTTGCTTTCTGTATCTCTACATGTTGCTTAGTAGTTAATACACTGGTGATTTTTCACCCCATCTGCAGAGCTTGGAAAAGTTACTTTTTTGAACTACAACTCCCATCAGCCTCAGCCAGCATGGCCACTGGATTGGGCTGATGGGAGTTGTAGTTCAAACAAGCAACTTTTCCAAGCTCTGACCATCTGTGTTGTTATTGTATCCAAATCCCTAAAGAACCTTGCCCTTGGGCATTACAACTTGGCCTGTAAATACAATATCTGCTCTTTTGCTGTAAGTTTTTGGATATTCACACTTTTCTGTGATTATTGAAATTCACAAAATTTCAGACATTCAGTCTAACCAATATAGCACACACAAGTGACTCAGGGCACTTTTTGTTGACCATTGAACCGCACTGTCACTGAGTTTGTTTTCCATCAAGTCTGAAAAACTGTAACTAGGGGGAGTTATGTCTTTGCCCAGTCTGGGAACGGACTACCAAGGCCGTTGCTATGGTAGCCATCACGATAAACTGGGAAAAGTTCTAGCAGCTATCTGTGTTAAGCTGTGTCTTCTGTGTATTGCCTCTGAACTGAGAGGTTGTCTTCTGTGTTCACCTTTGGAGAGATGTACCAGAAGGGGGGTGACTGAAGAAACTCTACTAGACTGTCACTGTTGGGTAGGATTGAATTCAGCTTGCAGCTGATTTGGCACTCTTGGAAAGTAAACCAGGTGCCCCAAAAGATTGAACTTTTTGCACTAAGGAAAGTGATGGGGGAAATGCACTGGAAAATGTGAAATAACACTTGTTTCACACAATGTTGTCTAATCTCACCACAGGATGAGATAAACTCAGGATGAATGCTCATGAAAACAGGTCATGTGAAAGCAACCTTAGTCATTGCAGAGAGATCAGGATGTGAAACCCCCTTTTTGTTTTCTATCCTCTTTCAGTTCCCTTTCAAAAACCTCACAAAATCCTGTAGTTATTGCCTTTTCCCACCCCAACTTTCCCAGTCATTTTGGGATACCTCAATTTTTCTAGGAAGAAGCCAAAACATATCTGCCTGAGCAGTTCACATCCAGTAGCAGAGTAAAATAGAAAAAAAGGTTTATTTTCAGGAAATTGGAATATCAAGACATTCCACATACAAAAAAATAAGTTATTTCAAAAACTGCCTAAAAACAAAACAATATTTCTTTGTACCAGGCTTGTAAAAATATAAGGCTCATCCTTGGGGCCCCTCCAGAGTAGTGTTTTATTGCAAGTGTATTCAGCAACATATTATTGACACAATTAGTGCATTAGTGGTGGTTTTATTCTGATTTAGTTTGTTTTGCAATGCTACCACATTATTGATGCCCAGAGGTGCTATAGCTTAACCAAAGTAGGACAAAGATAAACCACGGCATTTGTGAAATAAAAAGTTATGGGATTACTGTAGGAAGTTGTGGGATATGTACTGATTGGAAATGAAGCAGTGTAATCACCCCTATACTTTTGCAGGCACAAACAGTATTGAAAGGAGGGATTGTGTGTGACTGCCCTGATAGCACCATGAGCACAAATAATCATGAATATGTAAAAAAGGACATCTGGAGGGACCTCTAGATATTTAGTTATAAGATTATAGGAGGTAAAAGCCTATTTTCCGAAGCCATTTCATGCAGAGGAGGCAGAAGTTGGCAACCATTTTTACCTGAGCACATATTTAGCACAATGGAGGAGGAACAAAGAAGTATCCTATGCCAGAAAAACTCCCAAGTAGTTTTGCACATCTCACTTAAATCTGTCAGATCCTGCAGTTTAATAGGAAAACGCCATTTGGATAGGAAAAAAGGATCACTACTTGCCTGGTTGTGTGGACCATATAATACTATATATGAGGGCAAGATTAAAGGCTTGTGAAAAGCTAGTTGTGGACGCTTATTCTAGCAAGAGCTCTCTTTTCCCCATTCAAATGTGAGGTCATTTAGCACTCTGAAATACTGCATTATTAGACAGGACTACTACATTTATTTACACTTCTGCTGTCTGCCTCACAAGGGACCTATGTGCTCTGATTAGTGCTGGAAACAGGTCAGACTAATTGCTGGATTGTTTTATGCTGGTCAGGCTATATTTGGGGTACTGGGTCCAGCTCTGGTGCCACATTTTAAGAAGGACATTGACAAACTGGAACATGTCCAGAGAAGGGCAACCAGATTTGTGAAGGGTCTGGAAATGAAGTCCTGAGGAGTGGTTGAAAAATCTGAGTATGTTAAACTTGGAAAAGAGACTATAAAGGGAGAAAACATGATAGCTGTCTTCAAATATCAAAAGTGCTGTCCTCACAGTCTTGTTTCTATGGTGCTCCAGAGGGCAGGACTAGAACCAATGGGTGGAAATTGCAGGGGAAAAGATTTCAGTTACACATTAAGAGAAACCTCTTGGCTCTAAGATTTATTTGACAGTAGAAGAGTCTGCCTCAGGAGGTCCCTGGACATGTTGAAGCAGAGGCTGGATGGCCATTATATCCTGCATTGCAAATTCTATATTGAGCAGGGGGTTGGGCTGGATGATCTCCAAGATACCTTCCAACTCTGTAATGTTGTTATTCTATTTTTTTAAAATGTGTGGACAGCAATTATTGTTTTTTTGTCCCAGCAGCATTTAGTACAGCCTGAAACCTGTTTTACACTTAGCAGAGTCTAATCTAATTAACTCTGCCAGCACCTCCTGCACTTCATTTTAAGATTGTGATTAACTGCAGACCTTTGGGCTTTCTATCATGCCCATCTTTTTGCTCCCTTCTCTCTTCTGTTGTTTTGCTTTAATATCCAACCAGAAGAGGAGTCCTGGAGAACTCAAAAGCTTGTTTGCTATTTTATTTTTGTACAGTGGCTGCTTGATACGTCTTGGAGCACTCTGAAAGGAATTAGGAAATTCCTCTAAAGCATTTATATGGCTCTGAAGGTTGATGGGTGACAACTAACTAGGAAGGAAAAAGAGATGAGAAAAATTAGGCTATAAAAACTTTGTTTAGCCACAGGCTGGACACTGGCCAAAGGCTCCTGCTGCTGAGAGTGGCCCTGCTGCTGGGGTTGGGCGAGTATAGATCCCACTCTGCAATCTGTGCTAGCATTGAGTTTGCACCCCATGACCCGATGCTGGCGTGGATCACAGAGAGCGGGATCCACCCTCCCAGGCAACACCCTTCTTGTTGCCAGCATGGGCTGGCTGTGCCACTTCACCACAGGGGGCTTAAATAGGCCCAGCTGCATCAGTGTGTTAGTGCACTGAGCACGCATGCTTGCCATCATCCAAAATGACGGTGGGAGTGTCAACACACCTCCACAGCCATCTTGGGTGATGGTAGGCATCTACGTTCAGTGCGCTAACACACTGATGCGGCTGGACCTACTGAAGACCCCGCCAGCTATAGTACCGCTGCGCTGCTGCCTTCAAAGGAGCACTGCAGTCTGGTGCCAGTCGGGTTTAGCCATTTCTTTATTGTCTTCAATATAGACCCCAGCAAGAAAATGATGGCTAAACAAAGCATGATATATAGCTATAATGTCAAAGCTAACAGAAATAATATAATTTACAGAAAGTGAACAACAAAATCCTTCAGCTTTTATTGAATTTTGGGAGTCCAATAATGATAAAAATGTGTTTGATAGTTTCTGTCTATTGTAGAACAGGGGTGCCAACCTTTTTGGCCTAGAGGACATATTTCAAATTCTGAGACAGTGCTGTGGTCACCAGTCACAAAATGGGGACAGTGGCATGATGCAAAATGGCTCCTGGAAGGCATGGCCTAACACAAAATTAGGAAGTAGTCCATATTTGAAAAGACTTGACCTGTTGAATTTCTGCCAGTCATACAGCTGTTAAAGGCACAAGAACCCTGTTTTTCTCCAATGCCAAAGCCTAGCCTGCCATCCTGTACCCATGTACCCGGAAGCAAGCCCCATTAAACACAAAGAGTTTTACTCCTGAGTAGACATGTATACCATTGTACTGTAAGTTAACTGTGCAGTTGTCGGAAGGCAGAGCTGGGGTCCCAATCCTGGGGAGCTGGATCCCGGAGAGTTGGGAGAAGAGTATTCGGATGGATGGCAGAGGGAAGGGGGAGGAACTTCCCCCCTTTGGAGCGAAGACAAAACAGAGGAACTGCCAGTGATAAGGTCGCTTAGCGACGGGGAGCCTGAGCCCTCCCTGGACATTCTCACGCCTCCCCCTCTTTCAGGCTCAGAGCAAGAGGGGAAAGAGGGAGGGCTGCTCACAGCCGAAAAGCGGGGAGGCAGTTTACCATCAGCCCCTCCCCTATCCCCCATCCTGGAATCGGAAACTTCAGAAGAGGAGGGGGTGATGCTTCCCCCCTCACCGCGCACACGCAGACAGCTGAAAAGACAGGAGAGAAGGGGGGGAAGGCGGGCAGTACCTGAGGGGCAGTTAAGGAGGAGCGAAAGATTGCGCGCCCGTTTGGCCCCTTCTTAAAGAACAGGCGGGAAGAAGTCCCTTGCTCTGTCAACTTTCTCCCAATGCCGCAGGACCTGTATCCCTGTATTGATTCATGAGAAAACACAGTCTTTGTTTGGACATTACCCTAATAAAACACGAATTAACTACAATCGTTGGTCTGGTTCCTGAGTCACATCCTGGGCCTGACAGCAGTGAATTCTTATTATTTATTCGTTTATTTGTTAAATATATATCCTGCCCTTCTACCCAGAAGGAGCCCAGTGTGGCAAACAAAAGCACTAAAAGCACTCTAAAACATCTGAAAAACAAAATACTTCAAAATATATTAAAACAAAACATCTCAAAAACATCTTTTAAAAACATCTTAAAAAGCAATTCCAGCACAGACGCAGACTGGGATAAGTTCTCAACTTAAAAGTCTTGTTGAAAGCAGAGGTCTTCAGTAGGCACCAAAAAGGTAACTGAAATAGGGCCTGTCCAATATTTAAGGTATTTCCGATCTCTATGTATGGATGTGAAAGTTGGACAGTGAAAAAAGTGGGTAAGAGAAAAATCAACTCATTTGAAATGTGGTGTTGGAGGAGAGCTTTACGCATACCATGGACTGCAAAAAAGACAAATAATTGGGTGTTAGAACAAAAAAAACAGAACTATCACTAGAAGCTAAAGGATGAAACTGAGGTTATCATACTTTGGACACATCATGAGAAGACATTTCACTAGAAAAGATAATAATGCTGGGAAAAACAGAAGGGAGTAGAAAAAGAGGAAGACTAAACAAGAGATGGATTGATTCCATAAAGGAAGCCACAGATCTGAACTTACAAGATCTGAACAGTGTGGTACATGACAGATGCTCTTGGAGGTCACTGATTCATAGGGTCGCCATAAGTCGTAGTAGACTTGAAGGCACATAACAACAACAATTCCAAAGTGTCAGTGCCACAACAATAAAGGTCCGCTTCCTGTGTTGTACATAATGGACTTCCTGATAAGATGGTATTTGCAGGAGGCCCTCACCTGCAGAGTGCAGTTATCAACTGGGTGATATTTCAGGTATCCCGGTCCCAAGCTATATCGGGCTTTGTATACCAAAACCAGAACCTGGAACTTGGCCTGGTCTCTAATGGGCAGCCAGTGCAGTTCTTTTAGCAGTGGGATATCACATTGCCGATATCCTGCCCCAGTGAGCAATCACACCACTGCAATTTGCACCACTTGCAGCTTTCAGACCAACCTCAAGGGCAGCCCCATGTAGAGTGCATTACAGTAACTCAGCCTGGAGATTACCAGTGCATGGACAACAGTGGTCAGGCTATCCTGGTCCAGAAATGGCTATGGTTGTCTTACTAGCCGAAGCTGGTAAAAGGCACTCCAAGCCACTGAGATCCCCTGGGCCTCCAGTGACAGAGGTGGATCCAGGAACACCCCCAGATGATGAATCTGCTCTTTCAGAGGGAATACGATCCCATCCAAAGCATGCAATTGACCAATTATCTGAACTTGGGAACCACCAACCAACAGTCCCTCCATCTAGGATTCAGACTCAGTTTATTGGCCCTCATCCAGACAACACTGAGACCAGGCACTTAATGTCCAGGCACTTCTTAATGAGTCCCTGGTCTTTAGCTCCTGCCTTCTGATGGGAGGGGTATTCTTTAATTGTATTCCACACTTATTGTGTGGTAGTATTTGCAGAAGTTGCCTAGGGACTACCTGATCTCAGGTGAACCTACCACAGGAAAGATGCAACCTAGGCCCGCTGTAATCAGTTTGCCGATCACTTCCAGAATAAGATCTCATGTATCCGCCAGGACCTAGACTCTCAAGTTATAGCAGTAGATCCTAGTGAGATGTCCGGAGCACAGTCTTGTCCTGTTTTGTTGGATGAGCTTCAGTTGGTTCAACTCGAGGACGTGGACAAGGTGCTTGGACAGGTACGTGCAACCACTTCGGTACTGGATCCTTGCCCCTCCTGGCTGATAAAAACTAGTAGGAATGGAACAGGTAGCTGGGCCAAGGAAGTGATAAATGCCTCTTTACGAGAGGGAGTGGTCCCGGGCTGTCTGAAAGAGGCAGTGGTGAGACCACTCCTGAAAAAGCCTTCCTTGGACCTAGACAATTTTAACAGCTACAGGCCAGTGGCGAATGTTCCATTCCTGGGCAAGGTCTTGGAACGGGTGGTTGCTGGCCAGCTCCAGGCGCTATTGGATGAAACTGATTATCTAGATCCATTTCAATCGGGTTTTAGGCCCGGTTTTGGCACTGAGACAGCCTTGGTCGCCCTGTACGATGACCTATGTCGGGAAAGAGACAGAGGGAGTGTAACTCTGTTGATTCTCCTTGATCTCTCAGCTGCTTTTGATACCATCGACCATGGTATCCTTCTGGAGAGGCTCGCGGAGTTGGGAGTTGGAGGTACTGCTTGGCAGTGGTTCCGCTCCTACTTGGCGGGTCGTCTCCAGAAGGTAGTGCTTGGGGAACATTGCTCAACACCGCGGGCTCTCCAATATGGGGTCCCGCAGGGGTCAGTTTTGTCCCCCCTGCTTTTTAATATCTACATGAAGCCGTTGGGAGAGGTCATCAGGAGTTTTGGAGTGCGTTGTCATCAGTATGCTGATGACATGCAGCTCTACTTCTCCTTTTCATCTTCTTCAGGTGAGGCTGTCGATTTGCTGAACCGTTGCCTGGCCTCGACAATGGACTGGATGAGAGTTAACAAACTGAAGCTCAATCCAGACAAGACTGAGATGCTGTTGGTGGACGGGTTCTCTGATCGGATGGTGGATATATACCCTGTCCTGGACGGGGTTACACTCCCCCTAAAGGACCGGGTTCGTAGTCTGGGAGTCTTTTTAGACTCTTCCCTCTCACTTGAGGCTCAAGTAGCCTCGGTGGTTAGGAATGCGTTTTACCAACTTCGGTTGGTAGCCCAGCTACATCCCTATTTGAGTAAAGAGGACCTTACATCAGTGGTACATGCTCTGGTAACCTCACGTTTGGATTACTGTAATGCGCTTTACGTAGGGCTACCTTTGAAGACAGTTCGGAAGCTACAACTAGTGCAAAATGCGGCGGCCAGATTGCTGACAAGGACCAAGCGGTCCGAGCATATAACACCTGTTCTGGCCAGCTTGCACTGGTTGCCAATATGTTTCCGGGCTAGATTCAAAGTGTTGGTATTAACCTATAAAGCCTTATACGGTGCGGGACCACGATACCTTGCGGAACGCCTCTTCCGATATGAACCGGCCCGTGCACTACGTTCTGCTACGAAGGCCCTCCTCTGGGTTCCAACTCACAGGGAGGCCCGGAGGGTGATGACAAGATCTAGGGCCTTCTCAGTGGTGGCCCCCGAACTATGGAACAGTCTCCCTGAGGAAGTACGCCTGGCGCCGACTCTGCTCTCCTTCCGGCGCCAGGTCAAAACCTTCCTATTCTCTGAAGCATTTTAAGTTACACTGATTTAATTTTAAAAATGTTTATTGTGTTGTATTGTTGCTTGTATTTTAGTATTGTTTTGTTATTTATTGTATTTTTATGCTGTTTTATGTTCACCGCCCAGAGAGCTATTGCTAGTCGGGCGGTATATAAATTTAATAAATAAAAATAAAATAAATAAATAAATAAATAGTTGCTAGAGAAGGATCAGCTATGGAGGGCCACTAGAAAATGAGACAGAAACAGGAAAAGTGCACTAAAAAGGAGGGGGAAAGAGCAGCTCTTTAGGATCCATGGGATTCCTATTGCCTGGTGTCTAAATAACTCACTTATCAATCACAGTTCTGACTTTGCTCATTGGTTAAAAACGCTGACAGGTAGGAGCAGCAGGCTGGCTCATGCCACAGAAATCACTTAGAAGGGTTCCTGCTCATTTTGATCAATAACTTTCTTTCTAGGAGGGTTAGAGACTTACTCTTTAAAAAAAAAAAGCTTAAAGTTAGGGCCACCTCCCTGTGGGAGCCACTGAAGGCCTTTGCAGGTGTCATGGTACTCGTGGATGCCAGGTTGATGACCCCCACTGTAAAAAATTGTAAGACAATTCATACCCTTGTTACATCCAGACTAGACTATTTTAATACACTCAATATGGGTCTGGGTTTGAGGACAGTTTGGAAGCTTCAGCTAGTGTAAAATGCTGTGGCCTGGATGTTGACAGGGCTATACAGTGTGACCATATTCCTCCAATTCTGTAATGGCTGCCTAGTCACTCTGGGTCCCATTCAAAGTGTTGGTATTGACCTTTAAAGCTGCAACTGGTACAGAATGCGGTGGCTCGTCTGATTAAAGGCAGCCGCCGGCAACATCACATCACTCCAGTGCTGAAGGAGTTGCACTGGCTACCGGTTGTTTACCGGGCCCAATTCAAGGTGTTGGTTTTGACCTTTAAAACCATATACGGTTTTAGCCCAGTCTATCTGAAGGAGCGCCTCCAGCATCGTCAGGGATGCCGCTCAACAAGATCAGCCTCAGAAGACCTTCTCTCGATCCCACCGGTTAAAACAGCTAGACTGGTGAGGACTAGAGAGAGGGCTTTTTCAATAGTGGCCCCCACCCTATGGAACTCTCTCCCAAATGATCTCTGCCATGCCCCTTCTATGATGAGCTTCCGTCGGCCCTTGAAGACCTGGCTCTTCAGGCAGGCTTTTGGGGTGGGTTAGGTTTTTACTGTTATGGTTTTAAATTTTAACGTTTTAATGTATTGTTTTTTATCTTGTACGTCACCCAGAGTGGCTGGACAACCAGCCAGATGGGCGACTAATAAATTTAATAAATAAAATAAATAAATAAAAATAAATAACAGTTTGTGATCAAGTTACTTAGAGAACCATCTACACCCATATGAACCTGCCAGAACATTAAGATCTGATATAGAGGCCCTGCTTATGCGCCCTCCAGGAAGGGGAGTTAGGCACAAGAGACTAAATCCTTTCAGTGGAGGCTCCATGTTTGGCGAAGTCCTTCCCTTAGGAAACGCAATCAGCTTCCTCCTTGTTCTTTTAAGGAGGCTCTATTATATTTATTTCAGATTGTTTTTCATTGAGGCTTTTACTTGAGGTGGTAGATTAAGTTACTTGTAGTTTGCGGTCCTTTTTTATTCTGTGCGGTGGATGGCTTGCTGAAACAGAAGAAAACTGAATGAAAAAATAAAACTTCATTTTTCTGCTCATCATTATTATGTTGTCATTTAATATTGTATGAGTCTTACATTTATTGTATGCTGTCTTCGAAAAACATCGTTGTTTTTTTAAGAACGGCTAATAAATCTATCATGTAAATAAACAAACACTAATTGATTGCATCCTTTCCAGAAAGAGACAAGATAGGAGCAGTTCCATACCTCTCCTGGAAGGGGATTCTATTTTTTTTTTTTTTTTTCAATAATTTTTATTCAGATTTTCATAAAACATACAAGACAAAATCATAAAACATTCAAAGACAAAAAACAAAATCAAAAATAGTTAAACAAAAAGAAAAAAAGAAAAGAAGAAAAAAAAAAAAACAAAAATAAAAAATAAAGAGTAAAATATTGACTTCCCATTTGTCAAAGATCAAATCAGTTATAAGTCTATAATATATAGCAATCCTGTCTCTTAAGTCATATTATAAAATCACTTTCCTCCAGTAGTTATCTTACTTAATCATCAAATCTCATAAACATTACTTTATTCTTTCCACAAAAAGTCAAAGAGAGGTTTCAATTCTTTAAGAAATATATCTATCAATTTTTTTTTTCCAGATAAGCATATCGATTAATCCATCTCATTACTAATTATGATAATCTTATTGTCATAACCATAGTCAAAATAAACATTTCAATTAATCCATCACATCAGAATCTGTTAGGTTCAGTAATTTCAGTAGCCATTGTTCTATTATCTCTATTAGTTCCATTTTCCATCTTCCATCTTCAGTAGTCTTGTTAAGTCCAGTAATTTCAATATCCAATCTTCCATTATCAGTATTCCATAATAATCTTGCTGTCAAAGCCATAGTCATATAATAAGAGTCTGATGGGAATTACCTCTATCCCAAATATTTTCTTGCCATCCATTCTGAATAAGTTGCTGAAATACTGCTGTAAAATCATATCTCTGTTCTTTTTTTCAAAATACACTGGGTCATCTCTTAAAAGTTTTTCCATTGTCACATGGCTGCAGTTAATTCCATAGATTTTCTCTATATTGGGCTCCATCACATCATTCCAGTCCAGAAGATAATCCATGCCATTGATAACTTTATCTCTAGAATCTTCATTAATTTCTTCAGAGATAACATTGAGTTCCAAACAATAGATTTTATTTCTAAAGTCCATAGACTCCAAATCTTGTTCCTGTTCCACGTTTGTTCCAATCTCCGGGATCTCCTCTCTCACAGGGACCCCTATTCCAGTCTCCAGGGTCTCCTCTCTCACAGGGACCCCTATTCCAATCTCCGGGGTCTCCTCTCTCACAGGGACCCCTTCCAGGGTCACCTCTCTCACAGGGACCCTTATATCTTTAATCTCCTGCTTCATTTTACTCAATTCAATTTTCGTTATCTCAATCTCATTCATTATTCTCTGAAACATAGTTATTTCCAGATTCTCAGCCACTTTCTTAATTGCCATTTTAAAAGAAAAATATAGGAAAACCACTTCTTATTTCAGCAACAATTGGGTTAATACTCCAAACTTGGTGACATCACAGTATAAACAGAGCAGACAGCCTTATCTCTCCAATAGTTAAGTAAACAAAATGCAGTTCCCAGGATCGAAGCAATTAATGGCAATCGTCAAGAAACAGATTCGTCAAAATAAAATAGACCAAAAAGAGAGTAGTCTCAAAACAGTATAATATTTTTCAAAATAAAAATCTGGAATAGAAATCCCTCTTCTGTGTGTATCTTTAGAATGCAAATCCAGGACAGCTTTTTGCAACAAAAACAGAGATAAGCTATTAATTAGTGCGTAGCAGAGAGAAGTTACGGCTCCCCAGTGAGATGTCAAAAACCGATCAATCTGGCAAATCTCTTTTAAACAGCAACAATTTAAGTCAAGTAAAAGAAAAATATAGAAAGAAGGGTGCTTGCCTGTTAGTGCGTTCTCTCTTAGAAGATAAGATGAACGTTCGCTTTAACAGATAGAGCTTGCTGTTGAAAATCCGTCCCACCTTCGTCGGCTGGACCTCGTCCCATAAATTAATGAGATCTGGTCGTCCCAACAAAAATAGGCTTTGAGGTTAATCTCTTCGTTTCTCCCTACCCGGGAGAAGTTTAATCAGTCAAAAAAAAAAGAAAAAACTGACTGATATATCTGAATAAGCTTCTTTTGAGGCAGGAGCCCGTCTCAAAAGCAGGCACAGGCTAAGTCACCCTTCCCGGAAGTCCTGGAAGGGGATTCTAGAGTATGAGGCCAACAGCCATAAAGGTCCTGCTCCTTGCTACTGACCTCACTTCCATTAATGAAAACAAGTGGAGCAGGATCTTGCCTGCTGACTGCAATTGTCATGTGGGCTCACACAGGAAATAAGTCCCGTTGAATTCAGTGAGACTTACTTCTGAGTAAACATGCATACGATCTGGCTATATAACCTGACACCTGCTGGTTTTGGATGTACTTTAGCTCAGCTACTTTTATTGTTCATTGAGAATGTTACTATTGACATGAGGACATGAGAATCAAGCTCTTAAGATACCAGAACCAAGCAATGTTTCTAATTATTGTGATTACCGCAGTTAGTAGCTTAAGATGTTATTTGAAATGTTAGGACCTGGTGATTTATATTAAGATGTGGCTGTTCATTGGACAATTAGTCCTGGCAGAGAGGGTATATCTGATCAAAAGGGGAAGACAGCCAAACTGGGAATAGGCAATGGGGAAGAGAAGTAGTTACTGCTCATTATGAAAAGTCAAATTAAATGCTATATAAAAAGAGGAAAACAAAAACAGTCTCCATAAGCAACTCTCTGATTAAATATAAGTATTGCAGGTGAAAGGCTTTAGTGCTTTGGATGAATTATGGATCTTTTTGGAGAATTTTTTTAATAGAATAATGCTGATTTTACAGCAGCCCTAGAGTGATGCACTAGCATTAAGTTAAATAACTTTCTGGATATAAGAAGATCCTGACTGCCTGTATGATTGTAGAAATGAAGGGTTTACCTGTCTATTTAGAGCAAAACAAAACTATTCATGTTTTCCCTACCGAAATCAGTTCAGTCGGTGACCAGAGATAAGTCCTGTGACAACAAAAGTGAATTTAAAATGAGTTAACACATAGCTTTCTCGTTTCCTTAGTAGAAACTTCATCTTTTGATGCTTCGTGATTGCCTGGTGTAAGTGATGGTTTCTTAGACCAATGATATCTCCACTGATTTAAACAAATCAACACATTCACAGGTCTCAATCAACAAATTAACCAAATTCTGAAGGCATGGGCAGGAGCGGAATTTATCTAAATTCTAGTAGGGAAGCATCCCTCCAGACCACTGGGCATGTGCTACTAATGTGGGCTGTGGCTCCCCAGGAAAGAATGGGGAAGCAATCACTCCCTCCTTGCCAGGCAAATCTTGGGTGTATAAACCCAACATGCACAGCCAGACCAGACTGCACCCACATTCACCCATACTATGTATCTCAGGACAAAGTGCACTCCCAGGTCCCTACAGACTTAAAGCACTGGCAGATCCCTAGAGGGTGTCCTTAACCCAATAATGCCTCAGTATACCTACTGCATTTCTTCCCACCTTCCTCACCTGCCCAAACTCCGTGCCACAAGATGCAATCAGCTCCAGCTTGTTTGCCACATCCTGCACAAAATCAAGAGGTCAAACAGACCTCTCTGCAGATCTTTCAGGAATATATTGCAGCCTTGGTCAGTGAGATGCACCCCATCATCTCTGAACAAGTGCAGTGCATCATACATTTAAACCAGCACCCTCACAGCCTCATCAAATGAAGTGTACTTCATCGGGGCACGTCCCCATCATTAACAGAACTGCCCTTGGGAGCAGAAAGGTTATGTACAAGACAGTACTCCCCAAGCTGTTTCTTTTGAACAATGCCCAATGGGGAAACCCTCAACTCAGGAAGGGGTGGGGAGGGGAGAGGACCAGAAATCAGGTCAGCTGCAATCTCTTTAGTGAGCTTTGCCAAAACACCTGCATCCATAGCCTTTACAGAAGCCTGGTTAGAGAAAGCCACTGAGACCCAGAGACCTGCATAAGGGATACAGAAACCTTTGCAAATCCTGCTCAAAGATAAGGTGCCCCCTATTGGGGTAAGAGTGCAACAGCTCGGCCAACGAGGCCAGCTTAATTGGGCTGCTGGCCTTGTGACGCACTAGCACCTCTGTCAGAGCCCCGTTTTGGCTGGTGTGAATTCTTCCTGCTTCAATTGCCAAGCTTTATTGCATTTGAAATTGGGATGGCCACCCTTGCAGATGCTACAGGCATGTTTAAAATGGCAGTGACAATGGGAGCAGCAGCCTGAACTATTATAGATCCCTGATGGGGTTGAACCTTCTGTGACCCCTGGCTGCCTCTAGGAGCTGAAACCTAAGTCTTGACAAGGAGGTGGCCACTGTCTGCTCCATCCCCCATCACTAGCTTCATTGGGGGTCATACATGGCAGACACAGACCTTGGTGCACCACATCCCAACACATCATGGGATATGGGGATGCTCTTTGATGGAAATTCTCATCATACTGAAGCCAGGCAGTGCCAGCAAAGTCCCTGAAATCCCTATGAATTATGTTCTGGTACTTTATCATTGATAAAGCTATGGAAGAGTATGCCTGACACATCATACCTATGTATGCCACATGTGCATTAAGTCAATTAGGCAAAACTTGGTCCACCCTTTTTTTATGGCTTTCTTATCCTTGGCCTCCTCCCCTTCCTTAATCTTAGTCTCAGACTCCCTGAAAAGGAGGGTAAGTATATCTATATACTCCCCTCCACCAGATCTTCTCTTTAGTAACCTGGACATGATGATCATCCAGTGGAAGAGAGGTGTCACTGTCAGGACCCTTCCTGTCAGGATCCCACCTCAGGTGCCACCTGCTAGGATCCCGCCTGTGGTCACCACCTTGTCACGGTCCCACCTCAGGGTCCTGGTCTTTAAATGGTTCTCACCGGCTCTAGCAAAGATCTCTCAAGATCCCACTGCTAGGCAGCACTACCAGTCACTCCCTGTAATTCAATATTGCCTTGAGACTGTGCCTTAGCCTCCTCCTGGCCTATTGATACTTTGTGTCTGGGTGCACTTGCAGGCCACAACCCTCCTGTATCTTTGGATTGCTGGATATCTGGATTGCTCTGGATACCTGATCATGTTACACTATCTCTTCACTGCTGCCACCATTGATACTGTTTCCCAACCTTGGTATATGCCCTGCCCACCCTTCTGGTCTGTGTAAACCCTGCCAAGGATCAGGCATTCTGGTAAACCAAGAAATATTTATTTATATACATAGGAATAACAAGATTACTTAAAGGTATAGTTAACAAGCGTATGGTTTCATCAGATGTGTTTCTCTTTATGTTTCTAGTTGTCAATTACCTGCCTCACTACCAGTCTAATCCAATACAACCCACAAAACCAACTCCAACCTCCCTCAGAACTCACACCAACCGAACTCTCTCCACTAATCACCCTTTCATTTATACCTTCAGACACTCAAACGCTCAACCAATCATAATACAACATTCTCCAGCATTCCAGCCCATATAGTCCCCCCTCTCACTCAGTTTACTTACCATATATACTCTAATAAACCAGCACTTACCATATTTACAGTATTATAAATACAGGGGCATCACAATCATCCTAAGGGTAGGCACCCAGAGGGAGTAGCAAAGTGTGCCTTGACTGCATAGCAGGCACTGAAGGAGGCTGCCAAGGCCCCATCACCACAGAGGGCCAAGGAAGCTAGGCTGCAGCAAAAACTCACTGGATACCCTGCCCCAGGAAGAGATGGGGCCCCAAGCTGCAACTGAGGTACTCACCCCTGCCCTTGATGTACAAGTGCAGATAAAGCAAATTGAGTGAAATATGAGCATAGTAGGAGAAGTGGGAACTGCTGGATTATTTGGGCCCGGGGCAGTCAAGGCCTCAGCAGGGGTGGAAGGCAAAACCTGTGTAGCTGGGCCTTGTGAGACTGAATCTGGGGGTACCTCTGTAGCCAGGACTGTAGGTTGCACAGGCAGTGCTAGAGTATCTGCTGGCTGGGATGCCTCCTCCGATGCAGACACCCTGGCAATCAAATTGAGCATAAAAGTACTTTAGAAGCCAGCCTGGCTGACTTCTTTGCAAGCTCTGCATTTCTAGAACCAGTGCCCAGGTCCTTAGGGGCACAGTGTTTCCTCTCCAGGGCCTCCACACATGTGACCAGTGCGCACCACACAGTCAGATCTTCTTTGTTAAAAGAGTGTGGTGGAGCACTTGATGGCCTGCTTGACCACCTTCACACCTTTGCTTAGTCTTCCTGGGCAGCATCAAAAGCCCTTGGCATCAGGAGTCACATACACCTGAAGGAAAGGCAGCAGAGAGGATGAGGAATATACTAACTTCAGCAAGTGACATGAAGCCCACATAAAAGAATAAGTTGGCCTGCACGACTACTAACAATAGGTGGGAACAACAGAGTCAAAACCTAGTACCACACATACCTCACAACAGCTCCAGCTGCTGCTCATCCTGGGGCACAAGCTGCTGCAAGTAAAGCCCAAGATGGGATGAGTAGATTAATACCCGTCCCCATTACTGATTCAGAATAAAGATATCATTCTGGATCTCAGAAAGATGCAGTTGCTCTCCCACCAGTCCACATTGCCACAAAGGCTTCAGTGTTGGCCTGCTATGGAGAAGCAGAAGATATACCCTCTCTATTCTGCAGCAAAGCATGGAAGAGGAATTGTAAGTGGCAGAACTAGCTTATAAAGCCAACTCTCCCTTTTTCCTGATTGGCAAACTGGTCACTCATGGCCTTCTGCAACCCCCTCCCTTCAGGAGAACAACTCTTGAGTCTGGCCACATTCACACCAGAGATTCATTCCACTTTAAACAGTCATGGCTTTCCCCAAAGAATTCTGGGAAGTATAGTTTGTGAAGGGTGCTGACAGTGGTTAGGAGACTGTTATTCCCCTCACAGAACTCCAATTCCCAGAATTCTCTGGGAAGAGGGGTTGACTGTTAAACCACTCTGGCCATTGGAGCTCTGTCAGGGGGAGTCTCCTAATAACACTTAGCACAGTTTAATAGAATTCTATTGGGCTAATGAAACAGGACCTATCCTTACAGAAGCCACGCTGGTTCTACATCACCAAGACTTGTTCTTCTATATGTTTGGTAATTTTATCCTTGATAATGCTTTCCATCCATTTTCCTGGGACAGATGTGTATTGGATTGCAAAATGGGCCCAAGTGTAAATGTGGGCAGAGGTCCCATTCAGGGTCCCAGAGATTCATATATTAAATATTAAAAGGAGTAGGCCTCAGGAGGCCTCTCATAGATGGTTTCATAGCTGCTATCAGCTAGGTGCGCTAAGCTAGCGCATAGGCCTTTCGTTATCTATGGGTTAACTAGCAACCCAGTTGAAAGGCAACCATTCTCATTACCTCATCCTAAAATAGATAAGAGCCCTGAGAATCTCAGCTCCTGAACTCCTGATGAACCCTCTTCCCGAGGAGGGAAGGAATGATTGCCCATTTGCTGACAGTTTCTAGAATGAGAGAGAAACATCTTAAAAATCTTGCCCAGGGGTGAGGTCCTTTTATCCTCAGTCTGGAGTGGAATATGTAGCTGCTAGAGATGTGATGACCTATGGGGTGCCTCCTGGGGACCGCTGGGGACCTGCACAACACCGATTGGATGGACCAATCGAAGGGAGGTTGTATGCTTTCTCAGTACAGTATATACTATAATATAGTCTGCATATATTCCATCTGAAATCAATAAATCTAGTTATTTCATCACCAATGTAGTGGGAGCTTTGAATCTGCTTTGGTGTGTGCTCAGGGTGGACCTAGCCCACCAGATCCAGACAAGAAGTTAAGCTAACCTGCCTGTAGGTGCATTTACATGTTATTTATGAGTTTATTTTACTTCTAATATGACCAGTGGGCTCACATTCTGATGCCTTATAAAAGGACTGCAAACATTTATATATGTCAATTATAGCAGCAGCGCTAGTGAATTGAGTTGCACAAATTGATTCTATTTCAAGGACAAGCCACCGAGGAAGACTTTCCTGAAATCAAAACACATCTGGCTCCTTTGTTACTTTTATCTATTTTTGATGTGCTGATTAGGCACCTTTCTTGTAATCCAGTTTTCTGTGGATTTTTACTGCTTTTATTCATTTGTGATGTGGAATTTTTTTGCTTAGTGTTCATGTTCTGTATATTTTGTGGTCATTACTTCCTATTGTTGTTTTTGTATGTCTGTACCATGTTTTTATTATATGTTATTCACTAACAACCATGTATAGCATACCCATCTATTAAAAGTGCCTAAGTATTTCACTTTGGGCATATTGGTATATTCTGTCCTTCATTAGATATTTTTTCTTTCTTCAGTATTTATTTGTATATTGTTTCTAGTGTGTTCATACCTTGATTTTTGCTTTTTTCTTGTCATTTCCATCAAGGATCATTTTTCGTTTTCTGATCTGTATGTATTGGTCCAACATTGGGAGCTTTGAATCTGCTTTGGTGTGTGCTCAGGGTGGACTTAGCCCACCAGATCAAGACAAGAAGATAAGCTAACCTGCCTGTAGTTTCCAAAATAATTCCCCCCTGAACTCTTTATAAAAGTGGTATTACACTGGCAACTTTCCAATCCTCAGGTATTGAGCCTGATGTTAGGAACAAGTTAAATATTTTTGTTAAAACTTCAGCAATTTCACATTTAAATTGTTTAAGAACTCTTGGATGGATGCCACCTGGATCTAGTTATTGGTTTTTAGTTTGTCAATAAAGCCTAGAACGTCATCTCTGGTCACCATTATTTGCATCAGTTCCTCAGACTCCCTTCTTGTGAAAGTTCAAGTACAAGAATCTGCCCTATCTCTTCTCCTGTGAAGACAGATGAAAAGAATTCATTCAGCTTCTCCATAATCTCCTTATCCTCCTTTAGCACACCTTTGATTCTTCTGTCATCCAAAAGTCCAATTGTCTCCCTAGCTGATCCCCTGCTATTAATTTATTTAAATATTTGTTGTTGTTGTTGGTCTTTATGTTTTTGGCAATGAATTTGCCAAAATTCCCTCTTAGCACCCCTTATTGCTTGCTTGCATCTCTTTTGCCAAAGTTTGTGTTCCTCTTTGTTGTCCTCATTTGGACAAGACTTCCATGTATACTTCAGAGGTGAGGCAAAATCCTCTCTGCCTTGGCTTCCTTGAGAACTGGCCTGTTGGTTTTGATTTCGAGGGGCCTGTTGTCCCGCCCCTCTTTTTCTTGGAGTTGCCGGATGTTCGGATCAGGGGAGGATGTTGCTTTACATCTTGCAAATGAACTATTGCCACACTGGTTCGATGCTCACACCAGGAATCTCCATCGGTAGTTACACCTCCGGACTATACAGGAGAGAAGCCCTGTTATTATTGGAACTTGTTGCTTCTGTGTTATTGTTAGTTTTTATTGTTAGTCTCTTAATGTTTTGATGTTTACATGTTCTGCTTTGTACGTCGCTTAGAGTGGCTGGCAATTCAGCCAGATAAGAGACTAATAAGCCGAATAAATAAATAAATAAATTGGAGCAGCCACTATTTTGTTTTCTGCATAAAGCTCTGTTCTGAGGTGCTTTTTCAAATTTAGGTAATTCACAAATGGCTACCTTCTTTGCCACTCCCTTGGGGCCCTATTACAGTGAAGAATAGTTAAATACCTGCTCTCTCTCTCTCTCTCTCTCTTTTACAGAGTGAGATTTTTATTCCTATGCATCTCATGCATTTTTTGGAGTGGAGGAAGAGGAAGTGGAGGTTCACAATTAATCCTGTGCATGATGGATCAGAAGTAAATCCCATTGTGTTAAGTGGGACTTACTCCCAATCAAACATGCTGAATCATTAGTAAAATGATTTGGAGAAACAAATTTGGGAGATCGGCCATTTCACGAAAATGTTTCTCTTTGAATTACTGTGTTTTCATGAATTTTTTTGTTGAATTGCTGTTTCTTCCTAGCCCTAGTTAGTGCTAGAAGCCTAGCAATTCACGGACGATTTAGTTAGAGATTTTTCAAAATATTAAGCGAGAGAGAAATGCTTTTAAATAAATAAATAAATGAATAAATAAGGCTGTCAGTGACTGCTAATCATGTTGGCTATAAGCTCCCTCAGGATCAGAGACAGCATGGCTCAAAATACCAATTGCTAGGTTACAACAGAGTGCTACTGTCTTCATGCCCTATGTGCAGGCTTCCCAGATCACCTTTGGTCTGACCCAGACCAACGCAGCCAAACAGGGGTAGGGGGCAGGAGCGCAGAGGTCTGGGTCTTTTGGACTAGGCTCCAGGTCTGCCAATGGCTGCTGTGGTCGGGGCATGCAGCTCATCACCTGTGCAACAAAGACATCTCTTTTCCCCTTTTAAAAATAACTGTTAAACAAAAGCAGTGATCAGCTGAGTCAAGCTGCGCTTGCCCCTGACATTACTATTGATGAAAACAATAGCAACGTTTGTGTGCAAAACAGCTGAGAAGGAAGATATTTTATTTTTTATTGTTCCTTTCCATAGGACAAA
Source organism: Rhineura floridana (assembly GCF_030035675.1). NCBI lineage: Eukaryota > Metazoa > Chordata > Lepidosauria > Squamata > Rhineuridae > Rhineura > Rhineura floridana. The sequence goes on along the minus strand of NC_084489.1, from coordinate 5,465,123 downwards.
AAAAAGAGAGAGGAAATGTCTGCTTCCATGTAAAGAGAGCCATTTTTTTTCAATACAATGCCCCTGGAAAGAAAATGGAAGCATTGTCTCCCATCTTCCAGGGGCATTTGTGTTTTTAGTTTGCAGTACATGCTTTAAAAAGACCAGCACCATTATCTCTTCTCGTACTAAGGATCCCTCTCCCCTCTCCCACCACCTGGAGGGATTGTGATGTGCACCTATGTATTTTAAATAAAAATTAATCTATTTTTTGGGGGGTGGTAATGATGTGATGATAACGGAATGGAGTAACTGAAGATAAAGTGATTTTGGAGTGGGGTAATGGCTAAATTAATTGAACTGATTTGGGTGATCTGAGATAGGGTGCAAATTCATTCAAAAATGTATTTGAGGTGATTTGATAGGGAAATTAATTAGCTTACTTTCTGTGATATGTAAATTCTAGTAGTAGTTTCTAAATCTGCATGTATGCAGATAACCATATGCAAATATAATGCAAATTTGTGACTATATGACAATCTCTCTCCAGCCTGATTTGTGCATTGTTACTGCAGTGAGGCAGCTGTTTCCGAGTGCTCTGATTTTATGTTATAGTGGCAACATCTGTAAAGCAGAAGGATGAGAGAATGGCTTCCTTATTTCACACATTAAGTTTGTCCTTGCCTTACCTACGCAATTTGCATTTAAAACATTGCTAGGGTAGGGCTGGACTACACATTGGCAGCATAAACATAGGGAATGTAGACAATCTCATTCTATGAACTGCTTGCAGATTGTCTCAATTTTTTCTCCAACAAGGAGAGGAAATCACTTTATGTAATGCATGCTGGCAATAAAAAGCAAAACTTTCATTGTGAAATCAACAGTATACTGATGGTGAGAAGGAATGCTTAGCCTTGCTTCAGAGAGACAATAGATAAAACACCCACTGACTCCAAAACATCCCCATGAATGCATCTCACTGCCTGACAGGTAGTAAAGATTCTCAAATCTCCAAATCTTAAATTTCCTTAATGAGTTTTCTGCTGGGTTATCACATGCCGTTCTATTAAATTAGATGCTAAACTCCTGAACAAGATTTAGCTTCAGATGGCTCCACATCCATCTTGTTGTGAGTAATGCAAAATTCAGATCAACTGTGAAAAATGAGCACTTCCTGATATAAATAAGTATGTAAAATGAAATTTAACCACCTCTGTTTACCCTAAGTCACCTTAGTAGTGTTTTTAACATGAATGAAATGTTACTGTATTAAATGAAATTTATTCATGTGTACAGTATGATAGATTTGGACAACTAATGAAATACTGGATTGTCAACTCCACTGCCTGCTGCCATACTTCCAGGGCTACTGTTCACCATTTATACTTGTTAGTGCATTCATAATTTTGGTGTGTAATGTTATATAGATGTTTAGAATTTAAATGGAAAAAGAGCAGCAAGTTTAACTGCTGTTAATGCAAGTTTATATTAAGGTTGGTCTTACCATGAAGGGCCTTCCTTCAGGCAGGAGACTATCAGTGAAAAGATGATAAGGAACACCTCTTACGGCTACGATCCTGAGCCCCACTGAACTCAGTGGAACTTATTTCTAAGTCGACAGTATAGAATTTAAGGATGGACAGATTTCCGTTATTTGGTGTCCTCATTCCACTAGTGTTTTGTAGTTTTCAGGATAAATTCCATTCTCTCCATGTATCTGGCCACTACATTTCTTGTAATAATTTTTAGTATATGTACAGAATTTATACAAGCCTTGTACTGTAATGAATACATCTTTATATGTACATATAGTACTTCTGTTTGAATCCTGGCCTCTTTCCTCAACCCTATGTGGCTTCCTCTTTGTCTGTCTCACTTCTCCCCTCCCACTTCCTCTTTTGGCATCAGCTGTACCTCCGTGGCACAGAGTGGTAAGCGGCGGTAATGCAGCCGAAGCTCTGCTCACGGCCAGAGTTCGATTCCAACGGAAAGAGGAAGTCGAATCTCCGGTAAAAGGGGTCGAGGTCCACTCAGCCTTCCATCCATCCGTGAAATGAGTACCCGGCATATGCTGGGGGGTAAAGAAAGGCCGGGGAAGGAACTGGCAATCCCACCCCATATATACGGTCTGCCTAGCAAACGTCGCAAGACGTCACCCTAAGAGTCGGAAATGACTCGCACTACAAGTGCGGGAACACTTTTACCTTTACCCCCAGTGAACAATTTTCTGTATCTTCAAAATGCTGTTCCTCCCCTCCTGGCTAGCCAGAGTGCCTTACTTTCTCATCAGTTAAAGCTGATATCAAAAAAGGAGGCATCAATCGATCAGGTAAAGATCAGTCTTAACCTGGTTCTTGCCTCCTCTTTTGGCATCTTTTTTATTTGTGGCATTTTAGTTATCTCCATCAGCTTTAACTCCCTTGGATCATTTTTTGCATCTCCTGGTTGTTCTTCCTGCCTGGTCAGAGGGGGTGCCTGATTTTTCTGTAAATTATTGTTGGTCTAACTTAAGTACTGTAAATATACTTTCTATATTTGCAAATACATGCATATGCACAAATAATTACATTTATTGTTGTCATGCTTTTATATGCATGCTGTTTGACCATAAATATTGGAAAATTGCACCTTAGATTTGAAGTGACATGTAAATATGTGAGAAAAGACAGTCCAATATTTTGATCATTCCATATGGTGCAGATTCATAAAGTTCAAAACTGCTGTGTGGATTTGTCAAGCACCTCTAGCTGGATCCCTTGCACCAGCGATCCCAACAAGAGGATTGTATTGCCAGTCACTATAAAGCTGGCGATGGTGTTTAAGGTGGGAAGAATGATTCCTCCAGTGCAGTTTCATATGCACATATATGTTATATGCATGCAGTTAGATCTGCTGTTTCCTGGATTATTATGATGATTACCACCTGCCCCTCATCAACAGGTCCCAGGGCAGGTTACAACAGGTAAAAATTCAGTATTAAAAACAGTTATGCAAATTACAGTCACTGGAAAAGGATGGGTCCTGAAAACACAAACCTCAGGTGTCAAAGGTCAGAGTAGAGGTGCATCTTCAGCATTTGCTTAAAACTGTACAATGCAGGTGCCAGATGCAAAAATGAACAGGACACAAATATCCAACAAACATCCCATGAGAAAGCAACAAACAAATAGGGCTGGTGCCCTCACCCTCGGACTGACCTTGAAGGGACAACCCAAAAGGGATGAGCTCTTGTGGGGTTGCCCCTTCAGGGCTGGTGCAGCAGCGGCAGCCCACCATACATCATCATCAGGCCTTATCTAGCTCCCAGGAGCACAATTTGAAGCCAGGTTTAAAGGCTTGCCTTTAGGGCTGCTGCTACTGCTGAAGCGTGGACTGGGTTTTGCTGCAGATGGAAGCTCACTTCTTCAGCTGGTGAAGGCCTCTAGGAGCCAAAGCTAAGCAAATGTAAATATCCCCCCCTCCCCTTCCTCTCACCAGCAGATAGTAAGCTGGTCAGTGTTCCATGGATGCATCATGATTGATTTTTTAATGCTAGACTGAATGGCTTATAGATACCCTTAGATTTGTGACTAAAAAGCTATTCCCAGGTTGAATCCTTAGCAGTGGCACCAGAAAGGGTTGGTGCCTCTAAGATGGTGCCATTGCACAAATGGGTTGCTCATGTCCTACGGTAACAGTTTGAGCACATATCCAGGGCACTGCAGACTTCAGCATTCTGGGAGGTAAAAATGAAGCCCACAGGTTCACCTCTTCCTTTCATCCTCCTAAAGAAACTAGGGATCTTAGCTTTTGGTGGGATGAAAACCTTCATGATGAGAGATGTGTTTCATGTTCTGAATGAGCTTCCTTTGGCTTAAGCAACTGCTTCAAATGCTCATCCACACAAAAGACTAGCAACATCAAATAATTCTTTATTACAGTCAAAGACGAGCATTCAAAAGCAGCATAACGCACATTACCCATGATATAAAATAGAAAAAAGTAAATAAGGTAATATAGAATAGGATAACATGTCACTGGATAAAACAAGACATCTGCACAGAAATATCACAGAAATTCAGTTAAAATAACAAACACTAGAAAATACGGTTAGAGGGTGGCTGATACTGCCTCTTGACGAATTTTACATGCTGTAGCAGAGAATTTAGCTACACCGAGAGAAGTAGCTGTGTTTTGATCGGAGAGGAGACATAAAACACATCCAATCGTCCTGGCAGTTTCAGTATGAGTGGTTCAATAACCTTTTAGCTTATGTCTTAAAGGTAGAGACAATACAAAAGAGCACGGGTCACCAATTCAACCTGTTCAGAGTCACAGAGACACTTGCATTCACAGTAAAGGGATTTTTTGGTATCTTCCCTCCAAAACCGGTGAAAGGAGAGCATTAATATAATGTAATATAGTGTAGAGGCTCTACGGTGCTTTCAGACTCAGAGCATATGTAGATAGTTTGCTGGTTTATTGAGCTGGAGTGCTCTGTTAAAAAAAATAGTTGGAAATTAAGCCTAGGTCTTGTTGGCATTCCACATCTGCCACATGTTGCCTAAGGGTCACTCTGGCCATTGCAAACCCCAAACATATAAGGTGTTCTGAAGAAAAGCCATATAGCTGGAGCTTTAGAGACAGAGTTTGCTTCCATACTGACTGGAAGTCATCTTGTAGAGTTAAAGGAGCTAAACCAGTTGGAAAGAAAAGTAACCTTAGCCAGAAGTTGACAGCAGCAAATCAAACCCTGGATTCAATTTTCCAAAGGCCAGCCTCTAGTCACAGGACAGAGTTTGCAATGCAGTGAGGTACCTGTAGAATAGCCCTCAAAAATTTAGACTGAACTGCTTCCAATGTGGTCAAGCTAGAGTAGGGACCAAGTTGTGCGCCATATAGAGGCTGGGTGAGTGATTCGGCCTCAAAAAGTTTAATTGCAGCTGGTACATAGTGACCTCCTCTGGTGTAAAAAAAAGTTTAATATGGCAGAAGCACTCCTTTGAGCTGTTTGGGCAACATATTCTGCACGCGCCTTCCAACTGGCATTTACTTGGAAGACAACACTCTGTTTCAACATCCAAATGAGTAAAGCAAGGCTACACACTTGCCCCACTGCTGTTCATTTTCTATATAAGCTCATTAGTCTCAGCCCTTGATTTTCTGACATCCATGCTCCTGACAGGCGGCCATCAGTGTTACTATATGCTGATGATGTGATACTTCTGTCCCAATCACTCACAGATCTGAAAAGAGCTTTGCATGTCCTTGCCCACAGTGAACGCTTGCATTGAACAAGTCAGAAAACAAAGGTTATGGTTTTTGCTAAAAGACTTGGACGTATAGATGGCCTATAAATAGTCACAAGATAGAACAGATAAAATCTTTCAAATACCTGGAAAGATCAGTATTATGATAATATAATATCACCTGAATACTTATTTATACGATTTATAGTCTACCCTGTAAATAAAAAAGATAAACATGAAACAAGACATAACACACTATTTATGTATTTATTATACATTTATATTTCACCTCTATTCCATGCATTTCTCTGAAAACCTCCACCCACCTCTGATTTATGTTCTGCTCCTTGGAGACAATCTCTTCTCTTATTTGTTGTAAAACACAGGAGTCATACAGCTTGTCAAATGTCAATCTCAGTGTGGAGTGCTGTAGCAAGAGTCTGTAAATCTGCCCATTTCACATCATTGTGAAGTGAGAGCAGACATTTGCTTTTTAAAAAGTGATGTTTCAGCATCATACCATTTCTTCGGGTACAATGTCTTATAGGCTTCCTCTCTGAATTTTCTGTTGTCGGCTGGAGACACATTGTCCAAAATGACTTGGTCTGATTTTCCATAGAATTCGTCCTCTCTTCTCTTCAGTTTTGATTGGAGGGCTTCTATGACACCATGGAGTTCTGTGGAGCTGCCATTGTTACCTTACAGTTTCTTCACAACATCTTGAAAGATTACCATCAAATTGTACAAAAAGTAAACATAACAAAGAGGGAAAGATTTGTATTCTTCCTCACTGAAAGCTTCCCACACAATCTTCACACATTCTTCTTCCCCCTCAGGAAAGAGTATGCCCTCAACTAGGTATGTGTTGGAAATCCACCCAATTCAGATTTCGTACTGAATTTTTCATTAATTCGCTTATTCTCATTGTTGCAGATTGGATTTTTATGGAGCCATTTTCCACTGGTATTTTTGAAAATTGATTTTTTTAAAAAATGCACCTCTAAAATATTGATATTAATATCAATTTTTATCAACATTTTCTTTAAAAGTATCACTATATCCCATAATTTATCAATATTTCCTTTACAAATATTGATATTAATATCAGTATTTTTTCCAAGGGGTGAAAAAGGATGGGGAAAAAGAGTGCAAGCAGGCAAAGAATGAATTCAAACTGATATCAGCTGTTAGGTCAATGGAATGTTTTCAAACCAGCACCAGCCAATGGATCCCATCCCTACCCTCAAGGCAGCCAACAATGTGATACGCTTTCAATAGTGAGTAGCCACCTTGTTAGTATGTGCCAAAGCACACCTTTGTATTCAATTTCTACAAACTCAGAAAAGGATAAAAGAGACTCTACGTTCTTGGACAAGAAGCTAAACTCACTGTATATCTTGAGGATAAGTCAAAACTCAAAACCTTCATCTCATGTTTGAGGCAATTGCGGATTATATGACATTTGCATTCCACTTGTGTCAGGTGGTCATTAAACTATTTTAATTTCTGATACATTGACTTGTGTTTTCCAAAATTTACAGAGGCTGTATAAAAAGACATACTGCTAATTCTGAGATCATTTTTTCTGTAGAATATTTGAGATTCATGTCGTAATTGCCTCACTTGTCTTATCACTGTCATTGTAAAAATCAAACAAGCCATCCTTAATTCCTTCTGACACAGAAAAGGACATACAGTTAATGGGAAGAAGTTTCTGTGTCCCTTGTTGGAGGCATCAGATCCAGTTGAAAAAAAACCTGCATTATCCAAGTCCTTAAGCAAACGTTCTTGATTTTGGAGACAAAATATTTTCTGCTATGCTGTTATATTTTCTGCTAAGCCCACAAGATGTTCTTTTTTGAAATTTTGGAATCAGGCAATATTTTTTAAAGCATTTTGTTTGCACGATCTTGGCTTGTGTAACTTAAATGGTGGGAAATATTGTGGTAAACCTGATCTACTGTATTGTCACCTGATTTTCTTGGGATAAGTTTCTTTTGGTAAAAAATGATGAGTTACGTGGCATTCTTTTGTGTTGTTTCTCTAATTCCTTGTGTTTTATGCTTTCTTCATGGCTTCTTACTGCTTTTCTTCCCTCACACTTAATTGAAACCTTTGACAGCATAGAATGCATTCTGCTGTGACTGTGTTGACTTTGTGAAGCCAATTTTTGAATGCATCTTCCTTGCACCATCATTAAAACACACACAAATACCTTCTCTTTTTCACTATGCCGCTGTCTGGAGGTCCTTCACCACCTCCACTGTCTGTCATGATCTTAAATTTAAGAAAGAAAAATAGTATGACTGACCAGTATAGTGTAGAGTGGCGTTCTCCTGGCTCAGTCAGCAGGCAGCTGCAACACACTGCAGAGGAGTAGAGAGAACTGTTCTTAAATACTCAGTTCCTGCTCTCTGTCACTCCTGGCTGTCTGCACCTCTACCAGTCTCCTAACTCCATTTTGCAACATTTACCCAGGACTAGTTCCATGCCTTTTCCTTCACTTTACAGACGATTAACCTCCACCCTCCTTATATCTCCTACACTTTTGTGTTTAGGGCTCTTGAGATGACGGGCTGGTGTGAGACCACAGTGGTGGCTTGTTGCACCTCAGTACTGGTCTCAAAAGGTTCTTGGAGATTGAGGTCAATTCCTGGACTTCAGGCCAGACTGGCAGAGCTGGCAATTCTCCTGGAGATAGACCTCAATTTCTGGTAATTCCAAGCCAAACCTGGAGGGCTGGCAACCCTAACTGGAGCTCAAACTTAAAAGCTACAACAGTGATTTTAAAGTCTTGGGAAATAAAAGGGCAATTAAAAGAAGGCACCAGGTGGGCCTCTTTGGGGAGGACATTCCATTATCAGGGTGTCATTACTGAATATGCCCTTGTACTCATAGCCACTGACTGTATTTCATTTGATATATTGGAAGCAGTGCCTCGGATGAAGTCCTCTGGGTCTGGATAACTGTATTTGGGAGAGGCAATCCTTCAGGCCACATGCTTTAGCCAGGGTCAATATCTGGTAATCTGATCCTAAGGATCCTCACTAATCACAGTGATCCAATTTCTATAGAACAAAACCTGTGCTGGGCAGAAGAGCCCATATGCTCTTTAGAAGGCATGAGGTGCCCCATGGCTAATTGTTAGAGAAGCTATTCAGGTTCATGCAGTAAAGACAGAGTCATATTTTCCTTGGATGCAGGGGGATGCACCTCCCTGTCCCCGCTGGCAGAAGCCAATGATGTTGAGTGGAAACAAGGAAACACCACTGTATGAAGATGACAAAAGGACACAGGGGTTTCTAAACGTTACAAGGAGAGAGAGGATAACTTGATGCCTGGGTGCCATTTTCAGCAACATGTCCATGTCATCTAGAAGTCATAGATCTGCCCTCAGAGAACTGCTAATCCACAAGGCGTTCATAATAGGCCATGGTATAGAAAGGGTTTATTGCCTCTTGTACAGTATGTGAAGTAAACTGCTTATTAGTAGTAGTATTTTCAGAACACCTAATATATCTAACTGTGCAAGCCAGCTAACTCCAGCTGTTTCATTGACAGTATAACTAACACATTTCACACAAGCAGATTTTTGTCTGCAGTGATATAATAATGATTGTTATGGTTCATGTATAATGCTGGCTCACTTAGAATAATTCACACTTCTCAGAACAAATATACTTTTATCACAGGGTCTGATTCTCCCCATCTCCCTTTTGATTTGACACCATTGATTTCAGCTGCGAAAACCTTTATTTAGCTGACAACAGAAGAGAAAAGAGTTCATATAGTAGCTCTTAATCAAAGCTAGGGATTTTGTCCCTTGGTATTCCTTCTTTTTTAAACAAAGAACACACTTTATTATGAAGCCAAAAAGTATTGTTTACTCATGAAGATAAAAGACTTTTAGTATTGGATGTGCAACTGAATATAAGTGTCACACAGTAAGTCTGCTTGTACCTGTTGCTTCACAGTAGGTCTAGTGTCATTCAAAAGAGGCAGTATGTTTAAAATACAACAAAGTCTGATATTAGCAGTATTATGGGAAGTATTTTTACCACAGGGGCATCCATCAAAAGTATCTGCATTGATGGCAAAATGCATGCTGTCGTGGAAGTTACACCTGCCAGGCAGAAATGCAATCTGTTTCTTTCAGATGTCTCGTGGCATACCATTTTGTTTAGTCCCTGGAAACTCAGAGGAGTGAAAAAGCAAATGATAGACAAGCAGCATAGGTATTTTCTAAATAATGGAAGGTCAAGATCATAGATGTCCTCCAAGAATTGTGGCAAAACACAAGATATAAAATACAAAAGCCAAGGCAAGGATGCTGTTTGGATGATGGTGAGAAGATTGTGCAAGCAATCCAGATTATGGGATAAAAACCAGATCCCCTCCAACAGCGTTCATAAACTGATATATCTGTTATTCGGCACCAAATCCTTCAGCTGTTTCATCAGAAGCAATTGGACTTCACGCAGGCAGAATTTCACAGTTCCCTAGAGACGTATTACAACCTCATGTTTAAAAAGAAGCAGAAGCTCTTCAGTTATGACTGCCCACAATTGAATCTGTTTGGATCTACATGAGAAGCTCTCCAACTGTGTCTCACACAGCAATTTGGTACTTATTTAGATTACCTCTTCAACTGTTTGCCACTGGTCACATGATACATTCTTGTATGGTGCTTCATATGTATTGTGCAAAGAAATGGGTAGTCCCTGTTTATACAACTCTGTAAATGTGAGATTTTTGAAGGGCCTGGGCAGAATTGAAAGAAGGCCCGATGAGTGGTGGAACAAGAGGTTGCCAGTGATTTGAGCTGCTATGCACACCAGACTCCCCTGTATATATATGGCTCATACAGCAGGGCCTTAGTCAGGGAGCCACGGCTCTGGAGTGTTATTCTAGCACTGGTCTGGATTCTACTGACAGTTGAAATAGTCCATTTGAGGAGTGTGTGTCACTAGGCCCCATGTCCCTGGACCCAGATGTGATTTATTCTTATCCTTGCTCTGTTCCTGTGGTGTGTGCTCCGATGAGGCTGTTGTGTCTTGTGCTGCCTCTTGGACTGGTATCATAAGGAACATAGGGACCCAAGAGCTGAGGGGATTTCTGGGGAGGAGTGTTTAGTGTCTGATGACCTAGGCAAGGAAACCTTCTTGGGAGCAGGGGTTGGAGGCACCATGATTCCTTGCAATTCTTCCTCCATAGCTGTAACAATCTCTAGAGGTTGCCCCCAGGGACAAATTCCTGAAGAGAAAGCCCTTTGCTGATCTAGAAGTACCTGGATCTTAATCGTGGGCCCTGATACTGCTGAACTAGATGGAATGATCCATTCAAAGTTAGGTGGCTCTTCCGCTCTGATGCTTTTATACTATTCCTTTTGGGGGACCATGACAAGTGGAAGTACTGCGCATGTGCGCTGCAGGAATCGGATGCATCAAACCAGCAATTCTAATGCTCGAAGGGTTAATCATGTGGACAAAGCCAACCTCATGTTTTAGGAAACCCTGGACAAAATGGCCCCTGATGTGCTTCGGCAGACTTACCTGGTAGTAGTGGTAGACAGCAACAGGCACTAGCAGCACTCTGAGCACTGTTGGGTAGATGGGTTTAGCCACCATTTAAACTTTCCACAGTGCTCCGTGTGTAGAATTGCTCCTGGACATTGTGGGACATTTAAATGGTGGTTTGACCCAGCTGACTGGTCCTGCTTAGAAGCCCAGGCTAGGAAGGGGTGCCAGGCCACACCTTAGAGATGGGCCCCAGTATCCCAGGTGCTGACGCCAGCCCTGCACATGGGCATGATTTTAACCTTTGGGACATATGAGTTAACACATGCTGTTTCTACTATATTACTGAGTATGGCCTTTTTTCCAAACCAGTAGGACTGGCAGATAGTTTTTTAAGTTTATTTCTCACTAACATGACAAGCATGGCACAAGAGGAAAGTTCCATTAGTAATAGCAAGATGCCCAAGGCTTCGGTTAGCTGATTTGAAACATTTGCTGCTAGTAAGCTGTGGGTCTAATATTATGCATGAATGACACCTTAGATTTCCACTTGACTCACTTCAAAAGACTGATGGCAGATGTCTCAGGTAAAGAAGAAAAATGGTACCGATTTTGGATAAATGCACATTACATCTTAAGGTTACACTGAGAAATGTGTCGGCTTTTTCTCCATTGCTTAAGGCTATATATTTAATCCAGCAAATAGGTCAGAGAATATATACCAGAACGTTAAACATTAAAAAAAGGAAACAGAGAGAATATGAAGAAGCCATGTATCACAGGGGATAGAAACTTGTCTCATGACCCAGTTACAATAGGTCATGAGAGTGGGTGCTCCTGACTATAGATTAGATATCCCATCCCCACCATGCTAAAATGCTTCCTAATTCACCAGACTCAATAAATGGTTTGCAAGAGATGAACAGTAAACAGAAAAGCAAGTTCTGTATGACCCATCAATACTACATGAACACCCACAACGATTGTCAACTCTCTTGGGCCCCTAGTACAGATATTAGATATTGCAGCCATATGCCCCCAGCAGACCCTGTGTCTGAACTTAACAGCTTAGTCTGAAACAATAAGGGCAATGGAAGGCTCTTTTTGTTTAGAACCTGTATATCATGCTCACATCTGAATCTCCAACTCTTGCTGTCTTCCGTAGCCTTCATTTGGAGGATCACAGTGTAGAGACAGCTGCATTTTGCATAGCTGATTCAAGAACTAGAGCCTGGATTCTGCTTGAGTACATCCAGTCTCAGAAATACATGCTGCATGGATGTAGTTTGAGTCAGATTCTTTCTTTCTTTCTTTGCCCACCAGCTTGGGGCTGCTAACAGAAATAAAGCTACACGCGCGCATTGCTGCCATCAACCAAGATGGTGGCAGAGGCTTCAGCCCCTTAGGGAAACCTTGGCCACCATCTTGATTGACGGCAAACCTGAACGAAAAAAAGTGGAAAGGTAGGGAGAAGAGGGCCCCAAACACCAACCAGCCTAGGGGCCCTCCTCAGCTTAATCCGGCCCTGCACGTCCTCCCTCCTCTTTCTCTGGGGCCTTTTTCACTGCCGGTTTAAAACAAATCTTGTTTTTCCTAAATGAAGGAATTCACACTCTCTAAGCAGGCCAGACACTCATTCTGCATAGGAATTTGTAACCTTTTAAAGTTTGTCATCTTCTAGAATGTAGGAAAGGATTTCCCACCCCCTTCTATCTCCCTGTGTCACCTGTCGTATTCCACACATACCTAGACTATGAGGAAAAGAGGGAGGTTTTAGCTTATTCAGGCAGTAGTTCTTCTTCTTCTTCTTCTTCTTCTTCTTCTTCTTCATCATCATCATCATCATGTTGTAAGGTAAAAAACTTCCTTTGCTGAATGCATTTGAGCAGAGCTTAGGAGTTCTGGAGGAAAATTCTGGTGTTGACTGCACCAGACAGACATTCTTAGGCACATTCGTGTGCATTTCACTCTGCCACATGCACAACACACACACACACACACACACACACACTGCCTTGAATATATTTTTTCTTTCTCTTTTCCTCCTCCTCCCTTACTTCTAGCTTTGGGCTGGAACAAAATCACACATCTTCCCCCTCTTCCCTTTTTGCTGCTGGGTTGCAATTGAGATCCTTGTTAATGCCTTCTCCAACAACAACAGACTTCCCTAGGAGCCAATCAGAATGAAAGGAGAGTTTGTTAGCTACTGAGAAGAGTCCTCGCAGTGGCTAACTCACCTCCTTTCACTGATTGGCTCCAATCAGCAGGAAAGGACAAGGAAGTATGTTAGAATACTCTTGTCAGTGGACAACACACTCCCCTTTAATGCTGATTGGCTTATAGGACATAAAGACCCTGCTGGGACCTGGCTCCCAAAAAAGTAAAGGTCTAAGAGCCCCCACAAGACCCTGGACAACTACAGCCCTGTATATAAGCATCCACTTGGGGCTACCCAAACCATGCAGAATATTGTTTGGCAACAGCACTATTGCCACTATAAGGCCAACCTTAACTGATGCTTTTTGTACTGAGTTAGACTGGGAAAATGAACTAGTATTTTAACCTATTAGATCTGGGTTGAGAACCTATGGCCATCCAGATGTCACTGGTTTGCAACTCTCATCATTCCATTCTGACCATTGCCCATAGTGGATGGGACTGAGGAGAGCTGGAGCCAAACAACATCTGGAGAACCACTTCCTGGCAGCAGACAACATGCTACAGCCGTCTTCATGCCACCCGGAATACTCAGCAGACATCAATTCCTTCTGCCTGTAACATAACTGCTACTATGTTGTATCAAGTGAAAAGATATGACCATCTTTTGTATAACCTGATTGCCTGTGATAGACAGTTGGTATTTCTAGACTTATCAAGAGATGCTTGCTTTCAATAGCTTCTGTAAATAAGCATTTATTTATTTACAGTATTTCTGTGTCATCCCATAGCCAAAGTTCTCTGGGTGACCCATCACAACATAGACTAAGCAATGAACATAAGACCATAAGAAACGCCTGCTGGATCTGGCCCATGGCCCATGGAGTTCAGCATCCTGTTCTCACAGGGGCCAAATGAAAAGAAACCCAGAGAGGTCTTTAAACTGTTTAAAAGGTTCAAACCTCAAAATCCAATGAAAAAGCGCTGAGTAGATATGACACCCCCAACATTTTATTTATTTTATTGTTTATTTGTTATTAAATTGATACCCCAACCTTCCTCCCTAAAGGAGCCCAGAGTGGCAAACAACAAGTGATAAAAGCAACAACTACAACCAAGCATCTTAAAAAACATCTGAAAAACAAGTTCAATACAGATGCAGACTGGGGTAAAGTATCTACTGAAAACATGTTCCAGTGCGGGCAGAATAATGCTGTTTGGGAAATGGAAGACAGTGTCAGGACCCTCAGCCTGAGCAGCAGCTGTTAGGCTCCGATTCAGATGAGGAATGGCCATCCAGGCCCTTTGGACCTGCAGCACCAGAGACAGAGAAATCAGCATGGAAAGACACACTCTTCAGTAGACAAGTCCTAAGAAAAAAGAAGCATTTAGTTGGATTTTTGTTGTTTGCTATGAATGTTTCTTTCTAGAGGGGATTTGCATAATAGTAGCTGATGGCCTCATGCTCTGTGTTTTCCAAAGTGGCTTTTCAGATTGTGCCTTTTAAGGTTTTTTTAATTAGCTGTGTAGGTGGCAACTCATTCATTTCTTTTTAGATGGAGAAGTCTTCAGTCACTGCAAATTTCTTCCGGAATTACAACAAGGTACCCTAGTGGGCTGTTGCATATGTGCAGTGTTATGAAAGGCAAGCTTACAATAAAAGTAAATGATTCTTTTGACAGTCCTTTCAAAGAGAAGATTTTCTATCTACCCATTTTATGAAGTAAACCCACTGCCAATAAATAGTAAGTCCTTGTTTCTGAAAATTTCAATCACTTCTTGATTGGTGCTTTATCAGGCAAAATTATGCCAACATACCGTTTTGTAAATACTTTTTAAAAAGACAGCCACTAAGGGTGTTTTTACACAGGAAGCTAGACGTAGCTCCTGCTTTGATTGGGCTTGAGATGAGAATGTATATTCTACATTCGCCAGAATGCTCAATTGCATGGCAAATGCCTCTTCTCGATCCCCCCATTTTACAATTTTCAGTCCTAACGCACGAGAGACTCAAGGGTGATTTAAAACTCATGTGTGAAAAACCTCTTTTATAATTGAAGCCACTCAGTTGTTTTGGAAATGTGATCTCTGATGTGTCCACAAATGTGCTCCACCACAATGGCTGTCCCAGTTGTTCCCTTTGTTCAAATGGGCCTGTCATGTCCATTGAAATGAATGGGGAAGCGTGATGGACAAGAGCTTTGTGCGTGCATCTAAGCAAACCCAAGGACTTCAGTTGGGGTATTAGAATGCATTCTCATTCCACTATTTTCTTCTGATAACACCCCCTCCCCAGTTGAACAGATGCTTTTTATCATGTCTCTACATATTACTAGATATTCAGCAGATACATGAAATGCATGAGCATTTAAACTAATCAGCTCACATAATTGCAGTGCAGGATAATTCCATCGCAGTATGAAGTCAGGTATCACAAGAATCACTAATGAAATTATTTATTTATTATTTATTTATTAGTGATATTTATTAGTCGCTTTTTTCCAAAATGAAACTCAAAGGGACTTACAAAAAAAAAATCTCAAAAACATATACAGATAACAGTACAAAAGCATACCAAGCAAAACTCAGTGCAATAAGTAGAACAATACGATAAAAATCACAATACACAATACAACTCAAATACAGGTTTTCTACTACCCCCTCCTGTCCCCAAAACTCAGAACCTACTAGTTCAGCCATCATAGCCAAGAACCTCCCGCCCAGCTTAGGCTACAGGAAGCCCCACTTCAGGTATGTGTGGTGGCAGAAGCCACCTCGGAAACAAACAGGACTCTACTGCATTGGAGATGGAGGCAGGGCGCCTCCACATGCCAAGCAGGGGGTCTCCATGGATGCAGGAAGGCCATGGGGCAACCCAGCAGCAGCCCCACTGGTGTGGGTCCAGAGGTGCGACTTCAGGTAGGAGCTCTTGATGTAGATCTTCTTGCAGCTGATGTAAGAGCAGACGTAGATGGCAGTCCATTTGGGAGGCCAGAAACGGCGTGAGGAAATGAGGAAAAATATATAATTCTGTTTGTTGCAATTTTATCACTTACAAATCTTGGTCAGAAAATTTTGGAGGGTTGTTTTGTTGAAGAAAACTGCCATGCATTTGATAGGTCTGTTTATGAGATTCACACTTCCATACACAGACAAACACAATATATAATGTATCTTAATATATCTGCATTCTTGTGATACTTCAACATTTTTGGATTCCCAGATTTTGGGGACATCCCAAGCATTTTCTCATATTTGTGTTCACCTCTGTTGAAACCCTCCTGATGTCTCTGCTGGAAACTTAAAAGAAGAAGAAAGTACAAAGTACTTTTACAAAGTAGGTGGCTTGAAAAGACTAAAAATAATGAAGCAGTAAAATTTAAAATACCATTAGTATTGAACAGTAGCTGACATAACCCCTCTCTTTCTTTGACTGGAAAAATAACAGCAGCAGCAAGGAGTATGTTGCTTCTTAGACAAGTGATTCAAGGTGGATTAAGATATTAGAGAGAAGCAACGAAAGTAGGGATTATGTGTGATTTTTCTACTCCAATGCAAAAATTACATATTTGCAGATGCGGCTAAAGGTCCTCAACAGGCTAGAGGATTAAGAATACAAATGTACAAAAGAAATGATGAGTGAAGTCACAAGCTGATGTGTAGATAAGTCAATTGCACATGTGATGCACAACAATGATTCGGTTCCTGCTTAGAGAGATGTTGCTCCTATTGAATAGGGAACCTGGTGTGTAAATAAATCAATTGCAGACAATAACACAATGCACAACAATGATTTGAATCTGCATTGTAAAAAAGACATATTGCTTTTGCATGGGAGCAAGCAGAAATTTCCATGGAAATAAAAGGACAGATTTCATGCATCTTCAGGTAAAAGAGGGTATGGGAGCAACTCACACAACTTTTTTCACCATGTCATTGTAATGACCAAAGGGGGAAATTGTGCATTGGGAACGTGTGTGCATTGCAATGACCTCTTCCAATATTATTCTAAAGTGTGAAGAGTTGATGTGTATCAGCTGCACATTTGTGAATCTCTCATGCACTTGCTTTTTGTTACCTGTTCATGTGAAAGCTATATTATTCTACTTGTTTTCTAGTCAAACAAAAGGAAGGATTGACAGCCTGTTATTTCTATTACCCGTGCTTTTGGTCTAATGGCATCACATCAACAGTATAGGAACCTCTCATCCAGAGGATGCCTAATATATTTAGAAGTGGATTCCATTTTAGAGCAAAGATATATTTTTCTTCATTCCAGCAACATAAAGTGAATGGAAATATAACTCATTTTCTTATCAGAACAGAATAAACATTTTAACAAACACCTAAGAACCAGGCCGGTAAATTTAACTTTCAAAAGAAATACTTCCACAGCAAGTGTTCAAGTAAAACAACGCCCCCCCACCACAATTTTTCACATTGTAAGGTGGCCTGGTTCGTATGTAATGGCAAGCCAGACTCTGGCTTATGTTAACACACAGGTTCTGATGGACACGTGTATTGGGGACTCTTGTGGACCTTTAAACTGCTTTTTAAGAATGTGTTTTTAAATTTGTATATTTGTTTTTAATGTTTTTAATTGTTGTAAACCGCCCAGAGAGCTTCGGCTATGGGGTGGTATACAAATGCAATAAATAAATAAATAAATATCCTCCACATGATCCCTAAAGCATGCTATCCAACAGGATCTTTAGCTAGAGTCGAAACAGAGTACTGCCTCGGGTATGTATCTGACCCCCCCCCCCAAGCTAGAAAAGATACACCCACACAAAACTATGGAAAAAGAAGGAATTTATTATAAAAAATTAAAAGTAATTTTAACAATAAAGCACAACATACTTTTACAGTACTGGGCACACATAAAACAATATTCTAATAGAACCACACTTCTACACTTGAAGGAATAAGAGTTCCTACACTAGCAGTGAGAAGATATAGTTTTTAATTTAATTTAATGTATTCATTATTAAATTTATATCCCACCTTTCCTCCCAAAGGGAGTCCAGGGCAGCAAGTTGCAAAGTTATCTCTCCTTGCACTGGCTGAAGCACTCCTGAGCGCTGGGTGTGTATGTAGAGGGGATGAAGGTGCTGGAGACCCAGGTGATCAGTACTCAGGCATTTTGCGGGAAGGTTATACAATATCCACTCTTTATTGCGCATTCATTCTGATTTGTCAGGAGGTTACACAAGCAACTGTGATCCCACACTAAAAAGTCCAAATATTTGTAAGTAGGTTTGTTGTACTAGAACACAACATCCACTTTAATTACCCCACCTGAATTTGTCGGTATGCAATTAAATCTCACCTGCAAAATAGTGACAGTCTGGAAGTACCCCAACTTATTTTTTAGGGTTACACCATAGCTTAGAATCAGCAACTGAGCTTAGAAATTGAATGATGCAGTTCATTTGAGAAAGGAAGATATCCCTTTAGACCCTGAGGATCTAAAGTGTAGCTAGGGAAGGCTGGCCCTACCATTAGGTGGAGTGAGGCAAAGATACAAAGGGATGGAGAGGGATAATGAGGTGTTAAAGGACAGAGCATTTTGTACTATGTGGCCTGCAGTTACCACTGTTGAAATAAGATTCAGCTGCCAGTTTGGCTGGTTTCTGTATGTGAAATTGGGGGGGGGGGATTTTGTCATTTTCTCTGGGCAGCAAAATGCTTTGGGCTAGCCCTGAGTGTAACAGTTGTACATGCTTCTTCCAAACAAAATCTACACCGTCTTCTAAATTTGTTTCTGCTTCAGTGTCTCGTAGCTGTAATTTGGTGGCTTGCTCATGAATCATCATATTGCCATGACAGCTGTTTTGCATGTTAGAGGTCTTCATGTACAAGGCATCTTGTGCATATGTTTCAAAACTAGAACCTTCTCAGAGAATTTCATCTTTAATTCATTTGACTAATTTTGTGTCATTGAAGCAATACAGGTATGGATATAAAACTCATTTCTGTGCATTTTCATTGAGGAATATGTGTGTGTGTGTGTGTGTGAACGTAATTGTGATTAACCAAACAGAGGTTTTTATTGTATTAACAAAACGTTTCAGCTTCCGCCTTCATCAGCTGCTAACATACAAATGCTGTTACCAAGGTGGCAGTTATAGAGCTTTGAGGATGGAATGCTCAGAGGGGCTTCATTTGCAGAAGCTAAGTAGTGGTGGTACTGTCCTCCAGGTTCAGGCCATGTGGTGCCAATGTGTCCAGAGAGTAAATCCAAAAGTTCTCCCTTTTGGTCAGTGCTGCTGGATCTGCTAGCATCTCTATCACTGTAATGGAAAAGTCCAACAGGCTGTGACCCTCGATGTTAAAATGCTTTGCAACTGGTTGCTCTACCTTTTTTGTCAAGATTGCCGACTTGTGGTTCCTGAAGCATGTGCGTAGGTCAGTTGTGGTCTTTCCTACGTATTGGATATGACATCCTGGTCTTTTGCACTCAATGATGTAAACTATATTGCAGGACCTGCAGGTGATGTTCTGTTTGATGTAATATGTCCTGCCTGTCCTAGTGCTTGTAAAAGTGGCTGTCTCCCTGAGATACACACAGGTGATACAGCGTTTGGAGTGACAAGGATGAGACCCTGGATTGGTGATAGATGGCTTAAGCACAGCTCTCACCAACAGTCTGCGCAAATTAGGAGGTTGGCGAAATGCTACAACAGGAGGCCTGCTGATGGCTCTAGCAAGATGTTCAGAGTTTGCCAGCAATGGGTAGCTCTCCTTGATTGCTCGGTGATAGTTAGGAGATGCTGGATGGAAATCTACCACAAACGGAATCCGTTGCTCTCTGCTCTTTGACCCCTCAGTATGATGGAGGAGGTTTTCTCTGGACAGAATGGAGGCTCGGTGGATGTTGCAATTCATAATACGTGGAGAATATCCTCTTAGAAGAAGGTGTTCTTTAAGTTCACTGATCCTTCTCTGGTATTTATCTTCAGTGTTGCAAATAAGTTTGATTCTCAGAGCTAAGCTATACACAATGTTCTTCTTTATATGCCTAGGATGGCAGGATTTCCAGTTTAAATAGGTGTAGGCATCACTGGGTTTGCTGTAGAGATCAGTGGCTATTTTGTTGCTTTCAGTGGTGAGAAGGACATCCAGAAAAGGGATGTGCGGACTGTCATTTGTACTATTAAATGTAAACTTAATAGAGGGATGGATAGAGTTGATGTAATTTTTAAATTGTTCCAAACTCACTTTACCATTTATATATATATATAATTTTTTTAAAAAGAGAAAATTTAATTCAATTAAGCTATGTAATTATATGAGAACCATTGTACATTACAAAGTTAAAGCGTTATACATAGGATGCCAAACAGCATTGGTACCACTTAGGGCTACGCTAGATGTGATGTCACACGGAAACCCAAAGACTGGAACTCTTTTTGTTTTACCAGAAACAAAAGCAACCCTACAGGGCAATTCCAGATTGGAACCACGGTGAGGGGGTTAACAGTTTTCCTTCTGTGCCATTTCCCCACTACAATATCCTCCCTCTGAAACAGCTGTTTTCCCGAACTGTATGCTTATGGGCATACAGGACTGTGTTCATCAGTTTTTTCAGTCAGGGCAAATAGCATTTTGTGGGGGGAATGATTTTCAGGAGGAGTCTGTGGGGCCAGTGCCCCTCCAGCCCAAGGACATGGCACTGGCATCTTTGGAGGACTTCATTGCAGATGATGACCCTGTGAGACCAGTGACTCCCCCACTCCACTGCAGTAGGAGACTAATGGAGAAGGCTGGGCTTCTTATATTAAAGCAACACCTGGCAGTGTGGCAGGGACAAACAATGAGGACGCTGCTGCTGGTGCTGCTACGTACTACTCCTCCTCTATGGAAAAGGGCCATTGCTCAGCGGTAGAGCATCTGCACTGCATGCATACAGCCCCAGGTTCAATTCCCAGCATATCCAGATAGGGCCAGAAGAGGTTCCTTCTCTGAAAACCTGGAGAGCTCCTGCTAATCAGTGTAGATAATACTGTAAGAAACGTGGTTTTCCTTAAGGGAAAAACCCCCTATGAGACCCCAAAATGAGTCCTGAAACCCTGGGCCATGAAGTGAATGTCCACCATCCCTGTCATGATCCATAACAAAGATGAAATCTTCTTTTGCCCAATACTTGTTGTTTATCATTATGTATTGGGGCAATGAATGTGTATCATTCTTAACATAAAAATACAAATAATTTTAATACCATGATTATTTCTAATATTATCCTAAAGTACCCCTTTAACTATAAGAGAGTAATCTAAATACTCCATTTTACCTTATTTCTTAGTAAAGCAAAGGAGAGAATTCCCCTGGAGTGAAATTCTCACATAAATAACCAGACACTGTTTTGCCATGACATTTACATGTACCCCCCTTTTCCTGGCAAAACAATATGAGCATAAGAGTCCATTGAATGGGTAACATCAGTCTAGGTCCACTGGTCCAGGCAGTTGGCCACCTGCCACATCCATCGGACCAGACACAATGATTCCCCCCCCTACAAAGGACTCCAATATTTAACACTTATTATTATCAAACTTAAAACCCACACTGATTTTATAATTATATTGCCCCTTATTCTATAACATTGTCATAAACAGGCACTTCCTCTTGGCTCTATAGATAGAAATCCATCTGTGTTAGCACAGAAGCAGTTCCTTTGTGGGCAGTTTTTAAAGAGTTGGTCTTTTCAGCCTGTGCTAGAACAATTTATCAAACTACTAGTTTCTCCATATTAAATATTAAAAAGTAGAGGTTCTGTTTTAGATGCTTTCTCCTAAGCCAAATGTCAGGCTGTAGTAAAAAACAAAACAAAAACAAAGCACGCATGTGAACCTTCCCCTGAGCGACCTGCTCAGCTGGGAAAGTCCCTGCCACTCATTTGAGAGAGAGACTGAAATGAAGTAGTCTCTTCAACTGGATGTTACCCTAAAAGTCTATTCAGATCTGGACTTTCCAGATGACCGTTGGACTGGATTTCAAGGAAACTGGCACAGCTGAAAGTCCACTTCAGTAGATGCCCAGGTGTGAAGTTTCTGGCTCTTCAAAAGAACAATAGACTCGTGGAGAAGTCTCCACCAAAGGACTGGCAGGACCAATAATCCAGACTATGTAATATAAAACGGTAGGAATACCTTTTAGTTTCTTAAATATCTCTTCTTACTTTTCATAAACTAACATTAATATGATTTTTATCATATCAAATGATTAAAGTATACACATGTGCCAATTCTGTATACAGAATTTCTCAGTGTTTTTCATCTATTTGTCTTAAAATTGTGTTTGATTTAACAGTATTTATGACACTATTTCCTAATTAAATCAGTCAAATTCATTTATTTCATTCTCCTTATATGTAATTATTATAGTCATGATTCCCTTTTCTCTTCTCATGACCTTGTTCACTTTCCTCGGAATATGTACTTATAATCAAATACTGCCTATCCCAATTATTTTTAATCTTGAGTGAGTATCCCCACTCAGGCACTACTTCATAACTACTAAGAAACATTCCAAGTTTTCCTAAGAACCTGAATGTTTATACATAAATCCTTACTCATTAGACAACAAAGGGGTAGGATAGAGTAATTTCCCTCAAAAGGGATATACATGTAAAATCATATGGCAGTTCCAAATTTTTAAAGTAATTGGTCCTACACTAATAACCCAAATAAAATGTATATTCATCCTATAACTTATCAGAAATTTAATAGGCTCTCTTCTAATTTAGGGGGACCTAGTTGTCAAAACTGGAAAACCAAGTCCTACCTTTCAAAGCCATTTTAATGATTTTAATTCTAAATCAAAGATTCTTTCTTCTGGGAACTACTGCTTTTTGCTTTAAGTGCTTATATGAGTATGCCACAAAGACAAGAATTCTACTGGAAACATGCCATATTTCTCATACATTTTGGACATTTTACTTTCTTATTTTCTGCTACAAAAGTGACAAGTGGGTAAAACTGACCACCTTTATACACATTTTACTTCTTTTTGCTCTCAATTTATTTTTCTCCACAACAAATCCTTGGTAATGTTTGGGATCTCCTTACAAAATCCAGAGGATGGTTTGTGGGGTTTATCTTAACTTGGGTGCATTAATTTTGGTCTGAATCCTAACTTCCTAATATGACCTCCTGCACTTGGTTCCCAGTTTCAAATTCCACTCTTTATCTAACAACTTTCTCCACCTCTCAATTAAAAACACTGGAGTGAAGGGAACAGCCTTCTCCTAAATTTTCCTTTTCTTCCTTTTCCTTATTTAATTCGTTTTCTGTGGTTGTGGACATTACCTGTCCCACACCACCCTTTCTAACACATGTACAATGTCCAGACCACAATTCTCACCCTTATTGGATCCTTAAATTAATGGCCTTGACTTAACTTCACAACATTGTCCATCTCTTTTGTCACATCCTTAATTCCCAACACCAACAACACCAAATGATTATTCAAACCTAATTTTCTAATTGTTTTATTTCCTGTTTGATGAAACTGGGGACAATTTCTATACTAATATATTAATTGTGATTGGTTCTGACTGTAAGGCAGTTTCTCTTGCCTTTTCATTAACTAACTTGTTTAGTTACTGTATAAACACCCATACATCCATAACTTGTATCCCCCAGTGACTTCCTTTGTGTAGAATAGTCATTAATATTGGGTCTTGTATCAGGCTCTGTTTGAGTTGTTGCAACTTTACTGGAAGTTGATGAGGGGCCAGAGGGAGCTATGGATGGACTGAGGGAGACCATCAATTTATCCAAATTAATCAGGTCTACTCCAGGCAGTTCCCTCAGTTCTATATTTCCTGAATAGGGTAGAGGGTCCCAGGGAGGACTTTTAGATTTCTCTACCTCCCTTGTCTTTTTAGTTGGTTTATTAGTTCTATCCTGGTTCTTTCTGAATCTTAAAGAATAACAGTTCTCACTAACATTTCCCACTCAACATGATGCATAATCTGATTCTTCCTGTGGGAATGGTTCTTTATTATTCACATAGACATTTTAAATGTATACAAAGCCAAGCCTCAAAGGCTCCAAATTTGGGCCAAAATATGGCTGGAGGTTGTAAGGGCTGGCTTGGCCATTCAAAACAACAATATCTGATCATCTTTTCCTTGTCCTTATCCTTTGTACTTGGGACTGGACTTTTGGGAAAGACTTTCTTAGAACTCTTACTCTCCATTTTATTCATTAATCAGATCTTCTTTCACTCTTTCCTTTCGCTTTGTGTTTAGAACACATCTCAGTCACTCTCATTCAGATCTGACACACACTCACACTTTTAAGGCTAGTACCTTCCTCCTCCTGTTTTTCACACAAGAAGACAAGGTCCAGCCCGGGACTTTATCCCCACTCTTCCTGTCTCACACACAGGACAGTAAGGTCCAGTCCTTAACCAAGGTCAGGGAGACTCTAACTCCTCACACCTTGACTCTTTCCCAGGTCAAGGAGACTCTAACTCCTCACACCTGGACCACCAAAGTCAGGGAGACTCTAACTCCTCACACTTTGGTTTACCAAGGGACTTCCACCCTTTTTCTACTAAGGTATCACGTTTTGATCCCAGAAACGTAGCTCCCAAGGAGTTTAAACCCCCTGGGCCTTCAGAAGGGACTCCCACCCCTCTTACCTTGTAGTCTGACCATCAAGGTAATACTTGCACCATTCCCAGTGGTTTTCTTACCTTGATCCGTGCATGGAGTTGCCTGGTCACTTCCACGCGTGTCTAGGCGGTGTGCCTACCGTTCCAGGCCTTTTTCCTTCCAAGGGACTCACACCCAAGGAATTTCCCCCTGATTCACAATGTCTGGTCTATCAAATTATGCCCTGGGATGTTTTGTCAGTGGAGTAGTCGGACAGTCCTTTCGTCCCCCAGGACCATTGAAAAGGTCAACGGGACGCGTCTTCCTATAGGGCAGTCAGGACCCCCAGTCACTCCAAAAATAAGGTTATCCCGGACAAGCCCCCATCTGTAAGAAACGTGGTTTTCCTTAAGGGAAAAACCCCCTATGAGACCCCAAAATGGTCCCCTGTGGAAGACCCATGACAGAGACAATTGTGAAGCAGTTTCAAAGCTTTATTTCATTCTTGCAAGAGCTGGTGTCTACCAGAAGGCGGACACACCCAACCTGACATCGGTACAAACTTTTATCCCCTAGCCCGACGCTATGGTTTCCTCCCCTGCCTCCTCATTGGACAGAGTACTACAGGGTTCACAACCTATTTGAGATGCCTAATCATGTCACATGAAACTCCTCCCCTGTTTACATCTCCCATTCCTCAAGTTTAGGCTACCCCATACTCTTATTTATTATTCTCCATATAAGGTATATTGCTCCCCTCCCCTCCTCATTAACTAAGCATAAAAACTCCCTTTACATCAAGCAAAGCAATGAAGGACTAAAAACATCAGCTGAATTAGTCAAGTGTAAATCCCCTTTCTATTTTGAAGTGGAACTTGACCACAAACTGTCTGTTCTGGCTGCTTTTATTTGAACTTCAGACAGATGTCCTATTCTAAGAAAAAGCCCCTTTTTTCTCTACTTATGTTAACTCTAGTCTCTTTAGAATATGTATTACAAGCAGTCTATCAATTTATTAACCACTTATTCTTAACAATAAAATCACATATTTTATTTATCCTTAGAATATTCTGAAAAAGCAACACAATATATACACTTCTCACAATACTAAGCTAGATGGACCAGTGGATCTGACTCAGTATACGGCAGCTTCCTATGTTCCTATAGGGCTCAGTCATACTTTGTTTCTTGTTTCTTGTGTTCCTAGAACCCAGCATAAACCCTGCTTTGCTTTGCATCCAGCCTGGGCCTTACTGCACAACAGAGCAGGACAGACAGGGGAGAACAAGGAGAGGGTTGTAGGCAGTGGAGGCTAGTCCATTAGGGCTACTGGGGTACATCCCTCCCAAGGAAAAGATCAAACTTTTTTTTTAAAAAAAAGATCCCCTCCCCAAAGCCACACAGATATGTTATACTTCTATGCACTTCCACAGGCTTGGGGAGGCATTTCTCTCAGTCTCCTGTTCTCTAAACAATCAGGTCTCTGCACCACTCGGTTAATCTTAATCCAAAAGTATAGCTATGGAACTTCATCTCCTGGGATACACATGTAGCCCATCATTATTTTTATTTTAGGTGGGTCCTAAAGACATATTTTTCAAATTTGCACGTGGTTAGGAAGTTTGTGTGATTTTCAGTCTGCTCTTATTTCTGTTGGTGCAATATCTGTATCTGATGAGGCAGGCTTGTTTTCATGTGGTTCTTTTTATTTATTTATTTATTTATTAATTCAATTTATATACCGCCCCATAGCCGAAGCTCCCTGGGCGGCTCACAACAAGTAAAACATCTGATATACAATTAAAACCACATATCAAGCAATTTAAACATACATTAATGATATCAAAAATTAAAGCATATGTATATACTTACAAATGCATATCAAATATTAAAAGCTGAAATACTAAAATACTAAAATGCTAAAAAGCTAAAAAACTAAAACTAAAATGCCTGGGAGAAGAGGAAGGTTTTTACCTGGCGCCGAAAAGATAGTAATTTTTATTTTTATGCTGTGATTTTAACATAAAAATGAATGGTTTTAATGACTGTATTGTGTTTATTGTATTTTTCCCAGAGCTTGGAAAAGTTACTTTTTTGAACTACAACTCCCATCAGCCTCAGCCAGCATGGCCACTGGATTGGGCTGATGGGAGTTGTAGTTCAAAAAAGTAACTTTTCCAAGCTCTGGTTTTTCCTTATAATTTTGACTGTGAACCGTTCTGAAAAGTGGCATAAAAATATTTTAAATAGTGCCTTTTGTTGTTGGCATATGCCTTCAAGTCAATTATGACTTATGGCGACCCCTATGAATCTTTTTGATATATTCATAGGGTTTTCACGGTAAGAGGTATTCAGAGGTGGTTTACCATTGCCTTTCTCTAAGCCCACAGCAGCTGGTATTCCCAGGCAGTCTCCCATCCAAGTACTAACTAGGCCTGACCTTGCTTAGCTTCTGAGATCAGTCAAGATCGGGTGAGTGCAGAGTAGTATGGCCATAGGCAAATAATGCCTTACAAGATAGGGAAAAGGAGAATGTTGCTTTGAAACCTTTACAAACTCTAGCCACGGTGACACATCGTTTGAAAAACTAGTTAGAATATTCTCTAGAACAGTGGTTCCCAAACCTTTTCCCCACGGACCACTTGAAAATTGCTGATGGTCTTGGCAGACCATTTAATGATTTTTCTGCCTGTTGTAGCAATTGTAATGTGCTGTGCTAGATACTGTATGATTTTTAATTGTATTTTTACAGACACGCTGCAGACCACCAGAATGACGCTCAAGGACCACAGTTTGGGAATCCCTGCTCTAAAATGAAAAGCTTCAATAATATTTGCTAGTTCTGACCTTGTTTAGAGGTTTGGGGAGTACATAGGAGTATTCTTGACCTTACATTGATGTTATAAATTATGGTTTTGCTTTTTAAAGTTAGTTCTTCTAAAACCAAAACTTTCATTGCACTGCACATTTGAGTTATCTGTTCTACAAGTTGCTGAGCTGACTATCATAGGAAATAATCATGTTCATTAATAGGTTTAGGCTGCAATCCTAACCGCATTTAGCTTGGAGTAAGCCCCATTGAATTCAATACAACTTGCTTCCAGTGGGACCTACTTCTGAGTAGACATGGCTAGACATGCAGCCCAATATACTACTTAAACACTGTTTTAAGTGCTGGCTAACCTGTAGTTTAAAGGTAACCAGAAATGACCTTTAGTAAAATAAGTAAGCTGGAATTCTAATTCACTTCTTTTAAAAACAGAAATGGTCCATGTTTTCTTGTCACATCTCTAAGGAGCAAACCAAGCAGGTAAAAACTATTAGAAGAGGCAAGGACTACCACCACCTGCTTTTACACTGCAGAGGAAATACTCTCAGGGGTGAGCTAAAGAGGAAGTTCAATTATATTTCCCCAAAAAAGAAACAAACCAAACTGCAAATGGCTTTTAGGTGCAGCAAGATGCCTCAAGGAGATAAAAAGCTTGGTTTTCAAGTTTTCTCCTGAAGCGCATTATTCAACCTGCACAGTCGAGCACTAGCAAATAGATGCCTCTTCTTAGAATCCCTCTAATCAAAGCCCTGCAGCTCAAGGCAATAGAAATGTAGAAACGTGAAAAGCCTACTTTCTCATGACCTTCTTTTTTTAAAGAAACACTTTTGGGGGGATTTGTAACGAGTGTCTAGTGGGCTTCCTTAGGAAGCAAATGCCATAGCAGTGGGACATCTGTTGAAAAAGTCCTGCTCCTCAATGCCTCCCTGAGTGGCTGTGGTGGTGGGGAAGCAGGATCAAGGTTTTTCTTAAAGGACAAGGAGATTCATCTGGGAAGAGGTACTGGCCAAAGTATGTTCAGGTGGGGCTACATAGAGTATTATGGGGCAGATCAGGCAACCTGAATTGTGCATAGAAGCTGCCAACTGGAAGCCACTGCCATTGAAGCGCAACCAGTGTAGGCCTTATCTCCTCTCTGCTCCCATCAGGAACCAGGGTGCTACGTTCTGTAAACAGCTGAACCTGAGCTGAACAAATAAATGACAACCTAAAGCCAGAATGATATAACTTAGAGCCAGACTAATAAAATGTATTTGTACCTATTGTCAATTCTGAACTGTTTTTAAGGACTTGCCCACATTGAAAACATTGGAATGGACACTCCTTAAGTTTTGCATGGCAATCATACTGATCAGGACCAATGTCAGGAATTAGCATTGTAGGGTAGTAGCTGTGGTCTACTCCTAGTAGGGGCTCTAGTAGTGCTTTTCCCCCTTGTTGTTGCTGCATAGTCACCTGAACAAATGATCTCTGAACAAATGATCAGTGAAAGAGAAGGAGCAGTTGCCTCTGCATGCCACCGCTGTGGTGTTGATTGACCCAGACTAAGAAACAAATAAATGGGTAGCAGCAACAGGGGCAATGAAGAGATAGAGGTGGGGCTGCTCACTGAAAGGTTTTCATATCGTCTGAGTAGCTAATCAAGGTGCATTGTATTCAACTAAACAGGCATCATGCTGTGGTCCAACAGCTGAGACATCTGGGATTTC
The DNA here is from genome assembly GCF_030035675.1 of Rhineura floridana. Classification (NCBI taxonomy): domain Eukaryota; kingdom Metazoa; phylum Chordata; class Lepidosauria; order Squamata; family Rhineuridae; genus Rhineura; species Rhineura floridana. Next base: position 5,436,096 of record NC_084489.1, on the reverse strand, counting down.
TTTGGCAAACAAAGGCTAATGTGGTTGAACTGAGATCCGGGTACACACTGGACTGCACTGACTCTAATGACCTCTGCTAAGGGCTGAAGTTCTATCTGTACATGTAATCATAGACTACTCTAGCATAGCTGGCTAGTAGGTATTGTGAGAAAGTACATTAAGAGCCTGAGATGTCATAGCCAGAAATGTGCACCACTACCTCCTCCATCCCAACATGGAACAAATCTTATTCAAATTCTTCTCCCTTCTTTTGATTTTCCTACAGATATTTAGTGCAAGCAGGATTGGCCAAAGTAACTTTGGATTTCAGTTAAAGTAAAACTGGGCAGCAACGTCAGAGAGGAAAAGGCCAGGAGTTCATACGGCCAGTAACTACTAGAAAGTTCTCAGTTGGAGCAGAATGTTCCTCACCTTCCCAGGGGTTACTTATAAACCTGTGGACCCTAAGGGGCAAGAGAAGAGAAGCGAACCCGAATCGATGCCAGCTTGTTAGGTCAACAGAATGCTTTCGAACTGGTACCCAGCCAAGAGATCCCATCCCTGCTCTAGAGAAAAAGATGCAATATAAACGTAATAAATAAATAAATGTCAGCCTGGATGTCTGGGAAATTAGTTAATATCCTTTTGACCAATTGATGTAAGTTCAGGGCAGGGTTGTGCTGCCTGTATTCATGAACCCGGTCTGGAGTCTCCTTTGCTATATGTCATTCAATCCTTGCAGTTTTTGAACTTTAAAAAGTAAAAATAAATCAACAGCTCAACCTACTGAAAACAGAATTACAGGAGGTAAGACCTACTGAGCAGCCAGTTGCAGAAGCAAAAATATATTGTCTTCTTTTGAATTTCATTTTTTTTGTCAAACAAATTATACTTCCTTTCAATTCACTCGCTCCCTTCGTATTATGCTTTGTGAATTTTAGGGAACAAAAGCCCATGTTATTTGTAAAGTTGATAGCCAATTGTCAGCCCTGGTGTTCCTGAGCTAGAACCTGACAGCTTACAAACTAAAACATTATAAAAATTCACCATACAACAATTAAGATGCTAGACACCTTAAAATACTTCATAATTTCCAAAGAGCAGTGTAATCAAAACAGACACCAGTGTTAAATCATGCAACTACCTGAATGTGCTGAAAATCAAAGGGTTTAAACAAAATACCAGAAGCCATGATGCCTGGTGAGCATCTCTAAGGAGTTCTAAAGTAGTGGAGGCACCACTGAAATAGCCCTGCTCTTTGTAGTTATAGCCTTACCAAAGTGGGTGGGTGAAGCACACCTAAGATGGAGTCATGGAAAGTTCATTAGCTTTAAAGGCTTTGAGACTAGTAGAGCAGTTCTCCTGGATCAGGCCAGTGGCCTACCTAGCTGAGCATCTTATTCTCACAGAGGCCAACCAGATGCTTGTGGGAAACCCATAAGCAGGACCTGAGTGGAATAGTGCTCTCCCCACTTGTGATTCCTAGCAGCTGGCATCCAGAGGGTTACTGCATACTTTTCATCATGTACATCCATTCACTCGTCATTGGGGCACTTGAAGCATTTTGCTTGAGTCTGGCACAAGGAAACTGGGGACTGAGCAATGGCTGTATTATTTGGAGGTGGGGTGAAGCTCAAAGTTCTTTGAAAGGTATCCCTTCTTACTATATGCACAAGTTTTATGCACATCAACCACTCAGGATTTTACTTTTATAAACTTCAGTGAAATGGGAGCTGGTGATCTCAAGTTCCACTCGCTACTGTGGGATTAGTGCAAGAAAAGTAGATCATTCCTGCCTGTCCCCGGTGGATTGAGCCAAAGGGGACTTTTTAAAAATGATCGCTTTGAACTTTTCACTGCCACAGCAGAATTATTTTGCTGGAAATACCAAAGGTCCACCTAGTGCAGCATTTCAAACAAGTCTATGGAAGTACTATAAGGATCTCTAGAACAAAGCAGAACAAAGCCCTCCAGAATGTTGCAAGTTCACAGGAGGGGGGGAACAATCTGTCAGTTTCAGCTCTGTGTTTCCCCTTTTTCTAATCTTCATTTCAGTTCTCCACATTTCTACTGCAATTCGCATTTTTTTAAAAAAAAATCCTCATGAAAATTCTTCAGCGTTTTAGTGCAGGTTTCGCCTAATAAATACATTTTTAAGCAGTTTTGAATATTGTATACTTTTTTTGCAAGCAATTTATCATAATACATTTTTGCATATTATTGTCACCAATATTTTCTGCACATTTCCCCCTAATAGATGCATTTTTGTAAACGTTGCTTGGTTGGAGAACTGCATTGCAAAATTTGAATAAGTGAGAACTTCAAAGGATGCCTTCGGTTCTCATGTTGTTTCAGAAAGTGCAAATTTGATAAATTTGGCTTTAAATGCAAGCTGAATTAATTTTCTTGCCCATCCCTAGTTCACAGGGAGGACTCCCTGGTCAGAACTCCTAAGCCTGGCCAAACCCAGACTTTGCTGAATAGATGCAAATTTGGAAACAGTACTTCCATTTTCTGCAGGCCTTCTGTCTTTCTAGGAACAGTGTAAACTTTTTGTCACAAGGTGTTCTGGGTCACAATAGTTTTCAGGGATTCACAACATATGATTTAGACCCCTTCAAAATATCTCTTCAAAGTCCAGTAGGACAAATTGATACCGTGGGCAAAAGGAGAAATTGTGATGTTGAAGAAATCTGAGCTCAGATTGCCAGGTTTCAGAGTCTGACCTGAAGAGTCAGGGCTTTAGTTTTCTTAGGAAATACACCAGGAAGGAATAAAATCTCAGGATGAGGAACCAGAATAAAAGATGCAGGCTATTTTCTATTCGGCTTGAGAACTTTTGCTACTCACTCTCCCCTCTACCCATTCCCTGGCCATGAAGATCCACCCTGATGCCAGCCTCTTCCCCTAAAGGGTCATCCAATAGGCTCAACCCTCTGATCTGCCAGACACCCCTCTTAGGACATAGGCTCTGCCTTATGCATCTCAAGGTCTGACTCTCGGGAGATTTGGTAACACTAATTAGCTCTGCTCCTGATGTCACCTGGTCCTGTCTAGGCCCTCCGTCAACGTTTGCATATACAGCATAAATGTATGTAGGGACTGAGCTAGGAACCCTGGATCTGGAACCCTGAATGTTTGGGGTTCTAAATTCTATTGAAGTCTTCAAACATACAGGCATATGTGCAAAAGCTCTGTCCCTACAAATTATTATTATTATTATTATTATTATTATTATTATTATTATTATTATTATTATTATTATTATTATTATTATTATTATTATTATTAATATTAATATTAATATTAATATTATTATATAATAATAATATAGTAGTAGTAGTAGTAGTAGTAGTAGTAGTAGTAGTAGTAGTATATTGGCCCTCCATGCTTGCCATACCAGGAACTGCTGTCAGACCCAGCCTGTGGTAGTTTTAGTTCCAGGCCTGCCTTACAAGCAGCACCATGCTGTGGGCCGTTCTCTGTATATAATTAGTCATAGTAAAGTTCTAGTTGTTGTTTAGATCCTCTGTGTGGCCTCTTCATTCATGATACTTTTCGCCAGCGACGCGGATGGGATCGACTGAGGCACACAGAGTGTTTTCTTCATGCATTAGACGCAGCCTTTCCCAACCACTGTGCCTCCAGATGTTGTTGAACCACAACTCCCATCAGCCTCCCATTGGCAATGCTGGCTGAGGCTGATGGGAGTTGTGATCCAACAACATCTGGAGGCACACTGGTTGGGAAAGGCTGCATTAGAGGCTGAAGGGAAAGAACATTTCTCCTTAGACTGGATTAGGACATCGGCTTGGGCCTTGTGGAACCCACTGCAAAGCACTCTAGGTCAGTGTGTATCCTGTGGGATATGGCCACCCAAGGGCATCTTGAAGAATTTAACCCTGAATATCCCAGCAAGTGGGAAAGTTATGCAGCCAGGCTAGAGTTTCACTTGGCAGCAAATGGCATTACAGAGTTAGGGAAGAAGCGTGCTGTGTTACTCAGTGTCTGTGGGCCAGACACCTTTGACCTAGCCCAGGCCCTCCTAGCACCAGCAAAACTTGCTAATACATCTTATCAGAATATCCTGAATGCTTTACAAGGACATTTCTCTCCAAAACTGTCTGCAATAGCACAATGTAATTCTTTCTACAAATGAAATCAGGGCCCAACAGAAAGTGTGTCACTGTATGTTGCTGAACTTAGGTGCATGGCGAAACACTGCAATTTCCCAAACCTGGAGGAGATGCTGCATGGTCGCCTGGTCTATGGGTTACATGATGAGGGCCTGCAAAAGTGTCTGTTTGCAAACGGACAGCTCATGTTCAAGACTGCACTAAAGGAAGCTCTGGCTACCAAAGCAGCAGCAGCCAGCAGCTGAGAAGTGCACTTGGCAAGAAACTCACCCTGTTCAGAAACCCCACTGGCTAAAATTCAAATCAACAACTTCTAGAGATACACAGGCTGCAGTGCAATTGCTCATCAACCAGAGTAGGTGCTGCAGGACCTCTGAGATCCAGACAAGTTTCTCCAGTGAAATGTAAGAGCTGTGGCAGATCCCATGAACAGCATGCCTGCTGTTTCAGAGGTGCACTGAGTAGGTATTGTCAAAAAGTTGGGCATAATGAGTGAGTATGCCAAGCCAAAGTTGAAGCAGCTGCCCCCAGAAGTGTGGTGGAAGGGAGTGCGGTGGAAGGGAAAACACCATCAAGGACACAAAGCAGTACCACACACACTGTACAGACGTTTTCCACATATGACACCCAGGCACCTGATTGGCCACTGTGAGAACAGGATGCTAGACTAGATGGGCCAGTGGCCTGATCCAGCAGGTTCTTCTTATGTTCTTATGACAACGCAGAGGAGGTGATTAACCACATCAAGCCAGGGTTGCAGTACTCCGTCAATGTGAGGAAGGTGAAGGTGACAGTCACCATCCAGGGCACTCCATGCACCATGGAAGTTGATTCGGGCTCAGATTATACTATCATCTCATCAGAAACATACCAGCAAATATTTCCTTATGGGGCCCCACAAATTGTCCCTTTCCACTCCAAACTTACTGGTTACCAGGAAAATCAGGTTCAAATAAAGGGCGTCTGTGAAGTTGAGGTGCATTACCAAACTTTCTGTGGAACTTTACAGTTATTGGTTGCTCAAGGGCATCACTCAAGTCTCCTTGGCTTAGACTGGTTTGAGCCATTGGACATTGCTCTCATGGGGGTCCATCAGATTGGTGAATCATTATGAGATTGCATCCTAAATGATTTCAAAGATGTTTTTGATACAGGTCTTGGGAAATATAAGGGGCCTCCTATTTTGTTGTTCTTGGATCCTACTGTGGCCCCCAGCAGCATGAAACCCCGTTGTGTTCCGTTTGCACTGCGAGCAAAGATTGATGCTGAACTTGATCACCTCATAGAGCAAGGCATCTTGGAGCCAGTGACACATCCTCCATGGGAGACACCCATTGTCACTCCATTGAAGGTCAACGGTGACATCCGCATTCGTGGTGACTACAATCTATCAATAAAGCCCTGCATCAGCAGCCATATCCAATCCCAGTGGTGAGTCATCTTTTGGCATCACTTTCACAAGGAAAAGTTTTTGTGAAGTTTAACCTGGCAAGGCCTATCAGCAACTGTCTGTGGATGATGCTACTGCCGATGCTCAGTCTATCACCACTCATTGTGGAGCATTCAGAGTAAAACACCTCCAGTTTGGTGTTTCTGTGGCCCCTGGAATTTTTCGAGCTTAATAGAAGACATTCTCAAAGGAGTACCAGGTGCCATACCATATTTTGATGATGTCTTGGTTGCTGGCAACTCCATTGCTGAACTTGCCTCATGGGTGCGTGATGTAGTGCACCGTTTTGCTGTTGCTGGTCTCCGGGTCAAGCATGAGAAATGTGTATTTGGTGTTTCCCAAATTGAATTTCTTGGCTACAGTATCGATGCCACTGGCATTTGGCCTACCCTGCAAAAATTTAAAGCAATTCATGAAACTCCAGTGCCCCGTAATAAACAGGAACTCCAAGCCTTCTTGGGACTCTTGAATTTGTAACATGCCTTCTTGAAACATAAGGTTACAGCAGCAGAACCATTGTATCACCCTCTTGACAAGCATGCTGCATGGCAGTGGACAGTCCAGCATGATAAGTCTTTCCATGATATAAAACACCTGTTATCGTCTGACAGTGTCTTGGTGCACTATGATGAATGGAAGCCCTTGATTCTCATGTGTGATGCATCTCCATATGGCATTGGAGCTGTCCTGAGCCACCAACTTGAGGAGTCTTGTGAGGCGGCTACAGCTTTCTACTGCAGAACAATGTCTTCAACAGAATGGAATCATGCCCAAATTGATAAGGAGGCCCTGGCTATTGTGGCTAGAGGGAAAACATTCCATGACTATGTCTATGGTCAACCATTCACTATTGCTACAGACCACAAGCCATTATTGGGATTGTTTGCCCCTAACCAGCAGACACCACAAATATTATCTCCACGCATGTTGTGGTGGGTGATTTTCCTGAATGTGTACAATTACACATCGCAACATTGGCCTGGCAGGAGCATTGCCCATGCTGATGCTTTGAGCTGCCTTCCTCTCCCTTCTGCTGGGGTTGATGAAACTCCTCCGCTGGACGTGCTATTAGAGTTGTTACTGGAACCACTCCTCCATGCTGGGAATATTGCCACTGTGTCATCCAAGGACCCAGTTCTTGCCCGTGTTCTCAACTGGGTTTGGAGGGAATGGCCACTAGGGAAGATTGAGGAGAAATTCAGACCATTTATATCCAAACAACTTGAACTACCAGTGCACAAGGGATGCCTCCCATGGGGAAATAGAGTTGTCATTCCTACTGTGTTGAGACATTGGAGGCCCTACATGTGGGACACCCTGGTATAGTGCAAATGAAGGCCCTGGGGTGCAGCTATGTATGGTGGCCCATGATGGACAGCGAGATTGAAGAATGCATCAAGAGATGTGAGAAGTATCAGGTTTCAAGACCAGCTCCACCACATTCCCTAGTGCACCCATGGGAATCGACAAAAACACCATGGTCACAGCTTCATATTGACTTTGCAGGCCCTTTTCAGGGACAAACTTTCTTGATTGTTGTTGATTCATACTCCAAATGGTTAGAAGTGGTTCTGGTATCCTCAATGACATCTCGTATTGTTATCAAGACCTTACGCAGGCTTTTCACAACACATGGATTGCCAAACACCATTGTCTCAGACAATGGGGCCCAGTTCACATCTGCGGAATTCCACACATTTCTGAATAATGGACTGATTCGGCATGTCACTTCAGCCACTTTCTGCCCAGAAACCAATGGCCAGGCCAAGAGGATGGTCAGGACAACAAAGGATGCAATGAAACAGATTGTAGAAGGTGACTGGGACTGATGCTTTGCAGGTTTTCTCCTGACAGAACACATCACACCTTGAGCCACAACGGGAAGGAGCCCAGCCAAGCTATTTATGAACAGATGAGTAACAAGTCTCGTTGATCAGTTGCATCCTGACTTGACCGAGGACCAACCAAGAGAGTCCGTTGCAGTTCAAGAACCTGCATGGGTGCTCACCCCACATGACCTTGTGCATGTCAGGAACTACGGTGCAGGTGAAACATGGATTCCTGCTACTATGACCCAAGCCACAGGCCCATTGTCCTACAGAGCTCAAACACTAGACAGCCATGTGTTACTTCGACATGTGGACCAGATGAGAGGATGAAGCCCAGCTCCATCAGTTCTCTCTGAGGGTGCTGGAAATACTCAAGAGAAAATGAGCCAGTGGCTGCTCCTGATGCTGGACTAGAGCAGTTGAGCATGGACCCTGAAGTGGACCAGCATGAACCAGAGCCAAATGGGGAACTAGGGGATGCACTATCAGCTTCAATGCAAAATAATCATTGATCTACCCGCACCAGGGCTCATCTCAAGTATCTTCAGGACTATGAGAGCTAGGAGGGAGGGGTGTAGTGTATTGGCCCTCCAGGCTTGCCATACCAGGAACTGCTGAGTCAGCCCCAGGATGTGGTAGCTTTTGATACCATCGACCATGGTATCCTTCTGGAGAGACTCGCGGAGTTGGGAGTCGGGGGTACTGCTTGGCAGTGGCTCCACTCCTACTTGGTGGATCGTCTCCAGAAGGTAGTGCTTGGGGAGCATTGCTCGATACCCTGGACTCTCCATTGTGGAGTCCCTCAGGGATCGGTTCTGTCCCCCATGCTTTTCAACATCTACATGAAGCCTCTGGGTGCGGTCATCCGGAGTTTTGGAGTGCGTTGCCATCAGTATGCTGATGACACGCAGCTCTATTACTCCTTTTCAGCTTCTTCAGGTGAGGCTGTTGATGTGCTGAACCGTTGCCTGGCCGCGATAATGACTGGATGGGAGCTAATAAACTGAAACTCAATCCAGACAAGACTGAGACGCTGTTGGTGAATGCCTTTTCCGCACAGATGGAGGATGTTCATCCTGTTCTGGATGGGGTTACACTCCCCCTGAAGAAACAGGTTCGTAGTTTGGGGGTTCTTTTCGATCCTTCCTTATCACTTGAGGCTCAGGTAGCCTCGGTGGCTCGGAATGCTTTCTACCATCTTCGATTGGTAGCCCAACTATGCCCCTATCTCTGCGGTGACAACCTCGCCTCAGTTGTTCATGCTCTAGTGACCTCTAGACTGGATTACTGTAATGCACTCTACGTGGGGCTGCCCTTGAAGACGGTTCGGAAACTCCAGCTAGTGCAAAACGCAGCAGCCAGACTGTTGACGAGGACCAATCGGTCCTCACATATTACACCTGTTCTGGCCCATTTGCACTGGTTGCCGATTTGTTTCCGGGCCAGATTCAAGGTGCTGGTATTGACCTATAAAGCCTTACACGGTGTGGGCCCGCAATACCTGATGGAACGCCTCTCCCGCTATGAACCTACCCGTGCACTTTGTTCGACATCTAAGACCCTCCTCCGAGTACTGACTCATCGAGAAGCTCGGAGGATAATGACAAGATCTAGGGCCTTTCGGTGGTGGCCCCCGAATTATGGAACAGTCTCCCCGAGGAGGTACGCCTGGCGCCTACGTTGTTATCCTTTCGGCGCCAGGCTAAAACCTTCCTATTCTCCCAGGCATTTTAATTCATTTGTATGTATTTTAATGTTTTAATTACCTTAATATTAGGTAGTGCTATTATGTATTTTATTTTGTATTTTATATCTTCCAATTTTTGTTGATTATTGTTATTATTGTATGTTGTACACCGCCCAGGGAGCCATTGGCTAAGGGCGGTTTATAAATGAAATTAATTAAATAAATAAATAATAGCTCCAGGCCTGCCTTACAAGCAGCACCATGCTGTGGGCCTTGTTCCCTGTATATGGTTAGTTATAGTAAAGTTCTTGTTGTTGTTTAGATTATCTGTGTGGCCTCTTCCTTCATGATACTTTTCAATAACAACAACAACAAACAATAATTTAACAACAACTAACTAAACAACTAAATGTGTGTTAATGTCAGAGGACATTGGGGATGAGACTCGTGTCTTATTTATTTATTAAACTTGTATACTGCCCCATAGCTGAAGCTCTCTGGGTGGTTTACAATAACTAAAAACAAATACAATTTAAAATACATTTTTTAAAAACAATTTATGGAGATAATGTACACAGGAACCAGTTTATGTACCTCCAGTCCGTATCACGTGGGCTAGGCCTTGTTCCCAGAAATTCCACTGTCCTTGAGTAATTTGAAAATAATGAAGGGTTGCATCAAACAAGAGTGTAATCTGTCATTTTTCATTCATTTTACTCATAGGTATTCTAGGGAAACTTTTTTTTTAGGACTTCCTATTGACAAGTTTGGGTGCTAATGCTTTCTTCCTTTTTCTCACCAAGATGAATCAATACATTTTAAAATGCTGCATAAATAACCATATTTCTGTAATAACCTGCTTTTCCAGGAAGCCCTCCTGCAAATTGCTCTTTAAGTGTAATTCACCCAGACACACTTTTCTATAAATGTGTTATCTCGTGTATTGTAGTCCTTTGTGTATCCACTGTCTAGCCCCTGAGCCTAAGGGTGGGTTTGCACAACTGGGCAATTTTCGGTGAGAAGAGGGAACAAGCCCCCTCCTCTTCCCTCCCCCAGAATATTCCACTGCTACTCTCTGTGGGGGTGCCATTCCCATCCAGGCCCAGCACAGCACCTGCCACTCCTTCCCTCCTGTGCACCAACCAACCCTCCTTACCATCCTGCTGCTGCTTTGCTCCTACATCAGTAGTGTAGGTATACTGGGGCTTTCCAGGCCCATCTCACCGCTCGATGCCTTGCTTTGATGACCTTATGTCATGATGTATTATTATTGTTGTTATTGTTATTCATTGAATTTATATCCCGCTATTCCTCCTGAAGGAACTCCTAAGTGAGGCACTGTGGAAGAAGAAGCCTCAATGAGCACTTCTGGTAGCTAATATTGCTTAAAGTTTAACGGTCCAACTACCGCTAAACTTTAAGCAGTAGTTGCTGCCACTGCAGCAATGTGGTGACAGTGCAGATGCTGTCTGGGACCACTTTGCCCACAATGCCTTGCTCTGAGGGGAGGTGACCTGGTGCTGCCGGAGACCCCTATAGCAACACCTGCTTCTGTAGCAGCAAACTCGCAGTAGTGCTCCTAAAGTGCTAGGCAGCAGCTGCTGCTCTCTGCTCCACAGTGGATGGCGGTGGTGGATAGACCTGCGGGTGGCTCTATGGGCGGATGGCAGCAGGGGCAGGCCAGGGGCTGTGCTTGCCCATTGCCTGGAACAAATGATTCCCGGTGGCTAATGGGAGGGCTAGTCTTGTTCACACCTAGGAACAGTGGCTGGCTTTTCCCAGCCCCCAAAGCACCCAGCATGGTGAGGAGGTGCTGCACGATTGCTTTTTCAATTGCTGCTGCTGCTTCCCACCATAGTGAGGGGATAGAGCAACCTTTCCCAACCAGTGTGCCTCCAGATGTTGTTGGACCACAACTCCCATCTTTCCTGACTGAGGCTGATGGGAGTTGTGGTCCAACAACATCTGAAGTCACATTGGTTGGGAAAGGCTGGGATAGAGCATGGTGGCAGCTACGTCAGGGCTGCACTTTGGTGAAGCCATAGCCAGCGCTCTTGCCAGTGTGCCTATGCAGCCCCAACCTTGCTGCCACCCTGCCCCACCTCTGTTTCTTGCCTCTGTGCTGCCCAGTAAGTGGCAGTGATGCTGCTGCTGGGTGGGTGGCAACATGGCACAATGCCAGGTCCCCCTTGTTTGACTCCTAGTACTGAGAACTGAAATCAAATGCCCATACAGAGTTCTGAACTTCATTTTATTCTTGCAACAGCCCACACAGTAGGTTAGGCTGTGAGATTATGACTAACTCTAAACTATCCCATGAACTGTTTGGCTGAGCTTTCATGTTAGCTGTAAATAGCACCGCATCCAATGCAGCAGCAATGAAAGACGCATGAAGAATGCACAAATCCCTGAGTCATCTCCATCTTCCATGCTAAAGTTTGAACAAATGTTCAAGCGCCTGTCTCGCTTGTTTAGTATCAGAGGCAGGTTAATAACAGAACTGACAGGGATCCCAGAGAAATCCAGCTTCTTACAGAGTCACTCCGAAATTCCACCAAAATGAAACTGAAGGTGAATTTTCAGTGTTCCCCTCAGATGAAACACTGGAATTAATCCCAAGGAAACTTAAAAGCATTTGATTAAGATTAGTGACATTTCTCAGGAGGAACTGATGCCTTTTTTTGTATCAAAAAGCGTGTGATAGAAACATTGCAGATTTGGAGAGTTCTTTTTAGGAGGAATATTGATCAGAATTTTAAGGATTATTTTTAAAAAATTAAAAAGATTAGTGCATTCTTTTCAGAAGGATTTGCACATCTCAAAGGCTATTAGATTATTTTTATGGGCTACTAAAGGAGGCTTCCCCTGAAATGCACATAGTATAATTGGGAAAGAATCCTGCAAGGGGCTGAGTCTGCTCAGGCTTCCCTGTGGCTGCTATTTATAGAACAAAAACAAAAACGGGATGGGCTAAAATTGTTTAAAATTGTCTATTGATTGCCCTACATTGTTCGATACTGCTGCTATTTAAAATGGTTATTGTTGACTGCATTGTATTTTATGCTGTATTTATATTGTATTTTAATGTGTACGTCGCCTTGAGTGGCTTTGGCCAGATAGGCGACACAAAAATTAAATTTATTATTATCATCATTATCATCATTATCATCATTATCATCATTATCATCATTATCATCATTATCATCATTATAAAAGTCCACATTAATTGCTTTCACAGATGGCATCCAGGCCCAATGAAGATTTCCATTGCATGATGTGATTTTCTCAATGAAAATGTTTCTTTCGGCTGGTGTCCTAGAAACAGCAATCGCTGTGAAGGTACTGAGTGGATTTTATGAGTGGCTTCTCATAAAGTACAACCCAGTGCAGCCGCAATGTCTATTATGCTGAGGAGGGCTGAGGTTCAGGGATTCACGGTTCCATCACACAAACGACTGGTGTAATAATTCTCTCTCTTTTAAAAAAAACCTGGTACCTGCCATCCTGTGATGTGACATCTTTTCATTTTCAACAAATGGTGTGTCAAACTTTGCTCTCATCTTGGTATGCCTCCTCTTCATATTCCTTTCGGATGTCACAAATCCCTTTTCCTGCTTTTCATGGGCTCCTTTATGAGGTCTCAGTACCAGAATGTGAGTTCCACTGACAGAACTAAGGAGAGAGATATTCTGCTGTTCTGTGAAATCTGAGTTCTTTGGCTGTTTAGAATCCTAATGCGATGCTCAGGCAACATTTTCCAGCCACTAGGCATTGTGCAACAATGTGTGTGCTCCATCCCCAACAGGAAGATTTATGGGCTTCTATTTTTAGGCTATGAGGGTTGGGTTTTTTTCTTCATCTCTGGGCTGTTCATTTGGCCAAACTGTAATATGCTAATTAAACTTTATAACCTGAAAGATAAAATGCTTAGGAAGGCTCGCTCAGTCCAAGTACCCAAATGGATAAACATTACTAATTGTATGGAGTTCCCCCTCCATATAAAGTATCTTGCATTATGAAGCAAACATATTGCAGAGTGCTTAATGCATTAAAATAAAATTTATTCCCTTTATGATTGAATATTGCACCTAGAGCTGTGCTAGATTTTTGTGACATTCAACTTCTGGCTTGGGGAAACCAGGGTTCAAATCTCCATTCAGCTGTGAAGCTCACTGGGTGACCTTGGAAGAGTCAGTGTGTTTCAGCCTAGCCTACCACACAGGCTTGTTGTGAGGATAAAATTAGGAGGGGGAGAACCATGCTTGTAGACCACGTTGAGGTCCTCGGAGGAAAGGTGGGTATAAATGCAACAAACAAACAAACTCATATCATCTCTATTTCTGATGTTCTGGTGTGAGTACCTTTGCTTATATAATGAAAACGCCACTACCCATGGATAAGAGAAAAGGCAGGCTTGAGGGGAACCACGAAATGTACAAAATACGCATATGTACAAAATAGCCTTTGAGAAAAAGCCCAAAGGGGGAGAACTCAGTGAGGACTTAACTTACCTAGTGGTCACAGAATGCAGGCATTGATGGGGTGGGGGACAGAAAAATGGGTAGAAGAGAATTGAATGGAATATCTCAAGGAGATGGCTGAACTCTCCACACTATCCGATTGTGTTGCAAGTTCCATTTGTCCTCCAATATTTCACTGATGAAAATAGTGATAGGGATGTGCAGTCATTATACTCCTATTCTCAAACCAAGGATCACGTCCTGAGCCACACCCTTTTATGTTATTTAAGCATTTATAAATTCATACTAGACTTTCTGCACTAGAGGGTGAAAGTGGCTAACAATTATAGCATATCAGTTATATGGGTGAAAAAAGTGAGCGGTGGAACAGCCAGTTTCTATATAATTGCATAATGATATGCTGTCACTGATTTCAGTGGCCATTTTCAGCAAATAGGAATGAACATTTTGAAGGGGTGGGTAAACGAGCTGAAAAGTGATGCTCTGTTTTACAAACAATGAACTTGAATTCAAAAACAAGTGAGTAATTCCATCATTCTGCTCTAGTTATTTCAGAAATGCAAGTGTTTATAACAACAACTTGTTACAAATAATGCTCCATTGAAAAAAGACTTGCTTATATGTGGAATATTAAGTACTATGAGTCTCATACGGTAGAAAATGGGACTGTCCAGTGTTGTGGCTAATTTCTAACACAGTCTAAGGAGCCTGAAGCTGAGGCCAACTTCATACAATCTGTTTTTGAAGATATGTAAATGTAAAGCATGAGAAGGTCAAATGTGTTTGCAAGCATGTGAATCATACGGGCAACACTTATCAGAGAGCTCTGGTTTCCTGACTGGATTTTCCATGTGTGAAGTGGCCCAAAGCAGGGCTTGGCCAATACCTCACTGGGAGACTTCTTGTGACCCCCACTTGGAGGGCCTTAGAGCATACAAATGTAACAAAATGCACACTAGGCCTCAACCCTGCTCTATGTGTATATGAGATCACAGCCAGAATGTATGAGGTGCACCACGTATGCGTGCCAGTGAATGACAACCACTATGCCTGGCTGTGGGTGTGAGAACAGGTCTAGAATTATTGGATCATATTTCAGAAAACCAATGGCCACCATCCAACAACAGGTAGGCTCTTTCTGATTAATGTACTTATCACACACTCCCATCAAAATAAACAGGACATTGGAAGTTGAATTTTGGCTGGATTATGCCCATAGTTAACATGGCTGAGAGGGAGGACACTGTATCTTTGGCATGAGAGATCTGTTTCTTGTGCCCCATGTAGCATTTAATCCCAGCTATGTAGCAGAATGTATGCTGTGTTTGAATTGTGTCCATAACTTCACTATAGCGCTTCAAATACTATCGTCTACAGCAGCCTTTCCCAACCAGTGTGCCTCCAGATGTTGTTGGACCACAACTCCCATCTTTCCTGACCGTTGGCAATGCTGGCTGAGGCTGATGGGAGTTGTGGCCCAACAGCACCTGGAGGCACACTGGTTGGGAAAGGCTGCTCTACACAGTAATAAAAAGATCCTACGCTACATCTGGAGCCGGCAGTATTACTTCCTACAGTAATACTACCTTATTTTGTCTTTTTAAAAATGTAGTCTTATTTTCTATTCCAAGCCATACTGGTTGCTTAGGGCATAATTGTTTGGTTTGCTCTTCAACGCTGTCAGCTATTTTACAAAAAACAAAGCATAAACCTGACTATTTCAGATATCTGTATAACACAGAGGTACTGATGGGATTCCACTTTAGAAAAGCTTTTGCGTTAGCAGCCCTTTCGTACAGGTTATTCGTACATGGCTACTAAGCCATGGAATGTTCTGTTTGTTCCATGGAGATCAGAGTTTTGCAAAAGTTCCTGACATTACATTTTTAAAAGCCTGCTTGAACAACCAGAGAGTTGATGGTAAGAAAGCACTGTGTGAATGACAATTTCCTTGATCAAATTTGCTCCTGACACTATTTGCTTCTGAATTAGAATACATATTTACACTGCTGTCATCGTAGAAAAGCAGAGGGTGGGCACACATATTTCTGCCCATACAAACCAGGCTGTGCAGTGACTTCTGGAGCAGATTAAATACTCACGTTTTTGACAAATGGGCATGTGATCAGAATTAAATTGATCTTTTTGTTAGCTTGAATATGGAGGGGTTACTACCCTCATTCAATCAAAAGGCACCAATGAGGCCCATTTATATGAAAGCTGCCCTCAATTCTGCAATGGAACCTGTAAAATATACAAATTATATATCCACCATGTTAAATTAAAAATACCCCCAGTGCCATTCTGCTGCTTCCTATAAGCTCATTTCAAAACAAAATCTTACAAAACTTATAGTCCTGAACTCAGAAACATTTGCTTGACAACCGTCTAAGTTTTCATGACGATACACAAAACACTCAGAGAGAATCTACAGTTCAAAGTCTAAATAGGAGTAAAATAATCCAGACCCCTGGTGGGGTTTTTTCTATCAGTGGTCTCATAATTTGTTGAAATTAATTAAAAATTAGCCATGTTCACAGAGTATGTGTAATCCTTTTACTGACCTTGCCCCATACTCTGACCTTCATCTTCTGCAGTTTAAAGGTTAAAAAAGCATAGCTGACTTTTAATTAATTTAGAAAATTAACATTGGAGTCTATGATAGCGCAGGCATGCTCAGTAAGAACCATCAGTGTTCTAAAATTCAGACTAACAGCAGTTTGGCTTGGCTAAACAGGATAACACATCCACACCATACATATATTCCACTTTAAACAATAATATCTTCCCCCAAAGAATCCTGGGAAGTATAGTTTGTGGAGGGTGCTCAGAGTTGTTAGGAGACTCCTATTCCCCTAACAGAGCTCCAGTGGCCAGAATGGTTTAATAGTCAGTCCCTCTTCTCAGAGAATTCTGAGGATTGTAGATCTATGAGGGGAATAGGGTTTTTCCTAACTCTCAGCACCCTTCACAAACTACACTTCCCAGGATTCTTTGGGGGAAGCCATGACTATTTAAAGTAGAATAAATGCTTGGTGTGGATGTAGCCAGGGACAACTTTGGTTTAAATTTGGGCGGGAGACTACATGTGTCTGCTGTAGAATAAAAAGGTGGGGGAAACCCTGAAAGATAATGATACTGTTAACAATGTTTTCCTTTTGGAAAGGAAAAGGGTTTTCCCTCTGCCCAGTGCCCACCCACCCAATCTCTTCCCCTCCCCCTCCCCCTCCCCTCCCCTCCCTTCCCTTGCCCCCAGGCCAGTTTCATCTCTCCTAAGCATGATTGCAGAGAGGTAAATCCCATTGAACCCAATAAGCATGCAAATCATCAATCCTACAGTCCCTCCACCTCCCTCCTATCCACTCCCTCTTTCCCTCTCTTCCCCTCCCCTTCCTTCCTCTCTCCTCCTTCTGCCTTCCCAAATCCAGCCCTTCCTCCCTCTTCTCCTTCTCCCCCATGATCAGTTTCATGTATCCTAAGCATGATTGAATGGGAGTAAATCCCATTTAACTCAAGAAGCATGCAAATGATCAAACCTGCCCTCCTCCTCCTCCCCTCCGCCTTCCACCTGCTCCCCTCCCCTCTGCCCTTCTTCCCCCTTCCCCCTGCTCCTCTTCCTCCCCTCCCATCCCCTTCCCCCTGACTTTCCTCTCCTCTCCTTCCTCCTCCCCCTGGTCAGATTCACCTCTCCTAAGCATGATTGCATGGGAATAAATCCCACTGAACTCAATAAGCATGCAAATGATCAAACCTGCCCTCCTCCTCCCCTACCCCTGCCCTTTCTCCTCCTCCCCTCCCCCTTGGTCAGTTTCACCTATCCTAGGCTTGATTGCAGGAGAGTAAATCCCATTGAACTCAATAACCATGCAAATGATCAATCCATTCTCAGCAAATTTGCACAGGATCCCATTTCTTACCTCCCGGATTAAAAAACAGAGGAATTCACTAATAGGCAAAAAACCTTGTGGTTTAAGAACATACCTATAACCAAGAAATAATTCTGTCAAACCTTAAAAAGCAGGGAAATTGGGCAGCTATAGTGAATGCACCAGGGGAGCAGAAGACCTGACCTCTTTGAGATATTGTACTACTCTACAAATTTGTAAAAATGCATACACATGTTGGTTGGTCTTTCACAGTTTGGTCCACTTCCTGGGTAGCTTTGAAGAATTTAGTAACATGTGCCTCTGAGCATAGGGTCAGTGGTGACAACTCCTGCATTCAGGACTGCATCTCCGAAGATGGAGATTCACTATAGTTTCCCAATTTCCCTGCTTTTTAGCTAGCAATATCTGTTGGCTATAGGTACATTCTTAAACCGCAAGGGTTTTTTTTGCCTGTTAGTGAATAAAAAATGCTAGTGCCAATTGTGGAAATAAAGCTGTTAAGAGGCAGAGAAGCTGTTTTCCCAAATGCCGATCCTAAACCATATGTTTGTGGATCCTCTTTATTCAGTAAGAGATGGTTTCCTCATGCACCAGTTGCATGTTTGTGTTTGGTTTTAGATCCCCACTCTCAAGAGGTTTCAGGTCCTCTCCAAACATTTGCTTGAGGGAGAAAATTGTTTACATTTGTAATTAATGTAGCATAGCCTTAATTATCATAAATGTTTTGGGTACTCACCCCCCCCAGAAAAAGTTTGGAAGTTTGGGGATAGGAAGTGATTTATAGTTCCCACCTATCTGAACAGAACTAGACTTTACATGTTAAGGTTTGTGTTAACTTCTGTATAAAGAGACAACAGTGAGAAATGGGTGAAGAAGGGATGCTTGATTTTAAATTTTATGGTTTATTACTGATTATGATTATTTACTCATATTACTGAACTTAGTAAGCAACTCTGGAAATATTTTTAGGCTGAAGAGTGAAGTAAAATGCTTTATCTTTCTTTCAGCCTAAGAACAAACTAACAACAAAAGGGGCTTTTTGCCTCAACACACATACACTGGAATAAATTCCCCCCCCAGCAACACCAAGGAGCAAACTTACGCATACATGCCCCAAATCTCCCCCTCTCTCCAAGCAACCTCACCACTTGCTTGTAACAAAAGCCTTAAGAATTCCCTTTTCTCCCCATCCAACAAAGCAATGCACTCATACACATCTACTCTCCTCCACCCTTCTCTTATAGCCCCCAGACTTCAAAAAAGAGCAAAGAAGGAAGCCAACACTGAAGCAAACATCCCCTCTCTCACACACCCATAAATGGAGTACTAGCCACCATGGTTTCCCTCCCAATACAATAAAAACAAAGGGGTTACCTCCTCATCCAAGGAAACTTGTAGCTGATTTGTCTCAGTTGGTTCGCTCCTTTCTCATACACACAAATCAAGTAAAATCAATAGCTGCTACCACACCCACTTTTTCAGCTTGGCTGCAAGTGTTCTAAAATGAGGAAAGGGAATGACAAGCAAGGCGTAGACTTGGAAACAGCAGCCAATACCCACAGGAAGAATGATTGGCTGTGGAAGGGCAGACACAAGCCCTCCTTCACTTTTGTTTATTTTCTGGGTCTGTTGATATGTGAGTGAGTCCATTAGCTACTTAGAGCAGCCTTTCCCAACCAGTGTGCCTCCAGATGTTGTTGGACCACATTTCCCATCTTTCCTGACCATTGGCAAAGCTGGCTGAGGCTGATGGGAGTTGTGGTCCAACAACATCTGGAGGCACACTAGTTGGGAAATGCTGACTTAGAGAAAAATGTGGGAGAGAAATATGGATGGCCTCATTTTGTCCTCTTCCCTGCCTAACAAGCCATCTTTAATCATGCTTTTTAAAAACCATTTCCCTTTCAGGAGACAGAGGGTAGAAGCATCTACTCCTCCTAGGAAGTCTCTGAGACAGTGAAAATATATTAATGTTACTGTGGGTTTCAGTGAAAGACTGCCCTATGGTTTTGGAGTTTTTTTGGGGAATCTTGGGAGGCCTATGCCCTACTTTGCCTTTCAGAGCAGCCTCTGCTGATCAAATCCAAAACAGAAATGTGTTTTCTTCAGCACAGCATGTTTAAGGCCAATTACTAGAGCTGGAGGTTTTACCTGCAGCTGGAAGATGTTGTAAAAGCTCAAGTTGATTATCAATGAGCTGGAGCTGTGGCAATGGTGAAGCTGAGGGCTTCCATTGGTGCCCAAAGTGAAGAAAGCAGAATATACTACTCTCTTGCTGAGGCAAGGGCAAATGGTCAGGCTTCTTGTGTTTATAGCTTCATAGTGCCTGCTAGGGTTGCCAGGTCCATGGCCTGAGACTGATCCTGCATCTTTAGGAGAAGAGAAAGTCAGCCAAGTGCAGGTGTTCTTGCAACCCTGTAATGAGAAAAACCACAAGGTGGAATTCTCCTTCCCCCCTCCACAGCTTTTAAAGATGCAGAAGAGCTCTTGGTTGCCAGGCCCAGTCTCCAAGAGATCTTCTGTATCTTTAAAAGTTGTGCAGGGGGAAGGGAGAATTCCACCTTGTGGTTTTTCCCATTACAGGGTTGCAAGAACACCTGCACTTGGCTGACTTTCTCTTCTCCTAAAGATGCAGGATCAGTCTCAGGCCATGGACCTGGCAACCCTAGTGCCTGCCAATCTCACAGGTCAACATTACACATGCCATTTCCTTGTGAGCCTGAAAGTGGCTCTGAGGCTTGTGTATATTAGGGCCAGGATAGCTGACAAGACCAGGCCCAGGCTCAGACTGTTGGTTCAATGTGCAGTTCCTGATTCCATCTGGCCTAATGCTAATGCAACAAAAACAGTTCTGGATTTTTAGAGCCAGTGTTCAAGCTGTAGTCTCCATGAATATGCTGCTAACTACAGCCTTCCTTGTGGTGCCTGTTTCCTGACTGACCTGTAAAGTTTAGATGTAATTCCCATGTGGAGTTCATTTATGGAGTTATGAATTCCCAAGCGGAGTTCAATTATGTCGTGAATCCCAGCATTTGCTGCTCCACGCTTGTTTATTAAATTGATATCCTGCCCTTCCTCCTCAAGTGTGCCCAGGGTGGCTAAGAACATAAAATCTGATAAGACCATATTCAAGAACAATAACTAAAATGACACTGCCTGAACATCCCTATCTCCTTCTAAAGCCTGGCCCAATAAAAATGTCTTTAAATTCCACCAAGGAAGGGGAGACTACCTGCTCTCCCCTGGGAGGGTGTTCCAAAGATTTGATGCTGTCATGGAGAAAGCCCTCTCATGCGTTCATACTCTCCTTGCAAAGGTGGTACTGTGAAAAGGGCCTCTTCCCCACCCCGAATTGTATGCTACAGGTTGAGACATTGGCAAAACAAGCTCCCCCCCTCAGGTACTTGGGTTCCTGAGAAACACAGAAACACGTGGGTTCCAAGTTGTTTAGGGCTTAGGCTTTGTATACTAAATTTGTATACTAGAATCAACACCGTAAACTGAGTCTGCTCACTGGCAGCTAGTGCAGTACTCTCAGAATTGGGGTGATGTGCTCTCCTTTGGCCATTTCATTCAACAGCCAAGCGACTGCATTCTACATCAGCTGCAGCTGCTAGATCATTTTCATGGGCACCTACCAGTTGTAGCTGGGAATAGGCACTCCATGCTGCCAAAGCCCCCTCCAGACTATCTACTCCTTCGGGGGAGTAGCTATACCTCCAGAACAGGTCAGCTCCTTAATTCCCAGACCAGAGAACCACCCATCTGAAGGACCTCCATCTGATCCAGATTATGTTTTAGCTTATTGCCCTTGTCCAACCTATCATTGCCTCCAGACATTCGCCAAGCACCTGTACAACCTCTTCCAGTCAGATGGGATGGAGAAATAGATCTGGGAATCATCAGCAGACTGATGACAACACATCCCCAGTCCTCAGATGACAGCTTCCAGCAGCATTGTATAGCTGTTGAATAGCATAGGGGATGAGATGGAGCCCTGTGGGACTTAACAGCAGAAATGCCGTGGGTCCAAACGGTAATCCCCCAATGCTATTGTCTGGAAGTCACCCTGCAGGTGGGAGTGGAACCTCTGTAAAAGAGTGCCCAGTCAATTCACCCCTGATAAATGTAATGAGCTAGGAGGGACAGGGTCGAGAGGGCACATGGTCAGTCTGATCCTTGCAAACATCTTGTCCACATCAGGCTGCAACAACTGAAACTGACCTATGAACACAACCACATACTACTCTGAATATCTCCCTCAGATCTTCTCCAACTGTAAAAAAAAGAAGTTCATTTTGTTGGCCATTGAGGGGAGAATGGAAACTCAGAATAAGACGTTCACTTATTTGATACATTTATATCCCACTTTTCTAATGATATGCTCAAGGCAAATATCAAAATCAACATTATGCAAAGCCTTAATACTAAATTAATATAAAATAATTATAATAACTATAAGGCTTTGGTTATGATGAGAGTCATAGTTATATAACAGACTATTGAGCTCTGGCATTGGGGTTTCTTTGGATCATGGAAGTAATGATAAATGCCCTTGATCTCTGCTGCTAACAGTTGATGTTTTCCTTCAGATAAGTACATTAAACAGCTTTGAGTGATGTGAGTCACTTAAAACCAGGAGGTAAACTGGGAACAGCCAACTAGTAGCCTTGGAGCTGTA
This sequence comes from Rhineura floridana, assembly GCF_030035675.1. Classification (NCBI taxonomy): domain Eukaryota; kingdom Metazoa; phylum Chordata; class Lepidosauria; order Squamata; family Rhineuridae; genus Rhineura; species Rhineura floridana. Next base: position 5,413,966 of record NC_084489.1, on the reverse strand, counting down.
TAAGACCTGCAGAATGATTTTGTTCAACCTTCACAATTTGTTACTATATTCATTTCAGGCTGACCCATCGGATTTAGAGGACAGGTGGAAATAGAATTGCCACCAAAACTTAACTAAAGCAAAGTTTGAAGTGAATATGGGAGCTGCTTTTCACACAGAACATTTGATGGATTTGGAGGTAAGCCAAAAGAGTTTCCATTAGGCTAGATTCTGATGACTTTGATGCTGCATTTGCTTCCAGTAGCCTGACCTTGGAAGCTGTATGGGAAAATATCTCGCAAGACATCTCAAAGTAATGAGAAGGCTTAGTATGGCATGCTCAGCTCCTGTCTCACACCCCTGCACTCCAGCCAGATGGGCCTCTTGCATGCTTTCTCACCCTGCCTATGTAGAATACAATAGTACATAAGTCTGGGAATCTTTGTTGATGTAACACAGATGAGTCAAAGAGAGGCCCTTAATTGGCCAAAATAGACCGTGGATACTAATCTTATTAGTGAAGATGTTTTCACTCACTGCTAAGGCCTGGGAACTTGGGCTTAAAGGCAGGTGCAATTAATCATGCTGCTACAAAGCTCAAGGACACTGACCAACATAATTGATAAACAAAGACAGAATTGTGAGACCCAAATTAAAACAACATCCCCAGGGGTATAGCTAGTTAAATTCACAGGTGCAAACCTGCACCTCAGCTCTTTTGGGTATACATAAGGCTTCCTAACTCAACATAGTGGCCTCAAACAGTAGCCAGGTTGTGTTGAGAGCCTCAACACAGACCAAGACAGGAGGAGGTGCTGTGTACCTGTTGGCCATCAGCTGGGATTTCGCCATTGTTATTATCTGGGGATTCCAACAACAGGAAGCAGATGTAAGATAACTGTGCTCAAGAGCTGCTTTTATCTGTTTAAAGCCTTGCCTGCTGTGAAAACATCAACTGCTCTCAATTAAAACACTGTCAATCTTTTCCATTGCCTTTGAACCCCCCCACCCAAAAAAAACCTCTTGCGTCTGGCAAAACAAAAGCCAAAATCTCTTCAGTGGTGTCCACATGTCTCTTTTCTTGGCCAGTGAGAAGAATTTCTTGGCCAGTGGGAAGTTGTTAGAAAAACTTGGGCTGCAATCCAATATATGTCTATTCAGAAGTAAGTTCCATTGTGTTCAATGGGACCTACTCCCAGGTAAGTGTATATTGGATTGTAGCCTTAGTCAGTTTTCTAAAGCAATGTGTTGTGGATAGAAACACAACTTACATGAAATTTTTTTCAAATTGTTTTCTTGGGTGCCAAGGGCAGGGTCAGCACAAGATGTTCTGCCACCTGAGGCAGGACTGCTGCCACTGCCCCACATGCTGCTCCTGCACATTGGCTTTCTCCTCCTTTTGTTTGTGGCACATCATCATCAGCCATAGTGAGTATGTGCCAAGACTCAAGGGCCTCAACCTGATAATGTCTAATGAAGGCTCTTAAGGAGCATAGACTTCTTTCAAAGTGAGGCCTTGTGGGCAAGGTGGCCTGGAAGACAGCCTGTGCTGCTGGTGCTTTGGGGCAGCAGCAACGAATATTATTGAAATTTTAAGAATAGTAAACTATTAAAGTTTAACATTTTACAACTTTTAAACTTTAAACAGTATTTGCCGCAGCAAAGCAACAGCAGTGCAGCTGATCTCCAAAGCCACTTTGCCTAGAAGTGTCCTTCCTCAGAGCGAGGCATTCTGGCATGGGTGCTATTGAAGAACCATGCAGGAACACCACTGACTGCTTTGACATGTCCCAGAATGCTAAATGGTGGTGGGTGGCCAGGCGAGGATGCACAAATCTACCACCCTTTCTACCATTTGAGAGAAAAGTGTGGCTAATAAGTGAGGCAGCCCTGCCCAAGTATGGGGTTCTTTGGAAGCTTACCAGGGGGTTGTAAGAGACAAAATCACTAATGTTGGAAAGGTTCCCTGATAGAAAACTGGCCACTACTACTAATCTTCCTCTGCAATCTTCCTGCTAGATGAGGGGAATATTTGAATTTTTTTTGGCTGTGATCTTGGTTCTCACGGGTTAATGGAAGGCCAAACAGGCCCAAGCAGGAGTGGAAAGTCCTAAGTGGAGCAGAGCTTGGAAGATTACTTTAAAAAAGTAATAAATTACAGTTACAATTACTTGACCAAAAAGTAGTAATTACAGTTACAATTACAATTGCTCTGAAAGTAACTGATTACTTTACTTTTTCTCAAAAGTAATCACTACAATTACATTTCAGCTACTTTTTAAAAAAATGCCTACAAGGTGCTGGCCTTGGCTGCTTCACATCTAAGTAGCCTAAAACAATATTAAAACTAAACACACACACACAGGGGGTAGTAGAAGGGTTCAAATCCCCACATAGCCATGAAGCTCACTGGGTGACCTTGGGCCAGTCACTGCCTCCCATGAAAACCCTATTCATAGGGTCACCATAAGTCAGAATCAACTTGAAGGCAGTACATTTATTTATTTTATTTTGAAGAAGATGATTATGATAATGCAGCATTTCAAATTAATTCTGTATGACAAGCATTCCATGCCAAGCTTGGAAAACCAAGGAGGAGGTATAAAATGTAGGCAAAAATACTTTTGACAAAATGCCATTTATCCTTTACATCTATATCTATAATTAACAATACAGCTGAATGATGTATGTAAAGTATTGTTTCTCTTTCCCTTTTTTATTAGTATCACTACTGCTAAAGTTCTGATGAAAGAATAAAGCATTCATTAGCCACATTCAAATGGTTAGAACACATCACATAAATTCCACTGAAGTTGGAGTTTTTGCCATAGAAAAGGCAAAAAATACATACCCTATGATAGCCCAATAGACAATCAGAACTAATATAAAACCCTATTGCTTCTCATTTGCAAATGTTGCAAGATCTAAGGTAACTGTAGATCATGTGAGTTCAGGTGATGCATGTTATGTAAATTTGTATAGATATTAGCAGAGATTGTCAACAGTCTGAGATGTGTGTGTGCCAATGTGTGCGTTTACCTAAGTGGCAGGCTTTTACCCTGCACTGAGATCACTGAGACTTAAGACTTGGTAAAATAAGAAAAGCTATTTTATTTATAGAAATACATAGTAGATAGGAAAGGCATACCTAGTTCTAACTAACTTGGAGGCGCAACACTCAGGTTTGGGAGTTGCCCTCCTGGCTCAGGAGGGAGAGAGCAGAGACAAAGGTGTTTCCTCTCTCTTGGATTACTTTATTGGTTAACTGCATTCTGTGTTTGCCTCTGTAATTCTCACTTTTTTTTACCCACTGTTTGAATGTCTTTTGGGAATGCCTACTGATTATTTGTTATCATTTTGGGCTGATTACCTTCAGCTATTATCTCACCAAAGTTGCATACACATGACAGATTTAAAGCACATTTCCTCCACCACCCCAAAAAAGAATCCTGGGAACTGTAGTTTGTTACGGGTGCTGGGAATTGTAGCTCTGTGAGGAGTAAACTACAGTCCCCAAGATTCTTGGGGAAAAGCCATGTGCTTACATGTATGGTGTCTACTGGGAGACTCTTACGGATTGATTCTATACTCCCAGAAGTAAATCCTATTTACTGCTATGGGAATTACTTCCAAGTAAGTATGCTTGGAATTGCAGCTTTTAGGTCATGCTTAATAGCCACCTTGTATCAAACTGAACAGTTTCCAATCAGATTTAAATACTAACCACTTAAACTGGTCAGAGTGTCATTCCCTCTATTTCTGAAGCTCAGGCTGGAAGTGTTGTTGCTTATGTAGCCATGGTATCCCCATCCATACCACACATAATAAGGAGTATTAGTGGGCAAGAGGGAACCCCAAGTGTTGCAGTATACAAAAAAGTGAGAGAGAAAACAGAAAGGTGATGACTCCCAAAACAGCCCAAATGAGTACTGAGCATGCTCTGTTATGAAATGCTCAGTGGCTGTGTGAGTGAGAGAGTGAGAGAGTGTGAGAGAGAGAGAGAGAGAGAGAGAGTGAGAGTGAGAGTGAGAGAGAGAGAGAGAGAGAGAGAGAGAGAGAGAGAGAGAGAGATGTCTCAGCTAACAGAAAATTATAGAATAGTAGAGTTGGAAGGAACCTTTAAGGTCATCGAGTCCACACCCCTGCTCAATGCAGGAATCCAAGTTAAAGCACACCTGACAGGCCAATTCCCCCCACAGAACTCCAGTCACAGAATTGTCTGAGAAGAGGGGCTGACTGTTAAACCACTCTGGACATTGGAGCTCTGTTGGGAGAATAGGAGTCTCCTAATAACACTCAGCACCTGTCACAAACTACACTTGCCAGGATTCTTTGGGGGAAGTCATGACTGTTTAAAGTGGCATAAATGTCTGGCGTGGGTGTGGCCAGAAGGTCATCCAGCGAGTTCATGGCTGTGGTAAGATATGAACTCAGAACGTCCCAGCTGCACCCAGCATGGAAATACCAGAAAACCAACTAAATGTGTGCTGTCAATGTGCAAAGCATTTGCTGGGGTGCATTTGAGTAGGTGAAGCAGGAGATAGATGGAAGGGGCTATTTTCCATGCCTGCCACTTTACCAGTGCAATGCCCCATGTTTTTCCTTATTGACCTCCATCAGCTAGGGAAAAGTGGCCAGGGAAGGGGTTGCAGATAAAAAGTTTCAGCAGCAAATTACCCCCTCTCATCACTTCTCCCTAACAAAATGCCCCCCACATCAGTAGCAGACACCAGCAGGAAAGTTTTTTTTTTAGTTGTAATTCAGCTCTCATTCTGTTAATTCCCAAACTACACCAGTTGTCATTTTGACCTACATGCATAGGGAGAAAGACAGTGTAAAGGGTGTGCACAAGGGGGAGGGGATGACAAAGGATTTAGGACTTAAAGATTTAATATTCCATGAGTAGAAAAAATACCCTATGCAAATGTCTATATTATTGCAGAAAAGTTCAGTTCTGCATATGTTTGCCATCTTTTCCTCAAGCACAACTGTTTTTGAGATAACAGTCTTATTCTCTCTTGCCCTTCACTAAAAAGCCATGTTAGTTGTCCAGTATGTGAAATGACTGCAAGCAGGTGCAGCCCAAGACACTTTGCTACTTGAAGCAGAAGAGCAAATGGTGCCCTGCCCCCAAGTCAAGGTCATAGTACCATAGCTTGAAAAGTTATGTTGGCATTTGAGGCAGAAAATCTCACAAGTACCTCTTCCTGACAGTAAATATACAACAACCAAAAATTAAAATAGCTAATAATTTGTTGCATGGTGCCCCAAATTAGTTGCTTGGGGTAGTCATCTCTTGCTGCCTAGTGAGAGTCGCTCTATGAGAGGCACATAACTGAAGCAAAACACACAAACAGAAGTATGAGACTGCACCTACCTCCTAGTCTCTTGCCAGTTCCCAATTTTCACCCTCTCTGGAGGGGTGCAAGGACAAGCAGAGGGGATGCAAAGAGGGTGCAAGGACGAGCGGAGGGGAGGCCAGGACGAGCGGGGGGGAGGCCAGGACGAGCGGGGGGGAGGCCAGGACGAGCGGGGGGGAGGCCAGGACGAGCGGGGGGGAGGCCAGGACGAGCGGGGGGGAGGCCAGGACGAGCGGGGGGGAGGCCAGGACGAGCGGGGGGGAGGCCAGGACGAGCGGGGGGGAGGCCAGGACGAGCGGGGGGGAGGCCAGGACGAGCGGGGGGGAGGCCAGCACGAGCGGGGGGGAGGCCAGCACGAGCGGGGGGGAGGCCAGCACGAGCGGGGGGGAGGCCAGCACGAGCGGGGGGGAGGCCAGCACGAGCGGGGGGGAGGCCAGCACGAGCGGGGGGGAGGCCAGCACGAGCGGGGGGGAGGCCAGCACGAGCGGGGGGGAGGCCAGCACGAGCGGGGGGGAGGCCAGCACGAGCGGGGGGGAGGCCAGCACGAGCGGGGGGGAGGCCAGCACGAGCGGGGGGGAGGCCAGCACGAGCGGGGGGGAGGCCAGCACGAGCGGGGGGGAGGCCAGCACGAGCGGGGGGGAGGCCAGCACGAGCGGGGGGGAGGCCAGCACGAGCGGGGGGGAGGCCAGCACGAGCGGGGGGGAGGCCAGCACGAGCGGGGGGGAGGCCAGCACGAGCGGGGGGGAGGCCAGCACGAGCGGGGGGGAGGCCAGCACGAGCGGGGGGGAGGCCAGCACGAGCGGGGGGGGGAGGCCAGGAAGAGCGGGGGGGGGAGGCCAGGAAGAGCGGGGGGGGAGGCCAGGAAGAGCGGGGGGGGAGGCCAGGAAGAGCGGGGGGGGAGGCCAGGAAGAGCGGGGGGGAGGCCAGGAAGAGCGGGGGGGGAGGCCAGGAAGAGCGGGGGGGGCAGGCAAGCAGGCTGAGGGAGGCAGGACGAGCGGGGGGGCAGGGAGAGTAGGCTGGAAAGGGTAACACATACACTCACCTCCACAGCTCTTCACTTCCATTCTGCTGCTTCTGCTTTCTACTCCTCCTTGCCCTCCAGCTCTGTCTGACTCTCCACTTCTTCCCTCGTGCCTCCATAGAGCACGAGGGAAGAGCTAAACAGCACAGAAGCTCAGTTTGAGGCACATATCTTTCCTCCACCATTCCACCAATCACAGCAGCAGATGATTTCCCCCCAGCAGCAGATGATTTCCCCCCAGTAACGTCCAAATGTAACGCAAAAAAGTTACATTTGCAGCTCAAAAGTAATGAAATTACCACTCGTTCTGTTACATACAAAATGTAACGAAGTTACCCACTCGTTATGCAAAATTGTAACAAATTACAAGTAACTCGTTATTTCTAACGAGTTATTTCCAAGCTCTGAAGTGGAGCATAGGGCCAGGGCTATATGAGTCAATGGATGGACTAGAGTAGCTCTGCTGGTACAGCTAGAGGGTGGGGCCCAGCAGCTTTCCATAGGGTGAATCACAATGAACAATCAATCTACCTATTCAGGTGCACAGTGTTCTTTTGAAAACACAGCCAATAAGGAGAATTGTGCTTTACCCCTAGCTTTCCTGGCAGACTGCTACAAAAACCAAACCAAAGAAAGAACACCCAAGCCAGACTGTTTTATCCTGATCAGTTGGCAACTCCAGTGCACATGAACTATATATTTTCACTAGAACATGCCCCAGAGTCCTTTACAATACAGAATCATTTTGCTGAAGACATTTGGGGATCCATTGGCAGTCTAGTTGATCTGGAAAGTGTATCTTGAAGGTTGAAACTCTGAAAAACACTGCCTTATGCAAAGGGTGTGCCCTCAAGGTTTCATGAGGTCTATTGCAGACAATTCACAATATACAGCTACTTTCTGTTATAAAATGAGCGTGACTGAGCAACACAATCTATTCTTCCCACAGCTAAAGGTGTTTGGAAAATGACATTAGCTGGATTTATAACACAATTGTTTTGTTTTTAATCTCATCACTGAAAAGAGAATACTAGTGTTTGGGGTCCCCCCACCCAATTTCCTTTGAAGATTTACAGAGCTTTGTCTGGAAGTTGTTTGTAGTGCTCAGCTCAAAACAAGAGGATGTTTCTAGATTCTGTTACAGTATTTCAAAGAACTTGTCAAATATTGCTACATGTTACCCATGAATTTTCATGGAGTCTCAGCTACATAGGAACAAGACTGACTTTTCCCTGAATTTATTGAATTATCCCCCTCAGTAAAAAACATTTAAGCAATGAAAACACTGCAGGGGTGCCACAGTACATAGGAAAATGTGGACTAATTAATAGAAGTGAAGCCATCACTATGGTGTAGTCATTCTGGAGTCTGGAGGAAAAATGTCACTGACTGAGTAAAAATAGAAGCCAACCACTTTTGGTCTGAAGAAAAATAATTGCCCTTTCCCCCTTAAATTCTCCTCTTCAAACTATTTGCATTAGCTGAGATTTTAACTTCATTCTCAATTGTCTGGATAAGACAAAATAACTGAGGTAGCAGCCAGGAATGACAGTCTATGGAACAGTGAAGAGAAGCACTTGATCCTCCAAAATTATGTTCTCTAACACCTTTGTTATTCCATACATCTGACCAAAGAGGTGACATAGTTTGGTGATTTGTAGCAAATTAATTATCAATCACAATTAACTATTGTTCGAGTCTGAATGAAAACATTTTAAAGCCTTCATCATGATAGAAAATGAAAAATGCCTCACTCTGACTCCCCCTCAAAATACAACTCAACAAACAGGAGGAAAGGATGCAAATTTCAAGCCTCTCTCCCACCCCTATCCCACATAGCAGGGGGACAACACTTGCTTCCATAATAATAGGCATTGCTATCCCAAATGAATTAATCTGGAATAGGCTCTTGTGATGTCTCCGCATTTTTATGACTGTAAATATGATAAGTGCAGGTTTATTAAGGTATATATGGTAAGTGGATCGAGTTACAGGGGGGAGTACATGGGTTAGAATGCTGGAGAATGCTGTATGATGATTGGCTGAGCGTTTGAGTGGCTAAAGGTATAAATGAGAGGATGACAGTTGGTTCTGTTTGGTGGGGGAGTTGTTGGCGATTGGTTGTGGAGTGTGGATTAGAGTTGGTTGTGGGTTGGATTATATTTGGCTGGTATTTAGGCATAATATATATGACTGGAAACATAATGAGTGACACTATATGAAACCATATGCTTGTTGAACATTCCTAAAGTAATCTTGTTATTACCTGGTGTTATCAAATAAATACTTTTATTGGTTTACCAAAAGCCTGATCCTTGGCTGGGGATGCACAGACCAGAAGGGAGGGCAGGGTAATTACCAAGGCTGGAGGAAAACAGTATCAAATAAATGGTGGCAGCGGTGAAGGGAGATATTGTTACATCGTCAAGTATCCAGAGCAACCCAGGATTGTATGCTTTATAGACAAAGATACAGGGGGTTGTGGATGGCAAGGGCACCCAGACACAAAGTAACAAGCCATAGGGAGGCTAAGGCGAAGTCTCAAGCAGTATTGTTTACAGGGAGTGACTGGTGCTGCTGCCTAGCAGTGGGATCTTGTGAGATCTGTGCTAGGGTGAGCTAAAGAAAAATAAAAACTGTTTCTCCCTGCTGGTAGCCACGGGTGGGAACCTGACGGGTGGTGCCAAGGGGAGGAACATTACAGCCCTGGATTAGGACCGTGTGTCCTCTACACTGGAAAATACATCTGTAGGATAAGCAATAAGACAACTTGTTTTGGTACAAGCAGAGTATCACAATTTGTAATGTGATGGAACACAAGAACATTGGAAGGTGCTTTATACCATTGGTCTATCCAGCTCAGTACTGTCCACAGTGAGTGGCAGTAGGTCTTCATTGTTTCGGACAGGGGTTGTTCTCAGTCCCATCTGGGGATGCTGGGGACTACATCTGGGACCCTTAGCATGCGAAGCAGTTCCTTTATCATAGACTTATGGCCCTTTCTATGCCATGCAGCAATGCTAGGAGCACCTAGCGAGGGAGCCTGCTCCACGAGCTAGAGGGAGCCCCAGCTGACGAAGCGTCAAGGTGAGTTAAGCAGCAGAGCGAGTTCGGCAGCAGGGCGAGGAGGCCAGGGCCCCCCACTCTGCCCTTCTGTTCCCTGACCTCAACTAAACCGCAGTCTCCAACCCATTGACGTAATAAACCTTAAACAAAACTATGCAGGTAAGAAGCCAGCAGGGGTGTGGGGGCTTTCCAGTGTTTTGCACCGCCTGCAACATGTACGACTATCTGCCTGTTGGACAGAAGTCGTGGGTGTGCTCTCGGTGCAATGAGCTCCTGGCTCTCTGGGAATGACTTCATTTCCTTGAGGCCAAGGTGGCGGACCTGGAAAAGCTGAGAGAGGCAGAGAGGTGAGTGGAGGAGGCCTTCAGGGACGTTATAGCTGTGTCCCACTCCAGTAATGATAGCTCTCCTGCTATCATGGAGAACGATGGTCTCGGGGAAGGAGAGCATCCAGCTGAGGAAGAGGGAAACGATCCCTTAGAAGGGACCCATTCCTTGGGGGATGAGCAGCTATCCTCTCGTGCCGAGGATATATCTTCAGAGGTTGGAGGGATCCTTGTAGTGGGTGATTCGATCATTAGGAACATAGACAGTGGGGTGTGTGATGGGCGTGTAGACCGCAAGGTGTTTTGCCTGCCTGGTGCGAAGGTTGTGGATATCGCCCGTTGTTTAGATAGTTTGGTAGACAGTGCTGGGGAGGAGTCAGTGGTCGTGGTGCACGTTGGCACCAACGACATGGGGAAATGCAGCCGTGAGGTCCTGGAAGCAAAATTTAGGTTGCTAGGTAGGATGCTGAAAGCCAGGACCTGCAAGGTGGCTTTCTCTGAAATGCTACCGGTTCCACGCGCAGGACCAGCCAGACAGGCCCAGCTTCGCAGTCTCAATGCGTGGATGAGACGATGGTGTTGGGTGGAAGGGTTTAGATTTGTTAGGCACTGGGGAACATTTTGAGACAAGCTGGGCCTGTACAAAAGGGACGGGCTCCACTTGAACCAGAATGGAACCAGACTGCTGGCACTTAAAATTAAAAAGGTAGCAGAGCAGCTTTTAAACTGACTGAGGGGGAAAACCCGACAGGAGCTGAGAAAGGTCCGGTTCGGAATAAACCTCCCCCCTGGGATAAAAACCAAAGAAATGATGAAATTTTAAAAGGGGTAGGCCTAGAAGTAGGCATTGTGAGAGCAGGGACACAGGATATAAATTCAGAAGAGCAAAATTACCACAGGCCAAACCACAAGTGCCAAAGACACTTGAAGAGAGACACTGCTTACAAGTGCCTGTACGCTAATGCTAGGAGCCTGCGAACCAAGATGGGAGAACTGGAGTGCTTGGTCTTAGAGGAGAACATTGATATAGTGAGCATAATGGAGACCTGGTGGAATGGAGAAAACCAGTGGGATACGGTTATCCCTGGATATAAACTATATCGGAAGGACAGGGAAGGACGTATTGGTGGCGGAGTCGCTCTATATGTGAAAGAAGGCATTGAATCCAGCAAGCTCGAAACCCCAAAAGAGGCAGACTCCTCCACAGAATCGTTGTGGGTGGTGATACCATGCCCCAGGAGGGACTTAATACTGGGAACGATCTATTGTCCCCACTGTCAGCTCTACACTGCGTCAGCAGTGCCAGTGGGGGGCTGGAAATTCCTGGGTGGTTGGCAGGGAAGCAAAGTCCTTAGCCGGCAGTCTGGTCATAAATCTGCCAGGTCTAGGAGGAGGGGAGCTGATAAGGGCCAGGCTTGTCCGAAGCGTACTTGCCGAGTCAGGAGTCCAGAAGTGAGGTCAGTAGAGGTCCGGGATCAAGTGCCAAGGGGTCAGTCCGAAAGAGGGTGTCCGGAAACTAGGAACACACAAGCCACGCCTGACGTTGCAGTCAGCAACAAGCTGCAGCCAAGGTGTGCCTTATAAAGAGCAAGGTTGACAGCAGGTGTGAGTCCTCAGCATTTGGGCCTTAAGGAGACAGGCCTGCCTCTCTTCTGCCTGACCTTCTGCTGTCTACGTTCTGCAGGTGAGGGGGGAGTATCCTGTTCACTGTCTGTGTCTGGCTGCAGGGCCTCTGCTGTCCCTGGGGTGCTCTGCAGCTGAGGGGCAGAAGGAGCTGGATTCTCAGGAGGCTCCTCTGTGTCTCCTGCTGCTCCTGGGTCTGCTGCTGTTACTCCTGAGTTGTCCTCATCTGAGGAGTCCTCTGACGGGGCCATGACACTATCCCCCGCCCCATGACCAACCCTCCGCCTCCCGCCAGGGCCCAGCTTATCCGGGTAGCGCTGGTGGAAGCGCTGGACCAGATGAGGGGCATGCACCTGCGCCACATCTTCCCACGAGCGTTCCTCAGGGCCGTACCCCTGCCAGTCTATGAGGTACTGGAGGCGGCCCCGATGCCTCCAGGAGTCCAGGATCTGCGCCACTTTGAATTCCTCTTCCCCGTTGACTTGTATCGGTGGTGGGGGCCATGGTTGACTACCCAAGGGGTGAGGCGGGAGAGCGGGAGTCAGCAGTGATCTATGGAAGACAGGGTGAATGCGGAAGGAGGCAGGGAGTTGGAGCCAGAACGCCACCGGGTTAATTTGCTGGGTGATCTGGAAGGGATTCTGAGCCTCCAGCTTGTGAGATGGCCGTTGTGAATGAAGGAATTTGGTTGAGAGCCATACCCGGTCGCCTACCTACAGCGGCGGGCCTGGTTGGTGGTGGCGGTCAGCAAAGCGCTTATACGCGTCCTTGGCCTGCTCCAGCTGCTCCTTCAGGACTGCCTGCAGGTCTTGCAACTCCTGCAGCATGACATCTGCAGCCGGGACTGGCGACGGGGGTCGCACTGAGGGGAAGAATCGGGGGTGGTAGCTGTAGGAGGCAAAGAACGGGGTCTGGCGCGTGGAGGCATGCACGGAGTTATTATACGCGAACTCCGCCAGCGGTAACAGATCCACCCAATTGTCCTGTTGGAAGCAGGTGTAACACCGCAGGTATTGTTCGACGGTGGCATTGGTACATTCTGTTTGTCCATCTGATTGAGGGTGGTGGGTGGAGGACAAGTGGATCTGGATGTGCAGGGCCCGAAACAGGGCCTGCCAGAACCGGGCGGTGAACTGGGCTCCTCGGTCAGAGATCAGGTGGTCGGGGAGGCCGTGCAACCGGAAAACCTGGGTCAAAAACGGTTGCGCAGTTTCTGGGGCAGAGGGTAGTCTGGCACAGAGGAGGAAATGGGCCATCTTGGTGAACAGGTCTACGACCACGAGGATGGTGGTCATTCCCCGGGAGGCTGGTAAGTCCGTGATAAAATCCAGGGAGACTGAGCGCTAGGGCCCTGGGGGGGTAGGCAGTGGGAGCAGGAGCCCCGGGGGCTTGCCGGGGTGGCTCTTGGCTCACTGGCAGGTATCACAGGCCGCTACATAGTCCTTGACGTCCACTTGGACCCAGGGCCACCAGAAATCCCGTAGGACCAGGTGGAGGGTTTTATACGTTCCAAAATGCCCTGCAGGCTGGGTGTCATGGCAGAGGTGGAGCACCTCTCCCCGCAGAGCTCCTGGGGGAACGTACAACCAGTTCCGGTGGTACAAGAGGCCCTGATGCAAGGAAAAGGGGCTGTCCCGGGCGGCCATCCCAGACTGGAGCTCTCGCTGCTGGGCCAGGGCATAGGGGTCCTTTTGCTGCTGCTCCTGCACCCGGTCCAGGAGGGGTTGTGGTTGGTGTGTAGCGGCGAAGTTCTCTGGGCGGAGGATTGGGCGAAGGGGGCGATCGACCTGCTCGGCTCAGTATTCCGGCTTGCGAGAGAGTGCGTCTGCTAGGGTGTTTCAGCGGCCAGGGAGGGAGGTGACCGTGAACTGGAACCAGGAGAAAAACAGGGACCACCGGATCTGGCGTTGGTTCAGCCGTCAGGCGCTTTGCAGCTGCTCCAGGTTTCGGTGGTATGTTCGTACCTGGACCGGATGGTGTGCCCCTTCCAGGAGATGATGCCAGGTCTCAAAAGCTACTTTGATGGCCAGTAACTCCTTCTCCCAAATGGTGTAGTTCTGTTCCGAAGCGTTGAGTTTCCGGGAATGGAACGCACAGGGGAGCAGGGACTGCTTGCTCCCCACCGGCTGAAGTAGGACCGCTGCCACTGCCTTATCAGATGCATCGGCCTCCACTATGTAAGGTCGGGTAGGGTCGGGTTGCTGGAGGATGGGTTCAGATGTAAAGGCGTGTTGGAGATGCCGGAAGGCCTGTTGAGTGGCCTCCGTCCAAACAAACTTCTCTTTGCCTCGAAGCAGGTCTGAGCTGGGTGTGGTGAGTTGGGAGAAGTGGGAGATGAACCGGCGGTAATAGTTGGCGAAGCCCAAGAAGCGCTGCACATCTTTGGGGCTTCGCGGAGCTGCCCAGTGGAGGATGGTCTCAATTTTGGCGGGGTCCATCTGGATACCCGAGGGTGAGATCCGATGGCCTAGGAAATCCACGGTCGTGAGGTCAAAGGCGCATTTTTCGAGCTTGGCGAAGAGGCGGTTCTCCCGCAGGCGCTGCAGCACCGCTCGAACGTGCTCCTTATGTTCTGAAGGGTTCCGCGAGTAGATCAGGATGTCATCCAAGTAGATCACCAGGAAGCGGTCTAGGAGGTCCCAAAAGATGTCGTTCATGAAGTGCTGGAAGACAGCAGGAGCATTGCACAAGCCAAACAGCATCACGGTGTACTCAAAGTGCCCATAACGGGTGCGGAAGGCCGTCCTCCACTCATCGCCCTCCCGCATACGCACCAGGTTGTAGGCCCCTTGCAGGTCTAGTTTGGTGAAAATGCGAGCGCCCCGCAGCCGCTCTAACAGTTCTGGGATCAGGGGCAAAGGGCAGTGATTCCGAACTGTAATCTGGTTGAGGGCGCGGTAGTCATTGCACAGCCGGAGTTCCCCACATTTCTTTTTGACAAAGAGGACAGGGGCGGCTGCAGGGGATGTGGAAGGGCGAATGAACCCTCGGCGCAGGTTCTTGTCTAGGAACTCTCTGAGGGCTGCCAGTTCAGGTTCTGACAGGGAGTAAAGCCGGCCCACGGGAATCTTGGCTCCGGGTAGCAGATCAATGGGACAGTCGTAAGGACAATGGGGTGGCAACTGGTCTGCCTCTTGCTTCCCAAACACATCCGCGAACTCCCGGTACTGCTCCGGTAAGGCCTCTAGCACGGAGCTTGCCTCCCGGGTCATCAGGATGCGCTCCTTTGGCCTCCAGCAGGTGGCTTGGCAAGAGGGGGATCCGAGGGTCAGCCGGCCTGTGGACCACTGGATGATGGGGTCGTGCCGCTGGAGCCACGCCAGGCCCAGCACGACCGGAAAGTGGGGTGCGGCAGCCAGGTAGAACTGGAGGCTTTCGTGATGCTCCCCCAGCGCCATGTCGAGCGGCACTGTCTCCTGTACTACAGGGCCCAAGGTGAGAAGCCGGCCATCAATAGTCTCCACCAGGAGGGGGCGGTGAATGGGTTGACTAGGAATCCGGTGGAGCTTGACAAAGGACACGTCCATAAAATTGCTGGTGGATCGTGAGTCCAGCATGGCGGGTACTTGTAGGGTCCCCCTTCCGGGGACTGTCAGTGCGATCAACACGGTCAGATGCTTGGGCGGTGAGGAACTGAGGTGGCAGGGCCCTTGAACCACGAGGTTGCCCCGGCTCAGGGGCCTGTGAAGGCCAGGGCATGGACGTTTCCCGAGGCAGGGGCTGTGGGTCGTTTCGCGGAACACTGGGCTGCAAAATGTCCCGTGGGGCCGCAATACAGGCAGAGGCCCTGTTGTCGGCGTCAGCAGCTTTTCAGCTGCAGAGAGATGTGGCCGAGCCCCTCCCAGCTGCATCGGTTCTGCCAGAGGTGTAGGGTCCTTGCCGACGGGCTCCGAGGGCCCAGCCACTGGGGCTGATGCTCTGTAGACTGGCCGGGGTTGGTTGGCAGCACGCCTGCTTTCCAGCCTCCCGTCAATCTGGAGATACTGGCGTATGAGGGCGTGCAGGGCTCCAGGGCGCTCCACCCTAGCTAGCTCATCCAGAAGCTCATCCGACAACCCCTCCTGAAATTGGTCCATGAGAGCTGCTTCGTTCCAGCCCAGGTTTTGTTGTAATAAACGAAAGTCTGTTACATATTCCCCCAAGGGGCGTCGGCCTTGCCGCAGCCGGCATATGCGGCGGTTGGCTGTAGCTGATTGGACTGGGTCCTCAAACATAGCCTTCAGTTCTCTGGTGAAGGTGGCTAAGTCATTGAGCATGGGGCTCCGCTCGAGGAGTAGGGGCGTGGCCCATCTAGCTGCGGCCCTGGTGCACAGGTTAATCAAGAATCCCACCCGGGTCTTATCATCTGGGAAGGCCTCTGGTCATAACTCCATGAAGAGCTGGGCCTGGGCCAAGAAGGCTGGGAGCTGGTTGGAAGCCCCAGTAAATTTCTCTGGCAGAGTCACAGGGCACTTGGCTCTCCCTGTAGGGAGAGGGGGTGGGGCTGCTGCTAGCTGGGTTTGCAAGCCTTGGACGGCCAACAACAGTTGGACTACTTGTGAGCACAGGAGCAAGTTTTCCTGCTGGAGTTGCTCCATGGTCAGCACTTCCCCCACTCCCTCGTTTGCCTGCTTTGTTTTGGCTGACTGCAAACTGTCAGCTCTACACTGCGTCAGCAGTGCTGGTGGGGGGCTGGAAATTCCTGGGTGGTTGGCAGGGAAGCAAAGTCCTTAGCCGGCAGTCTGGTCATAAATCTGCCAGGTCTAGGAGGAGGGGAGCTGATAAGGGCCAGGCTTGTCCGAAGCATACTTGCCGAGTCAGGAGTCCAGAAGTGAGGTCAGTAGAGGTCCGGGATCAAGTGCCAAGGGGTCAGTCCAAAAGAGGGTGTCCGGAAACTAGGAACACACAAGCCACGCCTGACGTTGCAGTCAGCAACAAGCTGCAGCCAAGGTGTGCCTTATAAAGAGCAAGGTTGACAGCAGGTGTGAGTCCTCAGCGTTTGGGCCTTAAGGAGACAGGCCTGCCTCTCTTCTGCCTGACCTTCTGCTGTCTACGTTCTGCAGGTGAGGGGGGAGTATCCTGTTCACTGTCTGTGTCTGGCTGCAGGGACTCTGCTGTATCTGGGGTGCTCTGCAGCTGAGGGGGAGAAGGAGCTGGATTCTCAGGAGGCTCCTCCATGTCTCCTTCTTAGTCTGCTGCTCCTGGGTCTGTTGCTGTTACTCCCGAGTCGTCCTCATCTGAGGAGTCCTCTGACGGGGCCATGACACCCCTGATCAAAATGCTCAGGGAGACCTTGAGATGAGATATGAAATTGAGGAAGCATCCAAACTAGGAAATGTGGTAGTAATGGGTGACTTCAACTACCCAGACATAGACTGGCCGCATATGTGTTCCAGTCATGACAAAGAAGCAAAGTTTCTAGATATTCTAAATGACTATTCCCTAGACCAGTTGGTCATGGAACCGACCAGAGGAACGGCAACCCTGGACTTAATCCTCAGTGGGGACCGGGACCTGGTGCGAGATGTAAGTGTTGTTGAACCGATTGGGAGCAGTGACCACAGTGCTATTAAATTAAACATACATGTAACTGGCCAATTGCCAAGAAAATCCAACACGGTCACATTTGACTTCAAAAGAGGAAACTTCACAAAAATGAGGGGATTGGTAAAAAGAAAGCTGAAAAACAAAGTCCAGAGGGTCACATCACTCGAAAATGCTTGGAAGTTGTTTAAAAACACTATATTAGAAGCTCAACTGGAGTGCATACCGCAGATCAGAAAAGGTACCGCCAGGGCCAAGAAGATGCCAGCATGGTTAACGAGCAAAGTCAAGGAAGCTCTTAGAGGCAAAAAGTCTTCCCTCAGAAAATGGAAGTCTTGTCCGAATGAAGAAAATAAAAAAGAACACAAACTCTGGCAAAAGAAATGCAAGAAGACAATAAGGGATGCTAAAAAAGAATTTGAGGAGCACATTGCTAAGAACATAAAAACCAACAACAAAAAATTCTATAAATACATTCAAAGCAGGAGACCATCTAGGGAGGCGATTGGACCCTTGGATGATAAGGGAGTCAAAGGTGTACTAAAGAACGGTCAGGAGATTGCAGAGAAGCTAAATGAATTCTTTGCATCTGTCTTCACAGTGGAAGATATAGGGCAGATCCCTGAACCTGAACTAACATTTGCAGGAAGGGATTCTGAGGAACTGAGACAAATAGTGGTAACGAGAGAGGAAGTTCTAAGCTTAATGGACAATATAAAAACTGACAAATCACCGGGCCCGGATGGCATCCACCCGAGAGTTCTCAAAGAACTCAAATGTGAAATTGCTGATCTGCTAACTAAAATATGTAACTTGTCCCTCGGGTCCTCCTCCGTGCCTGAGGACTGGAAAGTGGCAAATGTAACGCCAATCTTCAAAAAGGGATCCAGAGGGGATCCCGGAAATTACAAGCCAGTTAGTTTACCTTCTGTCCCAGGAAAACTGGTAGAAAGTATTATTAAAGCTAGATTAACTAAGCACATAGAAGAACAAGCCTTGCTGAAGCAGAGCCAGCATGGCTTCTGCAAGGGAAAGTCCTGTCTCAGTAACCTATTAGAATTCTTTGAGAGTGTCAACAAGCATATAGATAGAGGTGATCCAGTGGACATAGTGTACTTAGACTTTCAAAAAGCGTTTGACAAGGTACCTCACCAAAGACTTCTGAGGAAGCTTAGCAGTCATGGAATAAGAGGAGAGGTCCTCTTGTGGATAAGGAATTGGTTGAGAAGCAGAAAGCAGAGAGTAGGAATAAACGGACAGTTCTCCCAATGGAGGGCTGTAGAAAGTGGAGTCCCTCAAGGATCGGTATTGGGACCTGTACTTTTCAACTTGTTCATTAATGACCTAGAATTAGGAGTGAGCAGTGAAGTGGCCAAGTTTGCTGACGACACTAAATTGTTCAGGGTTGTTAAAACAAAAAAGGGATTGTGAAGAGCTCCAAAACGATCTCTCCAAACTGAGTGAATGGGCAGAAAAATGGCAAATGCAATTCAATATAAACAAGTGTAAAATGATGCTTATTGGAGCAAAAACTCTGAATTTCACATATACGCTCATGGGGTCTAAACTGGCGGTGACCGACCAGGAGAGAGACCTCAGGGTTGTAGTGGACAGCACGATGAAAATGTCAACCCAGTGTGCGGCAGCTGTGAAAAAGGCAAATTCCATGCTAGGGATAATTCGGAAAGGTATTGAAAATAAAACAGCCGATATCATAATGCCGTTGTATAAATCTATGTTAGGGCCGCATTTGGAATACTGTGCAGAGTTCTGGTCGCCTCATCTCAAAAAGGATATTATAGAGTTGGAAAAGGTTCAGAAGAGGGCAACCAGAATGATCAAGGGGATGGAGCGACTCCCTTACGAGGAAAGGTTGCAGCATTTGGGGCTTTTTAGTTTAGAGAAAAGGCGGGTCAGCGGAGACATGATAGAAGTGTATAAAATTATGCATGGCATTGAGAAAGTGGATAGAGAAAAGTTCTTCCTCTCTCATAATACTAGAACTCGTGGACATTCAAAGAAGCTGAATGTTGGAAGATTCAGGACAGACAAAAGGAAGTACTTCTTTACTCAGCGCATAGTTAAACTATGGAATTTGCTCCCACAAGATGCAGTAATGGCCACCAGCTTGGACGGCTTTAAAAGAAGATTAGACGAATTCATGGAGGACAGGGCTATCAATGGCTACTAGCCGTGACAGACACCCTAGTCAGAGGCAGCATGCTTCTGAAAACCAGCTGCCGGAAGCCTCAGGAGGGGAGAGTGTCCTTGCACCCGGGTCCTGCTTGTGGGCTTCCCCCAGGCACCTGGTTGGCCGCTGTGAGAACAGGATGCTGGACTAGATGGGCCACTGGCCTGATCCAGCAGGCTCTTCTTATGTTCTTATGTTCTTATGTCGATCACCTTACAAAACACTAGTACTGTGCAAATGTGCTGTGTCAAAGCAGTGATGGGATTTGCAAATTAATGTGGAGTCCCAAGGGGATTTAGGCCATCACAGAAGGAAGCAGTTAGAATGCAGTTGTAACTGAGAAGTAGAATATCACGTAACCCACAATCTAAGGCTCTGACCATCTCTGACTCAAGAGATATGTTCACTGTAACCCTAACCAGTGCTGTAACACACAGCATCTATCTTCTCAGCACATCACTCAACAGAATGATAAGGCCAAACAGGCCTGATCAGGACCCAAGCAGGGCTGCCACACAGCAACCACCTTTTCAGGGCTGCGGAAGAAAATTACTCATAATACTGGATTGTGTGTGTGTGTATATATATATAAAAGAAAAACACATATAAAGAAAAAAAATCCGGACCTGTTGGACTTTTTTGCCAGTAGTTTCATAATTTGTTAAAATTAATTAAAAATCAGCCATGATCACAGAGTACCTGTAATCCTATTGCTGACCTTGCCCCATACTCTCACCTTCATCATCTGCAGCTTAAAAGTTAAAAAATGCCTAGTTGATTTTTAATTAATTTAAGAAATTTAACATTGAAGTCAATGATAAGCAAGGGCATGCTCAGTAAGAACCAGCTGTCAGTGTTCTAAAGTCAGACTCACAGCTGTTTGGCTAGGCTGATCAGGTGGCCACGCCCATGCCAGATATCTATTTTACTTTAGACAGTCATGGCTTCCTCCAAAGAATCCTGGGAAGTGTAGTTCATAAAGGGTGCCAAGAGTTGTTAGGAGACTCCTATTCCCCTGACAGAGCTTCAGTGACCAGAGTGGTTTAACAGTCCGATTGTAGCTCTGTTCACAATGTTTTCCTTTTGGAAAGGAAAGGGGCTTTCCCTCTGCCCAATGCCCACCCACCCAATATCTTCCCCTCCCCTCCCTGATCCTCCCCTTCTCCTCTCCCCCTACCCTTCCTTCCCTTTTCTCCCCCTGCCCCCCTCCCCCTTCCCAAAGTCAGTTTCACCTATCCTAAGCATGATTGCATGGAAGTGAATCCCTTTGAACTCAAAAAACATGCAAATGATCGAACCTGCCCTCCTCCTCCCTCCTATCCCCTCCCTTTTGCCCCTTCCCTCGCCCTTCCTTTGACCCCTTCTCCCTCCCCTTCCCCTCCCCCCTCCTCCCCCTCCCCCTCCCCCTCCCCTCCCATCTCCTCTCTCTTCTTCTCTTCCTCCTTGGTCAGTTTTACCTGTTCTAACATGATTGCATGGGAATAAATCCCATTGAACTCAATAAGCATGCAAATGATTGGACCTTTCCCCTCCCTGTCCCCCTCTCTCTTCCCCTCCTCCTCCCTTCTTCCTTCGCTCCCTTCTTCCTTCTTCTTCCTCCCCTGCCCACTCCAGGCCTCTCTCCCTCTTCTCCTCCTACCCCTGTGGTCAGATTCACCTCTCCTAAGCATGATTGCATGGGAGTAAATCCATGTGCTTCTGAGTATATAGTGAGTGGTTGCAAGGAGGAGGAAGGAAGGGGAAGGGAGAGGGGGAGGAAATTAGTGAGTTAATAGCAGCAACCATTTTATTTAAAAGAAAGAAACTTGCTCAGTAGTGCAGATGGCTGCTTTTGGAAGGAAGGACCTTAGAATGTGGAACTCCCCATGTGGTCCTTTGGAAACCAACTGCAGAGTGCCATTAAAGGCATCCTTTGTTTATTTATTTAAACCAAATGGGACCTGCAACTGTTGTAGTCTGGAGTGCTCCTGTTCAGAGTTACAGTCAGCTACCCATGCCCTCTTCCACTTCCCCTTCGTGCTGGTTTTCTGGTTTTTACCCTCCAACAGTACAGCCAGCCAGCATTCTGTGGCCACTGAACATGCTCAGTCCCCACCTGTTTTTTCCTAAATGTTTTTTCTATTTCTGCAGAGTTTGAGGTTCCCTGCTGATGACTCCCTCTTGGGTGTGAATGGTGCCATTTTGGCTACATGAAGATCCACACTTAGAGAATGAGTTCATTATATGAATATAAGATACTGAAAGATTGTCTGCCCCATGCCTCCATTCAGTATAATGCTTTTTAATATGTTTTTAAACCTTTTTTTTAAAAACAGATGGTTTTAAAGCTTTTTAAAAAAACTGTTTTTAAATATGTATTTTAAAGTCTGTTTTCATGATGTTTTAAAGTGTTTTTAGTGCTTTTGTTTGCCACCTTGGGCTCCTACCAGGAGGAAGGGTGGGATATAAATAAAATAATAATAAATCAAATAAATAATATAACACTAGAGTAAAACCATGTCAAAATGATAAAATCCTGATGGTCATTTTGTTGCAAAATGATACCTGCATCTTCTCCACTGAAACCACTCATATCTTTAGAAGTGGGTTGCCTGACTTTTCTGAACCTTTTCATGTCTTTTTCAAGGAGAATAGGGATTCACTGAGTTTGATCTCAGTTTTGTTCATAATAAAAAGAAAGTGTAGTGCTTCCATTTTAACTAAGGAGAATTCTCAGAGGGACTTCTCAAATGTTACTGAAGGTGCACCCAACAGATAAGAGCATGTGACCACCATCAACAAATAGCACTGACAAAAGTTCTCTTGTGAGAGCCCCACTCAACCATTGTTGTCACTGTCTTCAGGATTACATATAAACACTGAACTCATGGAAAATATGCTCAAAGGCAGCCTACATAACCTGAACTCCACAAAACTGAATGCAACCCATCAGCCATGTATTGTGGTTGGCCAGGGAGTGGGACTTGACTATTCTCTCTCCTCCCATTTTTTCAGTTCCAGGTAAGCAACAAAACAGGAGAATTAGTGAGCCCCTGGTTAGGTGGCCTGCCATACATGGGTGGTGTGGTGCATTTGGCTTGCAGGTTGTGCAGGTGCAAGCTGTGCAGGCCAACAAAAAGAAGATTCCAAGGTAATCTGAAGAAAAATGCACTTTTTTTAAACTCTTTATTAAATGCAAATAAATTCAGGTCATCGAGGTAATGCAGCTGTTCAAATGCCATTGTTTTTCAAATTTGGCTAGAGTCCTTGCCTTGTTAACAAATTACATGCTTTGTTATTGTGAACTAGCTCCTTTGGCAATGTGTTGCTTTCTTTTATATTGAGTACCAGCCTCCTGCTGCTACATAGACATTTTCAAGCACCCTTAAATAGAAAGATGAAATGCTTTTAAGGTAGCTATTTTAGTACCCTATTGCAAGCCCATCTTAGCACATTGATTGCCTTATAAATAAATGTTCAATCTTTTACAATCTAGGTTAAAGTGGCTTTGCCCCCCCCCCACTATCCAGAATATATTACAGTCTTATCTTCCTCTTCAACACAAGACTTTCCATGTTAGTTTATAAGTGTATTATACATTCAGTCCATAGCTATGGTGAGAGAGATACATGTGACCCTGCTAATGCTGTGTCGCAACTAAGGCTGGGATATAAAGAAAATAGCCTAGCCAGACTATGAAACACCTGAGCACTGGAGACATTCTTTCATTCTTGGTTTGGAAAGAAAGAAAGAAAGAAAGAAAGAAAGAAAGAAAGAAAGAAAGAAAGAAAGAAAGAAAGAAAGAAAGAAAGAAAGAAAGGAAGGAAGGAAGGAAGGAAGGAAGAAGAAAGAAAGAAAGAAAGAAAGAAAGAAAGAAAGAAAGAAAGAAAGAAAGAAAGAAAGAAAGAAAGAAAGAAAGAAAGAAAGAAAGAAAGAAAGAAAGAAAGAAAGAAAGGAAGGAAGAAAGGAAGAAAGGAAGAAAGGAAGAAAGGAAGAAAGGAAGGAAGGAAGGAAGGAAGGAAGGAAGGAAGGAAGAAAGGAAGAAAGGAAGAAAGGAAGAAAGGAAGAAAGGAAGAAAGGAAGAAAGGAAGAAAGGAAGAAAGGAAGAAAGGAAGAAAGGAAGAAAGGAAGAAAGGAAGAAAGGAAGAAAGGAAGGAAGGAAGGAAGGAAGGAAGGAAGGAAGGAAGGAAGAAAGGAAGAAAGGAAGAAAGGAAGGAAGGAAGGAAGGAAGGAAGGAAGGAAGGAAGAAAGGAAGAAAGGAAGGAAGGAAGGAAGGAAGAAAGGAAGGAAGGAAGGAAGGAAGGAAGGAAGGAAGAAAGGAAGAAAGGAAGAAAGGAAGGAAGGAAGGAAGGAAGGAAGGAAGGAAGGAAGGAAGGAAGGAAGGAAGGAAGGAAGGAAGGAAGGAAGGAAGGAAAGGAGGGGGAAAGAAATGTGGTTTTGTGCCAGTTTTACGCTTAGCTTTCAAATCTTCTGTGGTTCACATTTCTAACAGTAGTTAATATATTTATTTATTTAGATTTATTTTTTGGTTTGTAGACCGCTACATCCTGAAGACGTAGAGCAGGTAAAAAAAGAGCAGCAATCCTGCATCTCCTCCCCACATCTCCCTTCTCATGAATAGTTAGAGACGTCATGTGATGGCAGGGCTGGCTCCAGGCATGTCAGGGCCCTTGGGCACCAGCCTGCCCCAGGCCCCTCTGCTCCCCTTCTGCGATCCGCGGCAGGAGCCCGGATCGCAGGACAGGAGCTTCCGAGCCACCCACCATCCCCTCGCTTCACCTATCTTTCTTTGCTGTTTTTTGCAGCTGCGTGGACTGCGCTTGCAGGGTTGCCATCAATCAAGATGGCGGCCGAAGTGTCCGTAAGGGGCTGAAGCGTCTGCCACCATCTTGGTTGATGGCACGCATGTGCGCACATTGCTGCCATCAACCAACATGGCGGCAGAGGCTTCAGCCCCTTATGGAAACCTCGGTCGCCATCTTGATTGATGGCAACCTTGCACGCACTGCAAAAAACAGCAGAGAGAAAGGTAGGTGGCTGAGAAGCTCCACCTGTCCTGCGATCTGCATCTCCTGCTGCGGATTGTGGAAGAGGAGTGGAGGGGCCCCTCAGGGGCCTCTGTAGCTCAAGGGGCCCTCGGGCCAGTGCCCCACCTGGCCGCCCTTTAGAACCGGCCCTGTGTGATGAGATGTCATTGCATGTAAATTTTCCCCATTTTAAAGCTGCATTCACACATGGGGATTTATTGTGTTTGCTTGACTGATTATAATGGTGGCACTTCTGACTGATTTCTAACATTCCTTTCACACTGCAGTACCTGGTGTGTTATGGAACTCTGGCTTTTTGACCAATATACAGCCATGTTGCATTAAATTTCTTTCATATCTGTGGGTGTGGTGTGACACAATAATGAACATGATTAGACATGTTGTTACTCCCCCTCCCTTTCCACACATGCACACTTCTGATCCCCCATGATTCCCCCCTGAAAACGGCAGAAAAGAACTGTATGCCAGAATACCGCCCCCAATTTTGTCACTTTACTCCCATGATTTTCAGAGTTAATGGGGTTGCAAACGTGTTTTTTTTTCTGGAAGCAATTGACATGGAAATGAGTGCTAAACTTCCACTAGATTTCCAGAAGTGGCTTTTACATTGTGAAAGATAAAATAAAATGCAGAAATTATAAGTAGGGAAATGTTGGGGAAACAGAATAAACTGCTGTCTGAATGCAGCATTACTCTGCTTTACTGGCTGCTGCCTGGACTTGGCTTTTCCATCGAGTTTCCCTGCTTTTTGCAGGATTAGGATCGTGACCCAAATTAGCTGTTTTGCTTACTTGCTATCCAGCCATTTTATTTTGAGTTTTTTTTAATTTGTTTGATATTTGCCTGTCGGCTGTAGGGTGTTGGTTTTAAGAGTACAGTCTTGCCTGCTGTTAAGGAAGGATGTGTTTTCAATATGAGTGGGTAGGGGAGGGGAACCAGGGGGCTGCCATTCATGTTTTGGAGGGCAGAGGGAGATACGGAGTAGGGAGACAGTTATGTCATCAGGGGAGATGGAAGCATAATAGGGTGTTGGTTGCCCCCAAACTGTCTCCCCATTCAAGTAGTCTGGACAGCTGTGGTGACAGTTCCCCTGGGTTGAAAATGCTGCTTGTGAATGCCAGGTTGGTGAATGGTAAAACAACGGCCATTCAGGATTTGATCCTGGATGAGCACGCCGTCCTGGCTTGTATCACGGAGACCTGGTTGGATGAAGCTGGGGGGGGTAATCTCTCCCAGCTTTGCCCACCAGGTTTCTCTGTGCAACAGAGGCGAGACCTGGGGGACGGGGAGGTGGAGTTGCAGTGATCTATTGTGATACCATCCCCCTGACCAGGTGCCCTCTCCCACAGTCTTCAGGGTTTGAATGTGTATATTTGAAGTTGGGTGGCCGGGACAGAATAGGGATTCTATTGGTGTACCGCCCACCCCGCTGCTCAACAGTCTCCCTTCCTGAGCTAGCCGGGGTGGTCTCAGGGTTGGTGTTGGAGTCCCCATGGCTTGTGGTATTGGGTGATGTCAACATCCACGCCAAGACCGCTCTGTCGGGAGTGGCTCAGGACTTCATGGCCTCCATGACAACCATGGGTCTGTCCCAAGTATTATCTGGCCCCGCTCATGCCGCTGGCCACACTTTGGACCTTGTTTTCTGTGCAGGTTGGAATGATGGTGATCTTGGTGTGGAGGAACTCTCTGTAGTACCGTTGTCATGGACAGATCACTACCTGGTTGGGTTTAGACTCACTGGGACTCAGAACCTCTGTGGGGGTGGGGGACCGATTAGGATGGTCCGCCCCAGGAGACTGATGGATCCGGATGGTTTCCAGATGGCTCTTGGGGATTTTCCTGTCATCTCAGCAGGCGATTCTGTCAAAGCCCTGGTTGACCTCTGGAATGGGGAAATGGCCAGGGCGGTGGACACGATTGCCCCGGAGTGTCCCCTCTCACGGAGTGGAGCCAAACCAGCTCCTTGGTTTACCAGGGAGCTGGCAGCGATGAAATGAATAAGACGGGGACTAGAGCGACATTGGCGGAAGACTCGGAACGAGTCTGACCGAAATGGGCTAGAGCCTATTTGAAGGCCTACTCCGTGGCAGCGCGGGTAAAGAAGAAACTTTTCTTTTCTGCCACCATTGCATCTGCCAGGAGCCGTCCAGCGGAGCTGTTTCGAGTGGTCAGGGGTCTTTTACATTCAGGCCCCCGAGAGGGTAATATAGAGGACTTCCCGGAAGTGAGTGCTCAGCTGGTGGCTGTCTCTGAGAGATCTATGCCTCAGAGGAAGCTTTTTTCAGTTTAAAAGCCAGCCAAGAGGAAACTTTGACTGGCTTAAATGTTCTCCAAGATATAGGAGAACCGATCAGATTTTCCACAGGACTTTGTTGAGCTGTCGGCTGCTGGAATTGATCAGGAAATCCCTGAGATAAGAAGGCATGCCGATCGGCTGAAGATGGTCAGGACTTCCAGCAAGCTGTACTGGAAAAAAGCGAAGCGTTTTTTTTTCTTCTTAAAAAAACGTCCTTAACCAGCGAGCCTACTTCTGTCTAAATCTTATCATTTGGCTTAAATTACTACAATAAAAGGGATTTGTTTACGAATCAGCAACTGAGAAATCTGGGTGAGTCATACTTTTTCTCTTTTAAATATAATTAAGGAAGAAAGAAAATGTAAACAACTTATATATTTTTTTTACGACAAAAAGCTGGCCTGAATTTGGAGTTTTAAAGTTTAAAAATGGATGAGAGGTAATTATTATTTGATGGAAATATATTTTGGACTATTTTTCTCCTTGGACTATTTCTTTTTGGACGAATCTGCTGTTCGTATATGTTACTAATCGCTTGGTGTTGTGAACCAGAATTGTTTTGCATTCCTGGATGTAGATAAGAACTGTGCTGTGCTGGCCGGACTATAATAACAGGCCTGGAATATTAACTCTTTTGTTGGTGGAGGAAAAAAAAGAAATAGACTGCCTCTAGGTTTTGGAACAGTGGTTAATATCAGAAATTAAAGGCTTCTTTCGAGAATGACAATTAAAAAAGCAACTAAGGCCCAGGAGCGAAGAGGTTCAATTGACCCACAGGAAGGGGCTATACCCCCAGATATGTTTCAAAAAATAATGGAAGGGATTAATGATATAAAACAGGAAATGAAAACTGAATTGATAGATATAAAAGACTATATTAAAACACAAGTGGATGAGATTAAAGGGACAATTGGGCAAATAAAGGAAGATGCAAAAAATACTAAAGAAAAGGTACAAATCTTGGAGAATAGAACAGATATATTAAATCTGGAATTAGAAAAAAACTTGGACTATATGGCTGTGACTGAAGTGAGAAATAAAGAACATTGTTTGAGATTCCGTGCAATCCCTGAGGAAACAGGTGAAGACATCAGAGATAAAATTGTTAATGCTATAGTAAAATTTCTGGATTTGAATGAAGATCGGATGAAATTTGAAATAGACAAAGTTTATAGAATTAATTCCAGATATGCAACAATGAAAAAAATTCCAAGAGATGTGCTTGTTCACTTTATAAAGAAGACGACCAGAGATATGGTATTACAACAACACTTTAAAAATACCTTTAAAATTGATGGTAAGGAAATACTGGTGATGAAAGAAATTCCTATTAGACTTTTACGTAAGAGAAAAGAATATGCTTTCTTTACAGAAAAACTTAAGCAATGCAAAATTCAATTTAGATGGGATGTTCCAGAAGGAGTGATCTTTACATTCAGACAACAGAAATATAGATTGAATAATGTTCAAAAAGCAAGGGACTTCTTGAGAAAAGCTTCAAAAGACATGGAAGAAGATAAACTCAAAGATATGGATATAATTCCTGGGAAACAAAGTCAACAAGAACATGCAGAGGAGGGGAAGGAAGATGATGGATTAAAAGGAGCATTAGGCACATTTTAAAATACACGCTTAAAGATGGATTACAAATATCTAACTTGGAATATAAATGGAGCCAACACGGCGCAGAAGAGAAAGAAAGTGTTTCATTATTTGAAAAAATTAAAATTGGATATAATTTGTTTACAAGAAACTCATATTAAGAAGAAAGATTCCAAATATTTGATTTGTAAAAATTTGGGTGAAGAATTTATTTCGGCTGAACCAAAAAAAAAAAAATGGAGTTGTTCTTTACATTAACCCACAATTGCTTCCTAAATTGGTATTACTGGATGATAGTGGTAGATTTGTGGGGGTTGAAATTACTTTACAGGGTACAAACATTTTGATAGTGGGTATTTATGCCCCCAATGAAGATAAAACAAGGTTTTACACAGGACTTATGGAAAAATTGTCAGAGTTTTCATATGATCATTGGTGCGTCATGGGTGATTGGAATGGGGTAATCTCACCAAAAATTGATAGACTTTCTGAAAAAAATATTAAAGAGACACAGGGTAAATTACCAAAGATTTGCTTTGAACTGATGGAACATTTAGAATTGGTGGATACCTGGAGATATATAAATGATAACGCAAAGGAATTTACTTATTTTTCAGAAAGACATAAAACATTCTCGAGGATTGATATGATTTGGATGTCTAAAATTCTAGCGAAGGATATTTTTAAAATGGATATACTACCAAAAACTTTTTCGGACCACAATCCTGTGATATTAACTTTAAAAAAAAAATCTTGGATTTAGATGGAGACTAAATGAATCTTTATTACAGAATGACAAAGTAGTACAAGAATGTAAGAAGAAATTAAAAGAGTTTTTTGAACATAATTTACATAAAGGAACAAATGAAAATATCGTTTGGGATACAAGTAAGGCATTTATGAGGGGATATTTTATTAAATGTAACTCTGAATTAAAAAAAAAAGAAACAACAGAAAATGCAATTAATTTTGGAAGAAATAAAACAAAAAGAGGAAGAATTGAAAAAGAATCCAACTAAAGTTTCTATTGTAAATCAAATTAAAATGTTACAGAAGCAAGTATCAATGCTGACAGTTAGAGAAATTGAAAGGAAACTAAATTTTGCTAAACAAAGGACTTTTGAATTTGCAAATAAACCAGGGAAATGGTTAGCATATAAATTAAGAAAAGAACGTCAAAAAATATTATTTTAAAGATACAAGAAGGAGATGAGACGCTGACAGATAATGTAAAAATCAAAAAGATTTTTCATCAATATTGTACAAGTGTCAGGAAATTCCATCTGAAAAAATAGAAGAGTATATATCTAAACAGAATTTGCCTAAAATTACAGACTTTCAGAGACAAGCTATTAATGGCCCTATTATGTCAAGAGAGATATCTGAAGCTATAAACAAAATTAAATTAGGAAAGGCGCCAGGACCAGATGGGTTATCTGCAATGTATTATAAATGTTTGGAGGAAGAACTCTTGCTACCTTTACAGTCTACAATGAATCTTATTCTGCAAAAGGGAAAGATACCGGATAGTTGGAAAAATGCTAACATAACATTAATACCTAAAGAGGAGCAAGAGTTAACTAAAACAAAAAATTATCGGCCAATATCTCTATTGAATAATGACTATAACATTTTTACAATGATCTTGGCAGAAAGATTGAAAATAATATTGCAACAATTTATTCAGGAAGATCAATCAGGGTTTTTACCTAAAAGACAATTACGTGACAACGTCAGGAATGTCTTGAATGTGTTGGAATATTTAGAACAACGAAATGATAAACAAGCAGCTTTGATTTTTTTAGATGCTGAAAAAGCATTTGATAATTTGAATTGGAAATTTATGTTTCAGGTTTTGGAGCAAATGGATTTTGGAGACAATTTTATAAAATGGATTAGATCGATTTATACATCTCAGAAGGCTCAGATAATTGTTAACGGAGATTTAACGGATTCATGTGAAATACAAAAGGGTACAAGACAGGGATGTCATTATCTCCCCTTTTATTTATTCTGGTCTTAGAAGTGCTGCTTAGAGATATAAGGCAAGATAAAAGGATTTCGGGATTAAAGATAAAAAAAGAAGAATATAAATTGAGAGCATTTGCTGATGATTTGATAATTGTACTAGAAAACCCTTTGGAAGGAATTAATGTATTGATGGACAAATTAAAAGAATTTGGACCGTTAGCAGGATTTAAGATCAACAATCAAAAAACAAAGATGTTGGTGAAAAATTTAACTTTAAGGGAACAGAAAGAGTTAATGGACAAGACAGATTTTACATTAGAGAAAAAGTTGAAATATTTAGGTATCATTATGACAAATAAAAATTCAAAGTTGTTTCATAATAATTATGAAAAATTATGGACAGAGATTAAGAAAGATTTGCTAAAATGGGATAAACTACAATTGTCATTAATGGGTAGAATATCTGTGATAAAAATGAATGTATTACCGAGAATGATGTTTTTGTTTCAAACAATACCTGTAATATCCTCTGATTTACCTTTTAAACAATGGCAAAAAGATATCTCTAAATTTGTATGGCAAGGAAAAAAACCAAGAGTTAAATTTAAACTACTACAAGATGCCAAAGAAAGAGGAGGACTGGGATTACCAAATCTGAGACTTTATTTTGCTGCCTGCTGTCTAGTCTGGATAAAGGAATGGATCTTATTGAGGAATAAAAGACTATTGGATTTGGAGGGCCATAATTTGAAGTGGGGATGGCATGGATATCTATGGTATGACAAAGTAAAAGTAAATGTAGACTTTAACAATCATTTTATAAGACGTCCTCTGTTGAAAATATGGAATAGATATAAACCAAGGTTTTATTCGAAAATACCATTATGTGTCTCAAGTCAAGAAGCGTTTTACAGAAGAGAAATGGCTGGAAAAGAGAAATGGTTAACTTATCAAGAACTATTAGAAAATGTACATGGAGAATATATAATGAAAGAGAGAGAACAACTGACAAAGGAAGGATATAGTTTTCAATGGTTTGCCTATTTACAATTGTTAGAAAGATATAAAATGGACAAGAAAATGTATGGGTTTGAAATAAGTAAATCTGATTTTGAAATAGGATTGTGTACAAATGATGAAAATATAATTGCGAAAATGTATAAACTCTTACTGAAAATGGATATGGAGGAAGAACAAGTAAAAGAGTGTATGGTAAAGTGGGCAAAATTTTTTGGTTATAACATACAAATGGATCAATGGGAAAATATGTGGAAAAAAGGCTTGAGATTTACACTATGCTATAATCTTAAAGAAAATTTCTATAAAATGATGTACCGTTGGTACATGACTCCAGAAAACTTGTCAAAAATGTATAGTAATGTTTCTAATGTTTGTTGGAAATGTAAACAACAAGAAGGATCATTTTATCATATGTGGTGGTTGTGTAAAAAGGCAAAATCATTTTGGGCACAGATAGGTAGGAAGATGCAAAAAATTCTAAAGATAAATATTCAGTCAAAACCAGAATTTTTTTTATTGGGTTTTATGGATAAACAAATAGAAAATAAATATGGAAGAATAATATTATATATGATTACGGCAGCAAGATTATTATATGCACAAAAGTGGAAAATGGAATCAACACCAACAATGGAAGAATGGCTATTGAAATTAATGGACTTAGTAGAAATGGATAAATTGACATGTCTACTTAGAGAAAAATCGACAGATACATTTCTTAAGGAATGGAAGCCTCTCTTAGACTTTTTGTTGAAAGATCAAAATAAAATGATGATATTGGGATTTGACGATTAACTAAGACAGCCTATGGAGAAAAGTGATCCTGTATGTATACATTAAGGGACAGGTTTGATGTATATTATATACTTAGAGCTGATCTGCGACAAATCGGAAGTCAACTATTTTATTTTTATTTTTTTGTTGTATTGTTATGTTTTTTGACTTTGTTTTGTTTGTCTTTTGAAAAATTTGAATAAAAATTATTAAAAACAAAAAAAAGAGAGGGTAATATAGACCACTCAAGAGCCCGCTGTCAAGAATTTGCATGGCACTTTGCAGATAAAGTTGCTCAGATTCGCTCTGACTTGGACGCTAAAATTGATACAGTCTCAAGGGATGTAACCTTGGCTCCTGCTTGTCCAATAACAATGGATTCCTTTCAATTTGTACAGCCCAAGGATGTGGACAAGATCCTGGGAGAGGCGAGAGCCACCACATGTTTGCTAGACCCTTGCCCTTCCTGGCTCATTGAGTGCCAGAGGGGGACTGGCCGACTGGGTGAGGGGAGTGGTAAATGCCTTTTTACAACAAGGCAGAATTCCAATGTGCCTAAAAGAGGCAGTTGTAAGACCTTTGTTGAAAAAGCCCTCCCTAGATCCCTCTATAATGGGCAATTATCGGCCAGTCTCCAACATTCCATTTTTGGGCAAGGTAATAGAGTGTGTGGTGGCTGCCCAGCTCCAGAGATTCTTGGATGAAATGGATTATCTTGACCATTTCAGTCTGGTTTCAGGCCCGGCTACGGGACAGAGATGGCTTTGGTCGCCTTGGTGGATGACCTACACAGAGAGCTGGACAGAGGGAGTGTGTCCCTGATGGTTCTAATGGACCTCTCAGCGGCTTTCGATACCATTGACCATGGTATCCTTCTGGGCCACCTTGCCAGGATGGGACTTGGGGGCACTGTGTTGCGGTGGCTCGGCTCCTTCCTGGAGGGACGAACCCAGAAGGTGGTGCTGGGGGACTCCTGTTCGACTCCTTGGCCGTTGACATATGGGGTCCCTCAGGGCTCAGTTTTATCCCCCATATTATTTAACATCTACATGAAACCGCTGGGTGAGGTTGTCCGGGGGTTTGGGGTTCGGTGTCATCAGTATCCGGATGACACCCAACTCTATTTTTCCTTTCCACCTAAAGTCAAGGAAGCTGTCCTGGTCCTGAACCAGTGCCTGGCGTCAGTGATGGCCTGGATGAAGGCAAACAAATTGAAATTAAATCCAGACAAGACAGAGGTGCTCCTGGTTAGTCGAAAGGCAAATCAGGGAATAGGGATTCAGCCTGTGCTGGATGGGGTTACACTCCCCCTGAAGACACAGGTTCGCAGTTTTGGTGTGCTCCTGGACTCAGCTTTGAACTTGAAGGCCCAGGTCTCTGCAGTGGCCAGGAGTGCTTTTGCCTAGCTAAGACTGGTGCGCCAGCTGTGCCCGTTCCTGGAGACGCCTGATTTGACTACAGTGATGCATGCCTTAGTTACATCCCGTTTAGACTACTGTAACGTGCTCTACGTGGGGCTGCCTTTGAAGACTGTTCGGAAACTTAAACTGGTACAAAGAGCTGCAGCCAGAGTGCTAACTGGAGCTGGTTACAGGGACCATACAACCCCCTTGTTGCGACAGCTCCACTGGCTGCCAGTTTGTTTCCGGTCACAATTCAAAGTGCTGGTTTTGACCTATAAAGCTCTATAAGGCCTAGGTCCAGGCTATTTGTCAGACTGTATCTCCCTATATGAGCCTGCCTGGGCATTGAGATCCTCAGGAGAGGCCCTTCTCTCAGTCCCAACACCTTCGCAAGCGCGATTGGTGGGGACGCGAGATAGGGCCTTCTTGGTGGCTGCCCCCAGGTTCTGGAACTCTCTTCCTAGGGAAGCACGAATGGCCCCTTCCTTGCTATCCTTCCATCAGCAGGCAAAGACTTTTTTATTCCGACAGGCTTTTGGACGAGAAGATGTTTAAGATAGGACCTCATAAGGTCTGTAGTATTGTTCTATAGTCCTATTCTTAATGTTTTAAATTGTCTTAGTATCTTAAGTGTATGTTTCATGGTTTTAATGTTACGAATAGTTTAATTCTATTTTAATTGTATATTTTTGTGTTTTTTACCTATGTGTAGTTTTTATTTGTAAGCCGCCCTGAGTTCCAGTTTTGGAAAAAGGGCGGGGTAAAAATAAAGAGTAATAATAATAATAATAATAATAATACATGCTGGTAGTTGTGCCTAGTGAAACCACCAGTAAACACTGACCACTATCACTGTCATGACTTCACCCAAAGAATTCTGGGAATTGTAGTTTGGCAGCTGATAATGCTGTTAGAAATCCCTAGCTCCTGCCCCACAGAACTGCAATTCCCAGGTTTCCCTGAGGAGAGGAAATAACTATTAAACCTGTTAAAGTCTATAAATTGGCAAGAGGGGTGCTTAATTCTTTCTCCGTCTGCTGAGTCCCCCTCTCTTTCCAAGCTGCTTCTCTCCCCAACCCCTCTGTCAAAAGGTGGGTTCCAGTAGCAGACATATTTCTGTCTGGGTTGGCAAAAACTGTACGGTGGTGGAAAGAGTTCCAAGTGAAAAGCAGGGTAGAGGTAGGGTTAAGCTGCTGTCTCTCCCACCCAGTGTCTTTCTGACAAATGCTCCCTACGATAAGCACATACACATTTGGGAGCCCCACATTATCCTGTGCTAACACTAAGAGGTTACACATATGCAAAGAAAAGCATGGAAATAGAAGGGTTATTTCAAGAAGGCAGAGATATTGCGAGAGGGAGGTTTATTCACTGTGTCCATACATAGTGGAGAATGGATTCCTGGGGTTGTGTAAACAGGTTATAGCTCAACATCTGGAAATGTGCATCCTAAAAGGCAGGGCTGTTCCATCTAACATGGCACAGGAGGCTTCCTTGCATGAGAATGTCTTTTTGAGTCCTACCCAGAGACGGTGGTGGAAGCCTAATTCTGCCCAAAGGCTCTGAACAACTGTCACAATTTCTAATGTCACACAGAGAGCCATGTACTTCTAACCATGTACAGGTAAAGATAAACAGAAAGCATAGCAGTCTCAGTATTGGAGTCCTGAAAAATTCAAATCATCTTGGTGGTTTTTTCCCCTCAACAGCAAGAAAACAATCTTCATTTGAACAGCATTGAACTGAAACATGGATTTAATATCCCAGACTCCCTGAAGTTTCTGCATTGCTAAAGAAATGCAGCACCTTAAAAACAAGGAATAGTCAAACCAAGGTGGAGGAAATTGTTTGTTGAGTCCTCCTGGTATGTGTGCCAAAATCTGCAAAGAAAAAATACACAAGCACTATTTAGACTAGAGATGCATTACCTCTGATGAAGCAATACACAATACATGGCCCATCCAATCAAATGTGACCTATCAAGCTTATTGCAGCCCAACAATGGGTTTTGCTCTCCTAGTGACTTGATAATGCCCTATTTTTAAAGTTTCAAGCAGCCAACAAAAACAGGCTTATCAAAGCCCTAGTGGGCTACCATCCACAGCTGGTGTATTGCATTAGGGATGATGGGTCATACGTTGTCTGTGCAAGCCTGGAATAGACCTTGCAAAGCTGTTTTGTTGATGTTTGAACAACAGTTGTGGCAGTTCCAGCCAAGATGTCCAATGCAACGTCGAACCCAGTATTGTGGGATCAATTCCAGGCATTGAGGCCTGATGATGTGGACTGGATGCTTGCAGTGGTGTGCCCAACCACCTGCTCATTAGATCCTTGTCCATCCATGCTTATTAAAGCTAGATGGAGTGGGGGTGACTAAATGGGTCACAACTGTGGTAAATGAATCTGTGTATGATGGTGTGATGCCCACTGCCCTTAAAGAATCCTGGGAAGATGGAGGCCCTTAGGGTAGATGCTTCCCATGTCCGGGAGATAGGCAAGTTATTTGTTCTGGATGAGGTTGCCCTCCCTCAGAAGGACCAGGTCCGTAGCTTAGGGGTACTCCTGGATTCATCTTTGTTGCTAGAGGCCCAACTATCCTCTGTGGCTAGGAATGCCTTTTACCAGCTTTGTCTGCTTTGTCAGTTATAGCTGTTTCTGGACAGGAATAGCTTGATCACTGTAGGCCATGCATTTGTAACCATGAGACTGGATTACTGCAATGTGTTCTGTGTAGGGCTGCCCTTGGACCATGAGACTGGACCATGAGACTGGATTACTGCAATGTGTTCTGTGTAGGGCTGCCCTTGGACCATGAGACTGGACCATGAGACTGGATTACTGCAATGTGTTCTGTGTAGGGCTGCCCTTGGACCTGGTTTGGAAGCTTCAGCTGGTGCAAAATGTGGTGGCGGATGGGGGCACATGGTCAACAAAACGTGACACCACTCTTAAAACATCTGCACTGGCTGCCCATCTACCATCAAACCAAGTTCAAAGTTCTTGTATTAATTTACAAAGACCTGAACAATTTAGCTCCAGGTAGGGTTGCAGGTCAGAAGCATCCCAAACCCTGAGATTTCATGGTGGGCTCTAGTGATGTCATGGGGCATGCCCTAGCGATGTCATTAAGTATGATACATTAAGCATCAACCACAGTTGCTTGGAGCATACCACACAAACAAATAAAATTCTCCATTTGGAAATTAAGATAGAAATCTCAGCTAAATGAGGATGTTCCCAGGTCCAGCTGAAGTGACGGGATCATTCCTTCTCACCTGCTTAGGGAGCCTGAATAGGGAACATTTAATCTAGCCTCCTTGCTTCTGGCAAGAAGGGTTTAAGTGCCCTCAGGCCACACCAGTCACCAGAAGGCCATTGTAGCAAGAAAGGCTGCAATTCTAAACACATTTGCGAAGGAACTAAGCCACATAAAACTCAATAGGACTTACTCCTAAGTAGATAGGTTTGGATTCACACTGGTAGAAATGTGTATAAAGCTCAGCTTTAATCGTGAGGATGAGAGCTTAAGAACTCCCCCTACCATGGACCCCACGCAAACTATGCAATCCAGAAATCCAACTCGGAGAGGTAACAAGAAACTTAAGGGAAGGACTAGGAAGAGTCGGAGTACCACCGTAAAGTTGAGCAAGAAGAGTAAGAACATCAAACATCCAAAGACTCACCGCTATAATAAAATGAATTTCGAGAAACTTTTTACGTTATTAGACGCTTCTCCAAAGTGGAAAATAAAGCTGGTGGCCAAGAACCCAACTCAGCCTGAACAAAGCAAGTGCGTTAACATCAATTCCCCCCATGAAGACTTCGCTGCCCCCCTGCCCCTTCCTCTAATTAATAGTATATTACAGACCCAGGTTTTGGTTAGCAAGATCCATGGTCACTTGTACCCTTGGAACCTAAATCTTCCCCGCAGCTGGCAAGAGACATGAAATGGCACTTAGTCCTTAATCGATATAAATTGGTACTATCCAATTATCCTAAACC
Organism: Rhineura floridana; assembly: GCF_030035675.1. NCBI lineage: Eukaryota > Metazoa > Chordata > Lepidosauria > Squamata > Rhineuridae > Rhineura > Rhineura floridana. Next base: position 5,376,779 of record NC_084489.1, on the reverse strand, counting down.
CACTGGTCTTCTTACACAAAAAGAGTGCAAAATCCATCTCCTAAAATGTTTTGAAAGTATTATTCCTGGTGCGTTCAGTATCGACGATATAATCTTAGTAGAATACCTGTTTTATAATTATGTCACTGCTTGTACTGTGGTGACTTTCAGTGATCTGGGTAAAGCCAGACTGATATTTGACAACAGAGATATACTCTATACTCGAGGCATAGTAACATCAAGAATCTTTGAGAGTCTAGCTCCGCCCCAGCCGTTAGCTACTTACCCTATAACACGCAAAAACTCTTGACAAAGTTGGATAGCGGGACCAAATTTTTTTTTATTGATCTTGATACTGAGGAACCCCCTTCGCTCGCTAAAGTTGTGGGTTTACAGGCTCTTGAGGAGCAAAATGGAACAGGCGCCCATGAGTATATTCCAGAGAATAGCAATGGGATGGAACTACTCATTGAAGAAGAGAAGACGCTACTTGACTCCTTTTCCATCCCACCCCATTAGCCCAATCTGAAATTCTGACAAGACTTCACACTTTAAAAATCCACTTGGAAAATAGATTGACGCCTTTTATGAATGAGGACTGCAATGAGAAAGAACACAGAAGGATGGAGGATCTTGAGTTATTATATAATGACTATCTTAATGATCCAAAGAGAGTACCACAAGGACCACTCGAAGCCAAAAAAGGTGCCTCTCCAGTCCAGATCATAGCTGAAATGAACCTTACAGCTCCTGATACGACACTGTCTTATACTAAGAAGGAACCAACATCTACCTCTCACATTGCAAAAGTTGATGTTTGTGTAACTCCGTCCTGGACGGACATGAGATGGCTCGATGAAAACCAAAAGGGGTCCCCACAGAAGACAGTTGCCTTGACGAATCGTTCGCCTAGCCCTATGAAGCCAGTAATATCAAATGTCAGCAGACTAGACCCAACTCTAGAGGCAATCGCTCCCTTTGTGATGGATCCTGGATCACCATGTATGTCAGCTGTAAGACAGAATTTACCATCTACCAACCTGCCACAGCTTGACATATAGTAAATCACCCTACCTCACATCTATTACTCCTTTCGTGGAATATCTCAGGCTGGAAGAATAAAGCCTCAGATCCATCCTTATCTCAAAAAGCATGATATTATTCTCCTACAAGAGACCTGGCTAAGAGGGGAACTCAATTTAAACAGCTTCACAACTTACTCACTGGAAGCAACCCCAAGTACTAAGGGGGCGCGCCCCAAAGGAGGTCTGAGTTTGCTTGTTTCTACAAACCTACAAGCTTCCATCATCAAACCAGACCCCCTGGTGGGGTTAGCTAGTTCCTTAGTGATTAAGTTTAATTGGGCTCTGCTACTGCTTATAAATGTCTATTCTCCTCCATGTCGCCAAAAAAACCTAGCAATGGCTGTTATGTCAAGATTAGAAGAATATATTGTTAAGCTGACAACTCTACACCCGGAAGCCCTGATGATCGTTGCGGGGGACTTCAATGCTAGAGTAGGACCGAGCGATGAGGTTCTCTACTCTTGCTTTCAAGAGACATCCCCAGCTATAGATGGGGCTTTCAACGTACTCACTAGACAATCAAAAGATAAAGGATACAATTATCCTGGGCTTTGCCTGATGCAAATGCTGAATAAACTGAATTTAGTTCTGGCAAATGGGCATGTGGAAGGAGATACTAATGGCGAGTTTACCTTTCTGTCTGGCCTTGGAGCATCTACCATTGATTTCTTCTTCGTCTCCTATGATTTGTTTCATGCAGTGTCTTCGTGTGTAGTAGACAATCGCTTCGAAAGCAATCACCTACCTCTAAGCCCTCTCTTTGTATTGTGGTAATCAAACTATCTATGCTGAACAGGAGCAAATTCTGGATGAAGAATTTGAAGTATGCCCAACACGCATTAGGTGGTTGGCCAAGTTAGAAAATGACTTAAAAGGGATATTAAATTCTGACAGGTGCCTTCGCCTCCGCGAGATTCTAGTAACAGCTACCTCTATGAAAACTGCTCTTGAGACTTTCCAGCAACTGATCGTGGCCTTACAAAGTGGCATATCCCCTATACCTATGACTAAGACCTTTACCTCTGTATGTAAGTCTAAACCCTGGTTTGACCACGAATGTGTAGCTCTGAAAAAACAGCTAATTGCAAAATATACAGCCTACAGAGATAAAAACTCTCCGACACTACTCATAGAGTGGTTGGAGCTGAAGAAATGTTACAAACACCTAATTAAAGGGAAAAAGAGACTAGCGCAAAAAGGAAATTGGCAATGCTTATTGAAAGCCTCTAGACTAAAGGATTCAACTACCTTTTGGAAGATGGTCGCAAAGGGATGGCCTAAATCTTCGGTCAGCTTGGACTATCATATCTCAGTGAATGCCTGGGAACTGCATTTTAGTAAAATCTATGCAAGGGAACAGACACGACATCAGTCGCCCAAGTCTGACATAAATGACTTCCAACCTGTAAAGATATTTAGAGTGCAACCCTATGCATATTTACTCAGAAGCAATTCCCAACGTATTCAGCGTATTCAAACAGGGAAGCGTGCACATGACTGCAACCTCAAATGATAAGGAGCTTCACTCACCTAAATTTGAGAATCATGCCACTTTAAGCTGTTTTTAAACTTTATTTTTACTTGTTTTATAGTTATTGGATTTTAAATGGATCTATTTCTTGTTGTAAGCTGCCTTGGTTTCCAACCTTGGTTTCACAGGGTTGTTGGAAAGATTCCATATACACACACATTGGAGATGTAAAAATACATACACTCTATATAATAGTTTATTGTCAAAACCAGTTGGTCATTGCAGATTTTTTTTAAAAAAAATCAGTATTAGCTTCCTACCAAATAAAAGTGTTTGCCTTTGGGTGAAGGGCAAGTAATACATTCTAATTCTAATAATAATTCTCATTATGCCCTGCCTAGTTGCTTTTAAAAAAAAGGATTGGAGGGGGAGAGAAAGATTTACAACACAATCTTTTGCTATATTCACTCAAAAGTCCCATTGATTTATAGCACTGTCCTAGCCACGTCTACTCCAAAGTAAGCCCTACTGAATTTGATGGGGTTTACTCTGGGTATGTGGTATTGAAGCGTTACTCCCAGAAAAGTGTGTAATGGATTAAAATTTCATATTGAGAAGGTTTTCAATACAGACTATGAATTAGCCAAATAAACTGCCCTCTTCAGCAGCCCAGTAAAATTTAAACTTGTTTGACTCCTTATAATTAGAGAAGTATAACAGATTATACACTCACTCAACTTCTGATGTGCAGACAAACAGGAAAAGGAAACTGTTTTCAAGATTTGCAATGGATTCTAGTTCTTGCCTGGAGGTCAGCAAATCTCTTGTCAATCACAACCCTGACTTCACTTATTGGCTAAAAACCTGAAAGGGAGAGGATTAGAGCAGCCAGCTTCTTTTTTTATTATTTTTTTTATCATTAATTTTATTCAAATTTTCAAACACAAAACAAAACAAAAAAGAAACAGATTAAACAATAAAATAAAATGTTGACTTCTGATTTGTCGCAGATCAGTTATAGGTCTATGATATATAACAAACCTGTGACTTCCCAGGAGGATCCCTCCGCCTGTGCAGCCTCTGAGACGGGCTCCTGTCTTGGATGAAACTTTTTCAGCTCTAAATCCAGTCAGAAGGGTCTTTTTTGACTGGGGATAATTTCTTCCGGATAAGGAAGAAACGTGAGATTTCCCACACAGCTTTGTTGTGATTGTTGGAGACTGGAATTCGTCAGAATTGTCTGTGAAAGAAGGTCTTCCAGCAGCTCGGACGGAGCGAGGATTTCTAGCTAGCTCAGCTGAATAAGTGACCCATTTTTTTTAAAGAAGAACGGACCAACAGGCAAGAATTCTCCTGTCTACATTTATTACTTTCTTATCTATACAGCTAAAGAGATTTGTCAGAGAACCAGCAATTAAGAAAACCTGGGTGAGTCAAAAATTTCCTTCTCTTTTACTCACGGAACTAAGGGGGAAGAAAATAAAAATAGCCTATCTTTTTTTTTTATTGCAAAAAGCTGACATGGAAAATAGCATTATAAAGATTACAACGGATGAGGGGTTTCTGATTGGAAGAGAAAAGAAAATTCTTTTTGATTTATAAGACTTTTGTGTAATATATGTCTGGGACTATTTTTTCTGATCTACTTTTTTTTTGACGAATCTGCTCATTCTTTCTGCTACTAGTTAATTGGACGCTGTGAACTAAAGCTGTTTTTGCACTTCTGGGCATATAAGAGATAAGGGCTGTCTAGAGTGTGACGCCAGTTGGTTTGAAAGATTAACTCCTTTGTAACTGGAAAAGAAATAAACTGCTCTTTGCTTGAGACATTGAAAATTGAAGGAGTTTTGTTCCTTTGGCTTTAAGAATGACAATTAAGAAGATCATGGATGTACAAGAAGGGACTTTATCTTTAGACATGTTTCAGAAAATAATGAATGGGATTAAGTCAATAAAACAAGAACTGAGAAATAATAGTCAAGCGTGGAGAATTGAATTTGACGAAATGAGACAGGAGCTGAAAGAAATTCAGGATTCTATGAGAAAGGAGAATAAAGATAGATCTGGAAAACCAAAAAAGGATGAAAGAGAAATTAAAGGCAAGGTTCAAACTATGGAGATTGGATTAAATATGGACATGGAAAAAGATTTGGATTTCCTGGCTGTGATGGATCCTGGAGACAAATATTACGGTTTGGAACTCAGCGTTGTCCCTGAAGGAATTGAAGAGATTGGAGATAAAGATATTATCGGTTCAAAAAAATTCCTGGACTGGAAGGATTTGATGGAACTTGAAATGGAGAAAATTAACAGAATTAATCCCGGTTTTGTGTCAATGGAAAAATCTTCAAGAGATGTGCTAGTGTATCATGTAAAAAAGAGGAACAGAGATGCAGCTTTGCAACAATACTTCACTGATACGTTCGGAATTGATGGCAGGAAAATATCTGTGATAAAGGAAATTCCTATCAGACTCTTATTATATGACTATGACAGCAAGATTATTGGGTGCGTAAAGATGGAAGATGGAAGATGGAACCAATACGGATAATGGAAGAAGAGCGATTTGAAATTACTGGACTTAGTAGACTTGATCAGTTGGATTAATTGACATGTTTATCTAGAAAAAAAATTGATGGACATATATCTCAAGGATTGGAAACTTCTCTTTGACTTTTTGTGGAAGAATAAAATGATATGATGTTAATGAGATTTAAAACCAATTAAGATAACCGCTGGAGGAAGGTGATTTTATAATCTATTAAGAGACAGGCTTGTTATATATTATAGATTTATAGCTGAACTATGACAAATCGGAAGTCAATATTTATATATATTTTTTTCTTTTTTATTGTATTAGTTATTGATTTGTGTTTTTTCTTTTTGTATTGTTTTGGCTTTGAAAATTTGAATAAAAATTAATTGAAAAAAAAAGATACATAACAAACCTGTCTCTTAATATATTACAAAATCACTTTCCTCCAGTAGTTATCTTAATTAATCATCAAATCTCATTAACATCACTTTATTCTTTCCGCAAAAAGTCAAAGAGAGGTTTCCACTCCTTGAGAAATATATCCATCGATTTTTCTCCAAATAAACATGTTAATTAATCCATCTCATCAAGTCTGCTAGGTCCAGTAATTTCAATAGCCATTTTTCCATTATCAGTGTTAATTCCATCTTCCAACTTCCATCCTTGCACCCATAATAATCTTGCTGTCATAGTCATAGTCATATAGTAAGAGTCTGATGGGAATTTCCTTCATCACAAATATTTCCTTGCTGTCAATTCTGAATGTGTTGCTGAAATATTGTTGTAAAGTCATATCTCTATTCCTCTTTTTTACGAAATGCACTAGCACATCTCTTCAGAGTTTTTCCATTGTCACATATCTGGAATTAATTCTATAAATTTTCTCTTTTTCAAGTTCCATCAAATCATTCCAGTCCATAAATTCCATTGAAGCATTGATAACTTTATCTCTGATATCTTCATCAATTTCTCCAGGGACAACGCCGAATTCCAAACAGTAATCTTTATCTCCAGGATCCACAAACTCCAAATATTTTTCCAGTTCCACACTTGATATATCTGTTCCAATCTCCAGGACTTGCATCCTCCCTTTAATTTTTGCCATAAAGTCCAAATCTTTTTCCAATTCCACATTTGATATATCTGATCCAATCTCCAGAATTTGCTCCTTCCCTTTAATTTCTTTTTCATCTTCTATTGCTTGTCCATCTGCTCCTTTTCTCATATAATCCTTTATTTCTTTCAGCTCCTGTTTCACTTTACCAAATTCAGTTGCCATCTCTTGTCTACTCTGTCCCAGTTCTTGTTTCGTTATCTTAATCTCATCCATTATCTTCTGAAACATATCCAGAGGGGAAAACCCTTCCAGGGATACATCCAGGGTCTCTGCCACTTCTTTGATTGTCATTCTTAAAGCCGAAGAAAAAACCCTTCAAATTTCCAATATAGCCACAATTCCCAAGCAAAGAGTAATTTGCTTCTTTTTCCAGCAATAAGGGAGTTAATATTCCAGGCCTGTTGACATCATCTGGCCAGCACAGTTCTTATCTCCCGCACGTCCAAGAATGCAAAACAAATTTGGTTCACAGCGCCGAACAATTAATAACATACACAAACAGCAGATTCGTCTAAAAAAAGTAGTCCAAGAAAAAGTAGTCCCAGACATATATCAATCAAATAATCATCTAGATCAGATTTTCTCTTCGGGTAAGTTGCCCCTCATCCGTTTTAATCTTTATAGTTTCCAAATTCAGGCCAGCTTTTTGCCATAAAAAATAAGATAAGCTTTTTAAATTTTCTTTCCTCCTCCTTAATTCCTTGTATAAAAGAGAGAAGTGTAACTCACCCAGGTATCTTGATTTCTGATTCTTAAACAAATCTCTTTTACTGTAGTAATTTAAGCCAAATGATAAGATTAGACAGAAGAAAGCTCGCCCGTTGTGGATCGTTTAAAAGAAAAAAGTCTTGCTTTTTTCAGCCCAGCTTGCTGGAAGTCCTAACTACGTCCTCGGCTGCTAGGTATGCCTTCTTTTCCCAGGGAATTCCTGATCGATTCCAACCACCGACAGCCTAACGAAGTTTCTGTGGATAATCTTCGGTTCACCCTTGCCTGGGAGAACATTTATACCAGTCAAAGTTCCCTTTTGACTGATTTTAAACTGAAAAAAGCTTCCTCTGAGACAGAGCTCATCTCAGAGGCAGCCACAGGCAGAGCAATCCTTCCGGGAAGTCCGGGAGAGGATTAGAGCAGCCAGCTTCTAACATAAGTTGCGGGGTGTGTGTGATGTTTTGGTGTATATCTCTTGAACCAGACCACCTATAATTTTTTTTTAAAAAAATGAAAGCTTAGACCCTGGAGATTAAGGTGACACCTGGAGAGCACCCCCAAAAACCTGAGTCTCCAAGCAAAAACTGGAGAGCTGGAAACCCTAGTCCAGGGTATTTTAGGGATCACCTGAACCCTTATATTCCAGCTTGATCGCAGAGATCATCTGCAGGAGCGGCCTTGGTCATCCCCTGAGTTGGCAAGGATCATTTAACATTGACATGAAATTGAGCCTTTAGTGTTATCAGCCCAGTTCTCTGGAATGCTCTGCCAACAGAGATTCAGCAGAAGCCTTCTGTTTTAACCTTTAAATGCCTACTGAAAACCTTTCTGTTCCACCAAGCTTATGCAGGGAATTAAAAAGATGCCTTTTTGCAGTAGCTGACATTTGTTTTTGCTGTATTCTTAAATGGTTTTTACTGTATATTTTTGTTGTTGTAAACCTCTTTGATAGCTTTTAAGTGAAATAGTGCGATACAAATATATTTATACAATAAAAAAACAATTAGCAACAATAGGTTGGATTGAGAATGAGTCTCGATCTAAACTGATATTTATAATTTGTGAAGTGCCTGAAAACCTAGGTGCTATGTCAAATAGATAACCCTTGCCCAATCTAATTTTAACAGAATTAGATGTAAAAATACCCTCCCCCCAAAAATACAGTGTCACATTACAACGTACAGTGGCCTAGTTCATATTATCATGTAAAAAACATAGTTTAGATCAGGAGTGGCCCTTGAGATGTTGCTGCACTGCATCAACCACCACTCCTGATTATTGCTCATGATAGCTGGAGCTGATGGGAGTTGGAGCCCAACAACATCTGAAGGGCCACAAGTGTCCCATCCTTGGTTTAAATGGATGGAAATGAGCTTTGGCAAACCAGTTTGTATGTTCTGTCGGTGCGTGCGTATAGATATCATACAAGTAAGAAATTCTGGTGTCGAATAGATCCAGTGAATAAGCCAGGCCAGGCAAGTTTCTTGTAAGAGTCTTTACTGACAAAATACATTAAACACAGTTCTCTCTACAAACGACTTTCCCCCACACACGAGCTTCTGCGAGAGCAGCTTCTTATCTACCAGCCAACCAGCTGCTGACCTTGACAAACTCTGTTCTGCTCTGCTTAACTCTTTTGCTTCAGGTTTCCTTCTCTCTACTAAAAACCCTGTCTGTGAGTCTCATAACTTGCTTTACTGAACAACATGTTCCACTTGCCCACTCCTTATCCATGCACTGAGACGAGGAGAGAGAAGCTTCCACTTCCACTTTAGAATAAATGTGGTGTTGGAGGAGAGCTTTGCGCATACCATGGACTGCAAAACCCCCCAAATAATTGGGTGTTAGAACAAATTAAACCAGAACTATCATTAGAAGCTAAAATGATGAAACTGAGGTTATTGTACTTTGGACAGATGAGAAGACATGATTCACTAGAAAAGACAATAGTGCTGGGGAAAACAGAAGGGAGTAGAAAAAGAAAAAGACCAAACAAGAGATGGATTGATTCCATAAAGGAAGCCACAGACCTGAACTTACAAGATCTGAACAGGGTGGTTCATGACAGATGCTCTTGGAGGTCGCTGATTCATAGGGTCGCCATAAGTCGTAATCAAGTTGAATGCATATAACAACAAAAACAAATCTCCACTTAAATTGTTTTGACTTTGATTAAAGCAAACTATAGTTTATCGAGGTTGTTCATAACACAGAACTGAGGTTTGTTCTAAAGTGGATTGTTTCTCTTTCCTGCTCTAGCATAAGTAGAATGAAGAGAGGAGGGAGAATATGTAAACCCAAGCTTTGCCACATCTCATTTCTGATAATCTAAACCTAGGATATGGTCACAGGAGGCCATCACCTTGCTGAAGCAGGACCTGTTCTAATCAGTGCCTGTATGAGTAACCACCTGTGAATGTCCAGAGGATGCTGTCCAGAGTTCCATGACAGAAGAAAGGAAAAATTTAAATGTAAGAAAATATAAATACACAAACAAACCTGGGTCTCCAGGAAAGAAAGATGGTGGGCAGTTAAAGGTTGGTGCTTTGCTCATGAGTGCCATCATGCCATGGCATTTCAGAATGGCATTCCCACTTTCAAGTGGGGGCGGGTTTGCCCACACCCCAAAATTAGTTTGAGAGGGCTCGTGCTGGCCACTCCCGATTGGGTGAGGGGATGGTGTGAGGCAATGTCATGCCTCATGGGAGGGAGCAGAGCGGCTGTATTTAAGACTGCTCCGCCCCCTAATGCTCGTCCTAGCATTCGATCACGCTTGGGAGACTGTGTGCGTGATCACATTTTGGCGCCAGGCCTGTCTAGCATTGCGGCCTTGTTTGCTGACCCCTGATCAGTGTGGTCGTCGTCGGCACGGTGGGACGTTGGGAGAGCTTGCGCTCTCGTAGCGGCGGTCTCATGGTGACGCCTTCTTCTTCCTGGCCCTCCGCAGGCCTGGAGCAGTTTGTTCAGCACTAGTGCACCCGTCTGGCCATTCGGTGGCCTTTCTTTTACTGCCCAGCAAGGCAGCGGGAGGGTCGGCAACTTCTTTTCCCCAGCCCCCATGTGCCCAGGCAGTTGCTTGGCGTTACCATGCCACTACCTAGTCGGGCCTGTTGGCTTTGTCGGTGGTTGGGCATTGGCGCACCTGCCCAAGTACCCCTGCACAGGGGCTTTAGTGAGCCATTAGGCACTAGAGCGCCTCCTCATTTACCCCCCATCACCATTGGGAAGGTTTGTTTGGCGCTAGTGTGCCCTCTCTGTTGTTCCCCCCTTTTCCTTGTTCCTGCGGTGGGTTGCAGGGCACTGGTACTCTCCACTGCTTCACCCCCCTTTTTTAGTGTGGCCTTTGGTGGTTTATTGGCACCAGCACTCCCCCCCCTTTTAAATCTTTAGTGTGGGCCCATCTGGCTGCAACCTAGGCTTGGCAGGTGGTGGTGTTGCAGCCTTGTATGCCTATTCACCTCTGTGGCTGCCTTAATTTTGATTCTTGCTGCCTTGCCCTCCTCCTCCTTGTTGGCCTAGTGTAGTTGAGGTTATTGGATCTTTACCCCTCCCCCCTCTTTTTCTTCACAGGGTTAACTGAGAGTTACAATACATTTATTATATTAGTCCTTTTTCAGCATCTTGTTAATGTAAGAACATAAGAAGAGCCTGCTGGATCAGGCCAGTGGCCCATCTAGTCCAGCATCCTGTTCTCACAGTGGCCAACCAGGTGCCTGGGGGAAGCCCGCAAGCAGGACCCGGGTGCAAGGACACTCTCCCCTCCTGAGGCTTCCAGCAACTGGTTTTCAGAAGCATGCTGCCTCTGACTAGGGTGGCAGAGCACAGCCATCACGGCTAGTAGCCATTGATAGCCCTGTCCTCCATGAATTCGTCTAATCTTCTTTTAAAGCCGTCCAAGCTGGTGGCCATTACTGCATCTTGTGGGAGCAAATTCCATAGTTTAACTATGCGCTGAGTAAAGAAGTACTTCCTTTTGTCTGTCCTGAATCTTCCAACATTCAGCTTCTTTGAATGTCCACGAGTTCTAGTATTATGAGAGAGGGAGAAGAACTTTTCTCTATCCACTTTCTCAATGCCATGCATAATTTTATACACTTCTATCATGTCTCCTCTGACCCGCCTTTTCTCTAAACTAAAAAGCCCCAAATGCTGCAACCTTTCCTCGTAAGGGAGTCACTCCATCCCCCTGATCATTCTGGTTGCCCTCCTCTGAACCTTTTCCAACTCTATAATATCCTTTTTGAGATGAGGTGACCAGAACTGTACACAGTATTCCAAATGGAGCCACACCATAGATTTATACAACAGCATTATGATATCGGCTGTTTTATTTTCAATACCTTTCCTAATTATCTCTAGCATGGAATTTGCCTTTCTCACAGCTGCCGCACACTGGGTCGACATTTTCATCGTGCTGTCCACTACAACCCCGAGGTCTCTCTCCTGGTCGGTCACCACCAGTTCAGACCCCATGAGCGTATATGTGAAATTCAGAGTTTTTGCTCCAATATGCATAATTTTACACTTGTTTATATTGAATTGCATTTGCCAATTTTCCGCCCATTCACTCAGTTTGGAGAGGTCTTTTTGGAGCTCTTCGCAATCCCTTTTTGTTTTAACAACCCTGAACAATTTAGTGTTGTCAGCAAACTTGGCCACTTCACTGCTCACTCCTAATTCTAGGTCATTAATGAACAAGTTGAAAAGTACAGGTCCCAATACCGATCCTTGAGGGACTCCACTTTCTACAGCCCTCCATTGGGAGAACTGTCCATTTATTTCTACTCTCTGCTTTCTGCTTCTTAACCAATTTCTTATCCACAAGAGGACCTCTCCTCTTATTCCATGACTGCTAAGCTTCCACAGAAGTCTTTGGTGAGGTACCTTGTCAAACGCTTTTTGAAAGTCTAAATACACTCTGTCCACTGGATCACCTCTATCTATATGCTTGTTGACACTCTCAAATAATTCTAATAGGTTAGTGAAACAGGGCTTTCCCTTGCAGAAGCCATGCGCTGGCTCTGCTTCAGCAAGGCTTGTTCTTCTATGTGCTTCTGTGTATTTGGCATTTGGTGTTTTTTCGCTCTGGCAGTTATTGTTTGGTGTTCTCTTCAGCAATTTTACAGGTGCTGGGGGATTGCTGGTGTACAGCAGTTTAATTGGTTACCTGTTTCTTCCATTTCCTGCAGGTGTAACCTTGTTTATCAATCATGCCCCCCCCCGGAAGGCCAAGCAGAACTGAGGTGTGTAGGTGGTCAAGTGGTCTACGGTGTGCCCTCCTGCCAAACTTCACTCATCGGATGAGGAGATGGATATGGGCTCCCTGTGGGCACTTGTTACCAGAATCGAGGCCCTACAGCATCAACGTTCAGCACCGAATCATCCGGGATCTGGCCCTGGTATTCCCAAACCACCCAAAAGGTCTGCTAGGCTGGCATCTAGGGCTAATCTTATGTGCTCTTTGCTTGCTAAGGTCAGTGCTTTGGAGGAGCAGGCTACCAGTGGCCATCAGGTTGATTCAACTGCTCCTGGTGCACCAATTTCCAGTGCGACTATCGGTATGGCTAGGGTGGTTGAAGAGAGGCCCTCTGAACTCATCCCGCCGTTGTCCTCAATGGCTCCAGTGCCTTCAACTTCGGGTACTATGCTCCCACTGGCCTCCCAAGACTCTGCAGTTCTTGTTTCTCCTTCTGCCATTCCTGGTGAGTCTGTCAACACACAGGTACATGGGGATCAGGCTGTGCTATCTGGTATACCTGGCATGAATTTCCCTTTATCTCAGTTCACTGATATGGGGGGAGTTTTGGTCCCAACACAGCCACAGCTTCCTTGGCCAGCAGCAGCTGTGGCTCCATGGCAGCCATCCAGTACTAACCCCCCTTCTTCGGAGCAGTCATCCAGTACTAACCCCCCTTCTTCGGAGCATTCTTTGCCCCTCCCTCCAGGTGTTTATCCCCAGGGAGACAGTTTTCTCCCTCTTGGGGATCATCTCCTACAGTCCACTAAGGAGAAGAACTGGAGGGGTAAATATGTTGATATATTCACTCTCTAGTTCAGGGAGTCTGAGATGAAAGAAAAAGAGGGGGAGGGCACCAAGAACAAGGACACCATGAAGAAGAACAAGGTGGATAGGGTTTGGCATAATTGGCTAAATGCCTATACCATCTATATGGGTGTTATGACCCAGGCTTACCCTTCAAGGGTGTTGTCCATGATTAAATATCAGGACATCATACATAGGAGTTTCAGGGATTTCACTGGTACTGCATGGTTGCGTTATGATGAAAATTTTCACCAGAGGGCAGCCCTTGATCCCACAATGCGTTGGGATGTTGAACATCAGGGCATGTGGCTTCGCTGCATGACTCCAGCCCGGCCAATGCAGGTTGAAAGAGCAGACAGTGGCCACCTTTTATCTAAGGCTCAGGCGTCAGCTTCTGGCGGTGGCCAGGGGCTTCAGTGGGTTCGTTCCCACCAGGTGTGTCGGAGCTATAACAGCTCTGGATGTTGCACCCGGTGCCCATGTCATTTCAAACATGCCTGCAGAGTATGCGGCGGTGGACACCCCAGCTCTGCTTGCGCTAGAGCACAACAGGGCAAATCTAATGGCCCTGATCAGCAGCAGCCCCGGAGGACAACCGGTGCCGGCCATGGTGCCCCACAAAGCCAGTAGCCCGATTCATGTTGTCCAGTTGGCACACCTTCTGGCTAGGTAACCGGACAGGGACACTGCGGCCTATCTCCTTGTGGGCTTTTTGGAGGGATTCCGATGTGGGGACCTAACCAGGCTTCTATAAGGAGCATGGAAGGGCTGGTGGCCCAAAAGCTCACCAAGGAGATTGCTGCCAACAGGATATCGGGTCCCTTTTCTCCCCCCCCCCACTGCCAGATCTTCACATCTTGCCCCTCGGCATCGTGCCTAAAAAAACAGCTGGGTGAGTTCCGCCTCATACATAATCTCTCTTTCCCAAAGGGGAGTTCTGTGAATGATGGCATCTCCCCAGAACTTGCCTCTGTCGGGTACACTTCTTTTGACGAGGCTGTAAGAGTAGTGAGGAGAGCGGGCAAGGGTGCTTTGATGGCGAAGTGCAACATTAAGTCAGCCTTTCATCTCCTGCCAGTGCACCCCAGGACATTGACCTTCTGGGCTTCCAGTTTCATGGACAATACTATGTGGATTGGGCCATGCCCATGGGCTGTTCCATATTGTGCTCCGCTTTTGCAACATTTAACACCTTCCTAGAGTGGGCTGTTAGGGTGTGGGCTGGATCTTCTTGGACAGTGCACTGCCTGGATGTTTTTTTGTTCATCAGCCCTTCTGATACCAGTCAGTGTGCCCAGCTGGTAGCCTCTTTTACAGCTCTAGCAGATGAATTAGGCATTTCCCTGGCCTCTGAAAAGTCAGAGGGCTGGTCCACCTGCCTTACATTCCTGGGTATTGAACTGGACACTGATGCACAGTGTTTGAGGCTGTAGCTACAAAAGCTTCAGGCCTTGAGGGATAGGTTGCGGGTGTCTGCCGGTATCAGGAAACTCACATTACTGCAATTACAGGAGGTTGTGGGCCATTTGGTCTTTGCCTCAAAGGTTATCTTGCCTGGCAGGGTGTTCCTCAGGTGCCTCTGCGATGCCATGAGGGGCATTCAGAGCAGGTTCCATTACATCAGGGTGTCAGCTGGCATGAGAGAGGACCTCCTGACCTGACAGTCCTTCCTCGATGAGTCCAATGGAGTCTCCTTCTGGCGCCAGGAGATGCTGTTGGAGGGGAGCTCCAGGTCTGGTCTGATGCAGCTGGTGGCTTGGGGTCTTCCATAATGAATCGTGCGCTGAGAGGTGGCCCATTGACTGGCATGAAGCGGGGGTTACTTCTGACTTGACTTTCCTGGAATTCTTCCCCATCATAGTGGCTGTGCACATGTGGCCTCTAGCATTCCAAAACCGTACAGCACGGTTTTGGTGTGACAATCAGTCCACTGTCCAGGTTATTAACACTCAGACTTCTCAGTCAGCATGGGTGATGCGTCTGGTTCGGGTCTTTGTTTTGCAGTGCTTACATTGTAACATTCTTTTTGTGGCCAGACATGTTCCAGGCCTGCAGGATTGCTGATGCACTTTCTCGCTTTCAGATGGAGCATTTCTGGAAGTTGGTTCCCGGTGCTTCACCTATCCCAGATGCCCGCCAGCCTTTGGAGCCTTGGCAGGTAGAAGCAAGCGTTGCTATGGCTTCAGCATTGGCACCCAGTACCTGGAAAACCTATCAGCGCACTTGTACTGAGTTTCAAGCAGATGCAGGCCTACAGGAGCAGTGGCCCGTGCCTGTTAGCCACCTCATGCAATTTTTAGTTGCTTCAAGAGCTAAGGGTAAGGCAGTCAGCACTCTTCCTGGCTAGTTGTTGGCATTGGCATTTCAGTCAAAAGCCAGGGGCCTTCCTGAGTCTACAGCTGACTTCAGGATACTTAAGATGCTCGAGGGTTGGGCCAGAATCTCCCCCACTTTCTGTGATAGGAGGCAGCCATTTACTTCTGATATTATTGGTCAGTTGCTCACCTAGTTTTGGGGCCTCTGTTCCTCTTCTTTTGAGGTAACACTATTTACTGCAGTTGTTCTTACTGCTTTCTTTGGTGCATTTCAACCCAGTGAGCTGCTGGCTGTCTTGAAGGGGGATCGCTCTGCCAGGGCCCTGCAGTGCAGTGATTGTGCTTGATCTGAATCAGCTGCTTGTCTTATGCTCCGGATGATGTCTAAGACAGTTCAAAAGGCCAAGGGAAAAGAGGTCGTTTTAGGCCCTTGCCCTCTTCTGTGTCTGTGTCCCGTTGCTGCATTAAGGGCATATCTGGCAGCATGGCCGGCAGGGCATGGTCACCTCTTTATTCACCAGGACGGGACGCCGCTTATACATTTTCAATTCTGGGCAGTCCTCAAGCGTGCTTTGGTGTCATCAGGCCGTGACCCTGTGGTTTTTGGCCTTCATTCTTTCCGCATAGGGGCAGCTACCGCGGCAGCACGGATGGGTCTCTCAGCCCCTGACATACAGACTATCGGCATATGGCGATCTGCAGCTTTCAGAGCATACATCCGGTATTGATGGAGACGTACCTGGCACCGTGGCAGTTGGCAGGATATGGACACTGGTGCTTTGGTGGACACCCCCCCCGGCAGATAGCGATCTGCATTTTCTTGGTTCAGATGTATGTTGCTGCACTGTGCTGCAGCCAAGGGCAGAGAGCGATCTGCAATGTTACGTTCAGTTTGAGGTTGGAGTGCACGTACGGCACCCATTGGCAGACAGCGATCTGCATGTTCTGGTTCTGTTTTTATTTGCAGTTGAAGTTTATCTGTTTTAATTGTTTTTCTTCCCTTCCCTTAGGTGCCGGGAACTTGCCAGAACCAGTGGGTGTCTTGCTGTGTGGGCATTCCATTCTCTTTTGGGCCTTTAGGAGGGCATCATCCACCGACATGGGAACCCAGCTTCATCTTTCTGCAAGGGCCAATTTGCACTGGTGAGCTAAAAGGGGCATGCTCTGGGGCAAACTCCTCCCTACCTTGTGCAGGGAATTTTCAGCCGGCCTTTCACTTGACATCCAAATAGTTCATCTGGGTGAGAACAACCTTGCCCAGCAACCAAGTCTGGATCTGTTTCATAGGGTGGTGCAGGATTTGGAATGGATCAAATTCAATTTTCCCCATATTTTGGTCACTTGTTCTGCACTTTTGGAGCGGTGGGTTTGGTGGGGAGCAGTTCACCCTAATAAAAGTGATAGGGCTAGGTGGGGGGTGAACTGGAGAATCAGGAAGCTCGTTCTGAAATCTGGGTGGGGTTATATTCCACATCCTAGGATCTATGTTACTTTTCCCCACCTGTTTTGAGAGGATGGGGTTCACCTCTCTGACCTTGGATGTGATATGTTCCTGGAGGATTTGCACAAGGGATTGTTGGAATTGTTGGGGTTGGTGGGGTGAGGTGTATAAGCATGAGCTATACACCTCTTGTGGCATTGAGTTTGGGCAGGTGAGGAATTTGGGTGAAAGAGTTGTAGGTATACTGAGGCATTATTGGGTAGGACACCCCTCAAGACTTTAGCAGGTCTCCAATCTGTGGGTAACTGGTGGGTGTCCGAGTGGATTGTCATGTGCATTGGGGTGAACATGTGTACAGCAGGGCCAGGATGAGCATGGGAATCCGCTCCCAAGGTTCATCAGCAAGGAGGGAATCTTAGCCCATATACTTGTTCAAGAACCCACAGCTATCAGCTGTGGCACATGCCGAGGAGTTTGGGGGGATTCCATCCTCACCAGAATAGTTCAATTCCTCACCTGCCTGCATGTTATAAGTTGATTGGATATGATTGGATATGTTTGAATTCTGATTCAAAGTATGTTATATTTCATAAATATAACACTCAAACCGATGCCATGTCTCACGAGTCTTCTTTGCAGGTGTGTGGGCAGTTTCTCCCTTGGTTCCTGCTGAGGCTGTCTGCCTCTCTTGATTTACCTAATTCGAAAAAGGTCACTTCAGCAGCATTGGAAAACTAAGCCCTTGCCCCAACTGCCCAGACCACTTTCTTTCCTTCCTCTCCTTTTCATTTCACAGAGCCCTTCTTCAAGAGGAAAATGAAAAAGAGATTCCCACAGCTGCCTGATAAACCTGGGGGCCTGGGGGGGCAGAAGGGAGTGGAGGTGCTTCGTCTGTATATCTCTGTGTGTTGAGTCTATGTGTACCCTTCTTTTAAGGCTGGGAAAGGGTGTTTGAACATCACCAGTTTTTCTTCTGTGAAATAGCTGCTGTATTGTGCTTTGTTGGGGGCAAAAATTAGTTTGGCAGTTGGGGTTCAGACCCAAACTCTGCCTTATATTCAGTTTCATGGGCATGGTACTTATCTTCTGTGACTAGGTGAACCTGTACAGTAGCCATTTTTGTGACTAGACAGTCCCCCACAGCAGCCATTTTGTGGTGGTACCCACAACAGTTTTTCAGATTTCCAAATATACCCAACAGGCCCCTAAAGCTGGGGACCCTGATCTAAAATGAACTTTAGTTGATCTTCTGAACTGGACCAGTGTTGTTTGTGAGAACTTTATGACACCTTAATACATGGTTCCTGGCTTGTTTTTATTTTCTTTCCATGAAAATATTAAAAATAAGATTTGGTTTGTTAAGTTTATCTAAATATATCAGGCCTTATCTTTAAATATTTTTTAAAAGACTGTAAAGCAGGAGTTCCCAAACTGTGGCCTATGAACCACCAGTGGTCTGGGAGCTTCATTAAAGTGGTCCGCAACATGTCCACATTAAATATTCATATTGATTCTTTTGAATTCTATGGAATATAAATTGTAATGCAATAAAATATAAGAAAAAAGAAGCAATAGAAATACAACTAAAATCATACAGCCTTCTAGCACAGTGCGTTACAATTGCTACAATAGGCAGAAAAACTAAAGTGGTCTGCCAAGACAATCAGCAATTTTCAAATAGTCCGTAGGGGAAATGTTTGCAAACTACTGCCCTAAAGACTTGTTTTTATGTGGTTGTTGAATTTATAAAATGGGTTTAATTATAATTATTTATGGGATTTTAGTACTTCTACTGAGCTGATTGGATTTTTAGTGTTGCCACTGTTTTCTAGCCATACTTAATTTTTTATCTTATGGTTTTATTTTTTTAAATCAAAGTTGTTAATTTTTCCAAACCAAATCATCATAATATAACTGACAGATATGAAACTATACTATCTGACCAGTTTTTGAAGGTGTCATACACCTAAAGGTGATCCAGATTTATGGAAGTGATCAATTATTAACAAAAGTAAAAACATCAGAGCAAGTTCCTTCAAATTCCTATATGTCAAACTGTCCTTAGGGCTTTCTCACTTATACAGAAAGTTTTTCAAGAGTGCTACATTTCATGCTTCTTTTTTCCATATTTCTATTGAAGCTTATTATTTATATTGCATTTTGATTGTTAGAAGCTACCTTGGGTGCGTTTTTACCTTAAAAGGAGGGGGTGATGAAGATGGTCATGTGGTTGTGGTTGTTGTTATATTTATATCCTGCCCTTCCTCCTAGTAGGAACCCGGTAAGAGTAGGTGAGTGCTGGTGTTTAGAGAAGTATGATATGTAGCCAACCCAAAATCTGAAACCGAGTTGTCTATGGACCAGAAATGTGTCCTGTCTTGCCCTTATATCTTTAATAGCAGCTTGAGTTACAGAAATCAGCTAGATTTTTTTTAATGGTATGGATATAACCATGGTCAGCTGCTGATGTTTACATAATAAGTTGCTGTTATTATAGTGGACATTTGAAAGGTTGGCAACCATGGTATGAAACAGCCTATGTCAACATTTCTCAACAGTAGGCCTTGGGATGAATCATAGCAATTACCCAGACAAAGAAGAAAATATAAATTCATGGAGTATAAGGCTATTTATGGGTATTAGCATGCCTTAGTTACATCCCGCTTAGACTACTGTAACGCGCTCTACGTGGGGCTGCCTTTGAAGACTGTTCGCAAACTTAAATTGGTACAAAGAGCTGCAGCCAGAGTGCTAACCGGGGCTGGTTACAGGGACCATACAACCCCCCTGTTACAACAGCTCCACTGGCTGCCAATTTGTTTCCGGTCACAATTCAAAGTGCTGGTTTTGACCTACAAAGTCCTATACGGCTCAGGTCCAGGTTATTTGACAGATCGTATCTCCCTACATGAATCTGTCCGGGATTTGAGACCTTCAGGTGAGGCCCTTCTTGTGCTCCCCACACCTTCGCAAGTACATATGACACGGACACGAGATAGGGCCTTTTCGGTGGCCGCCCCTAGGTTGTGGAACTTCCTTCCGAGTGAGGTTTGATTAGCTCCCTCCTTGCCGTCCTTCCGGTGACAAGTAAAGACTGTTTTATTTCAATGGGCATTTGGGATAGAGAACGACCAGGATTAAGTGTCATAGGATTGGTGACTATATTATATGATTTTATTATTTTAAATATTTAAATATTTTAACTTGCCGGCTGTTTTTAATGTATGTTTTATGGTTTTAATTTTTCTCATAGTTTAATTCTTTTTTAATTGTATACTTCTGTATGTTTTAATGGTGTTGTTTTTAGTTGTAAGCCGCCCTGAGTCCTATTGGAAAAAGGGCAGGGTAGAAATAAAGTTTATTATTATTATTATTAGCCATGAAGACCATGTTCTGTCTTCACTTTCAGGGACAGTATGCCTCTGAATACCAGTTGGTGGGAATCAGAAGAAGGTAGAGAATTGTTGCACTCAGGTCCTGCTTTCAGGTTTTCCATAGGCATCTGGTTGGCCACTGTGAGAACAGGATGCTGGAGTAGATGGACTCTTCTTATGTTCTTATGGGCACAATCCATTCTCTCCCTCTCATAAGTAGTCTATGAACTACTTATAGTATGTGGGCAAAACTGTACATTGGTTCAGGCTTTAGTGAGCCTTCCAAAATGGCTAGGCCTCAATTTGTTTAGAATAAATGCTGAAAATGCTGTGCAAGGAATTAAGGCAAAAGCTAAATGATACAAAGTATCAAAATGCTTGCTTGCTTGGCATATTTTGTCACGGGAGTCATAAAGGAAATGAGGAGGGGTAAAGAGAGATCTTTCTTTGAAAGGAAGTGAAAAAGTCAACTTGACATTGCATATTTTCTTAGAATTTTAGTTACTTGTTTATGCCAAGTATTGAGAACTCATGCCAAAGTATGAGAATGAGTGACATATTGTTATGTATTATCATGTGATAATTGTGTAATCATGTAACCTTGGAAAAGTATATAAGTTGGTCTAAAACTCGTGTTGGGGGGCTTGTTTTGAGAATTGTATCTCTGGACAACCTCCCAAGCAGCTGCTTGAAATAAAGCTATCTAATCAAAGCATCAATTCTGTGTCTTGAGAGTGTTGGTGGATAGGGCCTCCCAGTAATAAACTAAGCAAGGGTAAGCCCAGTTGGGCTCCTGCGACAAGTAGAAGGACCTTACACATAAGGTAATGGGTAAGAATATTCTATGCCACCTACTTATACCCTGTATGGGCTCCATTGACTTTATGGAGATCCCCTCCTACAAATTCAGAGATATTTACTACTTACATCTCATCTTGTAACATTTGACATACATGGCTATATAGAAATAATTCTTATTAATCTTAATTAAATAAAGCAAAGAATCATGGCCTTAATATTGCAATAGTTGCATCCCAACTTATGCTTTTTTACGCATAAGATCTCACTGTGTTTAATAAAGCATACTTCTGAGTAAGTGAGTTGAGGATGGCAGCCTGGATTGCAAAGAAAGTGCCAATTAAAAGTAGGTTATTAGCATAAGAGTGATTTGTTTAGAATTCCTCAACATTTTTGCATGGAATTTCAAAACAAGTCTTGTTTTACATTGCCTGCCTTCTCCAGGAGTACCAACAGTTTTACTGGCTCTTAATTCTGTGCAGGTTGATAATGCTTATCTCTAGCCAGGAAAAGTTTCACTTGCTGATTTTGGCACATCAGACTTCTGATTAGGGATGGAAAGATCTGTCAATTTCAATTCTCTCAATTTCTCATTGTTCCAAACTTAAATTCAGTTCTCCACCTTTCTGCAGCAATTTATGATTTCCCCCCCCAAAAATCCTCATGAAAATCCTCCAGGATTTTAGTGTGAATTTCTCCTAATAACCATGTTTTTGACTAATGAACACATTTTTTGCAAGCCATTTCCCGTCATGTAATGCAGTTTTGCAAGTTATTTTCACTTACATATTTTTATGCACTTTCCCCTAATATAAGCATTTTTGTAAATGTTGTTTGGTTGGAGAACTGCATCACACAATTTGAATAAGTGCGAATTTCAAAGGATGGCTGTGTTTCAGTTCTCATATTATTTTTGGAAAGTGTGAATTTGATAAATTTGACTTGAAATGCAAACTGAAACAAAATTCTCGCTCATGCCTCCTTCTGATAAGGGCATGAGAAACGACGAGGGTTTTTGTTCCCCCTATAGAACTGTTTATGCTGGGATGGACCTTTAGGTTTCTTTTTCTGGCACTTGTACAGCCCCATTCCTATGCATGCTGACTCAAACGTTAACTTCACAGAATTCAGTGGGGGCTATTATGTCTCAACTAATTGTACATAAGATTGCAACATTATTGTCATGCAAAAACTGAAGAAGAAACCTTAATGCTGCAATCCTACACACACTGACCTGGGAGTAAACCACATATAATACTGTGAAACTTACTTCTGAGTAAACATGCTTAGATTTTGTGCTGGAAGTCTTAGGGCTCCTCCAGATGACCTGTTGTTTCAACATTCATCTTGATTTGCTTGCATAAAACTTACACGGGTGGTTAGACTCTATCCAGTCTTTAGTGAGCATTTGTTCTGATTTGTTTATGGGTGGTTATATGCCAATGGACATTCATTCTGATTTGCTTGCTTGTGTTTACACATCTTTGCACTGTTCATTCATCCCACACTTTTCAGTGCATTTCTGCATCAGTTTCCTAACTGCAAAAAGTCTGTTTAAATAATAAAAAATGGATTTGTTGTGCTAGGGTGACAGGATGCTTTAATCCACTTTAATTGTGCAAATCTAAATTTCTGGTATGCGCTTTGATCCTTCCCACAAAATAGTGACAGTATGGAGGCATCCTTAGTACCTGTCCAGCAGCCAGTTATTTCAGTTCTTTAAATGTATGTGTTTTGGAGCAGGGATAGCCAATTTCTGTATTCTTAGGGCTACCCAAGAATAGGGTTACCAACCGTACTCTTTTAAGAGTACATGTACTCTTTTTGAGATGGTGCAACAGCATACTCTTACTTTTCACTTATCGAAGCCAAATGTGCTCTTTTTGAAATGACAAAATGATAGTAACCCTACCCAAGAATCAAAAGTATTTGAATGAGGGTTGAAAATTGCAAAAAGCAGGAGGCAACACTCATGAAAATAAATATAAATCAAGGCCGGTGCAATGTTTTCATCGAGCTCTAGAATTTAGGTGATTTTATTTTTTAAAATGTTACATTTTCCTTACTTTTTTAGTAAACCAAAGGAGCTTACGAGAAAAAGAGAATGCAAGAGAGAACTGGAGAAGGAACATGAAGCAATACCTGAAAGGCCGTCACTTCGAGAAGAGGACTTGTTCTGTACTACCCTAGAGGTCAGGATGATCTAATGGGCTTAAGTTTCAGGAGGGTAGATTTTGCTTGAACATTAGGAGAAATATCTTTGATAGTGAGAGGAGTTTAACAATGGAACCAATTACCAAGAGAGGTGGTAAGCTATTTCTGCATGGAGGCCTACTCAGTAGATGATGGACAAGCATGTTTTGGAGATGGTCTGAGTTGTCTGAATTGAGCTGGGGGTTGGACTAGATTATCTACAGGTCCCCTCCAACTCAGTTCATAGTTCAGCGGCAGAGCAACTGCTTGGCATGTAGAAGGTTTCAGGTTCAATCCTCACATCTCCATGTAGGGCTGGAAAGGGCTCTTGTCTGACACCCTGGAGAGCTGCCCTAGAGAACTGCTGCCCATGATTACTGAGCTACGTGTACCATGGTCTGACTTGCTATAAGGCAGCTTGCTATGTTCCTTTTTCAAACAAAATAGGAAACAATAACATTATACATCCATTAAAGCAGTGAGCGATAATAGTGGAAAACATTAAGAGGCAACAGTATGAAAACCTCAACGAGCACATAATTAAACAGCAGGTCACAGATTAAAAACTAGCTTGAATTTAAAATAGGCGTTATCATCCAACAAAGTAAGAAAAAGTAGATAAAGCACATCCATTTTTCATTTAAAAAGAATGGTGTACCTTGAATAGCTATGCATTGTGCTAATTTAACATGAATGGAACAGTTTTGTTTCTTATGGTGCTCCAAATTTCCATTGTTTTAGGAAGAGGAGAATAGAACACTGTGAAAACAATTATTTTCAAAAGATTTGAATGCCTTTTTTGAATCATTAAGACTGTAATACTATACATACTTACCTGGGAGTAAACTCAGTGAGACTTGTTTCTGAGCAGTGCTTGGCAAATTCATTTAAGAATGAACTAGTTCCAGTTCAAGGTTATCCTTTTGCAAAATGAACTAGTTCCTGTCCAGTTCATCTAAATGATTCATCCTTAGCATTTTTGCCCGTTTTCAGAATGTTACAAGCTGCTGTGCTGAAGTATAGGGTTCAAAAGTAAACCAGGGGCCACACATAAGTAGTAAGATACCTGACAGACAGACAGACAGACAGAATGTCAACAGATGAAGCTTTCCCTATAATTGTATTTCCATATTAGAAAAGGCATTCCCCATTTAATTTGTGCCAGCCACACAGCTGTTAAGCATTACCTTTGTTCCTGTACCTGCACTTCTCACTGCAAGCTGCTCCTGTTGTAACAGAGTGAATGTGCCTCACATTCCTTCCTTCTGATTGGTTAGCAACAATGAATATGTGACTAAGCATCCTTAGCAACATCAGCACCTCCCCAATCTCTGAGCGGTGGGATTTCAGGGGTTCCTGCTCTCCTCCAGGGTTTGGTTTCCTTTGGGGAAGAAGGTCAGCGGAGACTGTGGTGTCTTTATGAAATATGGTTTATTCATTTACACACATTCCAACCTGAGCTTAGGATGGAGGGGTTCAAGGCAACAGCAGTCCAATATCCAGCTTTTCCATCTGTATTACAGAAGGCACCCCAAATGCCATGGTGCAGAGAGCCAGTCTCTCTGCCTGCCTCCAGTCTCCAAGCATTCTCCAGACACAACTAAAACTACAAGCCTCTCCTGGACTCCAGGGTGGGGGGGATGCTCTCCTGAAGAGTTTCAATGACAAAAGGGTGTTCCTGGCCCATTCACCAGCTGCTGGGCAACTGATAATCCCATCATCCTACCTGGCCACTCGATTTGTTTAACAAAGGAGAGACTCATCTGACCAGCAGAGCGAGTTTCTTTCCCCCCAGGTGCAAGTCTCCAAATCAGAGCCTGGAAAGGGGACCTACAGGGATCATCCATTCCAACCCCCTCAAACTCATAACAATATCTACCTAATAAGCCTTAGAACATTGCCTCAGTGTTTTGCTTCCTAACTTTCTTTAAAGATGTCTGATTGACTTAGCTTTCCTTTCCCACCCCTTTTTTCTTTTTTTTTAAAAAGTAAGAGTCTGGGCCCCCAATGGGGCCAGGGGAAGTGGGAGTGAATGAATACGAAAATGAATTGGAATTCATTCAGAGTTCTACCCCAAAATGAACTTAATTTATCTTTACTTCATCTGACAATTATGGGAAATATTTTCAGGTGTTTGTTGTTGTTATGTGCCTTCAAGTCAATCACGTCTTATGCCGACCCTATGAATCAGTGACCTCCAATACCATCTGTCGTGAATCACCCTGTTCAGATCTTGTAAGTTCAGGTCTGTGGCTTCCTTTATGGAATCAATCCATCTCTTGTTTGGCCTTCCTCTTTTTCTACTCCCTTCTGTTTTTCCCAGCATTATTGTCTTCTCTAGTGAATCATGTCTTCTCATGATGTGTCCAAAGTATGATAACCTCAGTTTCATCATTTTAGCTTCTAGTGATAGTTCTGGTTTAATTTGTTCTAACACCCAATTATTTGTCTTTTTCACAGTCCATGGTATGTGCAAAGCTCTCCTCCAACACCACATTTCAAATTAGTTGATTTTTTTCTTATTTCTTTCAGTTGTAGCTGAGAGATTTTTGAATTCATGTAGTGAACTTAGTTCAATTGATATAGTTCATTCCAATCACAGTTGGAGCAGATATGTAGAGGATTGAGCTATAAATATCATGTATTTTATTAATATATTTTACAACAAGGCGTGTGTGTGTAAAACACAGGACAGTTTTTTAAAAAATAAACTCAGCTATTTCTCCACAAAGCCAACCATTTGATTTGTTGAAATATATATCAATGATATTAGTTCTTAATATTAATATGGCAGCTATCAGAAGTTTCTTTCTATGCAAATGTGAAACTTCAAGACACAGTTAAACTATGCCAGTATCTTTCCATGCAAAGCAAGGCAGACTGTGCAATTTTGCCCAAATGAAATAAAATAATTGCAATAGAATCTAGCCTAAATTAAGGTATTTTTCTTTTTCTACACCCTTCTTGAAGGAAAAAAAACCCCATACTCATCTTCAAAAGTAGATATCTGGTGTGGTGTGATTTAAAATGAGTTTCAGAAATAGTCAGTAGAAACTGTATAATGCTTCTCTTAAAAAAAGAAGCTAAGACTTTTCCATACCAGTGTCCCTTCTAACAATGCTGAATGAATTACTTTATATTCCTGTGCTTTCTTTCAAAGGATTAATAAAATATGTCCCAATGAGGCAATTCCTATCATTGAAAGGTATTTTATTTTGTGATTTGCAACCCCCTACAATGTTCAGCTGGATAAGTCCCGTAAAATTCATATTCTTAACAAAGCCATAAAGAAGCTATATAGTATGCTATGTTATTATAAGAGCCAAAATGAATATTTGAAGAAAAGTTCACTTTTATTAAATTGGCCAATATTACACTTGTGTATTCAGAGTAAATGCAGCTGGCATATTAGAAAAAGTGGCTTCTTAGGGACTCCCTCTCCCCTCCTTTTGTTATTTACCTGCTGGTCAGATGGGACTTTTCAGCAAAGAACG
Source organism: Rhineura floridana (assembly GCF_030035675.1). Lineage (NCBI taxonomy): Eukaryota > Metazoa > Chordata > Lepidosauria > Squamata > Rhineuridae > Rhineura > Rhineura floridana. The sequence goes on along the minus strand of NC_084489.1, from coordinate 5,350,222 downwards.
TCAATGCAATAAAGGGAGAAGCAAACATATAGTCAGGTACAAGATGCATGTCCCCCCTCCCTTTAGCAATGGGAATAAAAGAGCCAACAAATGTTTTATGGGTGAAAATGGGCCACAACTTTACTGATTAGAGCAAGTGAACAGGGTTGGCGTGGCAGTAGGGCAAGGATCTGCTTTCATTCCAGCAACCCACACTGCAGAAATGCTGAGTCAGCCCAACAAGCAGTTTAGAAACACCCTTGAGAGTTAGTCAGGGGCCAACCAGTGGGGGATGGTTGTGAGCTGGATGGCCCATAAGGGGTCTAGTGGGGTACTCACTAGCCATGCCCCTCCTGAGCGAGAGGCATGGCCAGCGATTACCCCACTGGATCCCTTAAGGGGGTCCCCCTTATGTTTGATCCCACCCAATGCCATTGCCACAGCAAGGGAGGGGAGCAGCGCTGCCTGACTTGCCGCCACCCCCACTTCCATGCTGGAACCAAGCTATTAGTGTTGTTACCAAGCTAGTCATTGCAGCCCTTTGCAGATAGCTGGGCTCCATTTGGGTGACAGAAGTCAAGGCAGTTGCACGATTAAGGGGTGACATCACCAGACTACCCCTCGCTCAGTTCAGCTTTGCTATCTCTTTGCTGACACGGCAGTAGGCCACCTCAATTCTGCGTGGTTGCCTTGCATTTCTCCACTGCCACCTCTGGAGCACATAGACCAGCGCACCATTGCTGTTTGGTCAAGCAGGTAAGATCCACTTTCACAGCCAGCAGCAAGTCAATGCCTCTTTGCACACAGAGGTCATTTTCTCCCAGGTGTATGAGCAGCAAAGTCTGGAGGGCCGAAGCAACCAATCTGTTGATCCAACAAGGGGTGAAGCTTTCTCTACCTCAGGCCATGGGAAAGAACCATGGAAATGGAGGAAGGAGCACACTTGCCTCTCCTGCCTGCCCTCGCCACCAGCAGCTGGGTCACTCAGGCTCCCTAGGCACTTGCAATACAAGGTGGTGGTTGGGGGGGTGAGGTGTCCACTGCACTGCGCTGTTCAGGTCTGCTCAGGGGTGGGTGTCATTTTGTCATCCCTCGTTCCCACCCCCTCCTAGCAGTCATCTGCTGCCCACTGAATGAAACATGGACATCCCAGGCCATCCACCTGGGGGGAGGTCGGGAGAGGGCCTATAGCCACAGGGCCTCCCCACACCCTGGGCCAGCGGAGGGGGGCTGACAGGCCAGGATGCCACCAATCAGCAGGCTGGTAAATCCCACTGTCACTCCCAGAACAGACTTGTGGATTTAGGCCTTGTGACAGGCCTCTCAGTTCCACAGGTCAGGGAGGGATAGAGACCAAGGTGAGAAGGTGTGGGTCAACCAAAAGACCATCCAACCTGTCTCCCCCAAGTCCTCTTTCAAAGCCAGCATGCAAATAAAGATGTCAGCCTCTGGCAGGTCAAGGCCTTTTATCGGCCTGAGTCTGCCCCACCCCTTTGAAGCTCTTGCAGGATTGCCCAAGACTGAAAGTGATCCTGTGACAGCCAGAGTGAATGGGAGAAAGAACCCTCCTCCTTTTGCCTCTAGGGTCCCTGTGTGCACTGCCCCACAAAGGCACCCTGCGCTATGTGTGCAAAGCTGTGTTTCTTGCTTGCATTTGAACTAGACCTTACTACAAAATAACTGTAGGTGGTGGTATCTTCCTGACCCCATAATCTGTTGCTAGACTAAAAATTGGGAGAGAGGGAAAGGGTGGATGTTGTTATGAACTTGCTATCTGATTGTGCAAGGAAGTCTGGGATTTGGACAGAAAACATTCAAGCGGGGGCAGAAGAAATTTTAAAAATTCCTTACAGGTCCAACCTGCTGGCCAGGTGTGCCCATGCTTTTCTTTTGTTATGGAGAGTGTTGACTAATTGCCCACAACAGCCAAATAATAGATTGATCTTCCCTGACATTCTGAAGTGGGTGAATGGCATATCCCTAACCCCAGCAAAGTATGATGTAATCTAGGCCTCTGTGTGTGTTAAAAGGAGCCCAAGAATAGGAGTAGGTTATAGGACAGGGAGACAGAGAAAATGAGGAAAACAACGAGGGGAATGATAGCTCTAAGCTGTAGAAAGAACTCTTTGGGCATGCCTCTTTGAGGATCTGATGCATTGTTCTATTGATGCCTGTATGGATGTTAAACTGAGCCTCTGTTTATGCTCAACTTGTATATTTGTAAATAGACTTACATATTATGGAAACACTTTAGATCTCCAATCATCTCCCTTTCCAAAGGGAACCAAACTCAGGTACATGCTACCTGGAATTTCTCGCTTCTTGCGGAAGTAGGGTGTATGTAATAGTGTAAACAGCCTTTGCAAGTTTTTGGTGTAGAGCTGAGCCTTGCAATGGTTTGTCAGTTTCAATATGTGGCTCAATTTTATTTTTGAGACACCTTCAACAGGTTGCCCTTTCCCTTTGATGGTCAGTTGCATTCTTTGTTGTTTGGGCATTGAAAGCTTGGTAAATAGGAACCTGGATTGGACTGGAGTGAGCTTTAAAGAGGAAAGCAAAGGGAATTTTATCTTTATATTAGTTCTCTTCAAGTATTGCTGTTCTGGGTGAAGAAAACATGTGAGGAGACAGGAGAGCTGAGCATGTGAGCTCCACTTCCTTGCTGCCATTCCTGTCACCATTAAACAGGAAGCCTCCTTGGACACAGGATCCCCCCCCTTTACAGCCACACTTCATGGGCTGATTGTGACATGAACAACAAGGGGGCAGAACTAGTGAGCTCACCTCAGCTGCCCTTTCCTCTTGTGTTTTCTTCACATGGAATGGTAAGGCCTGAAGAAGACTTTTGTCTTAAAGATTTGGCTTATTCTGTGCACATGGAGAGAAGGGAAAATAATCTACCAAGTGTTTTACTGTGACAGCCATTTGGGGTCCCTGACTCCTTCTGTTTGAGGATAGAGCTCTGGTGCTTGTATGCTAAAGCCTTACATTCTACTGCTTGCCATTTGATCTGTTTTCTACTATGAGGAACCTGGCTGTTTAAGGAAAGCCATCTTTCCCTGAATACTTATATGAGTCCCTCTTTTCCTTCTGATGCCTCCAGTGAAATAGGAGAGGCAACAGCTGTGGTTATGCATGAAGTACATTGGCAGACTGAAAAGTCACCCAGTCACACTTTCTGCAATAAATCTAACTTCCTATAAATTGGGATACGTGTGTTCTGGTAATTTGGCCTAACTAACTACTGAGCATGCTAATGAGTTTGAAAGACCCTTCTAGGATAATTACTTAAGAGCTATGTTGACAGAAGGTTATGACCTGATTTTCTGGAGAGTGCACTTGCTTGGACTCTTCTCTATGCTGTGACCTGCACCATCAACATGTGGACTTCAGAGCTCATTTGATGATGTGTGAAGGCAGTGTATGCTGGGAAAATACTGACTGGATGGCAGATGGCAATGTCAGGTCAATGAAAGGTCTGGTTTAATGACATATGGAAAGTATACTTTACCTCTCCACTGCATGATTCCAACAGTTGTTAGATATTGCGCTAGCCTTTAAACATGTATTTATCTGTCCAAAAAGGTGCAGACCAAGCAAGACCCCTGATATTTCGCTCTCCAGAGCTGATCAATTCAACATGTACACAAGGAAGGCAGTTGGGCAGCACAGCCACAGATGAACAAAACTTGTGTAGCGTTCTGGTAATTGGAGTGCACCACGTTTAAGAGGCACTCATCAACTGCCTGAGTTCAGGAAGGGGCACTATTTTAGATCAGTAACAGGGAGAGAGATTTTAATAGGGAGGAGGCAAAGTTGACAGGCCCACTCCTAGGTACTATTCAAGGTTCAAGTGATTAAATGCTATAATTTTTAGGAATACTTGCTGGGATTATATTTTCGATATATATAATCTCCCAGTAACTATAGTAGTATTAACACAGGAAGAGTTACTGGGAGGTAAAATAATGTGAGAATTTGGCATGCATGCCTTATACATAGGGCCCGTTAACTCTATACACAACAATTGCCATTATGTGTAGAAACAATTAGTTGGCCAAAGATACAGTTCCTGAGGAATAATCACCCATTGTTTGAAATGTAGAAGGACTGTCCGTTGCCCTCCATAAATGGTGATCCCTGCCCAGATTGGACAAGTGTTGGGGGATACATCCCTAAGAGAAATGAAAACCCAGGCCAGGGCTGGCTTGTCCCCTTGCTTTGTTCCCACACCCTGTTTTACCCTCACCCTTTCCCTCCTCCTTTCTATTCTGCATTCCACTTTGTGTGCACACACATCATTTTTACCTTCTCCCCTTTCCCCTTCCCTCCTCTTCTACATTCCTCCTTTGCACCCCCCATGTTTGCCTTCAGTCCCTTTCCCCCTCGCTCCCCTACTCCTACCCTCCCCTATTCTGCATTTCCCCTTTGCACACACCTGGCTGCCTCCTTTAACCATCACTTATAGACAAGAAGAGGCAATGGCCGTGGTATGAAATTCTCTCACAGGAAGAAACTGTGTTCCCTTTTGGGGCCTTCCCCTCCTTCACGCTCCCTCCACACCTTGACTGCCTTTCATGCTGAAGCCAGGCCCACTCTTTGGGTGCAAGGCAATGCCCCAACACTCTCCACTCACATGCCCTCCCTCCCCCCCCGTCCCCAATTGTCACCATGTGAAGAACCAACAGTATGTCAACATAGAGATGGCTGACGAATAGAGTGACAGCACTCAGGCTGCTTTCACACATGGGGCTAATAGTGCTAGTTTACCAGATTAAAAAGGTAGCGCTTTGTTCCAGATTTCAAAAATCCCTTTCACACTGCAGTACCTGTTATACCGGCATTTTGCACAACAGTCTTTCACACACAGAGCAGAGTTTTTCTCCCCCCCCCTCATTTGGCCTCACGTGACACCGGATGAGCTGGTGTGAGGCCTGTTCTTTCAGTGCGTGGGGGGGTTGAAAGAGGCGCGATCGCGATCAGCTGATCCGGTTGAGCACAAGCAGCAGCAGCACAGGCTGCTCTCAGGAGCAGCTGGGATCAGCTGGGAGGCGTGGCGGTGGCAGCGCAGCAGCACGCGAAGGCTGCATGCTGGGAGTGCTGTTGGTACGGGCGGGAGCGCACTGCATGCTGGGAGGGCTGTTGGTACGGGCAGGAGCGCACTGCATGCTGGGAGGGCTGTTGGTACGGGCGGGAGCGCACTGCATGCTGGGAGGGCTGTTGGTAAGGGCGGGAGCGCACTGCATGCTGGGAGGGCTGTTGGTAAGGGCGGGAGCGCACTGCATGCTGGGAGGGCTGTTGGTAAGGGCGGGAGCGCACTGCATGCTGGGAGGGCTGTTGGTAAGGGCGGGAGCGCACTGCATGCTGGGAGGGCTGTTGGTAAGGGCGGGAGCGCACTGCATGCTGGGAGGGCTGTTGGTAAGGGCGGGAGCACACTGCATGCTGGGAGGGCTGTTGGTAAGGGCGGGAGCGCACTGCATGCTGGGAGGGCTGTTGGTACGGGCAGGAGCGCACTGCATGCTGGGAGGGCTGTTGGTAAGGGCGGGAGCGCACTGCATGCTGGGAGGGCTGTTGGTAAGGGTGGGAGCACACTGCATGCTGGGAGGGCTGTTGGTAAGGGCGGGAGCGCACTGCATGCTGGGAGGGCTGTCACATGAGCAGTGGCAGCTAGTGTAAAACTCCCACAATCTTCCGGTTTCCCACCCTATCGGAATTTTTCAGGTATCATTTATTACGGAAATTAGCACTAAACTTCCAAAACATTCCACCAGAATTCCGGAGCTACCCATTATGTCGGGTGAAGGCTCAAATTTTATGCGCAAATTAACAGGAAATAAATTGGCAGAATAACGGAATAAAGTGCAGTGTGAAAGGGGCCTCAGTGTCTCTAAACAGAGATCTACACAATACATTTAAAGCACATCCAACTTGCATTTAAAGCACTTGACTTCCCCCAGAGAATCTGGGAAGTGTAGTTTCTCCCTCATAGTTATAGTTCCCACCACCCTTAACAAATTACAGTTCCCATGATTCTGTGGTGGGATTCATGTGCTTCAAATGTATGTTGAATGTGCTTTAAATGCATGGTGTGGATGTGCCCTAAGTGGCAAATTGTGGTGTGTGTTTTTTACCTGAAGTCAGGGCTGTGCTCCACTCTTAATTCTCTGTCTCTCTCTCTCTTTAAACTTAATTGAAATTAAAATATGCCACACAGGCTTTCATTTCTGGCTCTCTTTTGACTGCTGTCATTTGCGGGGCAGGAGCAGACTCATGAGAGGAACCACTCTACTAAAGCAGACTCAGAAAGTTTTCCTCACATTTCTATACTTTCCGTCATTACCACAACCATCCTTCCCGCCAATAGTGGCTGTTGTCCTGTTCTTTAACACTGAGATGTGCTCGTCAGAATGGGGAACGGGGGCACAGCAGGGATTCCACACCACGTTACCCACCTGTGCTAAACCATGACAGGCTTACTCAGAAGTAAAGTGCGTGGTGTTCATTGGAGCTTACTCCTGCAAACCCTGCTGCTTTCTCAGCAGATTGGAGCACCCCCCATACTTTCCCTTCAGGCCTCTGTGGTCAGAAGAAGAAGGGGGGGTTAAGTGGTGCTGGTCGCTTTCCCAGCACCTGAAGGGGGAGGTGGCCAGATGAAGTGAGTGACACAGGGCCCTTGGGGAGCAACTGTCCTGCTTTCCCACTGCTTCCTCCTTGTCTTCTGCCTCCGAGGCTGTCAGTGAGGTGCCGGGGCAGCAACAGCAGAGCAGGATGGTTGATAAGGAGCTATCCTGGGCTGTCCTGACTGTTCTTCCATGGCTCCCCTGAGCCACCTCACACACCCTCCTCACTCACCCACCCACCTCACTCACTTACCTCATGCCCTAGCCACACTTGCCCCCACCATCACACCTCCTCCTGCCCCCATGGAATGCTGTGGTCACGTTGTGTGATGGCATAACAACTTACAAAAATATATGTATAGTATGTATACATACATTACAGCAAAGTCTGTAAACTGGATCAGCTGGTGGGATTGGGCTGGAACCAGTGAGGGCCCCCTCTGACTCCTGCCCCCCTCCAGTGCCCCACCTGGCCCTCTGCTGGAGCTATACCTACCTCAGACCACTTTCCTTTGAGTAAGAGAGGCCCTTGTGGACGAAGAAAATGATAACTAAGGGGACAGGTGGGAACAACTTCTCTGTTCACTTTTCCAGCACCTGAGGAGGGAGGCAGCCAGGTGAAGTGACACCTTTTTAAGTAGCTCACTGAAAACTATTCTATGTGCGTCAGCAGTCAAAACGATAATTACAAGAACTTTGGCATGGTTTATGCTCTGCTATCCATAGGGTTCCTGTTCTCCACTGGGTACCTCTAGCTATCTAGAGATGGGTCAATACCACTATCCCTGGGAGGGGTGTAACCTGCAGTGCTGAGTTTTGATGTCTTTAGATATAGCTTTTAGGTTCTCCCAGTAGGCTTCTGATGCTGTCTGGGGAGCATCACTCTTTCCTGCAGATATAGCAAGCGCTGAGGGCTTACTCCTCCTCTGTGTCTGATTCCTCACTGCTGGCTGTTTGCTGGGCTTAGGAGCTTATCAGTACTTCAAGCACAAGCCAGCTTGAAGATGGCTTTGTGACTTTCCCTGAAGTTGTGTGGAATGTGCACAGCAAGGACTCCTCTGCTGTTGATCCCAGCTCTGTAAAGCTAGCGTTTGCACTACCAGAGTTATTAGGAAAAACCCACAGAAAACAATCCTATAACCTAATAGCAAACACATCCTCTGAGTGTGGATCCTTATGTATCTAAAACAGTGCACTATCCATGCACAGTAGGCAAGTATCAGCAGGCTTGGGGAAACCCAGAGTTTTGCAGAAATACAAAACCAAGCCAAGGGCCTCCCCTCCTCAAATAGCTCGGTGAGGACTGAGCCTAAGAAAACAGAGTCCTGAATCATACCAAAGGCCCATCTAGTTCAGAATTCTGTTTTCACAGTGGCCAAAAAGATTCCTATTGGAAGCCCATAAACAGGACATGAATGCAATAGTGCTCTCTCACTCATGATCCAACAACTGGTAACTGGTATTCTAATACTGGAATGGTGTTGCTGATAGAGGAATATAGCCACCAGGACTAGCAGCCATTGAATTGGTCTAATCCCCTTAAAACCACCGAAGTTGGGGGTCATCACTACATTTTGTGGCAGCAAATTCCAAATTTTCCATGTGTTGTGTGGAGTAGTACGTCTTATTGTCTGTCCCAAACCTCCCACCATTCAGCTTCATTAGATGACTGTTGCTATTATCAGAGAGGGAGAAAAAACTTCTCTCTATCAATTTTTTTCAAAATCATGAATAATTTTATACACCTTCATCATGTCCCCCTTATTCACCTTCTTTCTAAACTAAGAAGCCCCAAACATTGTGACCTTTCTTCATAAGGGAGTTGCTCCATCCACTTGATCATTTTGCTTGCCCATTTCTGCACCTTTTTGAGCTCTATAATATCCTCTTTGAAGTGTGGCAACCAAAGCTGTATATAGTATTCCAAGTGTGACCACACCTTAGATATGTATAAGGGCATTATGATATTGGCAGTTTTATTTGTAATTCCTTTCCTAGGCTGCATTCGCACTGTATTTTGTTCTATTTCCCCAATGATTCTTTACCTCAAAATGTCTGCATTTTATTTAATTTTTACATGATGTAAAAGCTAATTCCAGAAATCTAGTGGGATGCAGTGGAAGTTTAGTGCTCATTTCCATGATAAAAGATTCCAGAAATAATACGTTTGCAAACTTTGAAACCTAGAAAAATCACAGGATTTTGTGTTAGGTGCAGCTGCTCATGTGATAGGCTACAATGTAGTATCCCAGCATGCAATGTGTTCCCCACCCTTTAAGTTTGTGTGAATTCACTTGAAAAAATTGTGCCACTATTTTGGCATACAGAGAACTGCACTGTGCATGTGCATAATGTTAGAATAAGCAAACTTGCATGTTCCCTTTAAGGGATATGTGGGAAATATCCCATGTACCTGTTTACCAGTGATGTAACTTCCTAAAGGCTGGGGTTACCTTGCTTTCTTTTCCTCCTCCTTTGTCTGGGATTTTTGCATATTCTCCATTAAGCCTGAGGAGAGTGAAGCATGCACATGCTCCTCTCCAAGATGACCATTACCATGGACTGAGACTTCTACTTTTCTATCTAAGCTAGAGCCTATGTTTCCTGAACATATGAAAGGTCGTGAGTAAACATTCTTTATCTTTTACTTAAGAAGATTGTGTCTGCTATTATTTGTGTCTCAGGGAAAGGGTGGACTGGTTGATTCTCATCCCGCTGCTTGCATTTATATCTCTGCTAAGAAATAGGACCACGGAACTATTCCTATTTCACATATAACAAGTGGGCAATGGCAACAAGTCCATTGTTCATTGTTGCGGTGTGAATAAAATTTAGCTGCCTTGGCACTATATTGCTCAAAAAGCCATGGTTCTTTAACACAACAGGTACCACAGTATGAAAGGAATGTTAGAAACTGGGGCAGAAGCACTACCATTATAATTAATTAAACTAACACAATAAACCCCATGTCTGAATGCATCCCTAATGATCCCCAACATGGAATTCACTTTTTCACATTTGCCACACACCAGGTCAATGTTTTCATCAAGCAACACATCATGTCCCCCAGATCTCTTTCCTCGTCAGTCGCTGCCAGTTCAGACCCCATGAACACATATGTGAAATTAGGATTTTTCTTTTTTGCTCCAATGTGCACCACTTTACACTTGCTTACATTGAACTGCATTTATTATTTATTTATTAGATTTATATCCCACCTTCCTCCCAGTAGGAGCCAGGGTGACAATTTTAGTTTGCCATTTTAATGCCTATTCATACAGTTTGGAGAGATCATTTTGGAGCTTCTCGTAATCCATTCTTTTTTATCCCCCTGAACAATCTGGCATCATCAGCAAATTTGCTCACCCCTAACTCCATATAATTAAGAACAAGTTAAAAAGCAGACTTAGTGGGCTGGGTACCAGCTGCTGACTGATTACTGGTGGTGGCGGTGAAAGGGAAACTGGGGGAGGGGAAATTGAATGCAGTATCCTGAAAGAGGCCATGGCTGGCTGGCTGGCTGGCTGGCAGCTTGAACAGGAGCACTCTACACTGCAACACCTACCCCACCATCGGACAGGGATGATACAGAAGCAGCCCTGAGTGCCCTATTGCAAGGTACAAGGGCAGGATATAAATATTTTAATCATAATCATCATAATAAATAACAATAATTTGGTTGCAGGTCCTACTTATAGAATGTAATATCAAAAGCCCAATATATAAAACTTTCAGTGCCAACAGTTTGATTAGCACACATAATTTTGGGCTATTGCCCCCCCCAAATTCCAGCTCCTGAGGTTCCGTCACATTTGAGTAAAACAAAAACCAACCAACCAACCAAACCAAATCCACAGTGGAACTATGCTGATACAAGCACGTTTGTTCTCCATGGTTCACATGAAATTGTATGGATAAAAGTAATCGAGCTGTAATCTGGGTCACAGTAGCCAAGGAGCGAAACCTGCCCCTTTCCCTAGACACAGGATCCCAGGGAGAGGAAGCAGTTTAGCTTCATCCTAACAGTGTCCCCAACTGGGAAACAGTGTCCCCTATGGGAAAAAAGTAAAGTACTGCACTTGGGGACAAGTTTCAAGGATTCCCGTCAGTCACGACATCTGATGATGGCTGGGTGGCTTTCCTCCGGACAGGGATTATACAGAAGGTTGTTATGTCTTTCTGTGTACGCAGCTATGCACAAAATGCTTGCCTGCTCCAGAGATTATTGCAGTACATAGTCCTTCTCTCCTACTAGATACCCTTCCATCATGATTCTGCTAATATAGTTTGGGAAGACATTGAGAAAGATAAATATTTAAAGTGACAAATGCAAAATAGGTCCTTTCACTCAGAAACATTAATCCAATGACATGCTATGGGACATGAGCTCCAACGTGCACACAGTTACGTGGGAAGGTGAGTTCTACAGTGCAGTCACACTAATTTGTAGGCAATGGGTTCTGCTCTCCATTGATGCATGAGTATGCCCCAAGTGTGGATGACACTGGCAACAGGGAAGTGCTTTGTCATTCTCCCAACTCAGTTTTTATTCTTCCAACTCAGAGGTTAATTCAATAGCAGGGCATCCTGGCACAAAGAAGCAACAGCCATATTGTATTGGTTATGTGTGATTCGGCCTTTAGAATTTCACGTTTGGAGTCATTGTCATCCCCCGCCCCCGCAGGGCTTTTCTAGTATGTGCAGCTGCATGTTTCAGCCTTGTAAGGTACTATTACTCCTCATTTACACCTAGGCTCACCAACATGTTGAAAGCACAAAAATGTCATTTTCTTAATCTGGAATTGTTCCTGCTTGTCCTCAATATGCTACTTTCAATCCAGATTGAGTCCCTCCTCTTGCTTAAGTTATCCACACCTTTTCCTTCCTGCACATGCCCCAGGTGAATGAAGAAGGAAGTGGTGATGGAGGTCTTGGTCTACGCCCACCCATAGTATCACTGGACAAGTGTGGATACACCCCCCATTGCTGGGACTGCCTGGGCTCCTACAGGGAGGAAGGAGAGAATATTAAATGAATAAATGAATGAATAATAAATACATCTGGTTTCATCTGGTTTCAAATGGACACATTGCAGGGCAATGCAGAGTCAATCCGCAATGAGCTTTTATTTTCAGGATGAAACCAGTTTCTCAAAGAATGCTGTGCAGGGGCAAGAAATGTGCAATAAGTCTAGATTTTGTATGGACTATGTAGGAAAAAAAAGAGAGCCAGTGTGGCGCAGTGGTTAGAGTGTTGGACTATGACCTAGGAGACCAGGGTTCGAATCCCCACACAGCCATGAAACTCACTGGGTGACCTTGGGCCAGTCACTGCCTCTCAGCCTCAGAGGGAGGCAACGGTAAACCACCTCTGAATACCGCTTACCATGAAAACCCTATTCATAGTGTCGACATAAGTCGGGATCGACTTGAAGGCAGTCCATTTCATTTCCTGTAGAAAAAAAAGTACTCATTCTACATTGATTCTGGAATAAAATGTGTGTACACAGCCTTAGGAACTATAAAAGTAACATAACATTTCCTCCTGGGTGGATTAGAAAGTGTTTTACATAACAAAGCTAAATGGACCTGTCATAGCCACATCACTCCACAAGGAATTTTGGATGGTGGATGAGTCTTCTAATGCAGAATCCACATCATCCCTAGACAGAGCTACCAAATCCTAAGATTCCATCAGGAAAGCCATTAGAGCTTTGCTGGTATAACCATCTTGTACTTTTTTATATAAATATAAATTCAGGGCATTTTCACAGCAAAAGCACCTTTCAATCCCTCTCACACTGTTTATGAATATATTAATGAATGTAAAGTGGTTCAGAATGCCCAGGAATTGTTTTAATTGATTTGAGAGTTCTGCAGGAAGGTGGATCACCATTCAGTTTTCAATCCTTTTCCTATTGCATCACCTTTCTTGACTCTCATTAATTACTATTGCCACAGAACTATATGCTTACCAGACTACACAAATGGAGAAGTATCATCTTCTGCACTAGCTTTAGAAGAGCATAATGATCTTTAGAATGGGAGAGCAAAGATAAATGCAAAATCAGTGTTAGGGGGCATGCTGGTAGATCTCTTAAGCTCAGAGCCATGGACCAGAGTTATTTCCAGGAACAAAGACTGAAAGAGTTCCACACAAAATGGAAGTGTGATGCAGAATGATGGCCCATTAATATCCAGTACAGAAGATCACAACCTGATTTCCAAACAGTCTGTTGGACACTGTTCTAGTTCTCCAAAACCAGCCAATCAGCATGCCAGGCAGCAGCATGCCGTCAGAGTAGGGCTCTGGGACAGAAGTTCAGAGTCTCACTGAGGAAAATCAGCAGAAGGACCCTCAAAGATGGGAGGGCTAACATCACATTTCCAAGCAAATTAAGTAAGACACATGATCATCCAAAGAAGCGCCTCATAAGACCATTAAGTCCAGAATCTAAAAATCCTGAACTGCATCACTGCCAGGCAGAGTTCTTCAATTCGACAAAGAGCAGCCTGGAGATCTCAATCAGCAGAGGCAGCTTCGTCCCTTGATGCAAACCCTTCTTTTCTGTGTTTCTCAGGAGGCTTGTGAAACATCTCAGCAACATATTAGATTGAACTGGTCATCATCATGCAACAAATGGGACTGGCATGGCCCAGGGACTTGATCTTGACAATCAGTTGGGGTGGTGGTGACATTATGTAAGATGGAAAGGTAATAATTAAGTGATTTTCTAGTAAATTGTGGAAATATGAATGACATACCGTAAATGTGGGTAGTGAAAAATCAAACTAGGAAAAGTATTGTCTTCTGCTAGCCCCGTGGGAATACATTAATAGTCTAACCTTGTATCTTTAAAGGAAAACATTGATTTTAGAGGGAAAGAAGACGATATAGCTACCCATTTCAAATGCAATGCAGAAGCTAATCTACAGAGCCAGTATCTAAACAGTCCCAAGGCCGAAGAGGTTTAAACCTCGATCCCACACAGATGAAAATACTTTATAGGTAATAGACTAACAGTCTCCATTTTTAACCAATGACCTGGGTCTGAAGTTCAAGGTAGCTTCGTAAGAGCTTATTTTCAGGAAAGTATACTACTGGCAAAGGCCCTTATATCCTTCATTCTCCTCCCTCCCCATCCAGAAGTTTTATCTTCTGGCATCTCCCAGGTTCAGCTCCCTTTTGCTCTCTGTGCTGTTCCAGTGGCTCAGTTACTCTCCGCTGAATAAAGGATGCAAATCATGCTCCCCAGCCCTTGCTATCAGGTCCTCCTATCAGAGCTACACCTGAAAACACTGAAGGGCACGCTTCTTACATTGAAAATGATCTTATAGGGAGCATCTCAGTGAAAACTGGGTTAGTCAGCAAAAGCTTTGATCCCGTGTGTAGATTCATTGTAGGGGTGGGCAGCCTCTGGCATGTGGGCCAGTCTTGGCCTGCCAGGGGATCTAATCTGGCCTGCAAGGGTATTTGCCCCCAAAGCTATACCCACCCACTGACCCATCAGGTGACATCACTGGTGACATCAGCTGATGGGCAGGAGGACAGAATTAAATCCTGTCTTGGCTGTACATGCCTGTTCCCAGGAGTCAAGGCAGCAGGATTTAACCCCCCACTCATCAGCTATGAGCAGGGGTTAAATTCTGCTCTGTTCAAGCAGCCCAGTGTTCCTGTTTGAGCCTCAAGTTTTTGGAGGCTCAAACAGGAGTGTGTGCGTGGGGGTGGTTGCCTGAAAGCCCTTTTACAAAAGCATTTAGAAGCAACCTAGCATTCCTGTTTGAGCCTCAGATGTTCAAACAGGAATGCTGGGCTGCTTGAAAGTGCTTTTGCAAAAGGCTTTCAAACAGCATCCCCCCTTCTGTTTGAGCCTCAGAAACTGGAGGTTCAAACAGGAGTTGGTGGGCTGTGTGGAAGCCCTTTGCAAAAGTGCTTTCCACCCAAGCAGCCCACCCAGTGTTCCTGTTTGAACCTCTAAAAACTGGAGGCTCAAACAGGAGCATGGAGACTGACTGAAAGTTTTTGCAAACAGCAAAATGGCTTTAAAACAGTGTTGCTCTGCACTTTGAAATCCTAAAACTGGGGCTTCAAAGGCAGTCTCATTTGATGTCATGGTAACATCAGTTGATTGATATCTGGTGACTCCACCCATCTGTCAGATTTGGTCTGGCGGGGTGGGGACATAATGATTTGCTCCACTGGCCAGAAAAGGTTCCCCATCGCTGATTTATTGCATTCAGTTTGTTTTCATATTTTGGCAGAAGACAGATAAAATGCTATACACTTATAGGGCACAGAAACAGGCTAATGGAATAGTATCAAGGGAAGACTCCACAATGCATTCTGAGTAAATGAAAAATAATAAGGAATTCAGTTATACATGAGGAGACTGTATTATTATTTTTACTTGGAATGCATTATTATGGGAATGCATTGCAAATATATTTGCAGTAAGTGGGTTCGAAAGAGTGCTTTGTAATGTTTTTGCTTTTTATAATCTCCCAGGTGTTCCCTGAAGTTAGCTCCCTAATTTAAGAAGCATTGACAAGTGTGATAGTGTTAAACAGCATTATAGGACGCAGACACAGTCTAGTTATACGGGTAGCAATAGCTTCCATTAGTAAGCTTGCTGGGCTCATGAATACTTAGGGAATGTATTCTCACACATCAACCTGCACACACACTACAATCTTCCTTAGAAGCCCTCCCCTATGTGCCCACATGGAGTGTTAGGATCCAACCAAGTGGAGGCTGGTGGAACCTAAACCTGGTGAGGCACCTATGAGATCACATGGAAGACCCTATGAGAGTCCCATCCTCCTTCCTTGCAAAGAAGGTGTGGGTACTTAAATATTTGTAGAATTGTGTTGCTCAGCACCTAAAAGTGTCATACTTTGGTGCAGAAAGGCTTTCTGCACTCACTGCAGTCATTGCTGCTTCTCCACCTCCCCACCCCGCAGACAATCTCATGTTTTCCATGGAAAGTCAGCTATGACTTGCTGGTCCTCATTGTCGAAATACAGCTATTAAAAAGCACAATAACCCCCTTTCCCCCCAATCCCAGTCCTAAACCATATGAAAAAGATGCTTCCTCCCTCTCATGTTTGTGGGTCCTCTGTATTCAGTAAGAGACGGTTTTCTTCAGGCATCAAATGTGTGTGTTTAAACTACTTTTGTTGTCTTATAGTGTCTTGTTTTGCTTCTGATTGCTTCAATAAGCAGCCACAAAGAAAAGGGAATAGAAAATATGGTTGAAGAAAAGGCTGGCAAAAACAGCTTTTTAATGCCCATTTTCTTTTGGCCTCTTCCAATTTCTGAGCATCTTCAAATTCCCTGCTTAAGATTTGATTTTCGATTCCCTCTCCGAAGAGGGAAGAAATTTGGTTGAGGGAGAAAATTGCTTATGTTTGTAATTAATGTAGTATAGATTTGATTTTGGATTCCCTCTCCCAAGAGGGAAGAAATTTGGTTGAGGGAGAAAATTGCTTATGTTTGTAATTAATCTAGTATAGTCTTAATTGTCCTAAATGTTTTGTGTATTCCCCTCCTCCCACGAGCAATATAATAAATGGGGGAAAGGTTAGGAAGCTTGGGGATAGGAAGTGGGTTATAACTCTCAAAGGTAAGAGTTTGACTATGTATAATTTAGGGATGGAATCCTCTCCTTTTTTACTATTCATTTTTTAGCGTTGCTCCCTGGTGGTTGTTAACGATCCAATATCTTTTTCCTCCAATATCTTTTCATTTTTCCAATCTCCTCCAGTTTTTTTCTTTGCAGAGAATTATCTATATTATAATAGCTATTTATTCATGAGTATCCACCAGTATCGATCTTTATTCTGAATTTTGTAATGATTGCCTGTTTACATTCCTTTTCATGTGCACTACATAGAAGATTAAGGCAGATAATCATGTCAGTGTCTTCCCCCTGCTGCTTACAATCAACACCTCATCCCCCCTGCTGCTTTCTGTCTGGCAGTTACAATCAACCCTTCATTGACATCAGTGAAAGGGAATACACATTTGAAGAGCTCACATAGAAAGTAGATTGATAAAAGTATCACTCACACTATTGATGATTTCCAGGCGAATAAAAAAAAACAGAAAGAAAGGAAGAATAAATTGGAAAACAGGTGTGGAGAGTTGCTACTTCAAAATTCTCTCCGCGAAGACAGAGAATATCAGAAATAATAATTAATCTGGGGCAAATCCGATTATTGCATAAACAGAGCCCATTGCTAATATAATCTGAACAGGGTTAGACTTTGCATAATAAGGTTTCTGTGACAAAGTAACAGTGGTGGGAAGTGTGTGGAAAAGAGATGCTTGAATTTAAAACTTGTTTTATTACTAATTATGATTGTCTTGTCTTACTGCTGGTCTTAGTAAGTGACCCTG
This sequence comes from Rhineura floridana, assembly GCF_030035675.1. Taxonomy (NCBI): domain Eukaryota; kingdom Metazoa; phylum Chordata; class Lepidosauria; order Squamata; family Rhineuridae; genus Rhineura; species Rhineura floridana. The sequence goes on along the minus strand of NC_084489.1, from coordinate 5,333,225 downwards.
GAAACATTTTTAGGCTGAAGAGTTGGGTAAAATGCTTAATTTTTCTATCAGAGTAATAACAAAAAGAGTGTTTGGCCTCAATACACACCCACTAAAAAAATGATCTCCCACAGCAACACCAAGCAACAAACATACACACACATACACAGAATCTGGGGTAAAATGCTTTATTTTTCTGTTAGTTATATAGTATGAAAAATTAAAATCTTCATGCTTCAGGATAGTGGGGTTTGCTTAGGCTTTTGAAGCAGTGCGTTGTGTTCACAAATGAGCAAAAACAAAAATAATCTGGACTCAACAAACCAGAAGGAAGCAATCTTTTCTTTAAAAGAGGGGTTGAAATCCCATTGAAAATAAGAGCAACTGTGCTTGATCAAGCCAAAGGTCAATCTAGTCCAACATCTTGTTTCCCACAATCGAAACCGGATGCATCATAATGTCCACAAGTAGGGTTTGAGGCCAATAATATGATTTTGTTGTTTGCCGCCTCCAGCATATTCAGAGGCAGACTGCGTCTGAACCTGGAAAAGGAAATTGATTGCTATATGGAACCTTCAGGTTCAGGGGCAGTATAGCTGTGAATATGCTAAAGTTGGGGAGAATAACAGAAAAGGGCTTTTGGCTTCAAAACCTGCTTTGTCTAATCACCTTTTAAAAGGGGTCTAAACCAGTGGCCAACTGCTTTAGCTGTGAATATGCTAAAGTTGGGGAGAGTAACAGAAAAGGCCTCAAAACCTGCTTTGTCTAATCACCAAAAGGTGTCTAAACCAGTGGCCAACACTACACAATGTGCTGTGTGAAAGCAATCCTTTCTCTTAATATGCTGCCCTTTAATTTCATTGAGCTACATGAGTTCTGAAAAAGCTAGCCTCTGGGTATGAAAATCATCACTATGCAAACACTTATACAATCTGTGCTTCAAGAAATACCTAAAATACAATTCTTATATGTACCATACAATTTGTTGCCTGTTTTAGTGGGAGTTAATTCTGATTAATGTGGAGGGCTTGCTCTGGAATGTTCAGTGATTGAATTTGGATAGCTTGAAGGATATACATACTTCCCCCATGCAACCTAGCATCTCCTCTCTCGCACACCCCACCTTAGCCAAGGAGGAAAGATGATGATGATGATTTCCATTTATAGACTGCTTACTATCTAAAAGATCTCAAAGCGGTTTACAATAGAATACACAAGGTACAATAAAAACATATCAAATTAATTTACAAAGCAAAATGCATAAACAATATCCATATACATAAACATATACATAAACACAGTATACAAGTCATATTGAGCACATGGAGTTTAGCCAGCTTCTGATGTGCTGCTGCCTGTGTAATAAATGGAGTAGCTTTTTCTCTCACCCATCCCATGTTTTATAATACCAACGGACATTACAAGAAAGAAAGGGGGAGTTGCCTCCTTACCACCTCAATCAAAGAAACCGTGGAGAGTTCTTCTCCTGTTGCCTTAGAATCCCTCTGCCTTGTAGTAAAAAAATAAAAACAAATAAGGGGGGATGCAAAGACAAATTGATACTTCCTTACACACTCACGCATACAAATTCAATCAATCTCCTTTTTTCAGTTTAGCTGAGCTGTCTTAGTGGTTTTTTTCCCTTTCTCTGGAGGGAGCCTTTGCACTAGGAAGCTGATCTGCATGTCAGTTTGGATGGATGCAGCACCGAGTTTTTGACTTGGCCTCTTTGGAGACTGGAGTGCTGGCCTCAATAATGGTGTGAACCAGGTTTGTGTAGGGATTCTGATGTTTTTACAGCTTTTTCCTATTAGCAGTGACCATATTTGTGAGGGGTAGTAGCTTTCAAAACAGGTCTGTTTTATTTTGGTGGGATAATCTGGTAGTAGTCCAGATTGTTAATTACTAGTCCAAGTCAGCCAGGATGGTGAGGTTGGTTGGTTGGTTGACATGCCTTGAATATATTTTATTCACAGCAAATCATGTGACAGAGATTAATAAGAGCAGGTTCTTTATCCCATTTGAGTTGGCACCAGGAGCCTGGACAGGGTCCATGCCAGACGTAAATAGGGCAATACTGCAGTCATCACCCCCCACCATGAGAATGACATATGGTAGGAGTATGCAGCAAGTTTGGGTATTTCAGAGGTCATTGGTGGGAGGTCTAAGTGGTCCATTGCCAGAGGATGCCTTGAATTTCCCAGTTTACCTGAAAGAGTTGGGTATTTCAGAAAAGACCATTAATGTTTGCCTGGCAGCCATGGCTTTTCATACCTAGCTGGCAGTTTTTCCTGATCCTTATTCTGACTTTAGGCTTTATAAAGTTACTGAAGGGAGGCCAGGGAGATAATGTGGGAGAGTGATAGATGTCTGTCAGTTGGCCTGCCTCTTTTGGCTTCCTTGATTCAGATTTTACATGCTGTTTCTTTTTTTGGCTAGAGAGGTATGTTGTTTGAGTTGGATTGTTTCCTAGTTGGGATCTTGACTCTTGGGATGCTGCCCCCCCAAGTGTTGAGGAAGGAAGCCAAGCCAAGCCTGTCCCTTCTGTGGCAGGTGGGCTGCTGGTGGAGGAAGAGCCAAGGAGAAGTAGAAAGGAGGGAGACAGCAGCTAGACTTGGTAGGAAAAGTTAGGACATCTAGCTGAGCTGATTTTGACTTGCGATTGCAAAATCATAAATAAATATTTCTGTTTTTAAAAAAGATGTTTTTTAAAAAAAGTTTTAAAGATGTTTTGTTTTAATAAATATATTTTAAAGTCTGCGTTTATGATGTTTTAAAGTGTTCTTAGTGCTTTTGTTTGCTTCCCTGCACTCCTACTGGGAGGAAGGGTGGGATATAAATCAAATAATTAATAAAATAATTGCAGGGGGCACATTGGCCAGATGACATGGCCAAACAGTGACTGGATGGCTAGCACCTCCCTTTGGTTAAAATTGGCAGGCTTGCCAAATAGGTGCAGTTTAGTTCTGCGCTAGGCTCTGAGAGCTAATTGGTAGGACAGCCATATTAGGCTAGGCCCCAAGGACATAATAGCAACTACACTGGATCTTCTCCATCACCTTCCTGAATTAGTTATTTGCAATTTTAGCCAGTTGTGAAGAGTCTTTTTATTATATATATTTCAGTCCCCGCTAATGCATCTGTGTCTTCATTGCCTCTCTAACACATCCTCGGTTCCTGGAAACAATGGTCACAGCACATGCAAAACCTCTTATTCAATTGGTATTGAATGAGGCCCTTCACTGAAGAATATCAGTCTTTAATGGTGTTTTCACATTTCCTTAAAAACTTGGCAAGAGAGATTGTTTTCAAATGATAAATTTGTAGTTGCTTTTCCCTGAGGAAGATGAATTCTTCTAGGCTCTAAATAGCACTGACTTGGAAAGCTAAATTCACAAATAATTCCAGAGAGAGAAGTTTCAAATTAAGATGAGAAATCGTAACTACTGTTCTGTGTTCTAAAGCTATATTTTTATTTTTTAAAAGTAAACAGTGTTTTTCATTTTAAAATGTTATTAGACTTAGAAAGAAAACAGAAATTGTGGTCAATTAATTCAATAGGCTGTTAACACAGCCTCCTATTGCCTACAGATTAAAGGAGATGTAGAATATAAGACCATCGAGTCCAACCCCCTGCTCAATGCAGGAATCCAAATTAAAGCATACCTGACACGTGGCTGTCCAGTTGCCTTTTGACGGCCTCCAGTGCAGGAGAGCCCACAACTTCTTTAGGCAATTGGTTCCATTGTTGTACTGCTTTAACAGTTAGGAAGTTTTTCCTGATGTTCAGTTGAAATCTGGTTTCCTTTAACTTGAGCCCTTTATTCGGTGTCCTGCACTCTAGGATGATCGAGAAGAGATCCTGGCCCCGCTCTGTGTGGCAGCCTTTCAAGTACTTGAACTGTGCCCTTCAGTCTTCTCAAGGCTAAACATGCCCATTTCTTTCAGTCTCTCCTCATAGACCTTTGTTTACAGTCCCTTGACCATCCTTGCTGCCCTCCTCTGAACCCCTTTCATTTTGTCTGCATCCTTCTTAAAGTGTGGTGTCCAGAACTGGATGCAGCACTCAAAATGAGGCCTAACAAGTGTTGACTAGAGGGGAACCAATACTTCACGTAATTTGGAAACTATACTTCTGTTAATGCAGACAAAATTGTAGCCTCATCACACTGTTGGCTCATAGCTTGGGATCAACAGCAATCCCAAGATCCTTCTCACATGTAGTATTTCTGAGCCAAGTATCCACCATCTTATAACTGTGCATTTGGTTTCTTTTTCCTAGGTGTAGAACCTTGCACTTACCCTTGTTAAATTGCATTCTGTTGTTTTCAGCCCAATGCTCCAACCTATCAAGATCCCTTTGAATTTTGTTTCTATCTTCCAAGTTATTAGTTATCCCTGCGAATTTTGTATCATCTGTAAAGTTGATAAGCTTTCCCTGCACTTCCTCATCCAAGTCATTAATAAAAATGTTGAAGAGCACTGAACCCTGCAGTACCCCACTCGTTATCTCCCCCTAGTTTGAGGAGGAACCATTGATAAGCACTCTGAGTATGATTCTGTAGCCAATTGTGGATCCACCTGAGAGTTGTTCCATCCAGCCCACATTTAGCTAGCTTGCTAATCACAATATCATGGGGCACTTTGTCAAAAGCTTTGCTGAAGTTGAGATATATTATGTTCACAGCATTCCCACAGTCTATAAGGGAGGTTACGTGATAAAAAAAATGAGATAAGATTAGTCTGGCAGGATTTATTCTTGAGAAATTCATGTTGGCTTCTAGTAATCACTGCATTGTTTTCAAGGTGCTTACAGACTGACTGCTTTATAATCTGATCCAGAATTTTCCTAGAGATGAATGTCAAGGTGACTGGTCTGTAATTCCCAGGTTCCTCCTTATTGCCCTTTTTGAAGATTGGGACAACATTAGCCCTCCTCTAGTCATTGGGCACTTCACCCATCTTCCACAGTTTCGCAAAGATAATAGACAGTGGTTCCGAGAGTTTGTCAGCCAATACCTTTAATATTCTAGGATGCAGTTCATCAGGCCCTGGAATTTGAACTCGTTCAAAGTGATTAGGTATTCCTTGACCGTTTGTCTATCAAACTCAAGCTGCAATCCTGTCCCTTCAACTTCACATTTCTCAGGAGGGTCATAAGACCCTCTTTTAGGAGAAGCTGGGCCAAAGTAGGAATTGAGGACTTCTGCCTTTTCTTTGTCATCTGTTATCATTTTACCATCCTCATTGAGTAGCTGTACCACCATTTCTTTTCTCTGTCTTTTACTATGGATGTACCTGAAGAAAGCTGTTTTGTTGCTTGTGGCGTCTCTCACTAACCTCAGTTTATTCTCAGCGTTAGCCTTCCTGATGCCATCTCTGCAATTCTGTGCTACCTGTTTGTACTCTTCCTTTGTGGTTTGGCCTGCCTTCCACTTCCTGTATGTGTCCTTTTTTGTTTTCAGACCATCTCTAAGCTTTCTGTGAAGTCACATTGGCTTCTTCTGCTGGCTTCCCCCCTTCTTCCTTGATGGAATTGTTTACCATTGTGCCTTTAGAATTTCCTCTTTTAGAAACTCCCACCCATCTTGGACTCCTTTTCTCATTAGGGTCGCTTGCCACAGAACTTACCATTGTTCCGAGTTTATTAAAATTGGCTTTCTTGAAGTTCAGAGTATCTATATGGCTACTCTCAGCTTTTGCTTCCTTTACAATCAAGAACTCTAGTGTAGCGTGGTCACTTTCCCTCAGAGTTCCCATAACTGCCACTTCATCCACCAAGTAATCTCTGTTGGTTAGAATCAAGTCAAGGATAGCTAATCCTCTAGTTGCTTCCTCTACTTTCTGTAGGAGAAAGTTATCAGCTTCAGTTTATTATTACTGCTTGGGCCAAAGGCTGCAATCACCATGTTCCTTTTATTGCTTACCCTATTAATTTTAATCCAGATACTTTTGGTGGAGCCACCAAGCTCATCCTCCTGTATTTCTGTGCAGGGATATATACTTTTAACCTCCCTTTATATTCCTTCTGTTCTTCTTGAACAAGTTGTATCCTTCAATTGCTGTATTCCAGTCATGGGAGCCATCCAACCAAGTTTCAGTTATACCTATCAAGTCGTAATTGCCCTCCTGTATTAAGACTTCAAGTTCATCCTGTTTGTTTCCCATACACTGGGCATTAGTACAGAGACATCGAAGACCAAGTGATTTATGGCCTGGCTTCCTTACTACATTTTTATGAACGTTATTATTGGGCCCCATTAGAGCCGTTCCCTCAGTTCCTCTTACTGAGCACAAGCCTTTGTTAATCGTTACTGCCAAATTTACATCTCCCTCCCTCTTAGGATTCAATTTAAAGCTCTTCTGATGAATTTCACCATGCTGTGGCCAAACACATTCTTCCTTGTCCTTGTGAGGTGCAAGCGATCACTTGCCAGTGCCAGTAGTCCATCTTCCAGGAAGCGTAGCCCATGGTCCCAAAATCCAAATCCCTCACTTCAGCCAGTCATTCACCTGGAGTATTTTTCTTTCCCTTTCTACTCCACTACTAAGTACTGGAAAGATGGGTGAGAAAACTATCTAGGCCCCAAAGTCCTTGAGTTTCCTTCCCAGAGCGTCAAAGTCTGATGTGATTTCTTCGTAACTCTGCTTGCCAGTGTAATTCGTTCCCACATGGATGAGAAGAAAGGGATATCTGTCAGTGGGCTTTATGGGTGATGGCAACCCTTCCATCACATCTGTCCTCCAGGGAGGCGGCATACCTGGCAAGTCCATGGATCTTCTCAGCATAGTTTGGTTTCAGTCCCATGCAGCAGAGAGTCTCCCATCACTACTGCTGTTCTTTTCTTCTTGTTGTGGTTTCATTGCCTCTGCCTGACTGAACGTCAGCCTCTCACTTGCTGTCCCTTGGTGTCTCCTGTAATTCTTCCCCTGCAGTCTGTCCTCTAGCCTCATCCTCAAGTGCCTGGAAGGGGTTCCGTAGTTCCACCGGTGAAGGGTGTCTTCTCACTCTTCTGCTCCTAACTGTCACCCTTTCCCACTGAGTTTCCTCCATTTCGTTGTTGCTCTCCACAACAGTCTCCTCTTCTGCTTCAACATGCTGCTGTTCTTCCACCTCCTGTACTTCTCTTTGCTATTGTTGTTCCAGTGCTGTATCTAAGAGCTCTTCATCTTCTCTTATGCTCTTCAGTGTGGCCACCTGCTGTTCCAGGCCCCTCACATTTTCCTCCAACACGGCCACCAGCTTGCACTTGTTGCACGTGTACGCCATGTTGTTCTCAGGCAAGAAAACAAACATTACACACACCTTGCAAGTCACCGCCACTAGAGTGTCCTTCCCGTCTCTACTGCCCTTTCTTTCTTTCTTTCTTTCTTTCTTTCTTTCTTTCTTTCTTTCTTTCTTTCTTTCTTTCTTTCTTTCTTTCTTTCTTTCTTTCTTTCTTTCTTTCTTTCTTTCTTTCTTTCTTTCTTTTTCTTTCTTTCTTTCTTTCTTTCTTTCTTCTTTTGTTGGAATGGCTTCAGGGTAAATAGGAGAGTCCCACTAGTATGTGGTGCACCGTACAAAGGAAAAAGTTTTTTTAGGGACCTCCCCTGCCAAACTCCTGTTAGCTCTCCCTGTTCGCTCGCTCACTCTCTGAGAGCTGGCTGGCTTGTATCTCCTCTGGACCAGCTGATACAGCTCTCTCCACTCTGCTCATTTAGGAGTCAGGAAACAGAATGAAACCCCCCAGCTCACACAGCTGCTCCTAGTTGCACTCAGCAGCTATCAGGCAACATCCCTTCAGCCAGCAGCTATCAGGCCATGCCCCTTACAATCAAGCTGCTATGGAGCCCTTCAAAGCACATGGTCAGAGCATATGGCTTGAGCCCTTTTTGTCTTTGTGTGTCTCTTCATCCCTACACCTCCTCTGCCAAACTCCTGTTAGCTTTTCCTATTCTCTTGTTCTGTTTGCTCGCTCTCTGAGAGCTGGCCGGCTTGTATCTCCTCTGGACCAATTCACACATCTCTCTTTGCTCTGCTCAGTTAGGAGTCAGGAAACAGAATGAATGAAAGAGTAGGAATCTATAATGAAATTGCTCTCATCAAAATTTCCATTTACGTTCTTTGGGTTAAATCGAAGGGCTTCTTATAATCTTCATCAGTGCATTTTTGGAAAAAAATGAGGTACTGGAACTCATGTCTTAGTAAAAGTGTCATGGGTGCCAGCTCAAAATGGCTGTTAGCAGCAGCAAAAAAAGAGGTGCTGGTACTCCGTACCTGTAAGTACTGTCACAAAAAACCCCAGATCCTCATGCTTCATAATCCATCTGCTGTTTTTGACATTGCTATCCCATGACAGTCCTTGATTCCCAGCTATTTGGGTATCCTAAACATTGTAATCGCTTCATTCTCCTGTCTTTTTGACTGTTCTTTCTTTGGTGAATCTTCCTTATCTCCCTTATCCGTCATTCAGGTCTCTTCTCCATGTGCTTCCTCCAAAGGAGGTGGTGGTGGTGGTGGTAGCACAACAACAGGCTGTTTCGGTGATGGAATGCTCTCTCTAGAGAAACATGCCTGGCACCATCACTGTCAGCTTTCAGGAGCCAGGCTAAAACATTTCTGTTGGCCAGAGTTTTGAACTGTTAATTTGGATTATACCATGGTATGATTGCACTGCCATTTTTGTGGGGTGGGAAGAGTTTCTCCTTTTTATAATATTGTCAGGAGAGCCCTTTAGGAATTTTATTAGATTTTATTTTATCCAGTGGTATGGATTTGTACACTTTGAGACATTTTTATTGTGGAAAGTGACAAATAAATGTAATAAATAAGAATAGAAGATAAAGATCCATTTAGTCTAGTATTGTTTCCAAAAGTGACTAGCCATATACTGCATTTCTAGAAGCTTCCAATATGTGTCAATATGGTTGTCAGATATGCCCTGTTAACTGATGCCCAACAGTTTGGTATTCAGAGGTATACTGCCGTTCAGTGCCAGCTTCAGATTTTGTGGTGTGGACAAGATGCCTTCAGTGGTTTACTTCCCAGCCCAGTGGGCCCACCTCCTTGCAGATGTTTGCTTGATCTCTCATGCTGGGCCCGCTCCACACTACTGCCCAGAAGGAGAAGGCAAAGGTAGTGGAGACTATTATTTCTTCTCCTTGCTTTTATCATAGGCAGCTGACTTGCTTGGAGAAGGTAGGTGGACAGGCAGTAATTGATTTTAGATTGTTTTATTTTTATATGTTTTTGTTGTATTATATTGTGTGATTTTATTGTATTTCTTGTGTTCACCGCCCAGAGAGCTATTGCTAGTCGGGCGGTATAAAAGTCTAATAAATAAATAAATAAATAAACAAGGAGGAGCAGGGCTACGGAGTTCTGGGCCATCAGCAGTGGGACGCCTTGTTGGGGTGCAAGTCTTGGTAGATGCCCAACAATGATGATCCCCACAACCCAATAACTCCCCACACGGGTCTTGTTCCATATATCAATGACTGATAGCCACAGATAGGCCTATCTCCATGACTTTGCTTTTAAAAGCCATCTGAACTAGATCTAGTGACAATGACGTGCAGGTTAATTGCCCCCCCAACTGTGACAATTTGCAAAGCCTTGTTTAAACATTTTCAATACTTAGCTGTTAAGCAATGTTCTCATCTTTATTTTTAATGGAAGAGGAATTTCACACAGATTTGGCTGTTAAATAACTTGTGAGTGTGGGGATGTTCTGAGAGAAAAAGGACCTAACTATCTTTGGGACACTTCATGCATCCTAGTATCTGCTGGCAAGGAAAACTGCCTTTCAGATGCCTGTATATCAAATTGATTATATAATTGGTAGCAGAAGATGGAGAAGTTCCATACTTTCTGCAGAAACAAGACCAGGAGCAGACTACAGTACAGATCATGGACTGGTCGTATCGAAAATCAGAGTAAAGCTAAAGAAGAACAACAAAGCAATCATAATGCCAAAATACAATTTAAATAACATCCCAGAAGAATATAAAGATCAAATAAGGAACAGGTGTGAGGCTTTAAACTTACTTGACAGAGAACCAGAAGAACTATGGAGTAAAGTCAGAGACATTATCAGGGAAGAATGCAAAAAGACAGTACTTCTAATTGAAAAGAGAGAAAGACCTCAATGGATGACTGGAGAAACTCTTAAAATGGTTAAAGAGAGAAGGAAAGCAAAAGCAGAAGGAGATAGAAACACGGTCAGAACCCTACATGCAACAATACAGTGACTAGTACGTAGGGATAAAGAGATCTATTACAATAGTTATTGTACAGAAATAGAAGAGGACAACAAAAAGGGAAGAACAAGAGCCTGTCTTGGCCATGCCTTGCTCTGGTTGGTAAGGAGAAGCCAGGCAGCAGTTTAGAAGAAAAATATAAACGTTTATTAAAAAGGCACTCACAGAGACAAACAGCTATGTGGGTGCAGTCAGCAACCCCACTGTCTTTGTCCCTGATTTTTATACCCTCCAGTAAACAATTTACAGGAAGCTTACAGTAGGAACTCCAAATAAGGTCATGCTACAGATCAGTAGGCATGGCACACATCCGGTCTTTCCCAGATCCATCCCTGAGCCATACTTCCAGTCATGCCCTTGAATATGTCCTGAACACTTTCTGGGTGCGTCATCAGCATGCATTGCTATGATGGTGGATATAGAACATCCGATGTAAGATGGAGGTGCTTAGTGAAAACAGTAGATAACCCTCAAGGATGGCCCTTTAGTGTGTTAAAGGAATTAACCCTTAACAAGCCCTATTTCAAAAGATTAGAGAAATGAAAGGGAAATTTAAACCAAGAGTAGGGATGTTAATCAACAGAGGAACACACTGACTGACTGAAATGAAATAAAAGGAAGATGGAAGCAATACATTGAAGAACTCTATAAAGGAGATGCCAGGATGACAGATTCATTCATGTAGGAACCATATGATGAAGAACCAGAAATATTAGAATGTGAGGTGAAAGCTGCTCTTAAAATACTTGGAAGAAACAAATCACCAGGAACAGATGGCATACTAATTGAGTTGCTACAAGCTACTGAGACTGAATCTGTCCAGATTTTGACAAAAATTTGTCAACAAATATGGAAAACTAAACAATGGCCTGTCATGAACCTGTAATGGTCATGAGTTATTAAAAATCTAATAGCAATACTTTGGCTCCAGTAAGGGACTCTGGGAGACGGTTACAGTTAGAAAATACAAGCCTTTGCCAATTTGCAAATTTGAGTTTCACTTCCCAGCTGAAGATGGTTAGAGAAGCCTTAACAAGCTGCACCTGTTTATCTTTGCTGATTAGCAAGTGCCTGGTACCCAAGGTCATCCTTGGCCTGTACAGTTGGAAAACACAGTTGGGAGGGGGGCCTGAAGGCGTGAAAATGTGAGAAACATCGAGAAGAAAGTTACATCAGCCAATTCCTGATTGGTCAATTAATCTTGGACCATTAGGATCCTTTTCCCTTAAGTATAGGGCTAGAGACCCATAACCTTTGTTCTCTGTTCTCTGCCTATGCTGACTGGCACCAGAGTTCCAAACCTTTCTGCCTTATGGTTCCAGGGGTTGCTTATGGGAAGGCAACCTATGTCTGGTTCCATTGCTTTATGTTGAACATCCATCTCTCTTAGGAGAGGTGCCACGCAACCAACTACCTCGTGTGTAAGTAGTTAGGTGAGTTAGTTTGTTATTTTCTTGTTGTGTGTATGAATTCTCTTGTAAGAACCTAAACCCCTGTTGGGTGAATGGTCTTAAAGGATTACTTGCTGCTATATGTTATGTGCACTTATATATCTTAATAAAGCTACTTCTATTTAACCTGGTGTGTTCAATTGAGAGAAGGGGTGGTTCTGGATTCAGTACCTTGACCAATCTCAGTCACTAACTACCAAAGAGGGTTAAGAAGTTAAAGGCTTGGATTTTAAGTGTTAAACCAGAGGTGCCTGGCAAGGAGTGTAACTGTGACTCTTGCCTTTTAGGACCTTGGTTTTATATATCTTCTGGGCTCAGAGATCCCCTGGCTGAGTGGACCAGTATACAGGGGTGGTGGCAGCCTACCTTCTACCTTGCAGGGTTGTTGTGAGCGTACACAGCCTTGGCAAGGGTGAAGTAATAGCTTTTTGGTTCCAGTCTCATTTCCCTAAGGGTGGGGGTCTGAGTCTGATGCATGAACCCAGTACCTTGAGGGTCTGGGGGTCATGACATGGCTGGCAGCGGTGAGGATCAAAGCCATTCCTGCTCTTAAGTGAACACGCTGTGTGAGATAAGTGCATTGCAGCAAATTGTAAATTTGAAAGAGACTTCTGACACAACCGTTTGTTACTTTGGGTAGTAAGGTCAGTGCAGAATGTCACAAAAGATAAAAACCAGATCTCAAAAGAACGGAGCCGAGGATGTGCACCTGGCAGACAATGCGTTGCCTAGTCAGCTTGTTCAGCTGGAGGAAGGCGCTGCTGCTCTGTCATTTATACCTCAGCCTTCTGCGGATGGCAAGGAGATTGTGTTTAAGCAAACTGAGGAAAGTGAGGAGGACAGTGAAGATGAGGAGGAAGAAGATTCTGATGGGGAAGAGCTGCCTAGAAGTATGCAGCGTTACCTAGCCAAGCAAATGAAGCTGTTGTCCCTACAGTTCAAGGCTATGAAGGAGGATCGCCGGAGTAGGGAAAGTTTTGCTCGTGAGCTGCAACAACCACGAGGAGGAAGACCAGACCTCCATAAAAAATCTTTTCCAACCTTTCGTGAGACAGATGACATCTTTACCTTTTTTCAAGTTTTTGCTCACTCTTGTACAGACCAAGGTGTGCTTAAAAAGTACTGGATGAGTGCTTTACGCATTAACGCTGAAGGCGAATTGAGAGAATTGTTGAACTCTCTGCCAGTGGAGTATGCAGATAATTTTGATTACTTCTATGCTCTGGCCAGATCCCACGTTGCTTTAACAGCAGAGGACTGTTTTCAATGTTTAGAGGCAGATCAAAAAAAGCCTTGGGAAAGCTTCTCAGCTTTTTCTGCGCGGATGGGCAGGAATGTGGAGCGCTGGGCAGACACGGCTGAAGCTGCAACTCGAGGGGAGGTTTTAGATCTGTTTGCTAAAGAACTGTTTTACAGACGTCTCCCTCGAGACCTGATGGCTCTGGTTAGAGACCAGCAGCCCCGTTCGCTGGCTGAAGCAGGCGTGCTAGCAGATCGTATGTTTAAAAACAGAGCTGGAGAAAAGTTTACTCTGTTTCGGAAACCTGAGAACGTTCCTGAGAAACCGCCGGGGCGAGATATTTCAGGTATGCAGAAACCATGGCAACCGCCGAGGGAAGTGAAGGGAGGGCACGGCTACTCCAAAGTACCTTCCGCCCTGACAGAGGCTGCATTACAAAAGAAGCCCCTTGTAGAAATAACTTGCTTTAAATGTGGAAAAATCGGCCATAAGGCTAATTCCTGTTCTGAAACCTTGCCTAAGCCCAATCCTGCTGGGAGGAAGAATCCAAGGGTTGCTCCAGTTGTGCGTGTAAGAGACTTAGCGTCACCTGGAACGGAACCCCCTGAACTTTCTTGTTGGTCGTCAGCAGAGGAGAATGAAGGAGCAGAATCGGATTTTGTATTTTCTGCCCCAAATTCACAAGACTGTCCTGAAACTCCTCGTGGACCGGTAGTCAAAGCCCTGTCGGTGAGTGTTGTACAAAATATACCCAGGGGCAGAGAGGGAGAAGAAAAGGATAGTTTGCTGCCAGGGAGAAACTATCCAGAACCTCTTTCATCGGAATGTAAGGAATGGGTTCAAACGCAGTTTTCAGAACCCATATATGTTAATTGTGTTCAGGTCATGGGAAGGGTAGATTCGGGTGCTGAGATTACCAGTATTGCTGAACACCTGGTGAAGCCAGAGCAATATGTCCCAGACTTACAAGTGACTGTCACGGCGTATGGACCCAGGACAGTGCAAGCTCATGTAGCTGAGCTGGTGCTTTCATACAAGAATTGGACTGGGCGCCATAGAGTTCTAGTTCATTCAACCAACAGTTTATGGGACATTTTGATAGGAGCAGACCTGCTTTTCCTGCACCATAAAGAGACTGAACGTAGGGCGGAGAGGGATGCTCTTGCTAGGTCTCAAGTTTTGTTAGACACCTTGAAATGTAGTGGGAGAGAAGCCAAGGCTTCGAAGGAGTGGGCCATGCGCTTGCCTGAGCCACAGGAAAGAAGTTTGCCTTTGCAGCCCAGAGGAAGGGGGCTGATGGAATGCAAAGTGCCGCCTGTTGGCTCTCAAGAAATTAAGACAGCTCTATTAAAGAAGGGAAGCCTCCAAAGTTGTAAAAGCAAAACGGAAGCCAACTCGGCTGTTTTGTTACAAGCTGAGAAATCTGATTCTCTTAATGGACATTTAATTATGGCTTGTGCTAAAGTGTGTGAATTTGCAGAGGATTCTTTGGATTTGGTTACAGAGAGCCAACAAGCAGGGGGGATAACTGAAATTACCCTACCCGAAGGTTTGACTCAGGAGCAACGAAATCAATTAGTCCAAATCCTGACTGACTTTAAACCTATGTTTTCCAGTAAGCCTGGAAGAACTGGTCTGGCTATTCATTCTATTAACACCGGGAATCATCCCCCTATGCAAGCTTCTCCGTATCGAGTTACAGGGCGGAATGCAGAAGTAGTAGAGAGGGAAGTCCAAGCTATGTTGGAAATGGGAGTTATTGAACCCTCTACCAGTCCCTAGTCCTCCCCTATTGTGCTAGTGGCTAAACGAGAAGCTAATGAAGTGCGTTTCTGTGTGGATTACAGGAAGCTGAACCAGATTTCCCAAGTGGATCCGTATCCTTTGCCTAGGATGGACCATTTAATAGAAAGGCTGGGAGCAGCAAAATACATCACTACACTGGATTTAACCAAGGGATATTGGCAAGTGCCTCTAGATGGGGACGCTGCTGTGAAATCTGCTTTTGTCACGCATATGGGATTGTTCCAGTTCAAGGTTCTCCCATTCGGACTTCGAAACGCTCCAGCAACGTTCATGAGGCTTATTAATTCTGTGATTAATGGCCTAGGCGAATTTTCTTGCGCGTATCTGGACGATATAGCCATTTTTAGCCCTGACTGGAAGTCGCATTTGAATCACTTGAGAATTGTTTTACAGAGACTGCAGGCCGCTGGACTAACCATCAAAGCGCAGAAATGTCAATTTGGGTTGGGGGAAGTTGTGTATCTTGGCCACAGGGTGGGGCAGGATCGTGTAAAACCCCTGGAGGCTAAGATCGAAGCTATTCAAAATTGGCCTGTCCCTAGGACTAAGAAACAGGTTCAGTCTTTTTTGGGGTTAGCCGGCTATTACAGAAAATTCGCCCCACATTTTAGCAGTGTTGCTACCCCCCTAACTGAACTGTGCAAAAAGACTATGCCAATGCGTGTCATTTGGACTGATAAATGTCAAAGTGCTTTTGATGCTTTAAAGACTATGTTGGTAAACTACCCTGTTTTGAAAGCCCCTGATTTTTCAAGCCCTTTTGTAGTTCAGACGGATGCTTCTAACTTTGGGCTTGGAGCTTCCTTGCTCCAGGAAGATGCTGCTGGAGATTTGCACCCTATTGCATACATTAGTAAGAAATTGATTCCAAGAGAGCGCAATTTGGCTACCATTGAAAAGGAGTGTCTTGCTTTGGTTTGGGCTCTTGACAAGTTACGCCCGTACCTATGGGGACGTCATTTTCAATTGCAGACAGACCATTCCCCTTTGTGTTGGTTGAACAGGATGAAAAACTCCAACCAAAAATTGTTACGTTGGAGTCTGGCCCTTCAAAATTTTGATTTTTCAATCCAGTTCATAAAAGGGCGTGATAATGTAGTAGCTGATGCCCTATCTTGCTTATCTGTTCCAGTTGACTGATATTTGATTCATGCCTATTTTACTGACTGATTTCCCGGCTCTGATGACCTCTGGACTGTTTTAGACGTTGTTTTACTCTTTTATGCTTTTAACATGTTTTATGGACTTTTATAGGATTTTATGGCTTATGACCTTTTTGAACCTGGACCAGCTTTTGGATTACCCCATTTTTTATTTTATCTCTTTATTTTTTAATAAAGTCTTCTTTTCTCGGGTGTTTAGGGGTCTCTTAATTTTCTTGCTGTTATTTTGTAACTTTGTTGGATTTTTTGAATATATCTAGAAGGCATAAGTCAAGAAGTAGCTCACTTGCTTAAAATGTATTAACTTTTTCTTTTTTATATATATACTGTATATAGTGCAATGTCGATATATTGATGGAATTTTTGATTGTTCCCTTATCCCTGGTTGCTGTGGCGATGACGCAGAACTATCCAGAGTTCTGACATCATCTTCCCAAAAAGGGGCGTGTCATGAACCTGTAATGGTCATGAGTTATTAAAAATCTAATAGCAATACTTTGGCTCCAGTAAGGGACTCTGGGAGACGGTTACAGTTAGAAAATACAAGCCTTTGCCAATTTGCAAATTTGAGTTTCACGTCCCAGCTGAAGATGGTTAGAGAAGCCTTAACAAGCTGCATCTGTTTATCTTTGCTGATTAGCAAGTGCCTGGTACCCAAGGTCATCCTTGGCCTGTACAGTTGGAAAACACAGTTGGGAGGGGGACTTGCAAGGCTCGAAAATGTGAGAAACATCGAGAAGAAAGTTACATCAGCCAATTCCTGATTGGTCAATTAATCTTGGACCATTAGGATCTTTTTCCTTTAAGTATAGGGCTAGAGACCCATAGCCTTTGTTCTCTGTTCTCTGCCTATGCTGACTTGGCACCAGAGTTCCAAACCTTTCTGCCTTATGGTTCCAGGGGTTGCTTATGGGAAGGCAACCTATGTCTGGTTCCATTGCTTTATGTTGAACATCCATCTCTCTTAGGAGAGGTGCCACGCAACCAACTACCTCGTGTGTAAGTAGTTAGGTGAGTTAGTTTGTTATTTTCTTGTTGTGTGTATGAATTCTCTTGTAAGAACCTAAACCCCTGTTGGGTGAATGGTCTTAAAGGATTACTTGCTGCTATATGTTATGTGCACTTATATATCTTAATAAAGCTACTTCTATTTAACCTGGTGTGTTCAATTGAGAGAAGGGGTGGTTCTGGATTCAGTACCTTGACCAATCTCAGTCACTAACTACCAAAGAGGGTTAAGAAGTTAAAGGCTTGGATTTTAAGTGTTAAACCAGAGGTGCCTGGCAAGGAGTGTAACTGTGACTCTTGCCTTTTAGGACCTTGGTTTATATATATCTTCTGGGCTCAGAGATCCCCTGGCTCTGAGTGGACCAGTATACAGGGGTGGTGGCAGCCTACCTTCTACCTTGCAGGGTTGTTGTGAGCGTACACAGCCTTGGCAAGGGTGAAGTAATAGCTTTTTGGTTCCAGTCTCATTTCCCTAAGGGTGGGGGTCTGAGTCTGATGCATGAACCCAGTACCTTGAGGGTCTGGGGGTCATGACATGGCCCACAGACTGGAAGCGTTCTATATACATCCCAATTCCAAAGAAAGGGGATCCCAGGGAATGCAGGGGGGTTGATGTGGAGAGTTGGGCAAATATCCTGTCAGAGGGCAGTAAAAGGGCATGTGGAATGTCTGCCCTTAGAGGAGATGGGAGCTTAGCACTTGCCATTTGAGAAGGGGTGTGTAGAGAGAAGGGGGCATTTCTGTTCTTATCCTATTAACAAAGTTGAACTCCCACTTCAATGGTTTTCCTAAACCTATACCGCTGCCACAATTTAATACCACTTATATCCTTTGAATCCTTCATTTACCAGTCACCTTGGTAACTGTGGGATATGGGCATGGTATAAAGCCAGTCAGATATAGTTATTATATTAACAAAGATATGTTTATTTATTACAAGATTATAGAGTGTACAAGCATATGTGGTTACTTGAATATAGTTCTGTTTCTTTAAATGGGTATACACTTTGCCAGCTTGTTACCATCACTTTAAACACCAACAGTTTATTTTACACTACCATTTTGAAACCAAAACTCCTTTGAGGAAGCAGTTTGTTATCCTATTCAAACACTTTTGCCAGATTGCCTTTGTATTTACTTCACCCCAGTGAAGCCTCACCAACAGAATAACAGTTTTTTTGTTGAAGACTCTGATTTATCCCCTACTGACCTATTTAAACTCTATACTGTCCTGGAATTGTCCCCTAATTCTCCTACCCGACACCAGAGCCTTGCATTCCAAAGTGCCTCTCACCATTTCTCCCTTAGTGCTGTAGATAAATTTGGCATGACTAGGGGCTGCACCCTGCCTGCATCGCTTGCCAATCCTGCCTACCCTCACCACTCACCAAACTCCCCCTGCCCTTCACCAACCCACTCTCCCCCATGGTAAACCCTTGGCCCTTCCCCTTTCACTTCCTGCAACTGCTAAGGCCCCCTAAACCATCCACTCCCAATGCACTCAAACCATCCCACTCCCAAGCACCTGCAAACTGGCCCCCTGCACTTTGAAACTGCCCCCCAGACACACTCACAAACCTTCCCCCCATCCTGCCAGGCACACTCACACCCACTCCAGGCCAGCTCTCCACTTGCCTCCTGGCCACTTTCCTGCTTGTTCCACAGTTGCCCACTCACCTCACTCACCCACTCCCCAGCCTCTTGCCTCATTCGTCTGCCCCTCATTCATCTGCCCCTCATCTGATTGCATCTCTCATATTGCTTCTCTGTCCGACAGCTGGTTGTCTGCTCCACAGCCACTTGCCTCGTGTGTTCACCCCTCATTCATCTGCCCCACAGTTGTTTGCCTCGCTTGTCTGCTCCACAACCACTTCTCCACCCCGCAGCCACTTGCCTAGCTTGTTCATCCCCCCCACAGTCACTCGCCTCATTTGCCGCCCTTCGTTCATCTGCTGCACAGCTGCCCACCTCATCCTTCCTCCTCATAGCCACCCAGTCACCTCGCTCTTATGCCAGCTATCTTGGTTTCCTTGATGCCTTGTTTGCTGCCCTGCCACTGTGCTCCACCCACACCTCCATGTTACATCATTATACAGTGACAGTGTAACATCTTACATTTTTATTATATAGGAAGAAATTCTACTTTAAATAACATTAATGGCAACTCCAGGACCAATGTTTAATGCATCCTTTGCCAACCTGGTGCCCTCCAGATAGTTTTGGACTACAGGAGGCCTGTGCTGGATCGGGCTGATGGGAGTTGCTGTACAAAATGTCTGGAGGGCACTGGGTTGGCGAAGATTAGTTTAATGTGTGCTGCTCATGGAACTGTCTTTGTTATAGTCCAAAGAGAGATGCATAGGCTTAATTGCATTTTGAGAGTTTCTCTTGCTCTCCAGCCTTAGAACTTTTACAGTTATTTGGAAGTTTAAGGACATGGTAGCCAATTCTGCATTTCTGCTGATGCTGAAATACTGTTCAGCTTGGATTAAGCTAGCAGTGATAAATGGGACAGTAAATTTACTTGTTATGACTGTAGAATTGAGTGACTTTTGGGATGCCTGCCTAGAAAACAAGCTCACTTTGGATTTAATTATGTTCTCATTTCTCCAGATTCTATGGCTATCTGACACTAAGGTTTGACATAGAACCCCGAGAGCCTTTCTCCTATCTGAGAGTAAAATATGAAGTTTTAGGACCAGTTCAGCAAGGAACATAAGAATCTGCCTATCTTACTTATGAGAACTTCCATGTTCTGCTTAATATGTACTAAAAGTTAGAGACAACCCCCATTCCTCCTTTCTACACACTAACTGTCATATGCGTTATATCAAAATAAATAGAAATAAAACGTGCATTCATGATAATAGTCACTAGCAGTTGGCAGCCCGTTGTAACCTATTTTCTTAGAAGAATTGATTCAAATTACGGTCAAACAGGAAGAAAGTCTGATGGCCCTCCCTTTGGACTGAAGTGTGTGTGTGTTGAACTAAAGTAAAAACATTCCGTTTGTGGGATTTCCATTTGCATGGGAAATAAGATTCAAAGCTTATTCAGTTATTTATTCAGTTAAAATTACTTCTGTTGTCTCTTTCAGAGCCAGGTTGGAATAGTGGGTGGTATGAGACTTGGGGCTGGTTATTTTATTTATTTATTTATTTTATTAAATTTCTATACCGCCCCATAGCCGAAGCTCTCTGGGCGGTGCACAAACTAAAAACCTCCATCTACAATTAAAACACATATTTAAACAATTTTAAAACAACATCCAAAACCTCAAAATTTCAAACAGTTTAAAACAGACAAAACACACATTAAAATACTAAAATACTAAAATGCCTGGGAGAAGAGGAAAGTTTTAACCTGGTGCCGAAAGGATAGTAATGTTGGCGCCAGGTGTGCCTCATCAGGAAGATCATTCCACAATTCAGGGGCCACCACTGAGAAGGCCCTCTTTCTTGTTGTCATCCTCCAAGCCTCCCTCTGAGGAGGCACCCGGAGGAGGGCCTTCGATGTTGAGCGCAGTGTACGGGTAGGTTCATATCGGGAGAAGCGTTCCATCAGGTAGTGTGGTCCCAAGCCATGTAAGGCTTTATAGGTTAAAACCAACACTTTGAATCGAGCCCGGAAACATATAGGCAGCCAATGCAAGCGGGCCAGAATCTGTGTTATATGTTCGGACCGCCTTGTCCCTGTCAACAGTCTGGCCGCTGCATTTTGCACGAGCTGCAATTTCCGAACCATCTTCAAAGCCAGTCCCACGTAGAGCACATTGCAGTAATCCAATTTGGAGGTTATCAGAGCATGGACAACTGCAGCGAGATTTTCCCTGTCCAGATAGGGGCGCAGCTGGGCCACCAACCGAAGTTGGTAGAAAGCATTCCGGACCACCGAGGATACCTGAGCCTCAAGTGACAGAGATGAATCTAGGAAAACTCCCAGGCTGCGAACCTGCTCCTTCAGGGGGAGTGCGACCCCATCCAGAACAGGTTGAACATCCACCATCCGGTCAGAAGAACCTCCCACTGGCAGCATCTCAGTCTTGTCTGGATTAAGCCTCAGTTTATTAGCTCTCATCCAGTCCATTGTCACAGCCAGGCAACGGTTCAGCACATTGACAGCCTCACCTGAAGAAGATGAAAAGGAGAAATAGACCTGCGTGTCATCAGCATACTGATGGCAACGCACTCCAAAGCTCCTGATGACCGTACCCAATGGCTTCATGTAGATGTTAAAAAGCATGGGGGACAGAACTGACCCCTGCGGCACTCCATACTGGAGAACCCAGGGTGCCGAACAGTGTTCCCCAAGCACTACCTTCTGGAGACGACCCACCAAGTAGGAGCAGAACCACCGCCAAGCAGTGCCTCCTACTCCCAGATCAGCGAGTCTCCCCAGAAGGATACCATGGTCGATGGTATCAAAAGCCGCTGAGAGATCAAGGAGAATCAGCAGAGTCACACTCCCCCTGTTTTTCTCCCGACAAAGGTCATCATACAGGGCGACCAAGGATGTCTCCGTGCCAAAACCAGGCCTGAAACCTGACTGAAATGGATCCAGATAATCGGTCTCATCCAAGAGTGTCTGGAGCTGGCTAGCAACCACTCGTTCTAGGACCTTGCCTAGGAATGGGACATTTGCCACCGGTCTATATGCTGATGACACGCAGCTCTACTTCTCCTTTACATCTTCTTCAGGTGAGGCAGTCGACGTGCTGAACCGTTGCCTGGCTGCGACAATGGACTGGATGAGAACTAACAAACTGAGACTCAATCCTGACAAGACTGAGTTGCTGTTGGTGGATGGTTTCTCTGATCGGATGGTGGATATATACCCTGTCCTGGATGGGGTTACACTCCCCCTAAAGGAACAGGTCTGGGAGTCATCTTAGACTCTTCCCTCACACTTGAGGCTCATGTAGCCTCGGTGGCCCGGAATGCGTTCTACCAACTTCGGTTGGTAGCCCAGCTACGTCCCTATCTGAGTAAGGAGGACCTCACATCAGTGGTACATGCTATGGTAACCTCGCGTCTGGACTACTGCAATGCGCTTTATGTAGGGCTACCTTTGAAGACGATTCGGAAGCTACAGCTAGTGCAAAATGCGGCGGCCAGACTGCTAACAAGAACTAAGCGGTCTGAGCATATAACACCTGTGCTAGCCCATTTGCACTGGCTTCCAGTATGCTTCCGGGCCAGATTCAAAGTGTTGGTACTTACCTATAAAGCCTTATACGGCGCGGGACCACGATATCTGTCGGAACGCCTCTCCCGATATGAACCGGCCCGTACACTACGGTCTACTACGAAGGCCCTCCTCCGGGTTCCGACTCATAGGGAAGCCCGGAGAGTGGTGACAAGATGTAGGGCCTTCTCAGTGGTAGCCCCCGAACTATGGAATGGTCTTTCCGAGGAGGTGCACCTGGCGCCGACACTATCATCTTTTCGGCGCCAGGTTAAAACCTTTCTCTTCTCTGAGGCATTTTAATTCCTGTTAATTCTAAATTATTATATTTTGATTTTAGACTGTACAGTTTTTTGTACAGTTTTGTATTGTGATATACTGTATTGTGTTATTGTTATTGTATTTTTAATGTTCACCGCCCAGAGAGCTGTTGCTAGTCGCACGGTATATAAGCTTAATAAAATAAATAAATAAATAAATATAGTTATTAAGAGCTTCTGGGTCTAGGGAAGATTTTTTCAGAAGTGGTCTCACTACCACCTCTTTTAGGCACCCAGGGGCCACTCCCTCTTGCAATGAGGCATTAATCACCTCCCTGGCCCAACCGGCTGTTCCATCCCTGCTAGCTTTTATTAGCCATGAGGGGCAAGGGTCCAGAACAGCATTGGTTGCGTGCACCTGTCCAAGCACCTTGTCAACATCCTCGAGCTGCACCAACTGAAACTCATCCAAACAATCAGGACAAGACTGTGTAAAGGTTCACACTGCAGCTGACTTTAGCTGAATTTTGGATAAACGAGGAAGCTTTTCTCATCGTGATAGGATTTAAGGTTCAC
Source organism: Rhineura floridana (assembly GCF_030035675.1). Lineage (NCBI taxonomy): Eukaryota > Metazoa > Chordata > Lepidosauria > Squamata > Rhineuridae > Rhineura > Rhineura floridana. The sequence goes on along the minus strand of NC_084489.1, from coordinate 5,310,319 downwards.
ACTTCTTACTTTATATGAGCCCTCAAGCCGCTTCCCCCCCCCGTTCATACTGAAGGGAAAATCTTAATCTCACAGCTTCCTAATGACCATGCTCTCTTAAGGTCAAAGTATCTCTTCCTCTGCAGCAGGCTTGCAGAACGGGAGCCAGCAGGAAAAGGTAAACAAAGGGTGGGAGTGGGCAGGGACTCACCAAAGCATCGGAGCTAACCAGCTACATGTCCTTAGAAATGCAAAGCACAGATGGTTTTTCCTTCCCTTTTCGAATTTAAAGTGGATTGATTTGCTTCAGATTTAAAGGGGAAAGCAGCAGGATGCCTCTCTTTGCCTGCTACATCATGTGATCACTGTGAATTTAATAGGTATGCAGGGAGGCTCGATCTGCCATGTGAGCGAGCCCTTGGATTCAAATAAGTACTTGGCCATGATGTGATTGGATGATCTTATGTCAGTCATGATCTCTCAGCTTAACCTGTATCTCACAAAGTTATTGTGAGCATAAAATTGATCACCCCATTTACACTGCCTTGAGATCCTGAGAGACAGGGAAGGAATACAAAAGTGATAAATACCAGTTTATTCCCTGTGACCTAATATAAACTATGTATGGCAAAATACAGACAATAAATTGCAGATGGGCAAGTAAGAACAGGAAGACATGATGTCCACTGCCGTGTAACATATGGCCATCAGCCCAGCAGCACTTCTACCAATCAGCCTATGTAATCTTGACCATAGAGGATAGCAAGCAGAGAGCAGCAGCAATACAGAGAGGTGCTTGTGAGTTAAATAGCTCCAGATTTCTCAAGCAAAAAATCCTTCTGGATGTCATTGACAGCAGTCAGTCAGACCCTGAGCAGAAGCCCATCCATTGAGTAAATGCTCTTTCAATTAACCTTCCTTATATGCCATGTGCAGGATTAAAGGAGGCAGCCAGCAGAGGAAACCACTGGGGCCCTCTGCACAACCTTTTCATTGCGCACTCATCATTGTTTATGTTCCTGCTGCTAATGGGATGTCTATATGTGACTGCATTCTCAATATGATTTGCACTTCCAAAGGTTGTTATACTGCTTTACAAGTATCCACTAATTGGTACATGATCCATAGTGTCTCCTCAACATCCTGTAATGTGTGGAATGGCAAATATTGTGGGATTTTTTAAATATAAAATACCTGCTTTTGTTGTGCTAGAGCAGTATGTGCAAATGCGTTAGATTCAGCTTTAAATGCAAACTGAACTGAATCTCTCCTCTGTTCCTAGTGTTGTCTGTTTTGCTTCCCAATACTACTTTTTCAAAAAGGATTAACCTACAACTGAAACTTTTTGTGCCTTCTTCTCAAAGCACTCCACGTTATCGTTACTGCACTGCTGCTGTGTAAAACATTGAAATCAAACCCCCACAGAAGACCACTGTAATGTTGAGGAGTTAGTGTCTGCTTCTCCTTCTGTCTTGTCATTTGTACTTACAAGAAGTTTTCCTGATAGCTTCAGACACAGTCTGACAACCTCTTATCTGTTTATGGCTAGGCAAAATTTCAAGGCCAGCGGCCACCTGCATTATCTGATGTGTCTGCTTAGCCCAGTCAAGGGGGTACTCTTGACTACCTGGGAAAGATCTCATAGTCTCTGGGAAATGCAGAGTAGCATGTGTCCCTGTCACAGTCATTGTTCCTTCTATGATTTCACTATGCATCCCCTCCCCCAGTAAATCAAGAAGATTATGTACACCACTACCTGCTTCTCCTCTCTACATTAATAGGACTCCTGTACCACCCCAAAGTTGCTATGTGTGATCTTAGTGCTTCCTACTTGCTAGCTACATACCTCCTCCTCAGTGGCATCGCAAAAAGTGGCTTGGATGACAGTTCCTTGCCAGAGCAACAGTACCCCTATGAGGCAAGCCTCAGTGAGTTCTTTCAAAAATCTCACCAACTTTGTAAGGAGCAATGGTTCCATTCACATAGTGCCCAATGAACGGAGGAAACCTCCTCTGAATTCCTAGAGCCATCACAGCAACCAATGTATCCTCAAAGAAAGCTTGCCTAAGCTATGTGCTCCAATGTAAAGTTTACTATACTCCCAATATGTAGTTAGTATGACCCTCTGCTGCGCTGTTACTGGCACTACAGCATTTTACATTGTTTACAGTTCAAAGTCAGTCTTTGCTGCTGCTGTGCAGTCCCTTACACTCTAAGGTTTCTCAATTTGTTACCCTACATTTTACTTGTTAACGTTAAGCCACAGGTGTGAACTATCACCCTCCTTCAGCATTCAGCCAGGACTCTGTGACGTAAAGGCACGTAGATTAAAAGCCTCTTCCCATCCTACCCCCACCCTCTCCAGCCACATGAAGGTGCATTTGTAGGGGGCTTAAGCGGCCATAGCAGTTCTAGGAGAAAACGAACCAGTTCAAAAAAGGGGATTTTGGAAGTCTGTGGGGCTGAGTTTGAAGCTCAGAAAGCCTGAGGGAAAAAAGAAGAAAGAAACTGCTTTTAAATTATTGATGTACTCCAGAGCATTTGACAAGAAATACTAAATTGTTTCTCACAGAACTTGTTACTGTAGGCTTCATTCTGCCATAGTACAACCAGCACAAATCAGAAGGAAATAAACAGAAAATCAGTACATCGTTGGCACAACAGAGAATGGAAGCTGGCCTGCTTTGTCAGTTCCTACCTATCACTGTTTGTAACACCATCATTACAGACAATATTTTTTTTAAAAAGCATAAAGTGAAATTCAAGAGGGATCTAACTGAATTTTTCTCTACCTACCCTAATCCCAGCTATTTTATAAGCCTTTTTAGGACTGTATGTTCATCATAAAATTGTCTTGTCCTTAGATGTGACTCTTCTGTAGGGATGGAAATGAGTTCCTCAAAAATTGAATTTAGTACAGAAATATGCCCTGTCTGCAGATTTGTGAATGGTTGCAAGCTGATCAGGCATGAAGTGAGTGGTGGCGATAAAAGAACAAACTGAATGACAGTTTCGAATGCCACTGTATACCACTGTTCCCTGTTACATCTGTTGTGCTGTAGAGATGTATATTCCTTTGAACTCCGTTTTATTGAGGTGCAAATGGCGTCATTAACACTAAGATGTAAAAGTGAAGAGAACAAAGCACTTCTGCTAGAAGATTACACACACACAAACACGTAAACAAAGAACAGAAAGAATATGAAACCAGTTAATGAAGTTCCCAGAAGCTGCAGCAAACAGGAACAAACAGCTTACAGAACAGGATCAAATGAACAAGTGAATGAACATTACACAATAGAGAAACAAATCCCTGCTCTTCTGTCATTGTATCAGGTTCCCTTTATCCTTAAAGGGCAGTTGAGTGTCCTGATCTTTGAGACCCTTCAAATGGAATATTTTCTGGTATATTTCATCTGGAAATATTTCATTCTAATATAACATAGGAATACAGCTCACTTTTACACATATTTTTCTCAGAGTTCTTCCAAGTTAGTTGATGTTTAACACCTGGATTTAATGGACAACTCTGGAAATGCACTACAGTTTATAACCATTTTGGAAGCAAGGGATTACAGATTATTATAGTTCTGAGACGAGAAAGAAAAGGTTCTAATAAAACACTAATCTTTTTTTTTTATGTGAAATGGACATGTACCAAAGGATATGTAAATCCAAATTTTATAAATTTTATAAGCTCCAGCTCAAAGATTTACATAGTCAGCTGTGGAACAACAAAGTACTGCTGAATATCTTTCTGTAAAAACCCTTGTGGTTTAAGAACGTACCTATAGCCAACAGATATTTCTATCAAACTCCTGTTGGAAGGAAGGGTGGTATATAAATCAAATAATAAATAAAATAAATAACTTTTAAAAGCAGGGAAATTGGGCAACTATAGTGAATGTACCTGGGGAGCAGAAGACCTGACCTCCTCTCTGAGATTTTGTACTGCCTTACAAATTTGTCAAAATGCAAACACAATTTGGGTTGGTTTTTCACAGTCCAATCATGTGCAGTTTGGAATAATTTGGTAACATGTTCCTCAGAGCATATGGTAAGGGGAGGGGATTGGGTGGGTGGGTACTGGGCAGAAGGAAAGTCCCTTTCTTTTCCAAAAGGAAAGCATTGTTAACAACATCATTATTTTTCAGGGTTTCCCCCAACGTGTTATTCTACAGCAGACACATGTAGTCTCCCACCCAAATATAAACCAAAGCTGTCCCTGGCCACATCCATACCAGGCATTTATTCTACTTTAAACAGTCATGGCTTCCCCCAAAGAATCCTGAGAAGTGTAGTTTGTGAAGGGTGTTGATAATTGTTAGGAGACACCCTATTTGCCTTGCAGAGCTACAATCCCCAGAAGAGGGGCTGACTGCTAAACCACTCTGACCACTGAAGCTCTGTCAGGGGAATAGGAGTCTCTTAACAAGTCTTACCATGCTTTACAAACTGTACTTCCCAGATTCTTTGGGGAAAGTCATGACTGTTTAAAGTGGAATAAATGTCTGGCATGGGTGTGGTCACCTGATTAGCCAAGTGAAACAGCTGTTAGTCTGGCTTTTGGAACACTGACAGTTGGTTCTTACTAACCATGCCTGTGCTTGTGATAGACTCCAGTGCTAATTATCTTAATTAAAAATCAGCCATGCATTTTTTAACTTTTAAACTGTAGAAGATGAAGGTCAGAGTATAGGGCAAGGTCAGTTACAGGATTACAGGTACTCTGCGAACATGGCTGATTTTAAATTAATTTCAACAAATTATAAGACCACTAGGGTTCCCAGATCAGAAGCATCCCAAACCCTGAGATTTCAGGGGCAGGCCCTAGTGATGTCATTAAGCAGGATGTCATTAAGCAGCATCAACCACAGTTGATTGGAGCATACCACTCAAACAAACAAAAAATATCTGATTGGAAATTAAGATAGAAATCTTAACTAAATGAGGGTGTTCCCAGGTCTAGCTGAAGTGACAGAATAATTCCTTCTCACCTGCTTAGGGATCCTGAGTAGGGAACATTTAATTTAGCCTACATGCTTTTGGCAAGAAGGGTTTAAGTGCCCTCAGGCCAGGCCAGTCACCAGAAGGCCATTGTAGGAAGAAAGGAGCCTAGCGTTGTTGAGATGTTAGATGGGAGCACTCAGGAGTAAAGATGGATGCCCCTGAAAGCTACAATTCTTTTTTTTTTATCATTAATTTTTATTCAAAATTTCAAAGACAAGAAACAAAACAAAACAAAAACAATTAAACAATAAAATAAAATGTTGACTTCCGATTTGTCGCAGATCAGTTATAGGTCTACAATATATAACAATCCTATCTCTAAAATTATATTATAAAATCACTTTCCTCCAGTAGTTATCTTAATTAATCATCAAATCTCATAAACATTATTTTATTCTTTCCACAAAAAGTCCAAGAGAGGTTTCAATTCCTTGAGAGATATATCTTTCAGTTTTTCTCCAAATAAACATATCGCTTAATCCATCTAATTCAAATCTGTTAGGCCCAATAATTTCAATAGCCACCATTATCTATATTAATTCCATCTTCCATCTTCAATAATCCTGTTAAGTCCAGTAATTTCAGTAGCCATTCTTCCGTTATCAGTATCCCATAATAATCTTGTTGTCATAGCCATAGTCCAAGCAAACATATCAATTAATCCATCTCGTCAAATCTGCCAAGTCCAATAATTTCCACAACCATTCTTCCATTATCAATATTAATTCCATCTTCCATCTTCAATAGTCCTGTTAAATTCAGTGGTTTCAGTATCCATTCATCCATTATCAGTATCCCATGATGATCTTGCTGTCATAGCCATAGTCATATAACAAGAGTCTGATGGGAATTTCCCCCATCACAAATATGTCCTTGCCATCAATTCTGAATATGTTGTTGAAATATTGTTGTAAAGTCACATCTCTGCTCTGGGTGCATCTCTGCTCTGTCACATATTTGTAGTTAATTCCATAACTTTTTTCTATGTCAAGCACCATCACATCATTCCAGTCAAGAATTCTGAGTATGTTGCTGAAATATTGCTGCAAAGTCATATCTCTGTTCTTCTTTTTTACAAAATGCACTGGCTCATTTCTTAAGAGTTTCTCCACTGTCACATATCTGTAGCCAACTCCATAGATTTTTTCTATGTCAAGCTCCATCATATCATTCCAGTCCAGAAAATTATCCAAGACATTGATAACTTTACCACCAAAATCTTCATTAATTTCTTCAGAGACAACGTTGAATTCCAAACAGTCAACTTTATTTCTAACATCCATAAACTCCAAATCTTTTTCCAATTTCACATTTGTTCCAATCTCCAGGGCTTGTAGCTTCCCTATCCCATCAAACTCCTCTCTCACAGAATCCATTGTTTCTTTAAGCTCCTGCGTCATTTTGTTAAATTCAGTTTTCATCTCCTGTCTACCCTGTCTCAGGGTTTGTTTCGTTATCTCAATCTCAGCCATTATTTTCTGAAACATAATTTCTTCCATGGTCTCAATCACTTTCCTGGTTGTCTTTCTTAAAACCACAGAAACAAAAATTATTTCAGCCACAATTGGGTTAATGTTCCAGGCTTGCTTATATCAGTGTAGACATTACAGCCTGCCTTATCTCTATGTATTCAGGAATACAAAAACAAACTTAGTTCCCAACATCAAAACAATTAGTGGCGTCGTGAACAAGCAGATTCGTCAAAATGAAATAGACCAAAAAAAAAGTTTTTGTTCCCCCCTCCTCGAAATAGAAATCCCTCTTCCGTTGGTATCTTTAGAATGCACCTCCAGGACAGCTTTTTGCGATAAAAACAAATATAAGCTTTTTCGATTTCTTTCCTCCTTAATTTCATTAGTGAAAGAGAAAAGCCATAATCTCACCTAGAAGTTCTTCACAGCTGATTCATTGACAAATCTCTTTTTTGCTACACCAATTTAAACCAAGTAAAAAAAGAAAATAGAAAGAAGGATGCTTATCTGCCTGTTGAAGTCCGTTTTTCTTTAAAGAAAAGATAAACGTGTCGCTATAATCAGCAAGAGCTTGATGAAAGTCCGTCCGGCATTGCAGTTTGAACCTTCTCTCATAAATAAATGAAATCCAGTCCTCCCCACAAAAACAGGCTTTATGGTTAATCTCTACGTTTCTCCCTGACCAGGAGAAAATCTTTACCAGTCAAAAAGAGCGTTGTGACTGATTTTAAAGCTGAAAAAGCTTCTTCTGAGACAAGAGCTCATCTCAGAGGCAGCACAGGCAAAGCAACCCTTCCCGGAAGTGTCCCTGAAAGCTACAATTCTAACCACACTTACTAAGGGACTAAGCCCAATAGAACTCAATAGGAGTTACTTCTGAGTAGATATGGTTAAGATTGTGCTGTTGGTAAGGCTTAACTAGGGATCCTCTGCAAATATATCCTTATCAAAGCAGGATTGGCAACCCCTTGCCTGGAATGCCCTGGCTGCTCCAAATGTCTTTACAGACTTGACCCTTCACTGCAGAGGGACGTTTAAGAGATGAGTAAGAGTTAAGAAGATTCTCTTTCCTGCTACCCTGTGGGCTGCTATAAACTCACTTTGACAGCTAACCCAATTCCAGTGAGTAATAATTAACAGAGAAAGCATGCATGGTTTGGTCTGCCTTCACAGGCAGTAGCTTGGGAACAACAGCAATTTAAGCTACACTTCCCAGTATGTGAATGCTTTTATACTTCTATTGGGCAAAAAACAAACCGTCAAGGTGCATCATCAGTGGGTTTAAGGGGGTTGAGCTGAGCTCATGGAACCACTGGTGTTGCTTCTATGGATATAAAGGAGTGAGGTCAGAGGTAAATGAAATGCAAATAGAAAAAGAAAAGACAGACGATTTCCTAAGTGCAATACCATGTCAACCACAACAAGATTCCTATGAGTAAAGCAGAAAGCTCAGCATCCCACAACCAGTCAGGGTACCTAACCAAAAATGAAAACTGAAAAAAAAAAGGCAGCTAGTCAGTCAAGGTCACAGAAATCCCCATGCAGAACAACCTGACCCAGGGACTGCAGTTAATGCAGAATGCTGCGGCACAATTCCTGACATGAGTGAGACCCTATCAGCACATTATACCTCTGGTCTGAAATCTGCACTGTTTGCTGATTTGCTACTAGGCCAAGTTCAAGGTGTGCTTTCCATGTTATATGTGCCACATAGTACTTGTTCTGCTGTTGTAAGAAATCTATCTTTTTGTATGGCAGCACCTACACTTTGGAACTCCCTGCCTATTGACATTAGGCAGGCTCCTTCATTGTACTATTTTCAGCACCTGCTAAAAACACTTTTTGTTTAGGCAAGTCTACCCAGTCATGTAGAAGCTATTATGCTTTTTATCTGTTTTTAACTCATTGTTGGTTTTATTATTTTGAATATTTTTCAATACCTGTGTACTAATGAATGTCAGCATACTTGGGCAGATCCACACCATGCAGAATGGCATGGGAGGTATTTTCAATTTAACATGGCAGAATGTGAAAAATCCATGCTGGCTATAGTATACAGCCACTCTTCTGGCTGTATAATCCATAGTGTTGTTTTGTGTCCTATGGTAGCATTTGCTAGATGTGTCTTCTCTCCTTGTTGTTAGCTGTCTTTAAAGGGTGTGATCCTGCTTCTGGAGAGGGTGTATGTATTTAATTGGATTAGTGATTGTGACAAATTTGAAATTGAGGGAATTTGACCCCACCCTGCCAGTTTAGAAACCATAATCTCATTACTTGTTGTCTCAGCTCATTAGGAGTTCACTGATGCCAGTCAGTCCTCCAAAGAAAATTGAGAAGCGGGGTGGAACTAGCATCTAGGAAGGCTATGTAGGTCATCACTAAGTCCCGAATAGATCCTGGGCATAGGAAAGTTGATATTCTATGCTGAAGAGCACCAGGGAATGTTTTCTTGGCAAACTCCACTGACTCTGCAAAAAGTCTACTAGAATGTGTAGCTTCGGTTCAATTCAGTGTGGATGCATGTACAGGGAAACCTCATTTTGCAGTGGAAATATGTTGTGTTTCAGTAGCCTATTAACATGCATCAAAGCTGCCCATATGCCCACTTTCCCCACTTTTTTCAATGATGACATTGTATGGGAGGCACAACCCTTCCTGGCAATATACTCTTATACTGAAGGAGATCAGTGGTGCTTGTGTAACCCTCATGTCAAGAAGAAGCCCTGTGCTCTTTAAGCCTTCTGGCGGCATTCAAGGGCTGTGCTTGCCCTGATGTTGCCACTTTCTGAGGAAGCACTAAGTGAGCTTTCTGAGGCAAGTTTCTGGCAGACAAAATATTTCCATTAACAGTCTGATAGGCCCTGAAGCATTTTGGTACTTATTAGGGAGAAATTATTCTTTTGTAAAATGTAGAAGAGGGGTCATGGGGTTTTATTTTGCTTGTGTATATGCAATTGTTCTGCTTTGCACTCTGACAGGGTTTTATTTACATTATTGCATTCAGAAAGGATTCCCACGCTTGGGCTTTTAGAACATCACTCCAGAAAAAATGTTTTACAATAAACAAGCTGAGATTTCTGAAAACAGTGCCTTTGCCTTTTTTTATTTTAGAAAAGTTTTAAATAGGAGGCCTTCGGTGGTAGGCTTCTCCTTACTTACAGATAGCATTCCAGTTTAAAATTGCTTCTTATCAACAACAATAGGGGCACAGACTCAGGAATTAGATGCTACAACGTTCTCCAATGTCAACCATATCTACTGAGGCAACACTATTACAGGGTGTAATGCGATGAACTGTGCAGTCATGGGCTCATTCACTTACACATCCTCCAGTGTGATACATAACACCACCTGCCAACAATGCCATTCTCCTGTCTATATTGTGCATACCACATTAATTTTAAAGCAATCTGAAAGGCTATTTTATTTTGGACCTGACAGTTAGCTGTAGACCACAAGAGCTTATTCCCCAATAAATCTCTTACCGTGTAATCCAAACCCCAGATCTACCCACCACCCATGGACAGCTCAGTGGGCAGAGGTCATACCTGCTGCTGATCAGAGAAGGGAAGGGTTGTGCTCTGGGGAGTTTTGCAGCATGCCTTGGCTCTGTCACAGGTGATGCTTGTAGCTACTACTTCAGGGTAGCCAAACCTGAGGGATACCCATAAGAAGGGAGATAACCAGCAAGCTGCTGCAAGGCAAAGGGGGCAGAGAACATAGGGTGGAAGAGGGTCCAGACCATGAAGGCTATGCTCAGTGATGGAAGGAAGGAAGGAAGGACACTGCTGAATGTGCCTTTCTCCATGTAGCCTTTGTAGCCACTTCTGTGCTTGCAATGAAGTTTTCTATTGCATTGCCCTGTGTGTTGGCAGGATTCCTTGGAGTGTGTGGTGTGTGGATGATGGCTGTGGGTGTGATGGTGCATTTGATGGCTGCAATTGCTATGTGCTTGGGTGCCAGAATGTCCACATGTGTTTGTTTAAACTGTTGCACCGGAGTACACTTGTAAGTGTGTGTTCCTGATTGGCAGAGGATGTGTGAGGGACAGGATATGCATGCATGGTGGGTGGGGTGTAAGGATGGGTGAGAACTTTGATTCAGTTTGCATTTCAAGCCAAATCTATCAAATTCGCACTTTCCCAAACAATCCGAGAGCCAAAACACAGCCGTCCTTTGAAATTAGCCCTTATTCAAATTTTACAATGCATTTGCCAACCAAACAATGTTTACAAAAATGCATATATCAGGGAAAATTGTACATAAAAAAGAATGTATGAGTGAAAATAGCATACGGAAATGCGTTGTATGATGAGAAATTGCTTGCAGAAATGTGTGCATTAGTAAAAATTGTCTTCAAAAGTGTGTTTATTAGGAGAAACTAACACTAAAATGCTGGAGAGTTTTCATGAGGATTTTTTTTAAAAAATCACAAATTGATGCAAAAGTTTGGAGAACTGAATTTAAGATTGGAAAAATGAGAAACTGACAGATGTTTCCATCCCTAGTGGGATGCCAGAATTCTTTGGCGGCAGTGGTGCTTCCGCTAGATTGGTACTTTCCACCAGTTGAGGCCCCTCCTAGGCATTGTTGAGCAAGGTTTGGAAGAAGTGGCTTTTGCACTAACAGATTCCTGCAGTATGGATTGCTTTGTCAATCTGATCTGCCATGAGAGTTTGTTGGTTTTTCCTGCATTAAATTAAAATGGTCATTCTTCTACAATGTGTCCATAAATCTCGTTCTTTCCTTCAATACTAGCATTAAGTTTTCAAATCAAGTTGTTCACCTGATTCTCCAGCATGCATTTTTCACTGATGCAGTTGCTGTTTTTTTTAAATGATCCCCTCCCCTTCAGATAGGAGTGAAAAGATCTGTCAGTTTTGGTTCTCTGTTTCTAATTTTTCCAATCTTAAATTCAGTTCTCCATTATTCTGCAGCAATTTGTGTATGTTTGCATTTTTTTTTAAAAAGTCATGGAAATTCTTCACCATATTAGTGTGAATTTCTCTTAAACGCATTTTTGTATGCAGTTTTGCCTAATGTACACATTTTCGCAAGCAATTTCTCCTAATATAATGTATTTGTATGTGTTCACTAATTTACTCATTTTTATGCACATTTTCCCTTAATAGATGCATTTTTGTAAACCTTGTTTGATTGGCAAACTGCATCACAAAATTCAGACAAGTGTGAATTATGGCTGCGTTTCAGTTCTCATGTTGTTTTGAAAATGCAAGTTTGAGAGATTCAGCTTTATATGCCAACTGAATTTAATTTCTCCCCTACCCCTACCTTTGTTGCTTTATGGCAGAATACCTTGTTTTTACTTACAGCAGTTTTTAACTTCAGTTTTACAACACTTGGATCCTATACATGTGTAGTGCATTCAGGAGAGTCAATTACTGCATTATCTTCTCTTGGACACAGGAATTCTAATCCAAGCCCAAGGACAAGTTTGAAACCAGACAATATGTGTGTTGGTTGATTAGGCAAATATACTGGTTTGCTTGGATCCTTCCAGAGAGTTCTATAAATCATTGGTTCCTAGTTAATCACAGGAGAAGGTGTGCCTGCTCTCAGCATGAGAACCATTATTACAATTGATAGAAAGTTTACCATAGCAAGTACATTATCTATCTATTTCATGGCTTTCATTCTGCTCACTGCTCTCTCTGATTACCTTTGGCCCTGCAGAAAATTATGACCGTGGGCTTACACTATAAAATATTTGGGTCAGAAAAACTGTCATACCCTTTAGACTGTGATGTCAAGCTTCATGAACTTTATCTATGTCAATGTGACAGTTTATCTTCCTTTATCTGCCTCTCCCACACTGCTTTGCATCAATTTTGTAGTATAGTTTTAAGCATGTCACATTTTTAGAAAAGCTTCATAAAAGCATATGTAGCTCCTTTAAGAATATGCAGAACACATAGCGTTAAGAAAAACCAAAGCTTAATTATGTCCCCTCCCCTGCTCCTAGACATAAGTACTGAAGAAAAGATTTAACTGTTACCACAGACAGTGAGGCTGTAAGCCCATACATTATTTTGGGAGTAATCTCAATTGAACTCAATGGAACTTAGTTTTGAGTAGAAGCCTTATCCTCAGGAATTGGTCAAATTTGTCAAGTTTTCCTTGATCCCATATTTTAAGCTGACAACTTTGATGGCTAGGTGTATGTCCTCTCTCCAGCCATCATTAGAGTGGGGGGGGGGCTCCCATTTTGGATTGCACTGGGGACCCAGAAGTATCAACCCTACCTACAAATACTAGCCCACTGGGACCTGAATGTCTGTGCTTCACTTATCTGTTTGAGCTGGTTTGTTGCAAGCTTCAAAGGGTTTAAAGGGTTTTGTGATTTTTCAAAACTCATTTGACAATTCTGAGCAGAGCAGTCTGAATTTCTAAGTATCTGTATTACAAACCTAGGTTGTTTCCAGATGACCTGTTTATTGAACATCCATCCTGATTTGTTTGAAGGGGATTCAGATGATGGGTGCCTTCTCTGCCCAGATGGAGGATGTTCATCCTGTTCTTGATGGGGTTACACTCCCCTTGAAGGAACAGGTGCGTAGCTTGGGGGTTCTTTTTGATCCTTCCTTGTCACTTGAGGCCCAGGTAGCCTCAGTGGCACGGAATGCTTTCTACCATCTTCGCCTGGTAGCCCAGCTACGTCTCTATCTGGACAGTGACGACCTCGCCTCAGTTGTTCATGCTCTGGTAACTTCTAGACTGGACTACTGCAATGCGCTCTACGTTGGGCTGCCCTTGAAGACTGTTCGGAAACTACAACTACTCCAGAATGCAAAGGCCAGATTGCTGACGCAGACCAGAAGGTCCGCTCATATAACACCTGTTCTGGCCCATCTGCACTGGCTTCCTGTTTGTTTCCGGGCTAGATTCAAAGTGCTGGTTTTGACCTATAAAGCCCTACATGGCATGGGACCGCAATACCTGGTGGACCGCCTCTCCCAATATGAACCTACCCGGACACTGCGCTCAACATCTAAGGCCCTCCTCCGAGTGCCATCCCATCGAGAAGCTTGGAGGGTGGTGACTAGAACCAGGGCCTTTTCTGTGGTGGCCCCCGAACTGTGGAACAGTCTTCCCAATGAGGTGCGCCTGGTGCCAATGCTACTATCTTTTCGGCGCCAGGTGAAAACCTTTTTATACTCCCAGGCATTTTAATGTGTGTTTTAATGGTATTTTCATCATTATTTGTATTTTTGGATGTTGTTTGGTTCTTTTATTGTTTGTTTGTTTTGTTTTCTTGATTTATTGTATTTATTGTATTTATTGTATTTATATATTGCTTGTTTTTTATCTTTTTGTACACCGCCCAGAGAGCCTTCGGGCTTAGGGCGGTATATAAATTAAATTAAATAAAGAAATAAATAAATAATAAATCTAGCAAATGTGATCCCACATTTTCCAGTGTATTTTCACATCATTTTCCTTATCAGAAAACGTTTGAACTTCTGGTGAAGTGGGTTTGTTGCACAGGACCTCCAAATCTACTATAACTGTGCAATCTGAATTTGCTGGTATGTGATTGAATCCTACCCCCAAATGGTGACACTCCCTTAGATTGCTTTTATGAGTTTTAACTGACATGATTCCCCTGTACAAGAATCCTGGGAACTTTAGTTTGATGAGGGGGTTCGAGAAGTCTGTTTTAGAGATCCTGAGCAGCCCTCACAGAATTACAGTTCCCAAGGTTCCCTGCGAATAAGAAATTACTATTAACCAGTTTAAGTCTGTGATGAAGATATGCAACATCCTTAAATACATTTAAAGTCACACCTGTATAACCAGAATAAAGTTTTCCACTTTGCCTGAACGTTTTATAGGCCACTGACCTCTACAAATGACAGTAAACTTCAACTGAATGAAGGATGAAGGGAAAGAGGAAAAACATTAAGATAATTTTGTTCTACTTTTTTGTGGCATGTTGGAAACAATCACAGGATCTATTTGTCACGTCCAGCTTTGCCTTCTTTTCCCAGCAGTGTCTGACAAGCTGAATGAAGAAAGAGTAAGTGAAGATGAATTGGCAAAAGCAAAGTTTCTGGTCGATCTACTGATGGCTGAACTTGGTCCTATGTGAAAACTGAACATTTTATATATATATATGCTATGATTTTTGTTAAATGAATGAACTGAGACTCATATCCTTTCACCAGTGTGAAAAAGAGCACCCACTAAATCTGCTTTTTGAAGACTATGCTGAACTATCACATTTTAAATTTTGGTTGAAAATAGCCTATAGCGGGGGGGAGCGGGGGTTTTTTGATGCAGCTTTAATTGTGAGAATATTCATCTAATTTGGCTCCTGTTTGGTGAAATTATCTCCCTCAGCTGCTGCTGCTGCTGCTTAGACACCATTTTCTCTTCTTTCTTACCTCTTACCTCACATGGGTAATCTCAACCAACCAGGAATCATGTAGTGAATGTGATGACATCATCAAACTATATGATCCTCTCAGTGACTGCTGTTGCATGGCCCTTCCCACAAGTTGAGTTTTTTTCTCCCTTGGAAGAGAAAAAAGAGGGAAGAGACAGTAGAACAGGGCCGGATTTTCCATTAGGCTTAGTAGGCTGAAGCCTAGGGGCCTGGAGCTCTTGGGGGCCCGTGCATAAGCTAAAAAAAATATATAGATTTTTCATTATGTACAAAAACAAAATGTTTGCTCTTTGCAATTGCATTCATAACATTCTAAAAGGATGGCTTAAAAGACATAATGCACACCAGCCAAATAAAAAACGTCCATTAAACATTTTATTTTCAATAAGGTCATTGCACCTGCGCGCTGCGCTGGTATTTAGTAGTGATCACTGGTTGTAATCTTTGCGGTTTGTGGAGTGCATACTGTATGTATAGGCAGGGCCGGTTCTAAAGGATGGCCAGGTGGGGCACTGGCCCGAGGGACCCTGGAGCTACAGAGGGCCCTCCGCTCTCCTTCCACGATCCGCGGAAGCAGGACAGGAGCCACAGATCACGGGACAAGAGCTTCTGAACTGCCCGCCATCCCCCCACTTCACTTTCCTTTTTCCTCTGCTGTTTTTTGTGGTTTGCCATCAATAAAGATGGCGGCCAAGGTTTCCCTAAGGGGCTGAAGCCTCTGTCGCCATCTTGGTTGATGGCATGCATGCAGAAAGGTAGGTGAAGGATGGGATGGGGATGGGATGGGAGAAGGAAGGTAGGGGGATGGGATGGGAGAAGGGCCCCCCAAACACCAATCAGCCTAGGGGCCCTCCTCAGCTTAATCCGACCCTGCAGTAGAAGCATTAGCTGGGGTCTTCAAATGTTCCTTTCTTAACATATAATATTTTTCTAAGGCTGTCATCACATTGTAGTTATGGCTGCAGTGGCAAACGGTGGCAGCAGGCCAGGCCAGCAAGTGAGGGAGTGAGGGAAGTAGGCAGCCAGGCAGGTAGTGAGGGTGGGCAAGCAAGGCAGGTAAGTGGGCAAAGCCAGCTGGTGAGTGAGCAAGGCAGGCAGGCAGGCTGGCAGGTGGGCAGGGGAGGCTGACTGATAAGCAAGGGAGGGAGGGAGGCAACTGAGGTGGGCAAGCAAGTCAGTAAGTGAAAGGAGGTGAGTCAGCCACCGAGAAGACTATTCCCAGTAACTCTTTCATGTTGATTGGCTCCTAGGGATGCCTGTTGTTGTCGAAGAAGGCATTAAGAAGGATCTCATTGTCAACCCAGCAGCAAAAAGGGGGGAGGGAGAAGATGTGTCGTTTTGTTCAAGCCCCAAGCCAGGAGTAAGGGAGGAGGAGGGAAAAAAAGAGAAATATATATCTGGGGGGAGGGAAGAGAAAGTGTGTGTGTGTGTGTGTGTGTGTGTGTGTGTGTGTGCGTGCGTGCGTGCGTGCGTGCGTGCTGTGCATGGTAAGGTGAAATGCAAATGTATATGCCTAAGAATCTGTGTGGTGCAGCCAACAGCAGAGATTAGGATCAGAAATCCCCATGCTTAAGTTTCCTCCTAAAATTCATAAGCTCTGCCCAAATGCCGTTACTCTTAGTATGGCAGCTAAGAGGAACTCAGGAAAGGAAGTTTTTTACCTTACAATGTGATGATGATGATAAAAAATGGTCTGAATAGGCTAAAACCCTCTCTTTTCCTAACACTCTTGGTATGTGTGGAAGGAGGAGGGGTCACACAGGGAGATAGGACAAGGGGTGGGAAAATCCCTTCCTACCTTATAGAAGGTGGCAAAGTTCAAAAGGTTACAAATTCTTATGCAAAATGAGTGCCTAGTGTCTGAAGGAAAGGAGACTGGTCATTGTGAAGTCATGCTGCTGCTGATCACCTGAAGGAGAGAGACTGGTTATTGTTACCTCCTGCTGATGCTGTCCACCATCCTGAAGGAGGAAGAAACTGCTCAACATGTCCTTCCATATCTGTTGTGCCCGGGGGGGGGGTATGCTCTCAGATTGCCAACCATCTAAACAAGAAAGGAGCCCTTTCTACCCCAGACCACACAAGGACTTCTTAACTTTCTTTTAAGCTCTACCATCCCCTCAAGTGCAGGTTTCACCTATCCTCAGATGGGGAGGCAGCACTGTTCACCAGTGCTTTTCAGGATATGGGGTAACTGCCCTCTAAATCCTGCAGGATCCAGTAACAGAGCAATTCAACCGCCTGGAGGAGATTTGGATTGAGGTAGAGGTATTCCTCCACCAGGGATGGAACGTTCTGTCACTTTCAGTTCACTCAGTTTCTCATTGTTCCAATCTTAAATTCAGCTCTCCACATTCCTGCAGCAATTTGCAATTCCCCCCCCCAAAAAAATGTCATGAAAATTCTCCAGCATTTTAGTGCAAATTTCTCTTAATAAACACATTTTGAAGGGAGTCTTGACTAATGTACACATTTTTACAAGCTATTTCTTGTCTTATAAAGCATATTTTCATGTTTACGCTCATGTATTCATTTTTATGCACACTTTCTTCTAACATATGCATTTTTAAAACATTGTTTGGTTTGTGAACCGCATCACAAAATTTGAATTAGTGAGAATTTCGAAGGATGGGTGTGCTTCGGTTGTCAGAATGTTTCAGAAAGTGCGAGTTTGATAGATTTAACTTGAAATGTGAACTGAACTGACATTCTTGCCCATCCCTATCCTCCAGCCAGCCCTGCTTGGCTCTGCTGTCAGGAGAGCTCCGCCACTGAGGAGAGTCCCAATGAATCTGCTCAAATGGCAGAAAGAAACCAGTACTGGAGGTAAATGGGGAGGTTCAAGGGTGCATAATCAAAACCCACCCACATCTTTACAGAATAAAACGAGATTACCCAAAGATAAAATGAGATTACCCATAGGCCCGCCGAAACAGCCAGGTTTTCAATTTTCGGCGGAAACCTACCAGGGAGGGGGCATGGCGAAGGTCACATGGCAGAGAATTCCAGAGGGTGGGGGCCACAATCAAAAATGCCCTCTCTCTGGTCTGCACCAGCCTAGCTGTTTTAACTGGTGGGACCGAGAGAAGGTCTTGTGAGGCTGATCTCGTCAGGCTGCATATTTGATGATGCTGGAGGCGCTCCTTTAGATACACTGGACCGAAACCATGTAGGGCTTTAAAGGTTAATACCAACACCTTGAATTGGGTTTGGTAAACAACTGGTAACCAGTGTAGATCTTCAAGTACCAGGGTGATGTGATCCCACCGGCGGCTATTCGTAATCAACCATGCTGCCGTGTTCTGTACCAGCTGTAATTTCCAGACCGCCTTCAAGGGTAGCCCCACGTAGAGTGCATTACAGTAGTCTAAGCGAGAGGAGACCAGTGCATGCACTACCCGTGGGAGCAGATGAACCGGAAGATAGGGTCGCAACCTCTGTATCAGATGCAATTGATACCAAGCTGCCCGGCTCACTGCTGATACCTGAGCTTCCATGGACAGCTGGGAGTCAAGAATGACCCCGAGGCTGCGAACCTGGTCCTTTAGGGGCAAACTAACCCCATTCAGCACCAGGTCAATATCTCCTAATCTTCTCTTGTCCCCCACAAGCAGTACCTCGGTCTTGTCGGGGTTCAGTTTCAGCCTGTTGCCTCCCATCCATTCACTTATGGACTTCAGGCACTTGGAAATGGTCTCCACAGCCAACTCCGGTGAGGACTTAAATGAGAGATAGAGCTGAGTGTCATCCGCATATTGGTGGCACTGCAACCCAAATCTCCTGATGATGGCCCCCAGCGGCTTTACATAGATATTAAATAGCATGTGAGAGAGGATAGAACCCTGTGGCACACCACAATTAAGAGGCCAAGGGTCTGAAACCTCCTCCCCCAATGCCACTCGTTGGTGCCTGTCAGAGAGATAGGATCGGAACCACTGTAGCACAGTGCCCCCAATTTCCAATCTCTCCAGGCGGTCCAAAAGGATACCGTGGTCGACGGTATCAAAAGCCGCAGAGAGATCCAGGAGGACGAGGAATGAGTATTCACCCCTATCCAACGCCCTCCTCAAATCATCCACCAGGGCGACCAAGGCTGTTTCAGTTCCATGTCCAGTCCTGAAGCCCGACTGGAATGGATCTAAATAATCCGTTTCCTCCAAGTGTGTCTGTAGCTGTTTGGCCACCACGCGTTTGATCACCTTGCCCAGAAATGGTAAATTGGAGACTGGGCGGAAGTTATTCAAATCTTGGGGATCCAAGGAGGACTTCTTTAAGATGGGTTTTATTACCGCCTCCTTGAGGGCAGATGGCAGTGCCCCCTCTTCCAAGGAGGCATTTACCACTGCCTTGATCCCTTCGCTCAATCTCTCTTTACAGCCCATAATGAGCCATGTGGGGCAAGGATCAAACAAACAGGTGGTCGGTCTCACAGTAGAGAGCACCTTGTCCACTTCCTCAGAGGGAAGAGGTTGAAACTGATCCCACAGGACCGGATCACAGCTGGCCGCCTCTGGCCCGCTTCCTTTTTTTTTATCATTAATTTTTATTCAAATTTTCAAAGACAAAAACCAAAACAAAACACAAATTAAACAATAAAATAAAATGTTGACTTCCGATTTGTCGCAGATCAGTTATAGGTCTACAATATATAACAATCCTGTCTCTTAAATTATATTATAAAATCACTTTCCTCCAGTAGTTATCTTAATTAATCATCAGATCTCATAAACATTACTTTATTCTTTCCACAAAAAGTCAAAGAGAGGTTTCAATTCTTTGAGAAATATATCTATCAATTTTTCTCCAAATAAACATATCGATTAATCCATCTCATCAAATCTGTTAGGTCCAATAATTTCAATAGCCATTCTTCCATTATCAATATTAATTCCATCTTCCATCTTCAATAGTCCTGTTAAGTCCAGTAATTTCAGTATCCATTCTTCCATTATCAGTATCCCATAATAATCTTGCTGTCATAGCCATAGTCCATTATCAGTATCCCATAATAATCTTGCTGTCATAGCCATAGTCATATAATAAGAGTCTGATGGGAATTTCCTTTATCACAAATATTTCCTTGCCATCAATTCTGAATATGTTGCTGAAATATTGTTGTAGAGTCATATCTCTGTTCTTCTTTTTTACAAAATGCACTGGCTCATCTCTTGAGAGTTTTTCCATTGTCACATATCTGTAGTTAATTCCATAGATTTTTTCTATGTCAAGCTCCATCACATCATTCCAGTCCCGAAAATTATCCAAGACATTGATTTTATCTCTAATATCTTCATTAATTTCTTCAGAGACAACGTTGAATTCCAAACAGTAAACTTTGTTTCTAATATCCATAAACTCCAGATCTTTTTCCAATTCCACATTTGTTCCAATCTCCAAGGCTTGTATCTTCCCTTTAACTTTTCTTTTCTCATCTCTGATCTCATCAATCTCCTCTCTCATAAGATCCCCTATTTCTTTAAGCTCCTGTGTCATTTTGCCAAATTCAATTTTCATCTCCTGTCTACCCTGTCTCAGGGTTTGTTTCGTTATCTCAATCTCATCCATTATTTTCTGAAACATACTTACTTCCAGAATCTCAGCCACTTTTTTGATTGCCATTCTTAAAACCACGAAAAAAAACCCCACTTCTTATTTCAGCAACAATTGGGTTAATATTCCAGACTTGATGACATCACAGTGTAGACAGTACAGCCTGCCTTATCTCTTATATGTTCAGGAATACAAAACAAATTTAGTTCCCAGCATCAAAACAGTTAGTGGCGTCGTGAACAAGCAGATTCGTCAAAATGAAATAGACCAAAAATAAAGTAGTCCCGGACATATAATATTCCAAAGTTCATAAATCAAATTTATTTATTTTCCTCCTTGGAATAGAAATCCCTCTTCCGTTTGTATCTTTAGAATGCACTTCCAGGCCAGCTTTTTGCAATAAAAACAAAGATAAGCTTTTTCAATTTCTTTCCTCCTTAATTTCGTGAATAAAAGAGAAGAGTTATAACTCACCCAGAAATTCTTTATAGCTGATTCATTGACAAATCTCTTTTTGCTGCAACAATTTAAACCAAGTGAAAAAAAAATAGAAAGAAGGATGCTTGCCTGTTAAAGTCCGTTTTTCTTTGAAGAAAAGATAAACGTGTCGCTTAATCAGTTAGAGCTTGTTTGGAAATCCATCCGGCATTGCTGGCTGAACCTTCTCTCATAAATTAATGAAATCCAGTCCTCCCAACAAAAACAGGCTTTTGTGGTTAATCTCTACGTTTCTCCCTGCCCGGGAGAAAATCTTTACCAGTCAAAAAGAACGTTCTGACTGATTTTAAAACTGAAAAAGCTTCTTCTGAGATGAGAGCTCGTCTCAAAAAGCAGGCACAAGCGAAGTCACCCTTCCCGGAAGTCTGGCCCGCTTCCTGTGTCCACGGCGTACGGAATCGAACTCTTCAGACGATCGATTTTATCAGCAAAATGTTTTGCAAATGCGTCACAGGAGGCTTTAGAGTGCTCCAAGGGTTCCTGCGCAACTGGACCGACCAGGCTTCGGACCACTTGGAACAACCTCCTGGGACAACATTCTGCAGATGCAATAGAAGCAGCAAAGAAACCCCTCTTTGCTGCCTCCGTTGCCACTTGGTAGGCCGCTATTGCTACTCTAACCCGTGTCCGATCGTCTTCTGAGCAAGATTTCCGCCACCGGCATTCTAGTCGTCTCACCTCCTGCTTCAAGCCCCGCAACCGTGGTGTATACCACGGCGCGATTTGAGCTCTATTCAGGGGGAGAGGACGTTTCGGGGCCACCCGGTCTATTGCCCCGGTGATCTCTCTATTCCACTCTGTCACCAGGGTTTCGACCGGGCGGTCTTCAGTCAGCTCCAAATCTCCCAGTGCATTCAGGAATCCTATTGGTTCCATCAGGCATCTGGGGCGGACCATCCTAATAGGTCCTTAAAGTAGAATTCTGTGAAATTTAAAGGTTTTTACTAACAGTGTTTGGGTCTGTTTTTGCTTCATGTCATATTTGCCAGACGTACCTTTCTATAAATCCCCTGCACCTGTTAAGAGATCATCACCTTTGTATCTCACCTGTTCCCCTAGAAATTCAGGGTATCATAAACCTTACTTTATTTTCTCATCAGTCATGATAAGTAGATTAGGCTAAGAGACTGTGATGCACACAGATCTTTATACTGAGCAGGAATTTGAATTCAGGTCTAGCCCTTAGGATTCTGCAGTGTGACATCCATGGATCTGCCGAATTTCATTATATATATTAAATGTGTCAAATGCTGAAATAATATAAGGATAAGCTGCCCAACCTTCTTCTGTTTCACTCTCACTGGTGCTCAGTCATAGATCTGTTTCATCCTATTTTGTGTGGATTTTTTAAAAGAATGTACAAAATATCCATAATAAAATTGTGCACAATGTTTGTATGCACTTTTAACGTAAAATATATACTTGTAAATGCTTTTCAATGCATTAAACTGTAAAGTAGGCATTTGTATGCATCTTTTATGTAAAATACATATTACATATTTTGACTTCACTTTTTATGCACACAAAATCCAGACAAGAATTGCATTCAGGAGTGTCTGATTGCATTAGTTTGTTGTGAAAAGTGGAACCAACAAATTCCTCCTCCATTCCTATTTTAAAATCAAATAAAGAAAAATATTGAACACCTTATTTAGAGAGCTCTTTTTATTTTATGTTTTATCTGAACTCAAAAAGGGAGTGGACCAAAAACTAGAGGAACAAATGATCAGTGCTTGTTAATACAGACTGTTAAGGGGTAAAATTTATCATATTTTATTAGCAACTAAGTGTGTGACCTGACCTTAATTAGCTACATATCTCTAAATCTGTACTCACTCTTGTTTGTGGGCACATCCACATTACAGGTTTATACTGTTATGGTTTAATTGTCATGGCATTCTTCAATGAACCACGGGGATAAAATATTTGTAAGGGCTCTGAGAATTATTTCACTAATCCCAAAATCTCTATGCAGTTGTCAGATCCCTAGTTTGGAAGCTATTACTATTAAACTGGTTTATATTTGTTGTGCAGGCATACTGTATAAAAGAGCATGACAGTTTTGCTGACACAAGTTTAAGAAACAGCAGCTGATAAAAGGAAATATTAAGATATTGTTTGCCTTAGAATCTGGTTCCAGTCTGTCAATTCCAACTGCCTGTGTTTTTCTGTGAAGTTCTGCAAGCAGTTGTGGGCTAATGATGTGCCACAATTATGTGTGGTTTTTAAAACTCAGATATGGCTCAAAAGGATTTATTTTGCATTTAATCAGTTGTACACACTGGACAGACTTTGCTATTTTAAAATGTATGTGTAATACTATTTAAATGAAAATTTGCCGAACTTGGCTAATTCCCTGGCATTTCTAGAATGTAATTTAATATCACCCTCCTGATCCTATACTCTAATGTGTCTCCATTGCCTCTTACAGATTTAGAATTACTATATTGGAATACTTTATTTGCATGCACAGCAGAAGGACATGTCAGCACTGAATTTAATTTTGGTTCCAAGGCTCTTTGAACTCATCCCCAGAGTTCTAATTTTATTTATTCATTCAGACTTTTCTTAAACAACAATACTCTAGACAGCTATTCAAATGTTTTAAAAATGCACAGATAAATCCATGATCTCATCATTCCTCCTAGATTTAATCAAATAATCTAATTCCTGGACAAATGCAATAAGAAATAAGTAGTCTGCAGAATGAGTCCTAAACTTGGGCTGTTACACCCACAGTTCCATGTCCAACAAACCAATTATCTTGCATGAGCCTCTTCTCATTTTGATAATTGGGCCAGTAGTTTTGGCACCTATCTATGCATTCATCTAATTTGTATGAGGAGCTGAAGGTGACATACATGGAGTTACCCTATTTTAAAGTTACAACAGGTAAGTTTAGAAAAGAGATGTTTGATGAGAGGTGACAGCAGGACCAATAAAAGAGATATGTGTGTGTGCATATGGATGTGCATGTGCTTGTGTGTCACGGACAATGATGGGTCTATCACACAGCCAGCCTAATCCAGTAGGCAATATAGGTGGCTGTCTTGGCCAACAGGTTCCAGTGTCATCAGGTTAACTGTGAGAATCTTCCATGGGTCACACAACCCTCTCAGCCCTGATCCCAGGAGCCCTAGATGTGTTTCTCTGCCAATTCATTTTGAATTGGACTTGGAGGCAAATAAGCAGCCAATGAAGGTCTTGAAAAATTAACGCAGTATGCATATATCTGGACATAGCAGTCAAAATTCTGGCAGCCATACTCAGTTGAAGATTTTGAGCTGTTGTTAAGGGCAGTTGTTGTTAGTACTCCAGCAGGAAGGTTGCCAGAGCATGGATCA
Source organism: Rhineura floridana (assembly GCF_030035675.1). Taxonomy (NCBI): domain Eukaryota; kingdom Metazoa; phylum Chordata; class Lepidosauria; order Squamata; family Rhineuridae; genus Rhineura; species Rhineura floridana. Next base: position 5,286,059 of record NC_084489.1, on the reverse strand, counting down.
TCAAGGCATATGTAGCTGTGTTATACTGAGTTAGCTAATTGGTCCATGCAGTTCAATTCTGTTTATTCTGACTAGCAATCCCTCTTCAAGTTCTCAAGCAAAGAAGGTCTTTTCCCTGTTACCTGAAAAGATCCCATTTTAACCAAAGACCCTAGTGACAGGATCTAGGACTTTCTACACAAAGAGCAATTTAGAATTTCATCTCAAATGTGGGGACTGTGTTCCACTGACATTTGAAGAAATTTGATTAATTTAATTTCAGATTATGTTAATAAATTGACAAGTGCTATTGACTATAGTGAGGCACAAATGTTTATATTAGTTTAGAAAGCATTTTTCAATGAATGTTAGATGTGTGTAAATCCCATCAATTCCAATAGGACTGCAGCATTCTGACTTTTCTTGATAGATTTTCAGTGTTATTGTTGTTGGAAAATGGAACAACCAGTTGATGAAACAGAAATACAACCGGCAGTCACCCAAAGATGAAAATCATTACCTCTAATATCTGGTCAGGATCCAGAGACAAGGGAGAGTTGGTACTGTGTTCCCACTTGAGCTCCTAAAGCAACTTCCTGGCTCCCCTCAGCAGTGCAACTGCTGCCTTCCAGGCCACCACTGCTTTCCAACCATCTTGCCCTGCCCAGAAACCCGCCCAGGCTGCAAATGTGCAGTTCTGTTGAGGGGCTGGTTGTTGCTGCTGCTGCTGCGTAGGGTGTGAACTGAAAGCTCAAATGCCCCCGGCAACTTCATTTCTTCACTCTTTCCAACCGGGCCATTGTACAGAAAAAGAAATGGCTCCTCTTTTCTTCAGTGTTGCTGCTGCAAGGAGAAATGACATTGTTTCCCTTCCCAGGGAGTAGGATTTGTGAATGTTCAGTTTATGCACAACACCGCAGTGAGCAACTGCAGCTCAGTTGCTCGCTTGCTTTTTTTGGTACTTTAAGTTTGGAGGCAGTCTAGGGTTGCCAGGTCCCTGGCCTGAGGCTGATCCTGCATCTTCAGGAGAAGAGCAAGTCAGCCAAGTGCAGGTGTCCTTGCAACGCTGTCATGGGAAAAACCACAAGGTGGAATTCTCCCTTTCCCCTGCACTAGGGTTGCCAGGTCCCTGGCCTGAGACTGATCCTGCATCTTCAGGAGAAGAGCAAGTCAGCCAAGTGCAGGTGTCCTTGCAACGCTGTCATGGGAAAAACCACAAGGTGGAATTCTCCCTTTCCCCTGCACTAGGGTTGCCAGGTCCCTGGCCTGAGGCTGATCCTGCATCTTCAGGAGAAGAGAAAGTCAGCCAAGTGCAGGTGTCCTTGCAACGCTGTCATGGGAAAAACCACAAGGTGGAATTCTCCCTTTCCCCTGCACTAGGGTTGCCAGGTCCCTGGCCTGAGGCTGATCCTGCATCTTCAGGAGAAGAAAAAGTCAGCCAAGTGCAGGTGTCCTTGCAACGCTGTCATGGGAAAAACCACAAGGTGGACTTCTCCCTTTCCCCTGCACTAGGGTTGCCAGGTCCCTGGCCTGAGGCTGATCCTGCATCTTCAGGAGAAGAGCAAGTCAGCCAAGTGCAGGTGTCCTTGCAACGCTGTCATGGGAAAAACCACAAGGTGGAATTCTCCCTTTCCCCTGCACTAGGGTTGCCAGGTCCCTGGCCTGAGACTGATCCTGCATCTTCAGGAGAAGAGAAAGTCAGCCAAGTGCAGGTGTCCTTGCAACGCTGTCATGGGAAAAACCACAAGGTGGAATTCTCCCTTTCCCCTGCACTAGGGTTGCCAGGTCCCTGGCCTGAGACTGATCCTGCATCTTCAGGAGAAGAGAAAGTCAGCCAAGTGCAGGTGTCCTTGCAACGCTGTCATGGGAAAAACCACAAGGTGGAATTCTCCCTTTCCCCTGCACTAGGGTTGCCAGGTCCCTGGCCTGAGACTGATCCTGCATCTTCAGGAGAAGAGAAAGTCAGCCAAGTGCAGGTGTCCTTGCAACGCTGTCATGGGAAAAACCACAAGGTGGAATTCTCCCTTTCCCCTGCACTAGGGTTGCCAGGTCCCTGGCCTGAGGCTGATCCTGCATCTTCAGGAGAAGAAAAAGTCAGCCAAGTGCAGGTGTCCTTGCAACGCTGTCATGGGAAAAACCACAAGGTGGACTTCTCCCTTTCCCCTGCACTAGGGTTGCCAGGTCCCTGGCCTGAGGCTGATCCTGCATCTTCAGGAGAAGAGCAAGTCAGCCAAGTGCAGGTGTCCTTGCAACGCTGTCATGGGAAAAACCACAAGGTGGAATTCTCCCTTTCCCCTGCACTAGGGTTGCCAGGTCCCTGGCCTGAGACTGATCCTGCATCTTCAGGAGAAGAGAAAGTCAGCCAAGTGCAGGTGTCCTTGCAACGCTGTCATGGGAAAAACCACAAGGTGGAATTCTCCCTTTCCCCTGCACTAGGGTTGCCAGGTCCCTGGCCTGAGACTGATCCTGCATCTTCAGGAGAAGAGAAAGTCAGCCAAGTGCAGGTGTCCTTGCAACGCTGTCATGGGAAAAACCACAAGGTGGAATTCTCCCTTTCCCCTGCACTAGGGTTGCCAGGTCCCTGGCCTGAGACTGATCCTGCATCTTCAGGAGAAGAGAAAGTCAGCCAAGTGCAGGTGTCCTTGCAACGCTGTCATGGGAAAAACCACAAGGTGGAATTCTCCCTTTCCCCTGCACTAGGGTTGCCAGGTCCCTGGCCTGAGACTGATCCTGTATCTTCAGGAGAAGAGGAAGTCAGCCAAGTGCAGGTGTCCTTGCAACGCTGTCATGGGAAAAACCACAAGGTGGAATTCTCCCTTCCCCCTGCACTAGGGTTGCCAGGTCCATGGGCTGAGACTGATCCTGTATCTTCAGGAGAAGAGGAAGTCAGCCAAGTGCAGGTGTCCTTGCAACGCTGTCATGGGAAAAACCACAAGGTGGAATTCTCCCTTCCCCCTGCACTAGGGTTGCCAGGTCCCTGGCCTGAGACTGATCCTGTATCTTCAGGAGAAGAGGAAGTCAGCCAAGTGCAGGTGTCCTTGCAACGCTGTCATGGGAAAAACCACAAGGTGGAATTCTCCCTCCCCCCTGCACAACTTTTAAAGACATAGAAGACCTCTGGGAAGCTGGGGCTGGCAACCAAGAGCTTCTGAATACCAGCTGCTAGAAACCACAAGGCTCTTGTGCTCAGATCCTGCTTGCGGGTTTCCCCCAGGCATCTGGTTAGCTGTTGTGAGGAGAGGATGCTGGACCAGATGGGCCACTGGCCTGATGCAGCAGGCTCTTCATATATTCTTAGGGTTAAAAAAAAGAAAAAAGGGAGACCACCCACAGAGACCTTGTCTTGTATTAAGACACCTCCCCCAGCCCCCACCATCCCAAGGGAATGATACATCCATTTATATTTAATTTGGACTCATCTGAGGGTATGTTCTGAAGACTTAGGAGGCTATTGCCTTGCTGACATTAAGTATGGTGATTGATGAATGGGTAATTAATTGAAAAGAAGTTGATGGTTACAGGTGTTCTCATTTTATATTTAATTTAATAGATATGTATATTAGCTAGTTCTGTGCCAAACTCTATCCTTCAGTTTTTCAAAAATTTTATTCTCTTTAGCAAGGGGATTCTGTTTTTCTGCCTCATTTGCAGGCTACTTTCAAATTTCTTTTGATCTTCAGGTGGGACTGAGCTCGTGCAAGATAGCTGAGGAGTGCTCTTTAGCCTCCCCAGTTGTCCATGCTTCCCGATCTGAAGAATCCAAATGGGAGCAGCTACCTCATGATGTCCTCCCCTGGGTTTTACTGAACATGTAGAAGCCAGGAAGGCTCACTACTAAGGGCATGAGGTTGGGATGCTCACTGATTTTGTTTTTTAAGCGAAGTCTTTCTTTTACTTTTTTAAAAAGTCTTTCAGCACTGATTTCTTCAGAAGTAAAAAGAGTTCACTTTAAAAATAATGATGAACACTTGTCATGGTAGGCAGCCTCTGTGGCTTCTTGTGCTTCCTAGAAAGCCTAGCCAAGGACATCTTATTACTTGTAGAAAGAAAGACACTTAATTGAACAGGAATCAGTTTCAGACTGATCTTCCTGTTAATTTGGGAAAATTAGTTAAATATTAGAGGGATTTATTTAGAAGTGATAAGGAGAAATTAATGTGATTGGTTTCTGTGAAATGGTTGTTCAGTTTGCAGCAGAAGACTGTGGAGTCAAAGGAATGATTTTGTGTTTGGGGGCTTATACACCACCTCTGTTCTGTACTTAGTTTCTTGGGCAAGTTTTTCCTTCTAGGAAATGTGTGTTTAGTTTGCAGCTGGGTGTACAGTTTGCAGAAGTGTTTCTATGGTTCAGATTCTGCCTTTGACTTGTACTAAGTTTCTTCAGCAAGTTTTGCTTGGGTGAAATAAATTCTTGGCAATAGATTGCACGTGGAACAGAGGGCCCAATACCCATTAAATGTACCTGGCTCAGGAAATCCTGCTAGTACTCTTGAACCTTGCAATTAATTCTGTATCCCAAAGGAGACATTGAACCTGTGTTTCTTGAAGACAGTCTTCATTATGAAAGTCTAAATACTCTTGCAATGGAGGGGAGTTTCAAAAGCAGTGTATGGTATGGCATGGTGGTGGTGGTGAACTCCATTTCTTAGAAATCTTTGGCATTTTAGTGCAAAGAAGCCTAAAGTAGTTATTTGGATCACAGGCTCTAAATTGACCAAAACCCACAGGATACTACAACTGATAAAAGACTAGTACCTACCTAGAAACAAATGTGGTTTTGGATGAAAGCATGCTCATGGAGCTTCCAAAAATTTTATAGGGTCTCTCATCACTAATTTTAGATGGTCCCATCCATCATGTGGAGCCATGACAAATTGTGAGTGCAGAGTGGGTCTATTTCCCAACCAGATTTGTCATTTTAAATAATTAGCTTAGTTTCCATTGGCAATTCCCACTAGTAAAATGGAGCATCTCTACTAATGAAGCATACACTGTGCTATATTTTTGTGGCATGCCCATTGCACTATTTCAAGCTTCCTCAGCGTTGAGTATATTAGCCAAATAAATCTTCCAGATAGACAATAATACAGCACAGACCATAATGGCCTCCTGCTTCCTTGTCATATCATTTACTTACATTGCTTATCAGCAACTGCATATTTGCTGAAAGAATATCTTACTGTATAGGCAAGTCTTCTTTCATCTTTATCATACCCACATGTAAGGCCTTTATTTTTGAAGGTATTATTATACAATGGAACTTGAAATATTCTTGCAAAATGGTCATATGGTTAGCAGAAAAACAGATAGGCCCAGATTCAGATTAAATCCATATAAACATATTCAGGACATTCGGTTTCACATAAGGATAGACTAATGCCCTTAAATTTCATTGCTATACAATGGAAGACTCATCTAGTTGACTGCCTTGTCCCAAGCAGGACCTTCAGCTCCCTATAGGTCACCCACACATAGCTGAGGTAAGGGCAAGAAAGTGCATTGGAACTATCATGCTGAATTGCTCATTTTGGGTTCTAGGATCACATTGTCATCAATGAACCCACCTTTTAGATGCAAATCACATAGTCTCTTTTACAGAAGTTTACATTTAAAGTTATGAGCACCCTCTCCCCACCTCACAAAATAAAAATCTCAAGGTAACACAAAAATGGACATGGTGAGAATTCATTGCTGAAGGAAAACAAAACGTTTACATAATTTGTTTTAAAAATACCCCACCTAGGTTTAAATATATGCATGCTGGATCAAAGAAAACATCCAGTAAAAGCCTCCTTTTCCTTCAGCTGTAGATTCTTCTCTTCCAAGTGCTTTGTTTAGAGGTGTGGTCATTCATTAGAGGTGTGTTTAATTTCTCTTAAAGTGCCTATAGATATTCCACCATAAAGCAAAATTTTCTGAATTTGTTTCCAATTTTGCTTTAGGCAAAATTCAGTGTAAATTAAATATGAGCATCTCACATGTCAATAATTTGATGTTAGACATATTGGCTTCTCCAAGATTGGGGCATGTGATTTGGGGCCTTCAATTGTGTGGAAGCCTACCCATGAAAAGTTAGTTCATGAATAGTTTTCCCCTACACATATACCCTGTGTCAGTGCATAGAAGTCTGGGGAAGGACAGGCAGCGTGGCGCAGCTCCAAGAAATTGTGTAATGCCTATTCACATGATTCATGCATGAAGAGAGCAAAAGATTTGCAGAGATATTCTGAACAGAAATACTGGTTGTTCAACTGGTGATGTGTTATGTTGATGTTATATTATTGCTATTGGAAACCTTTATTTTAGATTATTTTTTGCTTAAGGATTTAGCCAAAAGGTAAGCATGATAGCCTTTGGCTTCAAAAAAAGGCATCTCTGTGTTGAGTTCTCCCAGCCATAAAATGTACAATTTTACCTTGTGTTCTGACATCATTATGGTTGTGTGGTACTTGCTCTCACCATCTGTAGCTAATGATGTGAAATAGGCTTGCCAAAATGCACACTGTAATGACATCACTTTGGAGGGTAAGCTATATTACAGGCTATGGTGTGAAGACAGAGGAACTTGATTTGGGGCTGCTATTTTCTGCAGAAGCCTCATGCTGCTTGATACATTTTGCTTATTTATTTATTTATAAAAATATTTGTATACTGCTATTTTGTTAAAAACATCAAAGCAGTTTACAACATGTTAAAAAAGCACACAACCACCATAGAATAAAAACATTAAAAATACAATAAAAACAAAGGTCAACTGTTGTGAAAAAAGCATCTTCTTAATTGCCTGCACAAGCCTGACAGAAAGAAAGGTTTTCAGCAGGCGCTTAAAAGTTAAAACAGAAGGCACCTTGTTTCACCCCAGAGAGCTAAACTTCAAAGGATGTGCGCTTGAAGATTCTCAGCATTTGACCACCTCGTTATTTCAAATTATACTGATTTTCTTTCCCTTCTCTTTCATTTAGATTCCCCTGTCACTGATTCTTTCTGCATTCATTATAACATGGGCCATGAATCCTGAAAATTTGGTTCACTTGCTGATCAGACCTTCTGCCAAGAAGACAATGCAATCAATCAGTGGAAAAGATGGGTATATGTTAAACATCTGTACTGAAACAGAAAGAGCTCTATTCTTTTAGGGTTGTGTGTGATTATTTTTAAAGGAGCAATTGATACAAGTTAAAGAATTATAAAACCAGAGGTCAAGCTGTTTGATTTGGTAACTATGCCATCAGTTTATAGACCCAGGTTTGCAGTGTCAAGATACGTGTGACGGAAGATGGAAAGCAAGATCAATAATTGGGCCGGTTTCAAGTAGTGCCTATCGAATAGAATGTAGAAGATGTGCATGATGAATCTTAAAAGTTGCCAAAAGTTAATTTAGCATTAGGTTTCCTCCTGTTTGCAGACAAAATTTGTTGCTACCAATGAAACTGAAAGGTACCTTTTTTCTTTACTTAGCTCTGAATTACTTCTATGTTCTTCTCCTACAGCAAATGTGCATGTTCAAATTTGGATTAATTCATAATATTTAAGAGGACTGGTAGAATGTGATATGATACCAGAAGAGAGACAACACAATTCAGTGGCCACATAATAAAAACTTAGTGAATGAAAAGTATCTAGGTTGTATTCAACTAACTATTATTCAGAGTAAACCCATTTAAATTAATGGACCTAAGTGAGTCAGACAGCTGGTATAGCACAGTGGGGAGGAGAGCCTGGCTGGGAGTCCACAGTCTGTGAGTTCAAATCCCTGCTCATGTCTCCTGGGTGTCAAGGGCCAGCTAAAGATCACCCCCACAGTGAGTGGCTCAGGGGTGACGTGCCCTGCCACCTGTGCAGCTGTGGGCAAGCTGCATACTCCCAAGGAGCCCAGTTGCCCCCCAGCTGGCAGTTGCAGACAAGGAAGGGGTTGGCTTGTGCAGCTGAGGCAATGGTAAACAATGGTAAACCCCCTCTGAATACCGCTTACCATGAAAACCCTTTTCATAGGGTAGCCGTAAGTCGGGATCAACTTGAAGGCAGTCAATTTCCAAGTGAGTCATGGATATTCATTTAAATGGGTCTACTTTGAGTAGATGTTAGCTGACTACAACCCTTTATTTCAAAGGATATCAAGAAATTGCCAATTTGGAGTTATATTTTTTAAAAACAACTTCACATGAATGGAAAATGCTTGCTCCACTATGGAACAAAGTGATGCTGAGATGAGAATGCATGTAGGAGCATCACTGGTGGCTGGTTCACTTCCAAGCTCAAGTAAGGGTGCTGGAGCTTACCTATAAATCCTGAAATGTCCTGGGATCCAGGTTCCTCAAGAAAAGCCTGCTCCCAACTTGTACCAACCTGCACATGTGCTGAGGTCAGCTATAGATGCTCTTCCATCCCCACTATCAAGAAGTGAGATGGGTGGCAACCAGAGGGAGGGCAGTTTTGGCTGTTGCATCATATTTGTGGGTTTTCTTCCCCAGGGAGATTTGACTGTCACCTCCTTTGTCATCATTTAGGTGTCAGGTTAAGAGCTTTCTGTTCACCCAGCTTTTTAGATAAATTTTATTGAAGTTTTACTGGCTATTGTTTTACTGATATTATGTAATATGCAATTGTACACTCTAAAATAATTGATATTGAAAAGTATGTAAACTTTTAAAATTAGCCAGCTAACAAACAAATTGCATTTCAAAAATGGTAGCAGTTAGACCCTAAGCCTTATGTGGCAAACTAGGTTGCCACTAAGGATACACTTAAAAGGTTGCTACAGCCAAGCCTGATTTTCTGCTGAATGTACCCGTATGGCCAATGTATTTCCAAACATGACTCATTTACACATTACCTTGTGTGTTCACACACACAACTCCTACAGTTTAAAAGCAGTTTAAAAAAATGTAATGTGTAAATCTGAAGAAAAGTTATGAACTTTGATAAAAATGAAAGGCAACCACCTCACAATTGCAATAACAAAATAGTTTTACATGTAACACCTGGGATAATGGTACTGAGAGCATAATGGCTGACATTCAACATAGCTTGCAAAATATTCAAATATGAACATTTTGTTTGTTAACCAATAATTAAAAAAAAAGATTAATGAGGCACAAATGTGGTTTCTGGCACCTTTCTTGTATACTGCAAGATTTTTTTTTCTTGTCAGGAAACTTCTTTGGGAAGGTAAAAGTATTTACTAAAGAAATGTGAAGAGAGCAGATTTTCCAGTGGGGATACATAACGTTGTTCCTGATACTCCTCAGCCACTCTCAGTGGCGCACTTATCAAAAAGTGCCTTACAAAACAGTAGATGAGGTTTTTCCCCACTGAGATTGTTGTGAGATGAAGGCACAGTGAAAACAATATCTACATATATTTTTCAAAAATTTAACCATCCTCCGTTTCTTTTCCCATGCTGTATTGCTTTATAAAGCAATTAGAGAGCTCCTAGAGACACTAATTGGATCATAAAGTGCCTCCTTCACGTTCCTTCTAAGGAGGGAGTGAAAAACCCGAAGCAATTTCTGGCCTCATCTCCACATCTGTGAAATGTTTGTGAGTAATCTTAGAATTCAATTAAAAAAACCTCAAGGAGCCTCTAAATAACATACTTTGGGACAAATAGTTAACTGCAGCAAGACACATCCCTAAAATTGTAGACATTTTGAGTTATATCCTATTTCTGAACTCATGCCTTCTGTCTTCTAATCTCTGTAGTGTTAACCTGTGAAATGATCAAAAGGCAAGCCTAGAAACTAAAGAGTGTCACTGATGTTAAAGACTCCAGGCTTGCTGATGAGGAGGTGGGGGATGGGCAGCACTAAAAACTGCTTTCCTCCTTTCCTTTCCAAAAGAAAAACAGTTGATTTCTGCTTGCTAATGTGAAAACAGACCAGCCTCAGTCACAGCAGAGGAAGAGGTGGCAAAACCACTTTCTTTTTCTTTATTGATATTTCCTTGCAAAACATTGATATTTCCTTTCATGTATCAATATTTCATGTCAAAATATTGACATTTCCTTGCAAAATATCAATGTTTATTTGCAAAATATTAATATAATATTGTTAATATTATATTATTATTATTTTGGGGGAGAAAAAAATTGGACCGGTAAAAGTAGCAGATAGCAGACAAAGAACAAAATTGAATCGATACAACCAGTTGCCTTTGAAGTGTCACCAGCCAACAGATCCCATCCCTAATTTCTCACTCCCTAATATTTGCAAAGAAAGTGGGGAATCAAACTGACTCCTTCAGACCTTCCCTGAAATTCGACAGACTCTGGAAAGCATATGTTCTTAACTCCTCTCAGAGCAGGCCAAATCCCTGCAATCACTTCAGGGGGCAGGGATCAGCTGAATACTCAGCAGAGCATGCCCTGTGAAATAATCATTGGTCATTCCAATAGGCTTTGGTTACTGGGAAGAACATGGCCTACTTACCACAGTCATAAATGTGTAATTCAACAACAGAACCTGGATAACCCTATGGTTGTTCCATTACATTTTATGAAATCTCCAATATAGGCTGTAATACCAGAACTGCTGGTTGACTTACAACCTGATCTTATGAAGACTTGAACATGCCTAAGCCAGTTGAAATCAATGGGTTTAGGCATATCGAACTCTGCTAGGGTTTGGGCTGTAAAATCTGTATGTGACATTCTTAAAGTAATGTATTTAGCCAATGTGATGTAGTGGTTAGACTAGGTGTAGGAAACCTTTGGCCACTGGCCATGCTTGCTGAGGCTGATGGGAGTTGTATTTCAGCAACATCTGTGGGGCTAAAGGTCCCCCACATCTGGGTTAGACTGTTAGACAAGGAGTTCTGGTTCAAAGCCCTGCTGAGCAATGAAGCTCACTGTAAGCCTGGTCCAGTCACTCTCTCTCATCCTAAACAACCTCCTAGGATGTTTGTGAGAATAAAATATGTGTTGTGAGGATAAAATACCCATTGACACCTTCCTGAACTCCTTGGCAGAAGGGTAGGATATAAATGTAATAGTTAATAATAAAGATTCCCTGTCTCCATGTGAACATATTCAACTATTCTATGCAGGGTAAAAATCTGTCTTCTACTCAGGTTGCTTCTGTAAATGCTTTCAAGGACAGATTTATTTTCTGCTGAAATTTTGGAGAGTTGTTTTAAAAAATCAAGAAATGTAGCCTCTTTAATAAATAATGGCACCCCTTGTTTCTCCTATAAATTGAATTTATTGTTCAGCAGAAATCTATTGCTTTGTCTCTCAGTCCTTTAATCCAAGCAAAGGACTAATGACTGAAAGAGTTAGACAATATTAGAAAAGAAAATCAATAAATATATAAATGAAAACTGGCTTCCGACTTTAATTGGTTGACTTATTGTCCATTTCTGTCTCCTTGTCTATTTCATGTAGTTAACTTGTTCCCACATTACAGAGTTCTCTCATTGTCTTTTGGAATGTCTTTTGCCAGCAACTGAAGAATAAAGCTCTGTTTAACATATGAATTGAAGTCTTGTTACTTGTGAAGAGTCCCATCCTCTCCCTTTTTCTTTGAAAGGCTTGTTATCTCCTAATAGGGAAAATGTTTCACAAGTCTGGTTATATATCTCAGGCAATGCTTCTTTAGGACATTTTGAAAGTGAAATTCTTTGTTTCCATAAAAAGAACTGCAGCACTATTAAATAGAAGAATAGCGAGATCTCCCTTGTTTTACTGTATGGATGTATAGGGTAGGTGGTTGGCTTAAATGATGCATAGATGATTTTGGTGAGATTAAATGTTTTCTGGCAAGTTAGACTGTGGAATGCCTAGTGGAAGTTTTTAAAACATGGTCATTTGTCACACAAAAAGTGTAATGGATTAGTTGCCAAGACTGCAGATAGATATTGGGGCCCAATGTCTCCAGAACATTTGAAGTGTGCCCCTTCTACATCTACAAGTTAGAGCACCGGAGGGCAAGAGTCAACATGTAATTCACAAAATCCAGAGAAACGTTTAAGAAATAAATCTAGGCTAAGTGGTAAACCTGTGTCTGGATTGTGCCACTTCAGACACTACATGAGGGTACCCCTGATGCTATGTTCTTTTACACAAAAAAGATATGGGAAACTAGCATGTCAGGGAGAATTTTAAATCCTTCTCCTTAACGTTGAATTTGTGGTGTACAGAGCCTTATTTATACATGTGTTTGTGTAGAGGAACATTCAGTTGTGTGAGTGCCCTGCAGTCAGATGTGGTAAAGTCCAAGCAGATGTTGATCATCTCATCTGCTCGTCACTAAAACTAGGCACCAAAGGCAGGAGGCTTACAGGTGCCCCTTGGGAACAAAGTCAACATGTCTCAGAATGTATTTCTCTATATAAAGAACTGATTTTGAGGACCTGTGATGGGCTCCCGATTTTACTGTTTCACTTTTATATTACCACAAGCAGAATCTCCACCACTTACAGCTTATGCAACAAAGCCTGCTTATGTTATCTCTTTAGTTTCTTCTGCTGTCATTAAATTCTAAACATTCCCTGATTTATTGTATAATGTATATCCTACCTTTTCTCCCAGAAGGAGCCCAGGGTGGCGAGCAAAAACACTACAAGCACTTTAAAACATCTTAAAAACAAAGACTTCAAGACATCTTAAAACAAAACATCTTTAAAAATATATTAAAACAAAACCTCTTAAAAATCTCTTAAAAAGCAATTCCAGCACAGATACAGACTAGGGTAAGGTCTCTACTTAAAAGGCTTGCTGAAAGAGGAAGGTCTTCAATAGATGCTGAAAAGGTAACAGAGATGGTGCCCATCTAATATTTAAAGGAAGAGAATTTCAAAGTGTAGATGCCACAACACTAAAGGTTCACTTCCTATGTTGTGCAGAATAGACCTCCTGGTAAAATGGTATCTGCAGGAGGCCCACACTGCAGAGCACAGTGATTGACTGGGTATATAAGGGGTAAAGAAGATATTTCAGTTATCCTGGACTCAAGTGGCTTAGAGCTTTGTACACCAAAACTAGAACCTTAAACTTGGTCCAGTGCAATTCTTTCAGCAGCAGGGTAACATGTTGGCAATACCTTGCCCCATGGAGCAGTTGCGCCACTGCACTTTGCGCCAGCTGCAGCTTCCAGACCAACGTCAAGAGTAGCCCCACACAGAGCACATTACAGTAATCCAGACTGGAGGTTACCAGTGCATGGACAACAGTAGACAGGCTATCCCAGATCAGAAATGGCTGCAGCATCTGTTAAGAACACCCGGTTTGAAATGTTAAAAACTAAAAATGGTTCTTAGGCAAGGAATTGTGGGGGAAACATCTTGTCTGAAATAGAGCCTCTGTGAAGGCCATGAGTTTGCAGTTCTCACAGTTGAAGCTAGTTCATTGCTATAAGCAAGAACACCTGCTTATCAGTGGAGACCAGTACTTCAAGGCCAAGTGGCCTGGGAAGGTTGGTGTGTGGTGACCATTAGGCATGACAGCTCTAGAAGGTTTCATTATCAGAAAGCCCCCTGATTGGCTAATTAATTCCTGGCTGTTGTTGGGCATTTGCTATCTAGACTATGCATCTCTGGGGAGATGTGGAACCATGAGGTGGTTTGCTGTTTACCTCTATTGTAAGTATAGGTTAGGCTAGACAGTTTTGTTATATTTGTCTGTGACTGTAACTCTCTGTATTTCACCTGGCCCTCAGGGGTGTGGGTTTTGAGGAACTATTTTGCTGTTATATTAGTGCACTTATATTTTATTTAATAAAGCTACTTTTTATTTACCAGTGTGTGTTCATTGCAGGGGAGATTTGGCTCTAAATCTAGTACCTTGGCCATTTAACTGCAGACTACTGTATAACTGGATATTTTGCCGAAGGCTCCAGGACAAGGAGTGCACCTTTGGCTCTTGTCTTCTGGCAGGTCTATTTCTGGCACTTTGGGTTTCCCCTTGGCCCAGAGTGGGTGACCAGGATTAAGGGGTGGTGGCAGTCTACCTACCTTGCAGGGTTGGTGTTGGTTTACTCTGCCCTAGTAAGGGAGGCATGGGTTTGTGCCTTGCCAGGATCAATTGCCCTGTGTTTGGGAACTGAGTCCTGAAACTGAACCGGGAATGGTTCATGACAGCACACACAGCACAATTGCCAGGGGGCCAAAAGACAATTGCCCATTACTATTATCTGAAAACGACCCTGGAGAGAGAAACAGAACCACTGTAAAACAGTGCCTCCAATATCCATCTCACCAAGTTGGCTCAGAAGGAAACCATGGTCAATGGTATCAAAAACCACTGAGAGATCAAGTAAGAATAACAGGGTTGCACTCCCCTTGTCCTTCTCCCAATAAAGGGCAACCAAAGCCAATTCAGTCCCATAACCAGGCCTGAACCCAGATTGGAATGGGTCAAGATAATTTATTTTAGATGAAATCTAAAATTTAGACTACTTGCAATTGTGCCACAACCCTCCCTAAATCACCTTCCCTAAAAAGGGAGCATTTGCAACCAGGCGGTAGTTGTGCAGTGGGTCCAGGGTGGGCTTTTTCAGGAGTGGTTGGATCACTACCTCTTTCAGCATGGCTGGGACCACTCCCTCATGCAAAGATGCACTGACCACACCATGGATCTGCCTCGGTCATCCCCCCTTGGCAAGCTTCAATAAGCCAAGAAGGGCTTAGGTATTGATATACATACCTGTACATACACATAGGCACAGAGCAGCTGGAATTAGGCATGGGACCAACACACTAGAAGACAGAAATGTAAAATTAAAATAAATATATACTTTCTTAAATCTTATTTATATGTCTTAAAACTTATTTATAACATATAATAGCGTCAACTGCAGGTTAGAGATCAACTTTTCATATTGGCATTAAAATGATACATTAGGTATCTCTTTCCTCAGACTAGTTCTCTTCCCTTCTAAGCCAATAGCCCTTACATTCTCCTTCCCAGTTGATGCACAGTCTTTACAGAGGACTCCACCTGAAATCTTCCTTTTGTCAGGAAGATTCATTTCCGCCTGGACATTCCAGCTTCTTGTGCCTCGAACAGCTTCCCGCTGCCATGAGGAACTCCCCACTTCACTCTGGCTTCACTTGCTTCCTCTGACGGTTGCTGTTGACACTGCTGCTGCTCCCAGCTCTGTTCAGGCTTCCTTCAGCCTCTCTTCTTCACCCTCAGTTTTCCCTCACAGACTCTGAGTCCCTCTCAGTCATACTGTGCCTCCCTTTTTATACAGTTCAGTTAGATGCCTTAACCCAGTCATGACAGTCTCTCTGACAATCTGACATTCCATTGGTCTTACTAAGGATGAATGAGTTAAAATGGGACATCTATTAAAAGACTTATCACCGCTTGACCTGTTTGATTACACTGACGTAATGGAAAACCTCATAAGGCACCTGATCACCTCTTTAGTAACAGTATCAAACAAGCTGTTTCTTCTCAAACTACCAACGGAAAGGCCCCTGTACATGGCATCTCCCAGCCTTCAATTAGAAGTGCCAATCCTTCTCCCTACCTACTGTTAACTATTCACAAACCAAGCAGTTTCATTTTTTTTTACAACAGTACATCCACATGTGTAACTTTACCTTCTTATTGTTGCAGCTCCTATACAGGTTGTGTGAATAATTCTGTATTTTTAAAAGGATGAGATTTCCCATAATTTGAAGATAATTGCCTTACTAAGCTTTAAAATGTGTTTCAATGCCATAACTGCATTCAGAAGAGGGCACCTTTTTTGTTATTCATTCACTTACAGTCTTGACTTTCACTTCTTCTGATGAGACTTGCAACAGTTTTCTGTGGCTTGCAGGAATGCCAAGAAGCAGCCAAAAGCTCAGATCATAAATAAAAGATGCAGTATGGTCTGTCACTGGAAGACAGAATAGTTAGTGGCAGTAACAAGATGTTATCATTTTGATGATGTCTTTAAGAACCAGAAACTGAGACTGCTGATTTTATGCATATTCCCTAGGCAAGTTTTTTGTTAATAACTGCAATAAAGTGTCCTGTGAAATGCATAAGATAAAGGGTTATTTATCCAAGCAGCATTAATTGAATCACAATTTCACTCAGGTTTGTGCATTTTACAGAAAAGCTATAAATTAAATTATGTGAGAGTGGGAAAATTCCAAGGAAAATAAAAAAATGTTTAGTTCTGTTTAATTAGTCCAATCTTATCGCTATTTGTCTGTCTAGCAGTTTCCCCATTTTTCCAGGTTTGGGCCCTGGGATTCTTGGCATTAGGGACTGGTCTGGGTAAGCATCCCAAATCTTTGGCCTGCGGTTGACCTGCCACCATAACAATGGCAGCACTCCACTCTGCTCTTCCCTGCCCTGATACCCCCTCCTTTTCTGCTTACAACTGAGAGGGCACTGTTGCTGTGCTGTACTGCAATCTCCAATTGGCCTCAAAAAAGGGAGCAGAGCACCATGGCCACACACGTTAGGTAAGAAAGAGGAAGAATGATGCAGCAGTGTCAGCATACCTTCTAGACCAGTGGTTCCCAACCTTTATGAGTACAGGACCCCCTTTATAAGCTCAAAAAATGTGGCCCCCCGCAATGCTAATTGTAATTTTAGCCTCTGTTAACTGAAAAAATGGTGTGTGGCAAAATCATATCTCCAAATATCCCTTTCCATAAAAGCTCCCTTACGATAGGGAGGTGTTGCTTTCTTTTCTTAATGCAAAGGTTCATCAAATTAGTATTCTCCTCCCTCCACACACACAGTCTGAAGATGTACAGTCCTGTCTCCCAACACCAGTGGGTTACAGTGTCGATTAAGATCCAGGTTCAAATCCCCACCCAGCCATGAAGCCCACTGGGTGACCTTGGGCCAGACACAGTCTCTCTGTCTGACCTCTCTCACAGGATTGGTGTAAGGATAAAATGGAAAGGGAGGGAACCTCGTGCACCACCTTGAGCAACTTGAAAGAAAGGTGGGATATAAATGCAATAATAAATAAATAAATAAATACATTTCAGCTACAGTATGTGGACCCCAGCCTCAGCCAACCTGCTCAGCTGTTTAATAATAATAATAATAATAATAATAATAATAATAAAGAAGCAGCGCCATGGTAGTGGTGGGGATGCTAGATTGTGAAGACAAATAGGTTGACAAATTGAGTAGGGGGGTTAGTGCTTTTAGGCCTTGGGATGATGATCAGAATTGATGACTTGGTTAGTGTGCACTTGTGGAATGAGAGTGGAGCAGAAGACAGATCAGGACATGCACACACACAAACACACCTGCTCCTCCTGCAAGCACCTGCAGGCATGCATGCATGCATTTGTGCAGGCAGGAGGGGGAATGCCCTGAACTGCCACAGCATCTTGGAGAGACAGATGGGGGGGGAGGAGTGTAGGTGGAAGAAAGGGGGGACACTGGCACACACACTTAGTCTCAGAGATGGGGGGGCAGCAAGTTTTAAAATTTTAAAAGGAGGTGGCAGTGAAGTAGGAGTGAAAGGCAGGCTGGCAGGCTACGAGGAAGGAAGGGGAAAGACAGCCTTTCCTTGCAGCCTTGCTTCTTTTTGTTTCACAAAAAGCCCTCTTGTTCTGAGTAAGGGTGTTGTCAGCAGCAGCAGCAATGCGAGGAGATGGGAGTTGGTGATAGTAATCCTCTCTTCTTCCTGGTAGCTCCACCCTCAGCATCCTTGTGTATCAGCCACATGTTTTATAGGCTGCTGCCTGCCTTTCGCGTGCCTGAAAGATGCTCTGCCTCTTCAGCAAAAGGCCTTCCCTCTCATTTGGAGCAAGGGGGAGGTGTCATCTGCAGTGGCAGTGTCCAGGGAATGAAGACTTTTTCAAAAAATAATAATAATTCATTTCTTTACTGTTCATGGCCCCTCTGGATTACTTTGTGGCCCCCCTGGGGGTCATGGCCCCCAGGTTGAGAACCACTGTTCTAGACAGTCTGCCCACCCACTCACCTTCCTGCTTGTTCATTCACTCACTGACAAGCCAGCCTACTAAGCCACAAGTGTCATACCATGCTGAGTCTGCCGCTTGGGTTCAGCCAATATGTGTAGCAGTCCAGCAGCAGTCATCACAGGAAAGCAGCAGGAGGTTGAGGGAGGTTAGAGGGGGATGAGGGTGAGCAACCATGTGTATGTGAATGATAGGAACAGGAGAAAAAGACAAAGGAAGTAGGATGAAGCCAGAGGAAGAAGGGGAAAGAAACAAATTAAGTGGGGCACAGAAAGAAAGAAAGAAAGAAAGAAAGAAAGAAAGAAAGAAAGAAAGAAAGAAAGAAAGAAAGAAAGAAAGAAAGAAAGAAAGAAAGAAAGAAAGAAAGGGAAGGATGAAAAGGTCTCAGACTTTGGGATGCTGCTGAACAAGCAAACCTACTGTTGCTTTACCTGTAAGATCCATTATGATTTAACTGTGATGTTAGCTGTGCTGTCATAGAATATTCACAGACATTCTAAATATTAAGGAGGAAATGGTCAACAGAATTCCCTCAAATAGTCCAGCAGTTGAGGAAAGTAAAAGATCAGTGTAACTGAGAAAAGACTTCCACGTTGCCTTTCAGCAAAAGGAGTTACTGTATGTAGGCATCTCCAGAGCTCGATATGTTAAGTGGGAGAAGATCCCTGGAAATTAAGGCAAATCAAGCAACAGAGAGCTCAAAAGATGGCTGACTGAAAAAGGGAACTAAGTAGAAACAAGAACAGGTTGGAGTAAACAGGAACCAGAGAAAGAGGATACAGGGAATAAGATGTTGAGGAAAGGGAAGCGCAAGGACTGGGTGGTCTGAGGGAAAAACCTGCACATGGCTAAGAAAGCATGAAAAGAGATGGTGGTGACTCAGTCTCAGACTGTACCACACCCCATCACATATGCTTGGAACCTTCTGCACATGCACAGTAAACCCAGCAATCCAGTGGATCCTGGAATGTGACTCATGAGGTTTCATGGAATCTGGAGGGGGGGGGGAATCTTACTGCATTAAAATAAAGGAAGTGTTTCTGGAGTGGAAGCCATCAAAGCCATCCGTATCTCACTTGGATAATCACATTCCACATGACAACAATAATAGTTCTGCTATTTTTGGAGAAATATTGCAGCTTAGGTGCAACATATTTTAGGTGATAAGAAAATGTAATATTCCATAAAAAGAACCTTAAATAAAGGTGTATGAGTCATATGCAAAAAAGTAACAAATTACTGCATTAACATCTAACTGGAAGACTCTAAAGGACTGAACTACTCCAGGAAAATAGGGTTGGTTTAGTTCTTGTAATGAAGGCCTTAACAAGCCAAGAAAGTTGCAGAACCTCTGCATGGAGGGATAACATGAATGATGACCTAAACATCAATATGGCATCATGAGTAGTGTTGGTCTTGGACTGAGGATACCCTGGTCCACTTGTAATTAAGGACATCTGCCTGTTTTTTAGAGTCTGCCCGGAGTCACTCAACAGCAGAAGGTCAGGAATGGGGATCAAGATAGCCTTGAAAATTAATTTAATTGAATAGTTTATTTTTATTTATTTATTTATTTTATTTATTATTCAATTTATATACCGCCCTTAGCGAAATAGCTCTCAGGGCGGTGAACAAACAAAATAAAATACAATATATCATAATAAAAATACAAAAACATATACAAACAGTTCTATTGGTAGCAAAGCAAGGGAATTTGTTATATAGTGATTAACATGGAAACAGTATTAGCTGCTGCATCTGAAGATTGAGTGAAACTTGGGAGGGAGGAAGGTCACTTAAAATCCTGGCAATAAGGGATTATTGCATAATTTTAATATGTACCAGACCCATCAGATGTCACAGCTGTGGTATGTATCTATACACTCTGCCCTAACCATGCAAGGCAGAAGCGTAATATGCTACTTAAATGGCATAGGAGCAAACCATGTGACAGAAGCGACAACAATCAGGTAATGTTTAAATCAGGCCTGCATGTCTCTAAATGAGAGGACAGAATGAAGGTGAGCGTCAGCAATGAAGAAGTTAGTGGCAGCACGAAAGTACAAAAATAGAATTGTCAAAACGAGAAACAAACCCATTCTTGTTGATGCAGATTCTGTGGAGATTCTTCTATGGGATCAGCTGCTAAAATAGAACTTGGACAGATAGATAGATAGATAGATAGACAGACAGACAGACAGACAGATAAAAGAGGCAATAACACGATTTGCTTAAGTGCTTCAAATAGTATAGAAACGATTACTTATCATGCAGTGTACTGTTCCTAATCCTGGGGGCAGACAGAAAGATGTCCTTTTACTGTTCCTAATCCTGAGTTAAATCATCATTTTGGCAAAGGGAGCATGCCATTGTTCAGGTCCTTGGAGATTTATTAGATGTGGACAGAGTCTAATCATTTCCAGGTCTTGAGAGCTGAACTGCTGAGATAAAAGTCAAAACATGGAGCATCCAGTGCAGCAGTAATCCAAAGCTTGATAGCAGAAGGGATTTATTATATATTGGTAAAGGTGAACCACTATCATCCTGAAGGATATATATTCCAAAGTTTGATATGGTACAGTGAGCTGAAAGTCCATGTAAGATGAGAGCTCCTCCTTCATGCATAAAAACAAGCTGGATGAGATTTAGTTTGTGCAGAAAGGGAGAAGTTAATGGCAACCTTGAAGAATACAGCTGACAATTCAAGGGTAAAGATGGAGATGTATGGATGGCACAGAGATACATTTTAGGGCAGGCTTTCTAGTGGTGCAATGCTTGCTTCACAAATCATATTGCTAGCCAAAGTTGATCAACCCAAAGGGGATCATTTGGGAGCCCTGAGACAAAAATAACAGTCTATTGCAGAGTAAAGGCTGTCATTATTTTCAGGTCTACTTCCTGGTGCTTATCCATTCTAAAAAGACAAGGGTTCACCCTCTTGCTACTATTTATAACAGGGATTGAAACTAGTGGTATTGGGACCAAATCTGGCTCACAAATGTTATCTGGTCCCTAGCAACTGTAAGATATTCAATGGTTGTGTATGTAAGACAGATATTTTGCACTTTAAAGTTATGCCTTATTCTGGGTTTTGTGTGTAGAGCTCCAGCCATGCCCAAGTGCACATGTTCCACAACAAGGAAGCTGTTTCTGCTCGGAGGCACTGGCTTTATTAAAAGGCCTGAGACACCCAGGAAAGAACCAAGTTGTGTGGGGAAAATACACTTCCAGATAATCCCTCTCCCTATACAGTGAGAACTGATGGTCTCCCTGAGAATTCAGAAGTTGGCAATCTCTGATTTATCCTACTCCAAATCTATAACTTGACACATATTTTCGTAGTATGATATTTCCCACACAACAGGAGTCTTGCTTGTGTTAAAAAATGATGTCCCATCTGGGTTGATTTTGGTCAGCCAACACACAGCTCTGTGACAAAAAGACATAGACTGTTGTTGTGCAATGAAAGCCCTCTGAATAAAGTACTCATTTTTCTTCTGCTTATTTGAGAAAAAAAAAAGCTCTGTCTTGTGGTGATGATTGCCAGCTGATTCCCTCTCCTCAGAACAATTGGATGCACACGGCCATTTATGATTAATCTCAGGGCTACATATCTGAATTAAGTGCTAGACATCATGGTGATGCATAATAAGTTGCTCCTATCATTCTGCTATACTTCACTAGACTCTCTTCTAACCCTCTTCTCACATGTCCACACACCTGTTCCGAATGTGGATTAAAAATGCTATCTCGAGATGACATCATTCTCTTTCTTGACTCTGAATTTCTTTTTTCAAGGTCTATTTGGGAATATAAATTGATTTCCCCAGTCCTCCTTTCAAACCTGACATCAGATGATTTTTGAATCATGTGCCTATTATGCTGCAGGTTAATCCATCTCTTTGACTGAATGCACCAAGGTTTAGCAGATAAAAAGGGGAAGGATAAACAATGAACAAAGTGAAAGAGGGTGAAAAAAGGGTTTGGGAAATAGCTTTTTAAAAACAGTCTCTTCAATTCTTTAAAAGATATATGAACAACATTCTTTTTATTTTAGAAAAGGGGAAATAAGGACATCTAAAACTCTGGTCAGCAATTACTTTTGCCACTTAGATAGAAGATGATAGACTAGGGCTAGAAAGAACCGTGGTCCATACGCCAGAATGATTGGCTGCCAAATCTCATTGTCATAGATGGTGTTCATCTACACACTTTCTCCCTCTATGGAGGGACACCAGGAGAGGAACAAGATTTTGATAGGGGGCAAGATTCACAGCTGGGATCAAAGTCCTTCTCCTGGATATAAGCAGTGACAGCTGGTGGCTCCATGCCAGTGGGGCAGTGGAATCTGCTCAGGGTTTTAGTCTGAACTTTCAAGGTCTGAACTTCACCTCCTTGGACAGCTCCTTGAAAGTTTGGATTACAACCTGGAGCAGATTCCACTGCCCCACTAACATGGAGCCACCAGTCGCCAGTGGATATATGCCAGGTTAAATTGAAAAAATAAAACAAGTGCATTTTAAAAGAGTTTGTTGTGGTTACTTGCTTAATGTAATTGTCAGGGATACAGGTGCTCCCAAGGAATAATCACATATGGTCTGAAACCTGGAGGGGACTGTTCCCTTGTCTTTTCCAAATGGCACCTTTGGGAGCCAGAGAGCATCTTCCAGGGACCTGGGTTTTGACCACGAGCTGCTAGCAGCTGACCTCTGCTCTAAAGAGATGGAGGAAATAGTGAAATACAATGAGTCTGATACAGTTTAATGAATTGCGTTACAGTATTGGCCACATAGTTAAACTAACATGTTGAAGAATGGTATTCCTCAGATCCCTTATGCACAGAGCCGAACTAAATATTTACAAAAAGCTTATGTAGCTGATAAAATTGCTCATCCGCTCTTTCCACATTTCAGAGCTTTTCAAGTAATGCTTTAGTGAACTTGAGCCAGGCCCATTTGCAAGCAAAAATGCTGATCCAATGACGGGGTAGTCATCTATAATGATGTAATCAAACAAACATGGAAAAGAGTGATTTGTTGATATATAATCCTATGATCTGATTATAGAATGTTACATCCCGATTGCCAGGAAAAACAAAGGCTAAATGCAACCCTGAAGTTTTGTTGAAGGTTTCCAAACGTAGCTGTTCTCTTAAGTCAATTGCTAATGAAAACTCCTCTCTGGCTTGATATTTGCAGAAAAGCTCTGTGCAATTTTAAGCAGGGACACAACTCTTGAGTAGCTAAGGACTGCTACGATTATGCCACTCCCACTCTTCAGTGGGAATGAATTTGCTACAGACCCATTTTGGGAAAAAGACTTGAGTTGGTCTCACCCAGGGGAGAGGGCCTTGGAGATCTCATGGGCTGGAGTGCCCAATAGGAATGGGACAATCAGGCTTCTGTTTAAGCCTGCTATGTACTCCTCCTCCATTTCCTTCTTTCCTTTTGCAGCACTGGAGAGTATGACTTGTGCTCCTTCTCAACACTGCCAAGGCCACGGCAGAAGGCTTCCCTTTAGGTCTGGTGGGCCTTTTGACCACAAAGCGGCAATCTTTGCAGCCCAGGGGTGAAATAAGGCACAGACACAATATGCATTGGGTTAAATAACGGGCCACTTTATTAACCAAATCCATATCAGAATAATGAACCTGCAGAGGGGAACATAAGTGCGGGATTATCTTGGTGAGTCAGGCAAAGCCTGCTTGCAGCTATTGGGGCGATTCAACCCCTGCCAGGCAAGGGGGTGCCAATCTCCCAACCCCCTGCCTTGACCACACCCATGTGGTGTGTAGGAAGGCCAACAGGCGTCACCGCCTTCCCCCGGTGCCCTGAAACTCCGAGTGGATGAGACCTGTTGGTCCCAAAGGTGACCCATATCTGCCCTCGGGCCATACAATCCTGAGCTGCAGGCCTCCAGAATCGCCTATCACCTCCAAAGGTGCCTAAAGGTGTCACCTAGCTGCCCTTCACCCTTAACCTTTCCACACTTCCTTGCCATAAAGCGACCAATTAAAATATTAAGTCAAACAGCCAAATCAACCTAATAAACACAGAACAACACCCATGCTAACCCTGAGCACCCTCACCGCTAACCACAGTGTGGAATAGGCAAAAGAAACCCGCTGGCTAAAGGCGCAGGCAAGCCAAATATTCCTAGTCGGCCCCGAAGAGACCAAATTAATCACACTGCAGCAGAGGGAGGGTAGGGTGGGTGCCAAATAAAGAAGAGGGAGAGGAGGAGCCGGCGCGAGCTTAAATAGGCACGGCTGCTCATCCTCTGAGGCGCACCTTGATGACGTCATGCCAGTTCGGGCGCGCCTGCCCTCTTCATTGATGGCAGCTGGGCTTCACTCCAGGCTGCAAATCTCGCCCTGCGGCCCGGTAAGTAAACCGAGCACGGAGCGGGGGTTCTCTTCAGTGTGGATCTGTGGCTTCAAGCAACTTTGGCTTGCTATTGAATAAGGGCGGACTGGGCACCCCTCTGCCACCTCGCAGGCTGCAGTGGCCTACAGGCCATGGCCTGTCCCCCCCGTCTCTCTATTTGCCATCAACCCTTATTTGGATGGAGACTTTGGGGTGTGAGGACTGGGAAAGGTTTGGGATTGGCCTTCTTCCCCATCCATCTGGTTTGTAGGTGTTAGCTCCATCTAGTGCCTCTATGCCCCCTGCCCTTTCCCTATCCTGCTAGATTTCTGCCATTTCCTTCATGATACTGCTGTGGATTTGTCAGCCGTAGTTGTGGGAAAGGCCTTAGCTCATCACTGGGCCATCTGCTTTGGTTGCAGACGGACTCAGCGTCAATCTCAACCTCCCTCCCATGTGGTTTGATCTTTTTTAGCTAGTCTACTGCCCTTCAGTTGGTCACATTTGGTTTCTGACTCTTCAACATTATTGTTATTGAGCACTGCCTGTTGCCTTCAGTATATCTTTTGTCGTTGTTATTCCTACCTGCAAATTCTGGAGTAAATCTGGCAGCCTGGTTCAGGCACATGCTACTGCATGCCTTAGCATTCTTGTTTTAAGATTCTGCCTTTTGGCTGTACAGTGTGTACTGCAATTACTCCTTCCCTTGGAGATTTGCTGATCTTCCACATGTTTGGTAGGCTACGTGCCTGATCCTATCTGGCTGATTTTTTCCCCTTGGCATTTCTGGGTGCAGCTGGAAGAGAGATCCTGGTCTGAGACCCTGGGAAGTTGCTGCCAGCCCACGTAGACAGTGCTGGGCTGGGTGGACCAATGGTCTGACTTTGGTATACAGTGTCAGTGCATTGTACATGACAAGTTTTTGGATGGTGAAGGTAGAAGCCCTTGAGAGGGAGCATGCGGTCTCATGGGATCTTCATGCAGCACCTAGTATGAACCTTCGTGTTAGGAAGCCTGCATGCAAGGCTAATTTATATTGTGATTCACTTGCCAGGGTTTCAGCACTGAAAAAGGAGAAGGTGGAATTGGCGCCAGGTGCCTTCCCCATCCTAGTGTAGATGCCCAACAGCCTATGGAGTCTCAACAGTTAGTTGCACACCTGGCCATCTCCAGTGCTATTGCATCAAGAACTAGGCAAACATGCTATCAATGTGGCTGTGAGTCTGAGGAGTGTCTTATGTTCAGCACCATGCACCTTGATGCCTCATTCCAGTTGTGCATCTCATGCAATTGATGGTGTTCTTGAGGGGTGGGAGGAGAGCAGTGTGTGCCTTTGGGTGTACCTCTCAGGATTAGCCTTTGTTGCACATGTCAGCAAGTTTCCAGATTCCATGATTGGTGGGGTATGTAAAATGCTGGAGCAATGGGCCAGGTTACCATTAGGCACACCAGATAGGAGGCTTCCTATTACCCCAGAAGTCATCTTCTTACTGTTGCCTTAGTTGGAAAGGTTTCTTTCTCTATAGTGGCTTTGATTGCTTTTTATGGTACCTTCAGCCATGTGACCTCCCAGCTGGGCCTTAGCATGACAAACCTCCTGAGGCACTCCAGTGGGAGGACATCTTGATCACTGAGCCAGCAGCGCAATTCACTTTGATGCAGCTTAACCAGATGGGAGTGGGAGCTTGTGTGGGCCTCGCTCCCTGTCTATACATCCAACCCTGCCCAGTTATTGCGTGGTGGAAGTATGCAGTTGTAAGGCCTAGTGGCCCATTGAATTACTTTTCCCTTGGAGATGGTTTTGTACTGACTCAGTACCATTTTTGGGGTGATGCTGGTCATAAACTGAGATCCAGCTGTTGGTACAGCAATAGCAGCTGCCCTAGTGGGCTTCCCATGGAGCACCTCAGGCAATTCAGATGACAATCTGCAGTGTTTAAGGCTTACATCAGATTGTAATCTAGGTTGTTAGCGCATATTCTCATTTTCCTATTTTCCTCCTTGACAGGTTTCAGCCGGTTGCCATATCCTGTGAGTTTGTTATTCTGCAGCCATTTTGTCATCTTTTGGGAGTGTAGAAGGGCCAACTTTTCAGCAATGGGACATGATGACGGATGTCTCACAGGGTTAATGTTTAGTGGGAAGTCAGGAAGGTGTGAGCCCATACTCTGCAATGAGCTTCCCCCCACTTTGTGCTAGTTATATGCAACTGATCATTTCCCACTTGTGTTAAATTTGGAGAAATAACCACTTTGTCCACAGGATGGGGTTTGATATTTGCAGTGGAATAATTAAAGATCTCTGTTGGATCCAGAAGTGGGCCTGGATATGGTGATGGTGCAGTTGGAGCTGCTTGAGAGGTGGAGTTGAATTGGATGAGAGCTGTGGATTGCAATACAGTGGATATGGAATGGTGGGGATTAAATTGTTTGGTGAAGAAAGTCATTTTGGCATAGGTAAAAGGGGTTATATCCCACATTCCAGGCTTAGGTTTTAGTGACTCTCCTCACTTGTACAGGGATGATGGACTTCATCTCTTGGTGGAAGGTCTTGATATCCTTCTAGAAGATCTGTAAAGATCTCTGTTTGAGCTCTCTTGCCTATGTGAGTGGAGGCGAACAAGCAGAAGCTTATCACCTCCTGCGGCATTTAGTGCAGGCATGTAAAGAAATTTAAGAATTCAATTGACAGGTACCTTGAGGCATCATTGGGTTACAGGCACTCTTGAGTTACTGTTCACAGCCTTTGGCTTGGGAGGTCCTTGGGGCTGCCCTTTAGGCTTGGTGCGCACATTTTGGTGAACACAGGACAGTGCAGCCTGGGTGTGCATGTTGGGTCACATAACCAAGCACTTAGCAGGGAGGGAGAATTTTCTTTCAATCTTTGGCAGAGGAGCCATGGAATGTGGTTGTTTGCATGTCCAGGGGAGTGGAGGGATGCTTCCCTCATACACGCTAATTCAAACCCACCTGCCCACACTTACATAATTTGGTTTTTGTTTGACATTTAAATAAATATGACTGTTCCACCAATACTCTGCCATGAGTCTTCTTCCAGGGTGTGTTGGCAATGTGCAGAGGTCTGTCTCACACCCGGTTCCCTGCACAACACTGAATTCTATGAAACAGTAGAGAACAAGTGCTGCTGCTGCTGCATTGGGACTGGAGATGGTTCTGGCTTTGGTATAATTGCACTAGTAGGAGAGGTATGATTGAGGACGTAGCAATGATAGCACTGGCCCTATAAGCACCACCTGGGCAGAAACATAATAGCCACCCAAGATGTCTTAATATGTTCAAAGTGATTAAAATAACATTGAACTATATACTCCCCAATATGGAATGTTTCTGTGTTTTCAGTTTGGTACATGAAAAGGCAGATTTCAGTTTTCTCAGAGGCTTAGTGAGGGCAGTGAGCCAGGCAGTGAGATATCACTGACAACTTCTGTGCCACCAGCCATATACAATATAGCACATGCAGCTAGTGAATATTGCTAGTGGAGCAGTATTGAAGTGGGAGAAAACTGGAGACGCATGAGACTAGACCAGTGGTTCTCAAACTTTTTAGGTTCGTGGCACACTGTAAAACATACAAAAATTTTCCGGCACACTTTGTGTACAAAATTAAAATATATTAATATATTTTAAACTATGAATAAAAATAACTTAAATACAAATGGGTTTCTTCTCATTTTTAAAATATACTTTCATAATATTTGTGGCACACCTAGTCACCTCTTGCGGCACACCAGTGTGCAGTGGTGAATCATTTGAGAATCACTGGACTAGACAGTAGCAGGTAACAAATTATCTGCAAAATAATTTTTGAGCAGAAGCAGTCTGAGTTGTGAGAATTTGGAATTTCATCTTTAAAAGCTCCTGTAATTCCTAACTTTGCCTGGTGCTGGCTCCAGAATGGTTGTGTAGATTTTGGAAACTTTTCTGAGTGAAATGACTTGTTATTATGCACAAACGAGTTGCAGATTTGTGCCACAATTGGGATGTTAATCCTGCAGGAGCTAGCAGCAACGGGCCATGGCAAAGGATGATCCTGTTAACAAGTCAGGCAAATGATCTGTTGTGGGCAAAAGTCTCAAGGCTGTTCAAACAAAGAACCCTGGAAAATTAAAAACAACAACAGCAACACTCACATATACACAAATAAACACACACAGAGCACTTGAAAAATCCAAGCCACTAATGACGAATCTGTTAAATAACATCAGTCAGAGTTTTTCTTTTATATTTCCTATACCTATTCATGGAGTTAAGAGAGCAATAAAGGCCTTAAATCTTCAAGTAAGGGGAAAACATGGCTAGCAAGGAGAAAGCTATTAATATTTCAAAAGCTTCTTGTCTTGCCCTATATGTTGAACATTTCAAGTTTTTTTTTTTTTAATAAACTTATTTTGGCTTCTTGTGCAAATGGAGAAAATGCTTTACACTTTTCAGAAACTAAATTCTTAAATGCTCAAAGCTGCTGATGCACAAACACAACTTTTAAAAATGATACTATTTCTCTGCTGAGCTGTGAAATGTGGTCTCTGGAGCTACTTGACTTAACTGGCAATAGAAGAAAAGAATGTTATTTAAAAAGGGAAATAAGTATGTGGCTGTTTTGCCTTGTAGGGCTAAGTCTTTGGCCCCGGACTTCCCTGAGACCCAATTTGTATTGTAGTGGCCACCCAGAAGTGGGTGGGTGGGGACTTCATGCTGAAATGGGGCCACCACACAGGCATGGTCTGGGGGCTGGGTGGCGGCTGCTGCAGAAGCC
Source organism: Rhineura floridana (assembly GCF_030035675.1). Lineage (NCBI taxonomy): Eukaryota > Metazoa > Chordata > Lepidosauria > Squamata > Rhineuridae > Rhineura > Rhineura floridana. The sequence goes on along the minus strand of NC_084489.1, from coordinate 5,257,053 downwards.
AGTCAGTTCATTACTTGCCTCTCCTGGAAATGGGGCACATGGGCATGGAAGGAGTACTAGCCTCTATCAGGTCCACCCATAGGCTACTTAGGAAGGCTCAGTCCAGCCTCTATATCCATTTCAGGTGAGGACTTTCTGGAGTGAAGACCTGAGAATTAAAGAGCTTGAAGACTAGAAGAGGCATTGAAGGGCCAAAGACAGCTGAAATAGGAGGTGGCGGTGCCTCTGGCAATGTCTTCGGCAGTGGCAGCTCTGGAGACATGGGATCTGGCCTTGAGGGATCCAGGCGGGCTTTGTTGCAGTCGTGGTGGAGGGCTTAGAGTGGCAGCAAGGCCTCCAGCAATGGCAGTGATGGGGTGCTGCCATCTTATTGAGTGGTGACTGGCAGCAAGATCTAGCATCAGAAAAGGCCAAACAGTGAGGCTTTCAGTGTGTTGAGTCCCAGTTCCCCCAGGTGGATCAGGGAGAGGTATCAGAGGAGGAGGAGGTTTTTGAGGACAGTGAGGGAGGGGGAGATGCTGACAGCCTGCAAGTTCCCACAGACAGCCCTCCCATCGAAGTGGCTCCCGCTTCAACTGCAAGCACTCCAACAGAGCTCCAGTCTTGCCTCCATCTCATGACTTGCACTCTGGGCAGGACAGCTTGACTCAGCCATTATCTCTCTTCCCCGACGCTCCCATGACGGATAACATGGAGACTAGTGCCACCACCGAAGGGGGATTGCCAGTGACCATCAAAGCCTTGTATGCTGAGCTCCAGAACCTCCAAGCCATGACTCAGGACTTACAACTTGAGAACCAGAACCTTAGAGCCCTGATCGCCCAGGGAGGCGTGGCACTGGCACCAGCACCACCTGTTAGAACAGCCTTTCCCAACCAGTGTGCCTCCAGATGTTGTTGGACCACAACTCCCATCAGCCTCCCATGGGCAATGCTGGCTGAGGCTGATGGGAGTTGTGGTCCAACAACTTCTAGAGGCACACTGGTTGGGAAAGGCTGTGTTAGAATCAAGTCTCCCATGGGGTTACCCTCCGGTGACCAGTTCACCACATTCCTTGCCCAGTGTGAATTATACATACGTGTTTGTCAAGCTGAGTTTCCAACTGATGACTCAAAGGTGGTCTTCATCATCAGTCTTCTGGAAGGAGAAGCCACCAAATGGATCACCCCATACCTGATCAGAAATGACCCTGTCCTAGGTCAATACACTGCCTTTGTCGCTGCCATTAACGAGATGTTTCAGGATCCCCAGCAGAAGGAGACAGTTGCCCACCACCTAGGGACTCTGAAACAGGGAAAGGGATCTGTGGGGGTCTACACTAATACATTCAGTGTCTTAGCCCCTGTCTCGAGGGCTGTCGTTTGGAGCACAGAGTGGAGCTGCTCCATTCCCAGGCACCTTTACCTCTCCCCCACATCCGTTATCCTCCTAACATGGGAACCTTGACCTTGTTGGGGGTGGAGCCCATGTAAATTGGTGGAGCTCGACCACGCTTGTTGGAGAAGGAGGAGAAGCACAAGAGGGAGGGGCTGTGACTCTACTGTGGAAAAGGGGGACACCTGGCCTGAGGGTGCCCTTCCAAAATCGAAAAGACCCCAGTGCCAGAAAACTCCAAATGCCAGCTCTTGTAGAGGCTGAAGAGTTGGAAGCCAAGCCAAAGAAGCAGCCTCATCAGCAGCCCCTCCCATCGCAAGCCGCCCTACTCATGCTGGTGTGACTGACTTTACCCTCAGGACAGAGCTTCCAAGCCAAGGCCATGATTGACAGTGGAGCTTCATCAAGTTTCATGGACTGGGACTTTGCCCGCAAAAATGGTATACCCCTTCAGATGTTTGAACAGCCCTTGTCCGTCGAGACCAATGATGGTTGACCCCTAAAGTCAGGAACTGTGACCAGAGCGACAAAGACATTAGGAATGGAGATCCCAGGGCATGTGGAGGTACTGTCATTCTATGTGGCACCCCGTTTTCCCATGGTGTTGGGAATACCATGGCTGGTATAGCACAATCCAACAATTTTTTGGGATGAGGCGGTGGTGGTGTTCACCTCGAAGTATTGTCATCAGCACTGCCAGCCTCAGAAGAAGCCAGGTCTAGAGGTTGTGGCTGGAGCGGTTCTGCAGGAGGGGGCTCCTTTGCCCAAGAAATATGAAGAGTACCGAGATGTGTCTGACAAAAAGGAAGCCAACCAACTGCCCCCCATCGCCCATACAACTGTGCCATCAACCTGATGTCAGGGGTGTGCATTCCATCCAGAAGGATCTACTCCCTGTTGGAGCTGGATCTGGTGGTGCTGAGGGAATTCCTGGACACAAACCTGAAGAGTGGGTTCATTCTACCTTCTCAGTCCCCGGCAGGAGCACCCTTGTTTTTCATTAAGAAAAAGAATGGGGAATTACATCCATGTAATGACTACTGGGTGCTGAATCAAATCACCATTCCCAACAGTTACCCGCTGCCAAACATCACGGAGATGCTGGAGTGTTCGCGGTTGGCTAAGTTCTACACCAAGCTGGACTTGATGGGAGCTTACAACCTGGTGCGAATAAAGGAGGGGAATGAGTGGAAGAATGCGTTCAAGACCTGCTAAGGCCAGCTTGAATACCTGGTGATGCCCTTCGGGCTATCTAATGCTCCGGAAGTCTTTCAAAACTTCATGAATGACATCTTTAGGAACTACTCGGATTGATTTATGATCGTGTATTTAGACGATATACTGATATATTCGGACTCCCCAGAGAATCATGAAGAACATGTGTGGGCAGTGTTGCAGTTGTTGAAGTGCGGGTTTGACTTGACCACACTGGACTTTTGGGATATCACATTTCACCATCTGGAGTGGAGATGGATCCAGGCAAAGTCCACTGTGTTCTCACTTGGCAGGTCCCCAGGACCAGAGCTTTGAAGTAACTAGTTACAAGTAACAAATTACTTGTAATTCATTACTTTTTTGAGTAACGAGTGGGTAATTCCTTTACATTTTGATTGTAATAGAACTGGGAGTAATTTTACTACTTTTGTGGAGTAATTGTAACGTTTCCAGAATTACTTTTGGGCGTTACTTGGGAGGGGAGCAGGGGAAGTCTTCTGCTCCTCTGATTTGTGCATGAAAATCATGTGCCTCAAACTGGGCTTCTGTGCAGTGTCGCTCTTTCCTCATGCTCTGCGGATGGGCTGGAGGCGACGAGGGAGGAGGCGGAGAGTGAGATGGGGTGGAGTGAAGAAAACAATTATTTTAAAAAATGGATAGTGGTGGTGAAGAATGAAGTGGAGGGAGGAAGGATCCTGATGTCAAGAACATGGATAAAGGAGGAGAAGGAGGCAGCAGCAGAATGGACAGAAAGAACTGTGGAGGTGAAAGATGACAACGTGTGTGTGTGTGTGTGTGAGAGAGAGAGAGAGAGAGAGAGAGAGAGAATACTATGTTTGCACTTGGCACACAAAGTGGCCTCCACCTCCCCCTCTGGCTACTGTGCTGCATTTGCAGTATTTTAACCTTTTTGCATCTCAGGGGAAAATGTTTGCTTGAGTGAGTGTCCGTTAGTTGGTGGCAGGACAGGGTCTGGGAGGTGGTTAAGTGAGAGAGATTATGCTGGCTGGCTGAGTGGGGGGGTTGCACTTGGTTTGATGTGCAAAGACCTGAGTGGTGGCCTCAGCCTCCCTCTGCACCACCCTTACCAGTGGAGAGACCACCATTGCTATCTTATGAATAAAAATAATTATTCTACTACCTCTGTACGTGTTTGTTTATTTTTAATGTTGTTTTAGGCTACTTAGATGTGCAGCAGCCAAGGCCAGCACCTTGTAGGCGTTTTTTTTAAAGTAACTGAAATGTAATTGTAGTGATTACCTTGGAGGAAACGTAAAGTAATCAGTTACTTTCAGAGCAATTGTAATGGTAATTACTACTTTTTTGGGGCCATGTAACTGTAACTGTAATTTATTACTTTTTAAAAGTAATCTTCCAAGCTCTGCCCAGGACCAAGAAGGATTTACGACGTTTCCTGGGGTTTGCCAACTACTACCACCTGTTCATTGTGAATTACTCTGACAAGACAGCACCTCTCACAGACTTCTTGATGAGGTCGGGCCCCTTTTGCTGGATGGAAGCCACACAAAGAGCCTTTGAAGAATTGAAGGAGTAGTTCATCTTGGAGCCCATACTACAACGTGCGGATCCCACATACCCTTTTTTGGTTGAGATGGATGCGTCAGACGTAGCCATCAGATAAGTGCTTTTACAACCAGTGCTGAAAGGGGGGGTCTAAGACCCTGCGCCTACTTCTCGTGGAAGTTGACCAGCTCAGAGCAAAACTACACCATGTGGGAGAACGAGCTGCTGGCCATCCAGGATGCCTTTGAGACTTGGCGACATCACCTGGAAGGAGAGCAGCATGAGATTGAGGTGTGCACCGATCATCAGAATCTGGAGAGTCTCCACACTTCCCACAAGCTGAATCAGAGTCAGGTGTGCTGGCCTCAGTTCTTCGCCCATTTTCACTTCAAAATCCACTATATCCCTCAAGTGCAGAACAAGTGAGCGGACGCATTGTCCTGTAAGCCGGAATACCTCAAAAACCCGATTCTGAGACTGCCACAACTGCTTATACCCCCCGAGAAGATAGTAGCAGGAGCATGCCAGGAATCCTGGCTGACAGATCTGTGGGTGGCGCAAGAGTAGGATCCATTCGAGAAGTGCTCAGAGTTGACGACACCACCCTCTGGGAATCCTGAGGATTTTGCGCTGAGGGAAGGGGTGCTACATTATCACGACACCATGTACATGCCTCCTGGAAAAATGAGGGCCAAGGTGCTGCATCAGTGTCACAACTCCCCTGCTGTGGGACATTTTGGAGTCTGCAAAACTTTACAAGCAGTCACCGGGGAATTCTAGTGGCCTCAAATAAAGCGAGAACATTATGTCTGGTCCTGTCCCACCTGTGTTCAGGCCAAGCATACCATGGGGTGACCTGTGGGGCTCTTAGAGCCACTCCCAACCCCTCAAAGACCCTGGCAAATGGTCACCATGGACTTTGTCACTGACCTCCGTTCCTCGCAAGGGAAAATGACAGTGTTGGTAGTAGTGGATGCCTTCACGAAGATGGCACACTTCATCCCATTCACTGGTGTTCTGAATGCTCAAGATATGGCCCGTTTGTATGTGCAGCCTGTGTATAGGTTGCATGGTCTCCCAGACAGTTTGGTCTCTGACCGAGGGACCCAGTTCACAGCGCTTTTCTGGCGAGCAATGTGGCAAATCCTGCAGAGTGAGCTGAGACTTTCATTGTCCCATCACCTGCAGACAGACGGGCAAACAGAAAGGGTTAATGTGACATTGGAACAGTACCTGCATCGTTATGTCAACTATCAGCAGGACAACTGGGTCTCCTTCTTGCCCCTAGCAGAGATCGCTTACAACAATGCAGTGCACCCACACAACATACTCCATTTTCCCCCAACCTGGGATACCACCTTCAAGTTTTTGCTGCCCCCAGAGCCACTGGAAGGGGTATGATCTGTCATAATGTTCCTGGGAAGCGGTGGAGGACGTTCATGTGCCAGACTTGGTGAGAGCATTCCACAACGCCTACCCGAACAAGCCCAAGCCCAGGGGGTGGAGGGGAATAGTGCATGGAGGGGGGGATGATGCTGAGCCCCAGTTTCCCCCGGTGGATCAGGGAGAGGTATTGGAGGAGGAGAATGAGGTTTTTGAGGACAGTGAGGGAGGGGGAGATGCTGACAGCCCACAAGTTCCCACAGACAGCTCTCCCATCGATGTGGCTCCCACTCCAACTGCAAGCACTCCAACAGAGCTGTTGGCAAGCGATCTGGCGCACACGGCAGCTGCACCCCACCAGGATCCTGCGCCTGGCACTTCAAACACTTCCCCGCCAAACTGCACCCCGCCCCCCCAAGATTGAGCCGGCACCTAGCGAGCCTTTGCTGTCAGATGAGCAGACGGAGGCTCGCCCCCTTTCGCTCTGCACAAGACAACGCAAGAAACAGGATGGTCAGAAGGTGGTACTTTGCAGGAGTCAGAGATTATGGGCTAAGACCTTCCCTATTTAAGGTGGCACCCCCCTAATTGGGGTGCTGAGTCAACTTACTCCATATGCTGCAGAGAATATCTAACTAGCCTAGTTACAGTCATTAGTGAGTCAGCATAGTTAGGTCTATGAAGCACACTGCCTTTGATGTAACCGTTACTTTAATAAAACAAGAATTACTTCCAGTCACGCCTCTGTCTTGTGTCTCGCACTCTGGGTAGGACACAGTGGTGGTGCTGAGAGCTGTTATCTAAGCAGGCAGTAGCAGAAGAGTGGCTTAGGTTTCCTCAGAAACTGGTACAGTAGTGGCTGTGCTGCTGGTAATAAAAACAATCATCTGATTTAAAAATTCCACAAGGGTTGAGGAGTGGTGAGATCACTAAGAGGAGTGACTCAAGGCTTCAGCGGTGCGTGCTACCATTTTGCAACTACATGTGACTTCAGGTGCTGATAATGTTCCCTAAGCATTCCAGGCCCCACCAGAGGAGCAAACAAGGAGGAAAGCCAAGGGGGAGGGACTCTATGGTGAATGAGCTTTTCAGTGGGAGTGGGTGGAGGCCATGTTCACCCCTGTTGTATATAAGCCACAGGCCTGTACCACCAGCATTCCATGCACCTGCCTCCTTGGGCCCTATAACCAGGCACATGGCAAGGGGCCTAGGGCAATGAAGACCTTGGCTTTGGAATGTTAAAAAGGGGTACAGTGGGGCCCCACTCATACGGCGGGTTACATTCCAGACCCCTGCCTAAAGGCGAAACCTGCTGAAAAGCAGAACTCCATCAATAAATTGGTGCCTGAGGCCCAAAAAATGCCGTAAAAGCAGAACAAGCGCCATATGAGTGGGGTCTTATTCTAATTGAAAGCCGCCGTATTAATGGAATGTCAAAAAGCGGGCTGCCGAAAAGCGGGGCCCTACTGTACTTCAGTAATCTTAACAATGGTGCTTCCTGTGTGGCAGGTGATAGGATCCAAGATCTCTCATCCTCCAGTATCTTCTGGGGAATTTTCCTCATGGTCCTAGGCATCACTTGGCCGGCTCCTTTTGCATGTGCCATGATTTATATGGACAAGTGGTCAAGCTCCACCTAGCCTTCAATCAGGATAGTACCATGGTTGCTCTAGCAAAACCCAAGAAGTGGGCTGCTCAAAAACAGTGTTGCACCCTCAGACAGTGGTGGAACAACAGGTGCGTCTGCTTCCTCTGAAGAGAAATCCCCCCCCAAATACCGGAAAACAGCTGCTAAGGTCCCAGACGTACCAGAGTGGGCCTTATGTAGGCAGGGGAAGGCTTCCTTGGCTGAGCAAGGTTTGTGTCTCAGCAAGCCACACATTCTGAGGAGGAAGCAACTTCCACTTATACAGATTTTGAAAATCTGCTGGGGATCCACCTCTCCCGTAAAGTCCAAGAACACATCCTGGCTGGATATCATGTTGATTTATTTTCCTTGTTTTGCCCTAAGTAGAAGGAGGGAAAGGAGAAAAAGAAGAAGAAAGCTAGCTAAGGGGAGGGGGAGGCTGACTACACTTCTGCCAAGTAGCTGGCTGGGTACACGGTATTTGCTGGGGTGGAAGCTTCTGCATACCTTGAGTGCACCTCTTAAATCACCTCAGTGTGGTTCTCAGGGCCCTGACTGTCATCAAATACCCCCTTTTGCCATAAGCCATCTAACAGTCCCAGAGCCTGCTGTGATCTCAGGAATGTGGCTGGAAATTGTGGGTCCCCAGATAAAAAATAAAGCTGAATGGCCTAGGCCTCAGAAATAGCCTTCAAAAATCAACCTTTTTCACCTTGTACGCTCGGAATACATTCAGGAAAAATGTCACAGTCCCTGATGTAAATTCTCACATGACTATACTTGTCTGAGCCTCGATCCTTGGCTGACATGTCCCTGAGGAAGGGGTGGGCAGAACTGCTTTTAAGGGCAAAGCCACACAGGCCACACAGCCCCCCCGAAAGGATAAAACTCCAATGCAGAGTCTGCACAGGCAGCTTAGAAGTACCAGTGGAGCATACCCCTGTCTGCAATTTGACAGACACCATTTACTTAGGAAGGTCAAACAGGGAAAAATGTTATACCTATATTTTTATTTCCCGATAGTAGTGAATAAGGAAGACATGTGTTTGTGTTGAAATTGCTTGTTAAGATGTTTTTAAAGTTTTTAAAAAGTTTTTTAAAATTACGCTTTGTTTTAATATATTTTTTAAGATGTTTTGTTTTAATATATTTTAAAGTCTGTTTTTATGATGTTTTCAAGTGTTTTTAGTGCTTTTGTTTGCCTCCCTGGGCTTATACTGGGAGGAGGGCGGGATATAAATCTAATAAATAAATAATAATAATAAATCAGTAATCTCTGGGTTGCCAGAAACATCTTCAGCCATCAAATGCCTGGGTAAACAGAAATGTTTTCAAATTCTTCCTGAAAGTTAATAGTGATGGAGACTGACACACCACCCAAAGCTCTAGCTCGGGGGAGGCAAGATGAGTGAATGCATCCCTGGTTGGCACAGCATCTCTGGCACCGTTCCATGCCAAGCAGGCCCATATCTCCCTTTCAGAGCTTGGAAAAGTTACTTTTTTAAAACTACAACTCCCATCAGTCCCAGCCAGCATGGCCACTAGATTGGGCTGATGGGAGTTGTAGTTCAAAAAAGTAACTTTTCCAAGCTCTGCTCCCTTTTATCATCAAAGGTGGGGCAAATCCCCAGGTTCCCCACAACAATTGGGATTGGGGGTGGAGGGTTCACACATCACACAGCAGATGGGCTGTGCAATGATTGGATCCTTCCCTATGCCAAGCTAAACCCTGAGTCACTATAATCAATAAAAATTGTAGACTTCTTTTCTCCATATCAGTCTCCTTTCTTGCTATTTCTCCACCCTCAGGTGCACTATACAGCTAGGACCACAAGTCTGCAGCCTGTGGTGATTCCACTTAACATTTCCCCACTTCCTATTTAACTTTCTTCTTTTCTAATTTGTACTGGAACAATGAGATGGTGAATCTTCAGGGGAAAAGTGGTGTTCTAATTGTACGTGCACTTGCTCAGTAAAACCATGCACATGTGATGAGCCACATTGATTCAGATCTGTAGTGCTGTCTGCACTTTTGGATAAGCAACAGGGTGCAGAACTGTGAATAATAACATTAACATGAAACCTGTGTTATTGTAGGTGAAATCTGAGAGACAATAGACATTATCAATGAAATAAAATCTCACTTTAATTGCTAAAGGTTAATAAACTAGTATACACAACTGACATGCTGGAATGATTAAATCCATGCTATGTCTTATTCAAAATGCGATTTTCTTTAGTAGTACAATAATTAGATCTCACTTGTGCCCACAGTATCAGGAGGTTCAGAATTAATGATCTGCACAAATGCTACATACAGGCGAACAAAATCTAATTTTTAAATCTATTGGATACAGTTTTATTAAATTACAGGGGTGAACACAATTAGTGGAACTCATTTTCTTACATTAAATTTATTTACAGTGATTGTATCTTTTCCTTGGATAATTACCTCTGAGGTGTAAAAGCAACCTTACTAGTGGTATTAGGAAGATGCATTACTTCAAGGAAGTTTCTTGCAACAAATTGTAAACATGAAGTAAAAGGTAGAAGAGGGAAGGAGGGGAGAAGTATTTATACTGCAAATCTTCAAAAATAAATTATTTTAGTGTCACTTTTTGGATTTTAAAAAGTGACTTAGCCCAGAAAGAAATATCCCAATGTAGGCAGCTGAACTAGACTCAATATCAGTTTATACATACATGTCCATCATTTGATGACTGCAGTGTCAAGAACTGACCTGCATGTAAAAAAGGGTATTTATTTGGTCAGCCATAAGCCATGGCAATATTAAAAAAAATCAATACAGAATGAAATCCAAAGTTAACAGTACTTGTCTTGGTACATCATAAATTAATTAATTTATAGTTTGTGTGTGTGTATGAATGAGCCACCATACATAAAAACTACCAATAGACATTTCAAATGATTTGACATCACCTCTAAACAATGTTTATCAATTGTATTAGCTCACACAATTCATGGAATCAAATGTTGCATGTGTGTGTGTAGCAAATCACCTCGAAACAAAGTTAAAGCACTGTTTTTGGATAAGTTAAGCATGAGGGTAATCAAAGGTGAAGGTTAGAACAAATGGCAGTAAATATACAACAACTGACAACATGAATTCAGAGAAACCACTAACGTTTCTGACCACAAAATTAAGTTTGGGTTCCACTTTGGAGCTTCAGAAAGGAGCAAGATTTGGTCTTAAGTGCTTTGGAGGCTGTCCAATTCAGTTCTGGGTTTAAATCTGAATCCTGATTGGGAAAAGCAAAAATTCATGTCTTCTCTGTTCACTACTATGGGGAAATAAAAATATAGCTATAACATTTTTCCCTGTTTGATCTTCCTGAGTAAATAATGTCTGTCAAATTGCAGACAAATAGGTCCAAGGGTTTTTATGCTAGACTCGTTAAACACTTCAAAAGGGAACAGTCTATAACTTTTTTTTTACAGAAATGGATGAAATTTGCAGGCATGGTAGCTCCTTCTTAGAGAGTGAACCTTACCAAATTTCAGAACAATGGCTGCAGTGGGCTTTCTGCAAATAAAAGGGATTTTCTTCCCTCCCTATGGTTTTGTGCACAACACTTTATTATTATGAAATTGACATAAATTTGAAAGGTATCCCTAGGAAAGTAACCTGCAAAATTTTAGAAGAACGGTGGTAGGGGGCATGGGCTAGCAAATTATGACGTATGCCAAAAATAGCTGCAGGCTTGTGTTCTGCCCAATTAGCACCAAAAGTCACAGAAACAAAGTGCAACACTGATTTGACAGGAGTGGATGTGTGGTCATGTGCCAGAGAGGCAAAAGGACTTGAATATCAAGCATTTTTCCAGCAAGCACCACTAACAGAACTAACAAAGAGCACAGGAAAATAATAAGGTGATACATTACTATAGCATCCTGTGATTTGAAAGCTCTGGCAAATTCCCTCTGTTGTGACCCAGGTCAGGGAGGAGGGCTGGCAGGAGGAGGACTCTGACTTTGAGGACTTGAGCGAAGGATTGAGGGAGGAGGTCTTGCAGCATCCTCAGCTTCCCCCTTCCCCTGTGGGAATATAGGGAGAGCTGTCAGAGGATGCTGTCGAGGGCACGCCCCCTGCTCCAGCAGCAGAGGAGCCACCTGACCAGTTGGCAGATTCCAACCGGACGTCCAGCCATTTCCCACGCCCACCCAGATGGCCAGCCCCCCTCAGTCAGAGGGGGAAGTTGAGGTCCAGCCCCTCTTTCCCCACTCTCGCAGGATCCAGAGGCGTGAAGAGCAATGGCCGGCACTTCAAAGGAGCAAATATCTGTGTGCGAAAGGGAAACCTATTTAAGTGGGTGGAGACAAGGAAGGGGTGCTGAGCCAACTTCTGCAACTGGAGAGTAGGTTAGTCAGTGTCAGGCAGAGAAATAGTTACTAGAAAGCATAGTTAGATGAATGAGTCGAAAGGCTTTCAAGGTTGATGTAACTTTAATAAAATGAGAAAGCTTTACTGAAACATTTGTGCCTGTATTCCTCGGCTCCGAACAAGACAACCTCTGATTAGAAGCTAGACCTGTCAATCACAAAAGAGCTCTGCTTCCTCTGTCTCTCCACCCTGACATTTTCCATATGTGGCAAGCTTGGGTGAAATGTTTCATTTCTTGCAAACACACTGTACTATCTGAAGCTTTTTTTTAAAAAAAAACATGTGGATCTCTGAATCTCCTAAAGTGCTTCAGAGGTCCCACTTTGGTTTGGTGCACTTCTGTGAGAAATTTCACTTGGCCATTCAGGAATGCTGTACACAGGAGATTGGACAAATATGAAAACATAGTAGGAAAGCTTTGGTTTCTTGCTAACAACTCAGAGTTATTAACCCGCAAAAACCTGTTAAGAAGAATATGATAGCACATACACAGAAAATCACTGCAGCCTATCTAGAGCTAGTTGTTACTAGAAGGGATTTTTTTTAAAAAAAAATCGTAATAAATATAAGGGCCCAGATGATCTCAATGATTTTTGGATGGATGTAATGTTTTGCTTTGCTTATTTGTATTATGTTTTATTCTATACATAACACTGTATATCAATAAACATGATCTGATCTGCTATTTCACAAAATATTCTCATTTATTAATAATGTAAATTTCAATATGAAAGTTAAATATTTGACTTCGTTCTAAACTCCCATTCTCTCCAGTTGTTTGGTGATGTCTTCAGTTCATCTCAACCGCTTTCAAGTCATAGTCTGGTCAAATATTGAAGAATGTATATCTCCCATAAAGAAATAGTGAGTAAAACAAAACTTTTTTAAAAAATAACTTTTTAATTGAATGTTTGAAAATATACAATAAAACATGGGCAGGTCAAAACACAGAAAGAGTAATTGTAATATGGGGCATGGTCTAACCTTCATATCACTTGCTTTTCTAGGTTGTCTGGAAATAACAGCAAAAGTTGGTTATCGGAAGAAAAGACCTCTACCAGGGGAAAAGGGGGGGGGAATGATATTACAAAATCCACTGCTGTGCATAGGCCAAAGGTGGGGAACACCCATGTTCTGGTTGGTTAGTATAGTCAATAAAATCAAACCATATGGCAAAGAAGGTGTCATTCTTACTCTGACCTCAGGCCACCCACAGCTTTTGCATTAATTTCTCCAGGAAAGCAAGTTGCCATATGCGGTCATACCATTTGTCCAGAGAGAAACCACGTAGAGTCTTCCAGTCCCCCACAATGACCTCCCAGGCAGCGACCAGCAGCAGTTGAATGAACTCTTTAGATCTAAGACCTCTATTAGGTCCTATACATAACCCAAGCACTGCCATTTCTGGGGTTCTTTCAACAGTCTGGTGATGCTTTCAATTTCAGTAAAAACTGCTTGCTAAAAAGATTACTTTTGCACATTCCCACCACATATGCAGGTATGACCCAATAGTGGTACACCCTTGCCAGCATGTGGCAGGAAACTCATTTCGAATGTTAGAGAGGTGCCTGGGAGTGAGATACCATCTGTGCAGCAAATATGAAATCAAATACCATTGTGTGAGACTTCCGGACAGCCTGTATATGTATATCCTGTTTAAAGTGCCCTTAGATTCGCCCAACTGCAATAAAAAGTCATAACTAAAATTAACCAACAATGTACAGCCATAAACTTTACCAGAATACTGGTTAAACTGCAAAACACAAAAACTGTGTGCGCTACACCCATATACTGCTCTGTGGCAGCACATTCCCAAGCTGCAGTGCCTGGGAGCTGTGTAGCACCTAAACACTGGAATGTACAAGACACCTGGTGGTGGGGAAGTAAAGTAGATGTATCAGTACAGAGAGATGCTCCTATTGAGGGCTTTTGTGTTAAGAAGTCAAAACAAGGAAGGCATCCTCACTGGTTTGAGACAGGATCCTTGAATTCTCACGAGAAGACAAAGCATTTATGATGCCAACGATGTTTCCCTGAGATGGAGTGAAGTGCTCTTTCAGATGACTGAATTGGACCTTGTGACGCCCTTCCCTGGCTCTCCCTGTCAGGTTCCTACCTGCTCATGGTTACGGCCTGTCACTAGGCACCACCAGGGACTCCACCAGTCCGGACTGTCCTTTTTTATGGTTTCTCTCCCCACTCTAGCACAGATCTCAACAGATCCCCCTGCTAGGCAGCACCACCAGTCACGTCCTATAAACAGTAGTCCCAGAGACTCTGTCTGAGTCTCCCTCAATTAGGTTACCTCTGTGACTGCGTGCTTAAGCTGTCCCAATCCCTTTGATTTACTCAGACTGCTTGTGGTGTTATTCTTCCCTTCCCCGCTGCCACCATTTGTTATCCTTCAGCCTTGGTATTTACCTTACCCTCCCTTCTGGTCTGTGAAACCCCAGCCAAGGATCAGGCCTTTGGTAAACCAAAAGTATTTATTAAATATAACAAAGATAACAAGATTTCTTTAAAAGGCACTTAAGCATATGGTTACATCTATTCCTGAGGTACTGGTCTTAGTATTAATCCGAACTCCACCCTCTCCTCACATCCACCAACTCTCCACACAATCTCCTCTCAAAACCCACCAAAACAACCCACTAACATTCACCACCACCCAGATTCCACTGTCATTCTTCCTTTTATACTGTCAGCCATTTTTAAACATTCAGCCAATCGTCCAACATTCTACTGCCCATTCACTCCCCCTTCCTCTTTCATTCTACTTACCATGTATCTCCTATACAAACAGCACTTACCCTATTTACACTAATACAGGAACATCACAGACCTCATCTGAGCTGCTGGGATTTCTGATGCTTTTGTTTCTTCTGATATCTAATGTTTTGGTCCCAGGCTATGGTCTGAAGGCACATAAGGCTAGCTCCCTGCTGAAGCTAAGCAGGCTCAGGTCTGGTCAGTGCCTGGATGGGAGACTGCCTGGGAACCATATGTAAGCCACCTTGGATTTCAATCATGAAAAGAAAAGTGGGGTTGTTGTTGCTGTTATGTGCCTTCAAGTCGATTACGACTTATGGCGACCCTACGAATCAGTGACCTCCAAGAGCATCTGTCATGAACCACCAAGGTCAGATCTTGTAAGTTCAGGTCTGTGGCTTCCTTTATGGAATCAAGCCATCTCTTGTTTGTCCTTCCTCTTTTTCTACTCCCTTCTGTTTTTCCCAGTATTATTGTCTTTTCTAGGGAATCATGTGTTCTCATGATGTATCCAAAGTATGATAACCTCAGTTTCATCATTTTAGCTTCTAGCAATAGTTCTGGTTTCATTTGTTCTAACACCCAATTATTTGTCTTTTTCGTGGTCCATGGTATGCGCAAAGCTCTCTTCCAACACCACATTTCAAATCAGTTGATTTTTCTCTTATCCATTTTTTTCACATCGATACACAGAGATCGGGAATACTATGGTCTGAATGATCCTGACTTTAGTGTTTAGTGATACATCTTTGCATTTGAGGACCTTTTCTAGTTCTCTCATAGCTGCCCTCCCCAGTCCTATAGCCTTCTTCTGATTTCTTGATTATTGTCTCCATTTTGGTTAATGACTGTGCCAAGGTATTGATAATCCTTGACAAGCTCAACATCCTCATTGTCTACTTTAAAGTTACATAAATCTTCTGTTGTCATTACTTTAGTTTTCTTGACATTCAGCTGTAGTCCTGCTTTTGTGCTTTCCTCTTTCACTTTCATCAGCATTCGTTTCAAATCATTGCTGGTTTCTGCTAGTAGTATGGTATTGTCTGCATATCTTAAATTATTGATATTTCTCCCTCCAATTTTCACACCTCCTTCATCTTGGTCCAATCCCACTTTCTGTATATGTTCTGCATATAGATTAAACAAATAGGGTGATAAAATACACCCCTGTCTCACACCCTTTCTGATTGGGAACCAATCGGTTTTTCCATATTCTGTCCTTACAGTGGCCTCTTGTCCACAGTATAGGTTGTGCATGAGGACAATCAGATGCTGTGGCACCCCCATGTCTTTTAAAGCATTCCATAATTTTTCATGATCTACACAGTCAAAGGCTTTGCTGTAACCTATAAAGCACAGGGTGATTTTCTTCTGAAATTCCTTGGTCCTTTCCATTATCCAATGTATGTTTGCGATATGATCTCTGGTGCCTGTTCCCTTTCTAAATCCAGTTTGGATGTCTGGCATTTTTCGCTCCATATATGGTAAGAGCCTTTGTTGTAGAATCTTGAGCATTACTTTACTTGCATGGGATATTAACAGAGCTGGCTCCAGACATGCCAGGGCCCTTGGGCACCAGACTGCCCCGGACCCCTCCGCTCACCTTCCGTGATCTGTGGCAGAAGCATGGATCACAGGACAGGAGCTTCCGAGCCACCTGCCATCCCCCCTCTATCCCCCCACTTCACCTACCTTCCTCTGCTGTTTTTTTGCAGTGTGCGCAGGGTTGCCATCAATCAAGATGGCGGCTGAGATTTCAGTAAGTGGCTGAGGCCTCTGCCGCCATCTTGGTTGATGGCATGCATGCACGTGCATTGCTACCATCAGCCAAGATGGTGGCAGAGGCTTGAGCCCCTTACAGAAAGCTCGGCTGCCATCTTGATTGATGGCAACCCTGTGTGCACTGCAAAAGAACAGCAGAGGGAAAGATAGGTGAAGTGGGGGGATGGTGGGTGGCTCAGAAGCTCCTCCTGTCCTGCAATCAGTGGCTCCTGCCGTGGATCGAGGAGGGGGCGGAGGGGCCCCTCGGGGGCCTGTGTAGCTCCAGGGGCCCTCAGGCCAGTGCCCCACCTGGCTGCCCTTTAGAACTGGTCCTGGATATTACAGCAATAGTTTGATAATTACTGCATTCCCTAGGATCCCCTTTCTTTGGAATTGGGATCTATATGGAATGGTCTGTGGGCCATTGTTTAGTTTTCCATATTTCTTGACAGATTTTTGTCAAACTTTGGACAGATTCAGTCTCAGCAGCTTGTAGCATCTCTATTGGTATGCCATCTGTTCCTGATGATTTGTTTCTTCCAAGTATTTTAAGAGCAGCTTTCACCTCACATTCTAAAATTTCTGGTTCTTCCTCATACGGTTCCTCCGTGAATGAATCTGTCATCCTTGCATCTCTTTTATAGAGTTCTTCAGTGTATTGCTTCCATCTTCCTTTTATTTCATCTTGGTCAGTCAGTGTGTTCCCCTGTTGATTATTCAACATCCCTACTCTTGGTTTAAATTTCCCTTTCATTTCTCTAATCTTTTGGAATAGGGCTCTTATTCTTCCCTTTTTGTTGTCCTCTTCTATTTCTATATAATAATTATTGTATAGTTCTTTTTGTCCCTACATACTAGTTGCTGTATTGTTGCATTTAGGGTTCTGACCGTGTTTCTATCTCCTTTTGCTTTTGCTTTCCTTCTCTCTTTAACTTCTTTAATAAATTAATAATTTTCCCAGCCACCATGAGATGCTGTTTCCTTGTCACCATTGACCTCCATATCTGGATCCTGGGGAAGGTCTGGGAGTTCAATGCTCAGAACAGTTAAAAGCTCAGCAGCTTCTTTCTTATTATAGCACTAAACAGGGCATTGACTCTTTGCACAATTAAACTTAAAGGAAAGCCCCATCAGTATTTTACTCTTGCATCCACCAATTTGTTAAAGGGTTTAAGCTCTTGTATTGCCTTAAAGTTTCTGGTGACAAATCCTGTAAAATCATCACAGGCTGGTTGTTGTACATGATCTGCTTGGTGCATGTAACTTGCCAAATAGGCTCCTTGGTGGCATATCGGGTAAGACAAAGAATAATATCCCACTGGGGGGGCTTGTTCCCTTGGCCAAGATGACACAGCTCTGTGAGCACATTCTAAGTCAGCAGAATAAATAGCTGAGCCAGGCAACAGTGTTTTAAACCATGCAGCTAGGAATTCTTTCATATCACCTCACCTTGCCAATTCCACGGATGCACAAATTCTGTCAATGGGCCCAATTCTCAATCTCTTCCGCCTTACTCTTGAGTAAATCATTGTCCTGCTTTAGTCATTTAAGTGCTTTATTATGGGCCATACTTAAATCAAAGGCTGCTGTTGCTGTATCCGCAACTGCATCTATGCTTTCACTAACCTCATCCAATTTAGCTTCCAGGGCTTGCATGAGTTCTTTTCAAGTATCTGTAAGGACCTTTTGCGAAGAGGCCAATTGCAGATCAAATTCCTTCTGGAGGTTTACACCATCACTGATCAAAGTGGGGCCTGCAGACACTGCCTGAGAAGGCGGCAACTGGGTAGTCACCATTTTGTTTCCCGTAGATTGCTACTGTTGCACATCTCAGTTGCCCTGTGGGTGAAAAAAGGCTGTCAGCTTCCTATTTTTGGTTTTCCCATGTCTAGCAAGCATTCCCGCAAAATGGAGAGGGGAGAAATTATGGGTATGGTCCCAAAAAGTGGCCAGTGGGCAGGCCCTTGGTCTGCCCTGCAGTAGAGCTCTCTTAGAAAGTGGCCATTACCATCACGCCTGGGCCACGCCCCCCACAAAACTTCTTTTCTGGAGCTTAATGAGTCCATTTTATTATCCTATTTGAATAGTGATTACAAGAGGCAGAACTGGTGAGATCAATAATTACATTTTGAAGCAAGAAGAAAAAAAGTGTTACCTCAGATTTTATAAAGGCAATCCACCATTTTGCTCAATTTAATCATTTGAAATGGAAATGGACTGCCTTCAAGTTGTTCCCGACTTATGGCGACCCTAGGAATAGTGTGTTCATGGTAAGTGGTATTCAGAGGGGGTTTACCATTGCCTCCCTCTGAGGCTAGTCCTCCGCAGCTGGCTAGGGCCTGCTCAGCTTGCCACAGCTGCACAAGCCAGCCCGTTCCTTGTCTGCAACTGGGGGGCAACTGGGCTCCTTGGGACTATGCAGCTTGCCCATGGCTGCACAGGTGGTAGGGGACATAACCTCATTTGGATGCTAGCCACCCTCTGCTTATTCACATAACCCCTGAGCCACTCACTGTGGAGTGATCTTTAGCTGGGCCTGTACACCCAGGAGACACGAGCGGGGATTTGAACTCACAGACTCTGGACTCCCAGCCAGGCTGTCCTCCCCACTGTGCTATACCATTTAGAAATACTTTAAATATGTCTACCATTATGGACTTCTACAGGCAATTGCTGGCAACTACAAAATAATTCTCAAGGAAATACTTTGTGCTTGCTGGTAATATGTACAGTTCATACCAAAATGCCAGAGTGTCCTTGCACTCGGGTCCTGCTTGCGGGCTTCCCCCAGGCATCTGGTTGGCCACTGTGAGAACAGGATGCTGGACTAGATGGGCCACTGGCCTGATCCAGCAGGCTCTTCTTATGTTCTTATGTTCTTATGCCACCATCTGCTGTCTCAGTTTCATTTCCTGTTTACCTCTGACATTGACAGAGAAGCCATTGCTCAAATGGGCTAGCCTGGGATAATCATCAGTGCCAAGAGGGGATGGGTGGCAGGGTTTCGCAGACAGGTAGGCTATAGAGTGAAGAGCACGCTGGAAGTCACAAGTCAGCAACTCAGTCAACAGACCACAGGAGCCGGAGTCAAGACTATCTTAAGCAGCAGAACATTAGGCTCAAACTAGACATGATGCTAAATATATCATTAGAATGGCAGCTTTTTTTGGTATATAAAAAGTAAATACTGGGTGTGGAGCTCACAGTTTTAATCAGGATTGCAGTCCATAGGGAGTGGGGGTTTAACCCTTCCCTTCCTAGCTACAATTCTACAGAAAATCCCCTTTGTGCTTAGCCTTAGGGGGAACAACTCTTATTGGTGCCAATGGATGTTTTCCTCCCTAAGGCTAACTGGAACATGCAGGATTTTGTTGGAATCACATCCTGCATAGTACAGTTCCAGTGAAAACTGAATTAATTAAAAATCAGATGTAATTGCTAACACAACTAGTTAGGTCCTTAGGAAGTGTTGCTCTAGTACTGCTTTCACATCAACTGGAGCTGAAATATCCCTACAGAGAGCTATGTGTGCTCCCTGGATGACACCTGTCTGGAGCTCTGTTCCTGAGGTATGTGCTCCATTTGGGCTATTATGTCTCCTCTTGCCTTTGAGACTGGTATGGTAGTGATCTGAGGAAGTTTCTGGGGAAGAGCGTGAGGACATAGGCAACACACCTTCTTGGGAGCGGGGAATGGAGGCAGCAGCTTCGATACCATTAACCCTGATATCATCCCAGATCGGCTCCATGGAATGGGAATTGGGGGCACCGTGCTCCAGTGGCTTTACTCCTACTTACAGGACCAAGTCCAGAAAGTAGCACTCGGTGATTGTTTTTTGGCCCCCTGGTGACTGGACTATGGCGTGCTGCAAGGTGTTATCTTATCCCCAATGATATTTAATGTCTATATGAAACTGCTGGGAACAGTTTTGGGACAAGGTGTCATCAGTATGCTGATGACACTCAACTCTACTTCTCCATAACATCAGAATCAGGAGAGGCTGTGCAGGCATATCAATCTCACAAGATAAAATGGGATAATCCTATGTAAGCCACCTTCATCAGGATACAAATGTAGTAAATAATACCTTTGAATAACATGGGTGGATATTTTAGGTATGTCTTTGGATACCACATGATAACATTCTTTTATCTCATCAACACTAATTTCAAAGGAAGTTGCTTCCAATGTGTGACTGTTAAGAAAAATAAGAAAAAAGAAAAATTTAGCCCTTGGTAGTCCAAAGTATCTGCTTATGAATACTATTTGCAAGAATAACAGTCCAATGCGTTAGGATTGTGTAAAGTCCTAATGACTTAAGGGAACTTGCTTAAGATGTTTAACTGCCTGGAAACCGTTTGTCTTAAAGCTTGTGATGCAAAACCACAATGTGTTTGAGAAACAGTGTGGTTAGCGAGGCAAAAGAATCTAATACTGTGCTAAGAAGTAGAAATGTTAACAGTTGGGAAAAGGGGGAACTAATAAACAAAGCAGGGGTGGTGAAGCAATGAGAAAGAAAGGGGGCTCTAATGAAATTAACTTGTGTAATTTGTGAAAGGTATAAAAAACCTTCTGCTTGAAGGGGTGGCGTGCTCCTTGTGACCTCACCCCTTGTGTTATGCATGGAGTTCCTTTATTGCAATAAAACTCAGAGTGCCTTGGACTCGAAATACCCGTGTAAAGTGGTTATTGTCTCCGCCTGGAAGGACCATATATGACATGACCTTTGGATCTTGGCCAAGGAAAAGTACAGATCATTTTGCCCAATTCAGAAATATTGTGGAAAGCCCTACCACTGTGCATGCTTGGACATGGATAATCATACCTGCACCCCAACTACTCCCCAATAAGAAGAAAATATTCTGTTTGTCTGAATAGGGATTGCCTCCAGACTTCTAGCTACAGAAATGTTTGTAAAAATGTGAGTATTTTTTCTTTCTTTCCGCCTGATGATTTGTCAGAAATGACTAAGTTATGGGTAAAGCAATCAGGCGCTGTTCATGAGTGTGCTGTTATGTAAATCTGTGAAGTGCCACCCTTTTCAGGAAGCCTGAAGCACAGCCCTTTTCACCTTTAGGAATTGGCCTGGGGAGACTGAGGGGCTCTTCTTTGCCAAGCAGCATCACAGCTATGAAGTGACAGATACTGAGGCCTACAACAGAATCAAAGCCAAGGACTGTGTGACAGCAGGCAAGTCTGAGGGACTCTAATTGCACATCTATGTGTTCCTCATTTGTTAAATGGGAATAACAGTGTCCTACTTCAGAAAGCATCATATATTCAAGATAGTTATCCACAAAGGCAGATATGCAGTTTTCATACTGTAGATTGAAATTATTCATCTTACGCATCTAATTGTACGTCCAGTTTTCCCCTCTGTGGATTTGCAAGTAGTATTCTCAAGTCTGCTACCTGTTCAAAGCACATACCTGCAACAGCACACTTTGTGGCATCTCTAATCTTTATCAAGATTTAACAAGGTCTGTCATAATTTGATATTTCTGACTAGAAATGGTCTTGTGTGCAGAGGTGCAATCTTCATCCATTATAAAACCAGCCAAAGCATTATGGCACAGTAGAGCATAAGGGTTCTTTTGAATGCTTTGCTACCAATATAATCCTTAGCTGTTTAATGTGCAAACAGGAGGCAGAGTTTACATTTGCCAAGTACGATAATCAACAGAAGTAACCCCTTGGCAGGCACTCTACTCAGTATTCATCCCTTATAATTGCTTTGGATTTGATCAACAATGCCCAGCCACGTTTTTGAATAATGCTCACCTGTGGCTTGCGGTAGTCCTCTAAGTTTTTATTTTATTAAAAGGAAGCTCTGGTGGGAATTTGCACCGCTACCAAAGGAGTTTCTCTCTCTCTCTCTCTCTCTCTCTGTTTTTTTATCCTAAATGAGAAATTAAATATTAGAGCACTTGTTAATAAGAGCTGTGGGGAAAGTAGTTCATTGTTAGCATCATCTTAAATAATTGAGACATCAAACAGAGGTAATATATTTTACTGGGCCAGTTTCTTATCATTCGTTTCCTTTAAAAAAAATGCTATATGTCACTATTCGTGACATTTCATAGCTGTTGACAAGATAAAACCATAACAATGAGAAATAGAAACAAGCGTGCAAACACACTGATCAATTTGATTTTTTAAAATGGTGAGTAGGGGCAAAACCTAGAGAGGGGCAAAACTCCTCTAAGAAACCTCACTGATCTTGAATTTTGCTTTCATTGTTTATGTACTACCCTTCATAAACATTTATCCCAGGGCTGTTTACAATGTAAATTAAAATTGAAAACAACAACAATAAAATATACAATAAAAGAAGTGAAAATTAATTTCAAAACAAGCACTTTGAACTGGGCTCATAAGCCAACTGGTAACCATAATAATTCTCCAAAAAAATGTCAAGATACATATTCCCAGAAAGCTGTCCCAGCTATAATACTGGCCACTGCATTTGGAACCAGTTGCAACTGTTTTCCAGGGCGGACCCATATACAGTGCATTTCAGTATTCTAAATAGGATGTTACCTATCATAAAGTATCATTGCCAGGAGAGGTTACTGTAGGCATACAGCCTAAGGTGGCAGAAAGCGGTCCACACAACCAAAGACACCTGAGCTTTAAGCAGGGTGTAGTCATCCAGGGTCTCGGGGGGTCTCAGACCACTTGTTTTTTGGGGAGCAGGGTCTCAGCAGGGTCCCTATGTCTTCAGCATCCTACAAACCAAGCAGCATGAAAGGGGAGTGTGTTAGCCACTGAGAAGAGTCTTCTAACATGCTTCCTTATCCTGTACTGCTTACTGGAGCCAGACAGAGTTAAAGGAAGTGAGTTAGCCACTGAGAAGACTCTTCTCAGCAGCTAACCCTCCCTCCTTTCATGATTATTGACTCCTAGGGTTATCTGTTGCTATGGGAGAAGGTATTAACAAGGATCTCATTCTCAACCCAGCAATAAAACAAGGCGGGAGGAGCATGGCTGTGAATAATTAGAAGGGACTCTGCACTTCTGAATTTACCACTACACTGCTTTAAGTGAAAAGTTTGATTAAGGCATACTTCAACTGATCTTTCAGGTGCACTGATGCCCTGTCCATAACAGGTTGAACTCCCTCTTCCTGGACTAGGGAACCATCCCGAGTGAAAAGTACTTCTTTCAGAATTCCAGAGATGTTTTGCCTGGGTAGGACTTTTCAAATTCACCTCAAATTCAGTGGGAACTCTAGCCACACCCATCTGAAGGACGAGAGGTGACTGCTATTTTAAGGCCAGCTCTGGGTCTATGGGTGTAATATACCTCATGCTCTCAATGCCTATTATTTTCAAGGATTGTCTTTACATATCCTTTGCTATTCCCTCCATTATGAACAACCTCATGTACAAATAGTTCTCTTTGTCACCTCTCACTTCTACCATGTTCTTCTCTTGCTTGCAATCACTATACTCTCCACAAGGACCGCACATTTAGCAAAGCTTTCCCCACTTCTCCCTTTTCTCATTTCACTTCC
The DNA here is from genome assembly GCF_030035675.1 of Rhineura floridana. Lineage (NCBI taxonomy): Eukaryota > Metazoa > Chordata > Lepidosauria > Squamata > Rhineuridae > Rhineura > Rhineura floridana. The sequence goes on along the minus strand of NC_084489.1, from coordinate 5,233,482 downwards.
GGCTCCGCTTCCATCTCACTCTTCTTTACCCTGTCTGGCCTTCTCACATCCCATAGGATGAAGCTTCCAGCTACTGGAGCAGGAACGGTGGTTTTTGTTTTTTTGATCTTTTTACGTTTATGAACAGGATTCAGCAGGGGCAAAATAAATGTGAAGATGGGGTGGTGGCAATATTTAGTGATGGTTTTGAAATACAAACCCCCATCCAAATAATTGGAATGGTGATTTTAAAAAATGTTAAAAATATATCAAAAAACATATTTTAGAAAGCACAGATGGATAGATATTCCCCCCACCCCGAATAATTCCATGTTCAAATGATGCTGTTTTATTTTGCTTTATTTAATGTCAGCTGCTGGCCACATGGTGTCTCTTCTTGGCTGACTGAACCCATATGATAGGAAACTATTATGCAGTTATACAGAATTTAAGTAGATTGCTGTTTGTCCCTCATATGCACTAGCTCACTGTTTAAATTGAGAGGTAAGTGGCGGTAATGCAGCCGAAGCTCTGCTCACGGATGGAGTTCGATTCCAACGGAAGGAAGAAGTCGAATCTCCGGTAAAAGGGGTCGAAGTCCACTCAGCCTTCCATCCATCCGTGGTCGGTAAAATGAGTACCCGGCATATGCTGGGGGGTAAAGAAAGGCCGCAGATGGAACTGGCAATCCCACCCCATATATACAGTCTGCCTAGTAAATGTCGCAAGTCGTCACCCTAAGAGTTGGAAATGACTCGTACTATAAGTGCGGGGACACCTTTACCTTTACGATCTGGTCTTAAACTATTACTCAGTTTTTGTGAGCATTTTCAAAATAAATCAAGAGTCATTTACATTGCCCTGACTCTCATATGCCCGTGATGTCATCATGTAGACAGCTCTGACTTGCAACATCATATTGTGACATCTTCTTATTCACTGTAGAATTCCTGACAAGGGTATGCAAAAAAAATTGTTGGTTTGGAATTCCATCTATTTTCATTATTAAAGACCTCACTCATTTAATGTATTGAATTCACATTCATTTCATTCCATTAGTCATTGACTTTGTATTCATTTTGTTACGTTAAATTCATGTTCATTGTTTGATTCCCCCCCCTTTGCATTTTTGTTATTCCCTATGTTGCTGGAGGCTGCTAAGCTTGTTTAGTCGATGCCTTCTGGCAGCTACCATTTTATTTTTCCAAAAGGCTCCAGATGTTGTGTTGTTCCAAGGTATCCTGTGAACAAAAAATGGCAGCCAGCTCAAAAAATGGTGGTTCCAGCTGGCAGCCACCTTATTGCATGGGGGCCACGATTTTTCGTCAGAACGTTCTGGAATTTCACAGACTGCTTTGGACATTGGACGAAATATCTATGGCTCCACGGCAGTTTTGGAAATTAAAATGGAGGTTTCCAGCTGCTAGCTACTGAGAGGACTTCCAAACTGTGATCAGAGAAGGTAAGCTTTTTTATCTTCACATTAGTGATGAACGAATAGGTTGAAGAAGATAAACCCCATTTGTACCCATTATTAATATTAGCATTCACTTTGTAAAGAATGAAAATGGAACTGAATAGGCCTCATTTGCTTCACTGTTTGTTTTTTCTGACATCCATGCACATCCCTATTGATTGGGTTGGATCATCTAAATGATTCTGGATTCCAGGAAAAGGAAGCAGCAACAGCCAGAGAGGAACTGGCTTGAAACAGTGGTGGCACTATATGGATATATGCATAATATTTTATTTATTTATTTATTTATTTATTTATTTCATTTCATTTATAAACCGCCCATAGCTAATAGCTCTCTGGGTGGTGTACAAAACAGGATAAAATACAGGAATATTACAATAAAATCAGATAACAAATAATTAACACAATCAACAAAATACAACATAGAATATAAACATTAAAACATTAAAATGCCTGGGAGCATAACCAGGTCTTAACCTGGCGCCTAAAAGAAAGCAGCATAGGCGCCAGGCGTATCTCTTCAGGGAGGCTATTCCACAATTCAGGGGCCACCACAGAAAAGGCCCTAGATCTAGTAACGGTCCTCTGGGCTTCACAATAAGTTGGTACCCGGAGGAGGGCCTTATTTACTGAGCGAAGTGTACGGGTAGGTTCATAGCGGGAGAGGCGTTCCACAAGGTATTGCAGTCCCACACTGTGTAAGGCTTTGTAGGTCAAAACCAGCACGTTGAATCTAGCTTGGAAACGGATGGGAAGCCAGTGCAAATGAGCCAGCACAGGTGTTATATGCGCGGACCGGCTGGTCCTTGTCAACATCCTGGCCGCTGCATTTTGCACTAGCTGAAGTTTCCGAACTGTCTTCAAGGGCAGCCCTACGTAGAGCGCATTACAGTAATCCAGTCTAGAAGTTACCAGAGCATGAACAACTGAGGCGAGGTCATCTCTGTCCAGATAGGGACATAGTTGGGCTACCAACCGAAGATGGTAAAATGCATTCCATGCCACCGAGGCCACTTGAGCCTCAAGTGACAGGGAAGGATCAAAGATGACGCCCAAACTACGAACCTGTTCCTTCAAGGGGAGTGTAACCCCATCTAGAACAGGATGAACATCCACAATCTGGGCCAGGAGAGAATTCACCAACAGTGTCTCAGTCTTGCCTGGATTGAGTCTCAGTTTATTAGCTCTCATCCAGTCCATTATCGCGGTCAGGCAGTGGTTCAGCACATCAACAGCCTCACCTGAAGAAGATGAAAAGGAGAAATAGAGCTGCGTGTCATCAGCGTACTGATGGCAACGCACTCCAAAACTCCTGATGACGGCACCCAGAGGCTGCATGTAGATGTTAAAAAGCATGGGGGACAGAACCGACCCCTGAGGGACTCCACAATAGAGAGTCCAGGGTGCCGAGCAATGTTCCCCAAGCACTACCTTCTGGCGACGATCCGCCAAGTAGGAGTGGAGCCACTGCCAAGCAGTGCCCCCAACTCCCAACTCTGCAAGTCTCCCCAGAAGGATACCATGGTCGATGGTATCAAATGCCGCTGGGAGATCAAGGAGAATCAACAGAGTCACACTCCCCCTGTCCCTCTCCCGACAGAGGTCATCATACAGGGCGACCAAGGCTGTTTCAGTGCCAAAACCGGACCTAAAACCGGATTGAAACGGATCCAGATAATCGGTTTCATCCAAAAGCGCCTGCTGGCCGGTGACCACCCGCTCTAAAACCTTGCCCAAAGAAGGGACGTTTGCCACCGGTCTATAGTTGTTCAAATCATCTGGGTCCAATGAAGGTTTCTTTAAAAGAGGTCTCACTACTGCCTCCTTGAGACTACCAGGGACGACTCCCTCCTTCAAGGAGGCATTTATTACTTCCTTGGCCCAGCCGGTGGTTTCAGCCCTACCAGCCTTCACTAGCCAAGATGGGCAAGGATCCAGAGCAGAAGTGGTCGCCCACACCATTTCAAGCACCTTGTCCACTTCCTCAAGCTGCACCAACTGAAACTCATCCAATAATGAAGGGCAAGACCACGTTCTGGACACTTCAATGGATTCATCTGTCATAACATCAGAGTCTAAGTCCCTACGGATGCCAGCGATCTTTCTGTGGAAGTGCTCCGCAATTTCGTTGCAACGGGCCTCAGATGTTTCTATGGTATCATGAGGGGCAGAGTGTAAAAGCCCTCGTACCACCCTAAAAAGCTCCGTTGGGCGGCAGAGAGATGTCCTAATGGTGGCAGCAAAATAAGACTTTTTCGCCGCCCTTACCGCTTTTATGTACAACTTAGTGGAAGCACTTACCAAAGCATGATTGCATCCGTCAGGAGTTCGTCTCCACCTGCACTCTAGCCTCCTTCTCTCTTGCTTCATCACTCTCAGCTCCGGAGTATACCACGGAGCTGTATGAGCTCTACACCGAAGGGGGCGTGCGGGAGCGATCGTGTCAATGGCCCGGGCCATCTCCGTATTCCACAGTTCGACCAGGGTCTCGACAGGAGCGCCAGTACTATCAGCCGGAAAAACTCCCAGAGCCCTCTGGAAACCTACAGGATCCATAAGCCTCCGGGAGCGGACCAACTTAATAGGTCCCCCACCTTTGCAGAGGGAAAGGGCTGTCGTAAGTCTAAATCTCAGCAAGCGGTGATCTGTCCATGACAATGGAGTAGATGAAAAATACCCCACCACCAGATCACCATCTCCCTGACCAGTGGCGAAGATCAAATCAAGAGTATGGCCTGATACATGTGTTGGTCCAGTAACAATTTGAGACAGCCCCATGGTTGTCATGGAGGCCATGAAGTCCTGAGCCGCCCCAGACAAGACAGCCTCGGCATGAATGTTGAAATCCCCCAGCACTACAAGTCTGGGGGACCTCAGCAATACCTCCGAGACGATCTCTGTCAGCTCAGCTAGGGAAGCCGTTGGGCAACAAGGTGGGCGGTACACCAACAGTATTCCCAGTCTGTCTCCATGGCCCAACACAAAATAGAGACACTCTAAACCAGTCGCCATCTGGACAGGGTGCCTGGTGAGAGAGAAAGAGCTCCTATAGACCACAGCAACCCCGCCTCCCCGGCCCTCAGATCTACCCCAGTGCTGCACCGAATACCCAGGTGGGCACAGCTGGGAGAGAGCAACTCCTCCCTGCTCACCCACCCAAGTCTCGGTAATACACGCCAGGTCGGTGCCCTCCTCCACAATCAAATCATGGAGAAGGGGGATTTTATTATGTACCAACCTGGCATTTAAGAGCAGCACGTGGAGATCCGAGAGCTGGCTGACAGGACAACCAGCAATCCTGTGGGTAAGAGGAGAACCGGAACAAGGCACAGACACAACTTGTCTGGGGCGAGTTCCCCTTACCTGTTCTCCTCCCCACACCATACCTCCCATTACCCGTCACTACGCTAAATACTTCATTGCAGAGGGGAGATTAGGACTGGACAGTTTCTACATTAAAATTAAGACTAGAAAATTTTAATTCTCACCGAAATATGTACTGTCAGAAGAATATACGAAAGCAGCAACTTGCATTCACTTCTATCCTATATCCATAACAGTGATGTTGGTCCTTCTTTTCTCAGCTTTTAAAAAAAAGTGCATTTTCTTGTTGTTCTGGAACCTTTTCTCTGCATTTTGCCAGGAAGGAAGTGTGCATCCTGTGACAGATTCCCTTCATAAGAGCCTGCTGGATCAGACCAATGGCCCATCTAGTCTAACATCCTGTTCTCGCAATGGCCAAACAGATGCCTATAGAAAGCTCCGAAACAGAACCTGAGTGCCAGAGCACTCTCCCTTTCCCCTTTCTTTGGCTGTGCATACAGACGTTGCTAAGAAATTAGGTCAATTTGCTAACTCCATATGGCAACAAAACAGCAAGCTGCTCCTTCATTAAGAGATTGACAGAAAGCATCAGCTGTGAAAAGGAAATACATTTCTAAGAACACTGTATGATGCAGTGATCCAAAGGAGGTGGATATAGTATCATACTCTACCAATTATAGTGATGAAGTTGGGACTTTAAAGTGTTGATATACTTATTTTTTATGTAATTGTAACAGTACTATTATTACTGGGGTTACTATTTTTGCTATATTAAATTACTAATACTGATACATCAAAAGAAATATTATAATTCTACCAACATGGGTAAGGTTCTACACAACCATTTCCTGGCTTTATAGATATTTATAGATAGATAAGGCTTTTTTGTGACAGTAATCACCTCTTTTTTTGCTGCCCTTAACAACCATTTCATGCTGACACCCATGGAACTTTTATCAATATATGAGTATTGGCGCCTCTTTTTTTTAACAACAAAAAAATCTATCTATCTATCTATCTATCTATCTATCTATCTATCGAAAGAGCTAGTGTGGTGTAGTGGTTAAGGTGTTGGACTACGACCTGGGAGACCAGGGTTCAAATCCCCACATAGCCATGAAGCTCACTGAGTGACCTTGGGCCAGTCACTGCCTCTCAGCCTCATGAAAACCCTATACATAGGGTCACCATAACTCAGAATCGACTTGAAGGCAGTACATTTACATATTTTGGAAGTCTTTTTTCACACTAGAAACTTGTTTTGAAAAGCACACAAAAGCATTAACTGAAATTGTGTATGCTATTGTGTATGCTGTTGTTTAACGCCAGATTGGTACACAATAAGACTACACTCTCCACACAACCAATGGTTGATCGGGCATGGGTAAAACATAACCATGTCTACTGTGTTGCAGTGAGGGCAGCGAAGAAGGCCCACTTCTCTGCCACCATCACATCCTCAAGTAGCCATCCAGTGGTGCTTTTCCATATTGTCTGTTGACATTAACTCCAGGAAACGGGGTTTTAGTCCCTTCAGAGGCCCACTGTGAATTGTTTGCAAGGCACTTTGAGGGTAAAGTTGCTCACCTCCATAAACTGAGTCTGAATCCTAGCAAGATGGAGGTACTGTGTGTTGGTGGTTCCCGAATTTGGGGAATTAGTCAGTTGCCTGCTTTGGATGGGGTTGTACTCCCTCTAGAAGAGCAGGTTTATAGTCTGGGGGTGATCCTGGATCCATCTTTGTCGTTAGAGGCCCAGGTGAGCTCAGTGGCAAGAAGTGCCTTTTACCAGCTTTGACTGGTAAGACAGCTGCAGCCATTTCTCGACCGGGATGGCCTGACCACTGTTGTCCATGCACTGGTAACCTCCAGGTTGAATTACTACAAAGCGCTGTATGTGGGGCTGCCCTTGAGGTTGGTCCAGAAGGTGCAGCTGGTGCAAAATGCAGTGGTGCAACTGCTCATTGGGGCAGGATATCACCAACATGTCACCCACTGCTGAAAGAATTGCACTGGTTGCCCATTAGCTACTGGGTAAGTTCAAGGTGCTGGTTTTGGTGCACAAAGCCCTATACAGCTTGGGACCAGGATACCTGAAAGACCATCTTACCCCTTATATACCCGGTCAATCACTGCATTCTGCAAGTGACGGCCTCCTGCAGATACCATCTTATGAGGAGGTCTGTTCCACACAGCATAGGAAGTGGACCTTTAGTTTTGTGGCACCTACCCTTTGGAATTCCTTCCCTTATGTATTAGACAGGCACCATCTCTGTTATCTTTTCGGATCCTGACGAAGACCTTCCTCTTTCAACAAGACTTTTAAAGTAGATACCATATTGGAATTGCTTTTTAAAATGCTTTTAAAGCTTTTTTAAAAAGATGTTTTAAAATATATTTTATTTTAAACTGTTTTTAAAAATGTTTTAATATATTTTAAAGTTTGTTTTTATGATGTTTTAGAGTGGTTTTAATGTTTTTGTTTGCCGCCCTGGGCTCTCACTGGGATAAAAGGTGGGATATAAATTTAATTATCAATCAATCAATCAGTCAATCAAAATCAATTTATTATTATTATTAATATTAATATTGCTAATGATAATAATATAAAACAAATGTATCCTATTCTTCATAGTGTGATCACAGTCTTGCAAAAGTTGTGAATTCTTTATTATTTAATTTCTGTTTCTCCCCCTACCCATCTCCAAGAAAAAGGAAGTAATCTCCTGTCGCCATCTACTGGAGTTCCTACCACTTCTTCAGCAGACCTGCAGGGTCTTTCCTTGTTTGGATCTGGGGAAGGGCATCTAGAGTTTTGAGGTATAAGAGGGAAGATTCATCTCAGATAAGGGAAAACTGAATCAGTTGGATTTCCACTCCTCCCCTTTTTTCTTCTTTACATATATATATATAGAAATGATTAACTATTCCTACATCCTCACCCACTAAGCAGTGTCTTTATGCTATTTTCACTTTTTTATATGCAGGGATATTTTCTGAAAGATGGGTAAATGGGCAAATCACTCTTTCTCAGCCCTGCCCTATAATGGAGGTAATAATAATGGTCAACCTTACAACGCTGCTGGTGCTGTTGTTGTTAAGATTAAGACAATTATGTAAAGAACTTTGAAAATATGTTATATTACTCTTTCATGTGGGGGTACTTGGGGAATCCCTGAGGTTTGCAAAAGTACAAATCTAAGGGGACAATCTTCTCCCCCCAATGAGGACTGAGCATGGAATGTTGAATATTGGTTTAAAAAGAAAAACAGAAAGAGTGCGTGTGTGACTTTTAATATTCTTGGGGAGGGCATGGGTAGCTGGCTGGAACTCAGGAACCCTGGAGCACTCCATCCAGGAGGTGAGAACACACACTAACATTTTGCTGCAGGTTCCACTTGTATACATGCTAATAATTGCGAGTATTGATTTTCTCAGGGGACAAAAACTAGCTGACATTTCAAAAAGAACTTGCAAAGCTAAATTCTTGCCTGGGTTAATAATGTGATCAAAGTGGGGTCATCCTCTGCCTCCCTCCCCCAATAGTCATCAGGTTTGAGTTGTTTAGTTTTGAAGAAGAAAATAAACCTCCCTATGAAAGCAAAAGAATGGGCATCTTTTCAAAGCTGTAATAGCTTTGGCTCGGCAGATTGTATTGCTCCTCTTGGTGCTCTCTCACTTTTCCTCAGTGGACATAAATCTGATGCTGCCACAGCTGAGGCATTTCTGGGGCATTTCCAACAGCAGTGGCTTAAAGTCAGTGGAAAGGAAGCAATTTCTAGATGAAGGAGCGAAGGGGTAGACGTGCGAACTGGGTCAGTGGCCTTCAAAAATGTAGTTTCTAGAGGTAACCCATGAAACAAGTTTGGGAATCCTAGCTATCTTGTGGGGGACATTTCTATCAGGACTTTTTCACCACATCGTGTGGTGTTCCTCTCCCCGCTGTGCCTGCCAACAATCATCTTACCGTGCTTAAGCATCCAGAATCCACAAGAGCTCTGCTGCTGCTCTCCAAATCAGGAAAAATTAGCCAAATTCTCTTTCATTTCATTTCATTTCATTCATTTTATTAAATTTATATACCGCCCATAGCCGAAGCTCCCTGGGCGGTTCCCAACAATCAGCATCAAAAATACAATAAAACATATATTTAAAACAGTTTTTTAAAAGCTTAAAATTCAAATTTACAACATAAACATTTTTACACAAAATGCCTGGGAAAAGAGGAAAGTTTTAACCTGGCACCGAAAAGATAGTAATGTCGGCGCCAGGCGTACCTCGTCAGGAAGACTGTTCCATAATTCGGGGGCCACTACTGAGAAGCTGAGAAGCTTTTAGGAACCATCAGCAACACACGAATCACCCCCTTTCTTCATAAGAGCCACCACCACCTCTACTGCCTCTGCTGCAGTGGCCCAGGACATCTGTCTACGAGTCCCTTACTGGGCACCAAGGTCCTTGCATCAGAGCTCATCTCCCTCAGTGTCACTGTAACTGGAAATGCAGTATACGTGTGTGTGTGTGGGTTGCCACGTTAAAAAGGCTGAGGACCACTCTGCTTGATTGGCCAGCTTTATCTTTGTATTCAATCCCTTCTAAAGGGTAGAGGCAAAATCTTCTGCACAAACTGGTCAAGAAGCACTTTTTTTTGAAAAACTCTCTTCTGAAATGGATTGTGACTCTTTGATTTTCTAGGCATTTATCCACTCACATATATATTGAAGTTGATAACGCTGGGGTCACCGTTCCCAATTGGTTCTGGAGCACTTTGTCATGAAGCCCACCTGTTCAGAGGACGAGGCCTGGATTCAGAGGAGGTTCAAAAGGTGACATAATAAAAGTGTATAAAATTTTGCATGGCATGGATGAAGTGGTGAGAGAAAAGTGCAGAGAACTGAATGATAGCAGAAAGTCACCAGATGCCTTCAGAGTATCTGTAACTGGCAGAAGGCTCGCCCTCCCTGGGTGTGAGATAGAGGGGGAGTAGATGTGCCCTGTGTGATAAATATTGAGGGGGTCTTACTGTTCCTAATTCTCGCAGAGGCCTACTGGGATAATTGGCTCTGGTAGGTTTTGTTGGTGGGCTCTTGTTGGGTCCATATCAGGTGTTTAGGAGGAGTCTTAGTAAGGAGGAACATGGGTGATGCCACCCCAATTTCGGTGATCACAGGTAGAGGGAAGTATAGCCATGGGGAGGTGGTGGATTACCATAGAAGATGAGGGCAAGGCTACCTACGCCTTGTTCCTTGCTGCCAGCCCTCTCATGGATGGGTTCCTTGTTGCTCATTTGCTGTGCCCACTGGCCTGTGTATGTTATTTAACGCCAGATTGGTACACAATAAGACCACACTCATCCATGATTTGATTGTGGATGAAAGTGCCAATTTGGTGTGCGTTACCGAGACCTGGGTGGGTGAGTTGGGAGGAGTTGATCTGACCCAGCTTTGCCCACCTGGATACTCGGTGCAACACCAACACAAGCTGCAGGGACAGGGGAAAGGAGCTGCTGTGGTCTACAGAACTTCCATCACTGTCACCAGGAAACCACTCTGTCTTGGAGCTGGCTGTGAGGGCCTACACGTGGTGTTGGGCCCAGGAGACAGGAAACTAGGGTTACTGCTGGTGTACTGTCCACCCCGCTGCCTGGAAGCTTCTCTGACTGAGCTGGTGGAGGCCATCTCAGCTGTGGAGTTGAAGGAATCCAGAATGATAGTGCTGGGTGATTTCAATGTCCATACTGAGGCTTCCTCTAGTGTTCTGGCCCAGGGCTTCATGGCCTCCATGACAACCATGGAGCTGTCTCAAGTTGTCACTGGCCCGACGCATAGGGCAGGACACACCTTCTATTTGGTTTTTGCTCCTTATGGAGGAAAGGGTATTCTGGAGATAGGGGAATGAATGTCACCCCATGGTCAGGATCAGACCACTTCCTGGTGAAGTTTAGACTTATGGCTCTGATCCTCCCCTGCAGGGGTGGTGGACAGATGGGCCACCCACAGAGATTAATGGAATCCACTGGATTTCTGAATGCCTTGGGGGAGTTCCCAGTAGATAGAGCAGGTGACTCTGTTGAAGCCCTTGTCACGCTATGGAACAGCAGGTGCGTCAGGCTCTTGACACGGTTGCCCCCGAGTGCCTTCTCCGGCACTGTGGAGCCCAGTTTGCACCTTGGTACACCAGTGAGCTAAAGGCAATGAAACAGGCTGGACGATGGCTAGAGCTAGTGGTGAAAGATGTGCTGTGTGGCCGACAGGGCATGAGTAAAACATCATAACTGTGCCTACTGTGTGGTGGTGATGGCGGCGAAGAAGGCCCACTCCTCTGCCTCCATCGCATCCTCAAGTAGCCATCCATTGGAGCTTTTCCATATTGTCTGTTGACATTAACTCCAGGAAATGGAGTTTTAGACCCTTGGGAGGTTCACTGTGAATTGTTTGCAAGGCACTTTGAAGGTAAAGTCGCTCGCCTCTGTAGCAGTCTTAATGCCTGATCCACATCTACTGTAGTCCCCAATGAGGCATCCAGTGCAACTTCTTGGGAATGGTTTCAGTTGACATCAGTCGACGGCCTGATGACATAGACAAGGTGCTTGCAACAATACGGCCAGCAACATGTCCTCTTGACCCTTGCCCTTCTTGGGTTATTAAAACTTGCCAAGGGGGTTTGACCGAGTGGATTCAGGGTGTGGTCAATGCATCATTGCAGGAGGGAGTGGTTCCAGCCACCCTGAAAGAGGAGGTGATCTGACTACTCCTGAAAAAGGTCACCCTGGACCCATTGGTCTACGACAAGTACCGACCGGTCGCAAATACCTCCTTCTTAGGGAAGGTGATTGAGAGCGTTGTGGTGCAGCAATTGCAAGTACTCTTGGATGAAACAGATTAGCTTGACCCATTCCAGTTTGGGTTCAGGCCTGGTTATGGGACTGAATTGGCCTTGGTCACCCTGATGGATGACCTTTATCGGGAGAAGGACAGGGGGAGTGTGACCCTGTTACTCTTATTTGATCTCTTAATGACTTTTGATACAATGGTATCCTTCTGGACCGACTTGGTGAGATAGGTATTGGAGACACTGTCTTAGAGTAGTTTCGATCCTATCTCCAAGGTCATTTTCAGAGAATAGCATTGTGTGATTCAAGGTACCATCTTGGCCCCCATGCTGTTTAACTTCTATATGAAGCCCTTGGGAGCAGTCATCAGCAGATTTGGGGTCATATGTCAGCAGTACACTGATGATACCCAGCTCTATTTCTCTGTAACATCTGAATTGGGAGAGGCCGTGTAAGCCCTGGACCGCTCCCTGGACTTGATGGTGGGCTGGATGAGGGCCAATAAACTGAGTCTCAATCCTAGCAAGATGGAGGCGCTGTGGGTTGGTGGTTCCTGAGTTCAGATAATTGGTCTGTTGCATGCTTTGGATGGAGTTGTACTCACTCTGAAAGAACAGGTCCATAATCTGGGGTTGGTCTTGGATCCATCTTTATCATTAGATAAAGGCTCAGGTGACCTCAGTGGCTTCGGCTGGTAAGACAGCTATGGCCATTTCTGGACCGGGATAGCCTGACCACTGTTTTCAACGCACTGGTATGTAATGCACTCTATGTTGGGCAGCTGCAGCTGGTGCAAAATGCAGCAGTGAGACTGCTTACTGGGGCAGGGTATTGCCAACATGTCACCCTGCTGCTGAAAGAATTGTACTGGCTGCCCATTTGCTACCGGGGCAACTTCAAGGTTCTAGTTTTGCTATACAAAGCCCTATACAGCTTGGGACCAGGATACCTGAAAGACCATCTTATCCCTTATATACCCAGTTGATCACTGCACTCTTCAGGTGAGGGCCTCCTGCAGATACCATCTTATCAGGAGGTCCGTTCTGCACAACATAGGAGACGGACCTTTAGTGTGGTGGCACCTACCCTGTGGAATTCTCTCCCCTTAAATATTAGGCAGGCGCCATCTCTGTTATCTTTTTGGCGCCCATTGAAGATCTTCCTCTTTCAACAAGCTTTTAAACTGAGACCTTATCCTACTCTGCCTCTGTGTTGGAATTGCTTTTTAATATGTTTTTAAACCTTTCTTTTAAAAAAACAATGTTTTAACCTTTTTTTAAGATATCTTGAAAGCTTTTAAAAATGTTTTTAAAGATTTGTTGAATGTATTTTAAAGCCTGTTTCATGATGTTTTAAAGTGTTTTTAGTGCTTTTGTGTGCTGCCCTGGGCTCCTGGATATAAATCAAATAATAAACAAATAAATAAAAAATGTTTGATTTTCAAGAAAAAGAACAGATAACAAACAGGTAAGTAGATGCTCTCTCCCCCCCCCCAAGATGAATAAATACATTTTTTCTTTGCAGGTATCCATACTTGTACAAAGGACCAAAGGCATGGCAACTCAAAAGTAAAGAACAAGAGTGTCTCATCCCAAAATTCCTTTCCACAGCTGCATGTGAGATCTTGGAGGTTGCATCACTTGATTCTGTGAGTTCACATAGGAAATAAAGCTAAACCACCTTTCAATAAAGTCATCTGCATTTTGGTCTCCATTTAGTTTGTGCATTTGTTTAATTAACTTTTCCATGAACGCTAGAGGCCAGACCTTCTGTTTCCAAATGTCCAAACTTGGAGCATCAAGATGTTTCCAATGTTGAACAACCCCTTGTCTTGATGCAACGAGCAAGAAAGTAATTTATTCTTTATGATGAAGGTCACTTTGGACATCTGAGAATAAAGTTAACCACACCAACTGTGGCCTGCAATGTACTAACTGGCCAATAATCAGCGTTATCTCTTGGAACACATCAGTCCAAAATTTCTGAATCACATAGCATGTCTACCACATGTGGTGCCACATACCTATCTGTTCACAGCCCCTCCAGCAAAAGGCAATCTGGGGTTAATTCTATGACGTTTTAAAGGGTTCAAATAGCAACAATGTAACACTTTAAAGATATTTCCCCTTACTTTTGCAGACACTGACATCAAAGTTTCTTTGTCCACTTAATTAAAATCTTCTTCCCAAAGTTGTTTCAAGGCTTGAAGTTTTTCCATGTGAATGTCACGTATTATATTTTATAGCCAGCATTCCCTTTGAGTTCAGGGGCATATTCCAGACCATGAACTCAGAGGGTGTGAGATTGCGTGTTAGTGTTGCACCGTTTTATTGGAAATGAAAAATGCAAAGTGCATCAGTTGGGGGTTCTGTGGCAATGGCAAAAAGCAGGCGCAACAGGGGACATTCCTGCTTTGTGCCATGCTGAATCAGAAAATGTTCTGAATCTAGGCAATTCACTCTGACCACTGTGGTGCTGTCAGAATACAGTCTCTATAATATATCTATAAACCCAGCATCAAATTGCATTTCGTGTAGCAATTCAAACAGAAATCTCCAATGGACTTTATAGAACAACTTATGCTCATCAAGTGAAATAATAGCACATGACTTGCCTGAATGCCATAGTATATAGCATTAAAGAGATGCTGAATCGGGTCTTTGATGTGCCTAAAGTGTATAAAGCCAGTTTGATCCTTGTGTATTAGCTTTGGAAGAAAAGCAGCTAGCCTATTGGCCAGGATAACAGTAAATATTTTGGCATCCCGGCCAATCAGCAAAATTGATCTGTAAGAGACTGGTATTCGGCATCTTTATCAGGCTTTACCAGGTTTTTTAAATTAAAGAATGCCCATGAAGCCATCATTCCCTGGAGCCTTCAGGGGTTTAAGGTTTTTTATGGCCTTATTTAACTCCTCCTCTGCAATGGGACTCATGGGGTATTAATGGAGTATGTCTCAAACTCTTCTGATGTGTCTCTTGTAACATCACTGTATCACCTTTCCACCCACCCCCAAACACCATTTGCTTATATGAAAGTATTATGTTTGTTTAGTGAAACTCTCAAACCCATCTGAGTCTATGATGTCTGTGAAGCTCTGACAGACTCAACCAAAGTTGAGGTAGAACTGAGTCCCTGTGAACAATAAGACCTTTTGCAGTACATTTCTTCTATAGTCAACGAAGGCTTGAGCCAGCACATCCTGGTGAGTTTTTGGATTTTTTATTCTTGTCTTGCGCTGCCAGTTGTATAGTTTACCAAAATAATGTTCTTCATCACTGTCTTCCTCTTCCTCACAGCTACCATGTTCACTTGCATCGCATAACTTGTGAGAGGTAAGCATCTTTTGAGCCTCTGTTTTTGTTGAAGCCACATAAATAGTGGATCAAGATATTATAACTCTTAATTTGAATGGGAAGCCTCATTTGTATCTGATGTTAGTGTCACAAAGCTTGGCAGTAACATCTTTGAAGTTCCTCCTCTTTTGCAATGTTTCTGTACTCAAATCATTAGACATAAGGGTTTTACTTCTCTGCATTTTAAGTCTTGAGCAGCTGGTATAGCACAGTGGGGAGGAGAGCCTGGCTGGGAGTCCACAGTCTGTGAGTTCAGATCCCTGCTCATGTCTCCTGGGCGTCAAGGGCCAGCTAAAGATCACCCCCACAGTGAGTGGCTCAGGGGTTACGTGCCCTGCCACCTGTGCAGCTGTGGACAAGCTGCATAGTCCCAAGGAGCCCAGTTGCCCCCCAGCTGGCAGTTGCGGACAAGGAAGGGGCTGGCTTGTGCAGCTGTGGCAAGCTGAGCAGGCCCTAGCCAGCTGGGGAGGACTAGCCTCAGAGGGAGGCAATGGTAAACCCCCTCTGAATACCACTTACCATGAAAACCCTATTCATAGGGTAGCCATAAGTCGGGATTAACTTGAAGGCAGTCCATTTCCATTTTTTTATTTCTTGAAGCCTTTATAATATCTTCTTTTACTGAGAAGCACCCAACTGACCAATAATGTATCTTGGGAGTTGCCCTGGAGGTGGTCGTGGCATTAGAGTCCTGTGGACTCACTCCACATCTCTGTCTTGTATGGTCAGATTTGGAAAGGAGGTTCGTAAGCAGTTAACAAACAAACAAATCATAGCATCATCACCTTTAGTCTATTCAGGTATGCCATGCACCCTTAGTTTCTTTCTACAGCTTTGGTCTTCCCAGGATTTCATCTGTAGTTCTTCCATCCCAGTTCTGCTGCAGTAATATTGAGGTTTTTAATGGCAACCTTATGTTGCATGCCCAGCTCAAACACTGCATCTGCAGTTTTTGTAAGGTCAGTAAGTTTAGATACCATATCCTTTATTTCTGCTTTCACTTGAGAAAATTCCTGTTTCTATTTACCAATTCCTTCTTGAATTGTCGAAGAATATATCATGTACAGATGTATATCTTTAGAGAGATGCACAGATTTCTGTGCCATTGTTGGACCTGAATCGGGTTTGTCCTTCACAGAATCCGCTGTTTCTCGCATCCCAAAATGGCTTTTAAGAGACTTCTCTTTGGCTCCTGAGGAGGTAGAGGTCATACCCCATTCCTTCCAGTAGAGTAAAAAGGGTTTTTGATGCAAATAGATGCTAATTAAATGTGGTAGCTGAAGCAAGAGCTAGTGACTTATGCTGCCTTCTTAGTTGATGATATCACCACCCCGCAGCGCATAGTTCAACTATGGAATTTGCTCCCACAAGAGGCAGTGATGGCCACCAACTTGGATGGCTTTAAAAGAGGATTAGACAAATTCATGTGGGTTAAGGCTGTAAGTGGCTACTAGCCATGATGACTGTGGTGTGCCTCCATAGTCAGAGGCAGTATGCTTCTGAATACGAGGTGCTGCAAACTGCAGGAGGGGAAAGTGCTCTTGCCCTCAGGCCCTGTTTGCAAGCTTTCCTTGGGTATCCGGTTGCCACTGTGTGACCAGGATGCTGGACTAGATGGGCCATTGGCTGGATCCAGCAGGCTGTTCTTATGTCCTTACGTTCAAGTGGGAAAGCAAGTTGCCCTCAACGCTAACCCCAAATGACCCCTGAAACCCCACCACATCAGGAGCCCATCTTGCTACTACCTCCACAACCAGAGGTGTCTGCTGCCATCCTCTCAGCCTGAGAACTCCAGCTCAGAAGACCCAGCACAGACACTATCTCCCCTGCATTGTCAAGAGCCAGTGGCTCCTGAAGAAGGGAATGCCCCCTTTAAAACTGAGCTTCTCCCAGGGAATGCAGCTAGCCACCCAGACTGAACTGAAGTCCTATTCCAGGCTGAGTGTAGGGTTGTCTGTTGTCGAAGCAACATTTCAGCCTGCTTGTATGCATCTCCACATGGAGCTATCTAGGGTGTTACCTGGCTAGCTGGCACTTTGCTTTGCTTCGCTCTGCTCTGCCTTGGAACCTGAGCTCTTGCCTAGAACCTCCTTGCTTGAACTGGAACCTCATCTGGCTGACACCATCACCTGGAACAGACGCACTTGCATTTTCCCCATTTTAAACCAAAGGCCACCTCTCTTTATGTCAGTTCTATGACATACTATTCTAAGGCACAATTATTTATTGTTGCTAGCCATTTCATCTCTTCATCAGGATCTGAATATATATTTGCTTAATCGACGTGAAGATGATTGAAGCCACACATTATTACATCATTTTCTCTTTTTGATGCCTTCTTGCTTTCTTTCTCAGTCTTAACATAACTATCAGGTTTGGTTTTGGGGTGATTGCTTGTTCCCAGTAGCTGATTACATTTTCCGCTTTGTATTTCACCATACTGTGCCTTTATGACTGAATATATTCCTTTCCAGGTTTGTAATTTTATTTTGTTTATTCATATCTTTTAATTGCTTTTTGTTAACGTTTTATAAATGAGAAGGCTTTGATAAGGCTTGTTTGCGACTTTAGTAGTCTGGTGTGAGGCAGCAGGCAGGCCATGGGGCTTTAACTTCTACCTAATTCTTGGCCTCCTCTCCTACAATAAGGTGGATCCAGACTTAGGCTGCAATTCAGTACATGTCTACTCAGACATATGCTCCATTGGGTTCAATGGGACTTACTCCCAGGTAAGTGTGTTTTGGATTGCAGCCTAAGTTAGTTGCACTTAGTTCCCATTGAAATCAATTGGTTATGACTAACTTCTCCCACTTCTTTCAGTGGGACCTAAGATCAACTAACGTACTCTGTGTCTAACCCATTACCCCATGGGTTGAAACGAATAATGTTAACTGAGCAAGGCTAACTTCTTAAAAGTGTGTGTAGCACTCTGCAATCCTAGGGTTATTCAGTCAGATCAGATGAATGAACTATTACAATGAACTAGGACTATGAGTCACTGTCTGTCCAAACCCCCTCAAAAAATCCCACACCGTATACATGTTGGCGTGTGTGCGTTGTTGCGTGAAACAGCATACATTACATTGGAGTTAAGTTGAGCAATAAACTTCTTCAGAGCATTAGAGCATGTTAAGAGTCTTTTATTAAGACATTATGGCTTAAGGCTTAAGAGTAAATACATGTAGAGTTTCTTCAGTCACCCCCCCCCCCCTCTGGGGGTAAACACAGAAGACAACCTCTCAGTTCAGAGGCATAAATCAGAAGACACAACTTACAGACTCTGTTAGAACTTTCCCAGTTGCTATCTCACGTTACCATGACAACCGCTGGCCTTGAATGTCTGCTCACTCTCAGGCCAAGAGATAATAGTTACTTCTCCAAACTTGCAGGCTTTATGGAAAACAACTAGAGACAGTAATGCCCATGGGTCACAGCCCAACATACCCCCCTTTTTATCCATTAAGACTGCAAATACTTTCCATTGCATCTATAACTTTTCCATTTCAGCAATACAAAGGTAATACATTTCAATACATTGCATCATACAGATCCATATTACATCTCAGTACATTGCAGTACATTTCAGAACATCTCTGTACATTTAACTAGAACTTTATTCAATCAAACTTTGGCTCATTCCAAGCCTTGTCACCAGTTTGCCAAATTTCTCCTCACACAAAGGCTTGGTCATTATGTCAGCCACCATGTTGTTAGTGTCACAAAATGTTAGGTTAACAAACCCCTGCTGCACACAATCCCTTACGTGAAAGTATCTGACACTAATATGTTTTGTTCTTTTGGTATGAGCTTCTGATGTGGCTATCTTGATGCAGGTCTGATTGTCTTCATATACAGTAATCGGAAATTGCATATCAATGCCTATCTCCTGCATGAGCATTGCGAACCATTGTAGCTCATTACAGGCCTGTGATAGAGCCACATACTCTGCTTCTGCACTTGAGGTTGCCACCACATTTTGTTTCTTGCTGCTCCAGTCAATGCATGACCCGTGCCACATCACAACTATGCCACAGGTTGACTTACGACTGCTCAGTTCCCCTGCATGATCTGCATCCACAAAACATTCAAGACCTCCTGTCTTTGCTCCTGACAAAACCAGACTCTTTGTCTTCATGCCTTTCAGATAACGCACTATCCTTTTAATCCCTTGCCAGTCAGCCTCTGAAGGATGCTCTACCTTC
The DNA here is from genome assembly GCF_030035675.1 of Rhineura floridana. Classification (NCBI taxonomy): domain Eukaryota; kingdom Metazoa; phylum Chordata; class Lepidosauria; order Squamata; family Rhineuridae; genus Rhineura; species Rhineura floridana. The sequence goes on along the minus strand of NC_084489.1, from coordinate 5,214,313 downwards.
CGGCTTAAAATACTGACTGCATTACATATGTCTGGGCGAGACACCTTCACCAAGTATTGCAATTTCCCTATTATGCGCCTGTACTTCTCAGGTTCTGTACAGGGCGTCTCCTGCACATTCTGTTGGAAAGCCACAACCATTGGAGTCTTCACAACATTGCATTCTGTCATGTTGCATTCTTCTATGATCTGATTTATTTTACTTTCCTGACTCAATGTTATGCTTCCGTCTTCTGCACGCACAATATCCGTGCCTAAATAGTTTGTGACAGGGCCCAAATTCTTTGTGTCCACCTGCCTGCCCAGTTGCTCATTAAATTCTCGTTCCTCTTGCTGCTCATGATAAAAATACATGATGTCATCAACGTAAACTGCACAGAACGTGGTTTTCATCCCCTGTCTCTTTATATACACACATGGATCTGCCTTGCATCTTTGGAATCCCATTCCATGCAACACTCTGTCCAATTTCTCATTCCAGCAGCGTGCACTTTGCCGCAGTCCATATATTGATTTATGCAGTTTACACACGAACCCTTCCTTTGACACAGAACCCGGAGGCAGTTCCATATATATCTCCTCTCTTAAATCACCATGTAGGAATGCCGTCCCTATATCGTAGTGATTTACACTCATGTTCTGCATCGCTGCCAGCTTCAGCAGCACACGAATGGACTCATGTTTCACAACCGGGGCGAAAATAGCATCATAATCTGTCCCATGCTGCTGGGTGAATCCCTTGGCAACCAAACGTGCCCTGTACCTCTGTACCTCCCCGGAACTTGCTTTCTTCTTCTTAAACACCCATCTGCAACCTATGGCCTTTTTCCCCATGGGTAACTTTACTAATGTCCACGTGCCATTCTTTTGCATGGCTTGTAATTCTTCCTGCATGGCCTGCTGCCATTTGTGCTGCTCTGCCTCAGGCATCAGCCTGATTGCTTGAAATGATGCTGGCTCTTCTAGTTCTCTGTGAACTTCCTCCATCTGGGCAGTGAATACCAGCGGCATGCCTTTTACGGCTGTCTGTTTACAGCCCTGACTGTCATTCCCTTTCTGCCCCATTGAACTCAAGGCATCAGCACACTTCACACCCATGGACATTTTAAACTGTGAATCATTAAGGCTTCCCTGCAAACACACTTGATCTCCCCTCATTACTAAACATTGGTCTTTGTGAAACAAAACTGAATAATCACAACTTACCAGTTTTCTGACTGACAATATGTTATGAGCCAAATCCGGAACAAACAAACAATCTGACATTATCCCAAGTTTATCAAATCTCACCAGTCCACGGGCTTCCACCCGTTTATGTGATCCATCAGCAAGTTGCACAAAATCCTGCACTTTTTCTGAAGTGTAAAACAAACTTCTGTCTTTGATTAATATATGGCTTGCCCCACTGTCAAGAAGCCAATTAACAGGTCGTAAATCTTGAGACTTCTGTTTACAAACAAAGTTCACACTTCCCTGCTTCAAGCCTCCGTCCCTGGAGTTGCGCTTGACTGGACATTCCCGCTGTAGATGCCGTCGATCTCCGCAAACAAAACAAGCCTTCAGCCTTTGTTGCTGCTCCTGTTTATAATCCTTCAGCACGGCATTTTTCACCTCTTGCCTCCTGACAGCTTACATCGACTCGGCTCTTTTTGCCTCCTGTCTCCGCTGCCATTCTTGGGTCAGCTTTTCCTCAATAAACGCAACGTTCAAACCTCCGTCAGGCATGGCTTCGAAAGCCATGACCATATTATTCCAAGTCCCATTGAGTGAAGCCAGGATCAGATAGGTCTTCTGAAGTTCAGAGTGTTCGATGCCTCGGTCTGTCAGCTCAGCAAACAGGCGTCTGAATTCCGTGAGATGCTCACTCATGTCGCACTCACCCGTGAAGCGCATTTGATAAAGCTTCCGTGCCAAACACAATCTAGATCCCGCAGTCTGTTGCACATGAATGCCTTCCAACCGGTCCCACATCTGTTTGGCGTTTGTAACATCCCTCACGTGTAGCAGTTGAGAGTCTGATAGAGCCAGAAGTATAAAAGCTTGAGCTCGCTCATCGTTCCTAGTCCAAGCCGCTGAAAGGGGTGCAGGGGGTGTACCTTCAATAGCTTCCCATAAATGTTATCAGCAAAGCCCGCATCCTCGGCTTCCAGCTGCCATAATTCTTTTCATTAAGCCGTTCCATCGGCAAGCCTCCCCCAGACAGGTTTACAGCCATGTTGCTCACCTCCGTCTGGTACAATCAATCAAGCTGCCCTCTGGAACTCCGTCTGCCGTTCAGACCAGCAACTTACTCCCGTGTAATGCGCTGTGGATCTGGGCCCATAACCCCTGTTGGCGTGTGTGCATTGTTGCGTGAAACAGCATACATTACATTGGAGTTAAGTTGAGCAAGAAACTTCTTCAGAGCATTAGAGCATGTTAAGAGTCTTTATTAAGACATTATGGCCAAAGGCTTAAGAGTAAATACATGTAGAGTTTCTTCAGTCACCCCCCCCGTCTGGGGGTAAACACAGAAGACAACCTCTCAGTTCAGAGGCATAAATCAGAAGACACAACTTACAGACTCTGTTAGAACTTTCCCAGTTGCTATCTCATGTTACCATGACAACCGCTGGCCTTGAATGTCTGCTCACTCTCAGGCCAAGAGATAACAGTTAGTTCTCCAAACTTGCAGGCTTTATGGAAAACAACTAGAGACAGTAATGCCCATGGGTCACAGCCCAACAATACATTCAACTTGAATGTAACAAAAACAAGTGTGATTTTAATGAATGAATAATGAAACAAAAGTGATTTTAACAGACGGAGAACAAAGCAAAGGTTTTAATGATGAAAATACATAACAAGCTTAACAAGTCTTCCACATTCCTAGTCATCAGCTGATATTAAATTCACTGACACTAAAATCCAATGTATTTCTACTCAGAGGCTGAAATCCTAAACCGAATTACCTGGGTGTAGGAATGAGGTCCATTGGCCAGTCCCACTTTGAAAGTATTCCATCGACCTAACAAGCCAGTATCAATTTGAGTTCGTTCTTTGTCCGCTATCTGCTGCTTTTACCTATCAGTTTTTCCCCTCCCCAAAATATTGATATTAATATTGATATTTTGAAAGGAAATATCAATAATTTAAAGGACATATCAATATTTTGATAGGAAATATCAATCAATGGAAGGAAATATCAATAAAATTATTGTTCTTAATATACTGTTTTAGATGTCAATTTTTAAAAAAATAAAACCCTATTGAAAATAGCCGCGGAACACCGCTACATAAAAATCTGATCTGCAATTATGGAAAATAAGCTAATTAATGGGAAATTTGGTACCAAATCTGAATTGGGCAGAATTCTGTCCAGAGCTTGGAAAAGTTACTTTTTTGAACTACAACTCCCATCAGCCCAATCCAATGGCCTTGCTGGCTGGGGCTGATGGGAGTTGTAGTTCAAAAAAGTAACTTTTCCAAGCTCTGATTCTGGCACCCCTCTACCTGGGAGTAAGCCTCATCTGAAGTTAATAGGACTCACTTCCACCTACCATGCATGGGGTTGTACTGTGATTGAACATGGATCTGTGAACTCACCTTTAACAATCTACAATAGATGCTTATCTTGACTTTTCCTTAGCACAACTTTGAAACCTGTAGTGAAGGAAATTACCCAGTTTCTCTAATGGTGACTGATTATATTGCCCAGACATCCTTATAACCTGGATACCCTTCTATCTTTACATCTATTTTCCAGCAAAGTAAGTCACTGCCCTTCAACAATAAATTATGCAAGCTGAATGCTATGTAAATGCTGTGACTTTTGTCAGATGTTTTGTGCTTGGACCCCTCCAAAATGATGCATAAAAACAGATACCCAGAAACCTTTCTGGTACATTTGATGAGATACATTTCTCAAGACATTTTATTCGGTTTCCTGCTGAGACCCATGCTGTGAGATGGAGACTGGTGTCTGAAAATTATCATTCATTTTCCTCTCCACATTGCTTGTCAATCAAGCAAGCAGATTCTGAACTTCCATTTTTCTCCCCATGGAGACTCTAGTTCTGAAATGCTTTAGAAAAAATAAACAGAACCTCACACACTTTAAAAAATCCAGCTGAAACAGTTAATAACTATCAACTGGCAGTTTCGACCACAAAAACCCTCCTCCAAATATCATTTAAAACTGGAGATGGTGTTGCTTGGAATCTCTTCTATTCAATTTAGTGTTCTAAATGAACTCATATCATAGCCCATTATTGAGGGAAATGACCACCTGTCTCCCCCATATGTTGACTTCATTTTTAAATACTTTTTGAAAGACTTGAAACTCATTAAAGTGGCAGTGCTTTCAGCGCACAGAATATGGCAATCAGAACAAAGGATTTCAAGGAACATTATTTTCTAATTTGAAAGCATATTTTTCTTTAGCAGGTTCTGCTTTATTTTTTCCTCCTTGTCTTCTTACTCTTATAGCACCCCTTGGTGACATTCAGCTCATGCATTTTCTTGATGCCATAATGATCATGTTTCCCCATTCTTTCTCCTCCCACCCTGGTTTCATGTAAATTCTTGCCAATGTTTTAGACTGATTCTAATTTTGGGAGGGGGGGGCTAACTAATGTCCAACATATGGAATTTTGCCATTCATTCCAATTAAAGATGGCTTTTAGGAGAAACACATGTGTAGTCATCTAGCACCCCAGTTGTGCCTTCCATATTCCTTTTATGCATCAGAGAACTTTTACAGTTTAGGAATGTATAAGGCCCCCTTGATAAATTTCACAAATCTTATTCCAACTCTTTTGGCTTCTTTCAGAATTCCTCAGATATCTCTTCAGAGGACAAAACTGCTTGATTATTTTTTAATTTCACTGTTGACAAAATCTGGTAACAAGTTCAAGATGTACATAACTCCTCCTAATGGCAAACTCTGATGTGTAGAAGACCCTCATTATTATTATTTCATTTAAATCCCACCTTTTCCCCAAAACTGGGACTCAAGGTGGCTTACAAAAATTAAAATATACAAAAAGTTATTGTTAAAATGTAATCAAACTATCTATAGAATTAAAACCATTTAAAACATATCCATTTAAAAAGCCAAAGATAAAGATAACTAGAACAGCACACTATTAAAAGCCCTTGTAAGTTCCCAAAAGCCTGTCAGAATATAAAAGGTTTCATGTGCCGGCAGAAGGACAGCAAGGAGGTAGCCAGTCTAATCTTCCTAAAAAGGGAGTTCCAGAGCCTTGGGGCATCCACCAAGAAGGCCCTCTCCTGTGTTCTCACCAGATGTGTCTGTGAGAGTGGTGAGACCAGAGAAGGGCCTCCCCTGATTATCTTAGAGCTCGAACAAGGCACATATGGGAAGATAGGGTTCTTCAGTTAGCCTGGACGCAAGCCGTTTAGGGCTTTACAAGTCATAACCAGCATTTTGAATTGTCATCGGAAACAAACTGGTAGCCAATGGAGCTGTATGCTCGATACAAGGGAGTCGTATGCTCCCTGTAATCAGTCTCAGTTAACCATCTGGGCAAAGCTCTTTGGACCAGCTGAAGTTTCTGAACATTCTTCCAAGGCAGCCCCACATACAGCGAGTTACAGTAATCCAAATGGAATGTAATTAAGGCATGTGTCACTGTGGCAAGATCAAATCTCCAGGAATGGGCACAGTCTGTGGATTCGTTTTCACTGTGCAAATACCCATCTGGCCACCATTCAAACCTGAGCATCCGGGCTCAGGGCTGAGTCCAGGAGTACAACCAAGCTGTAAACCTGTGTCTTCAGGGGGAGTGTAACCCCGTGCACCAGAGGAATCCTTATGCCCTAATCTGCCTTTCAACTGACCAAGAGCACCTCTGACTTGTCTGGATTAAGCTTCATTTTGTTTGCCCTCATCCAATCCATTACTGATGACTAACAGACACTGGTTTAGAACTGAAACAGCTTCCTCGGATTTAGGTGGAAAGGAGAAATATTGCTGGGTGTCATCAGCACACTAGTGGCACCGGATCCCAAAACGCCAGACAATCTCTCCCAGCAGTTTCATGTAAATGTTAAACAGTGTGGAGGACAAGACAGAACCATTGAGGGACTCCATGGGCCAATAGCCAAGTAGTCAGAGGAATACCCCAGAGCTACCTTCTGTGCTCATTCCTTCAGAGAAGAATGGAGCCACTGAAGAACAGTGCCTCCCAACTAGGGTTGCCAGGTCAGAAGCAACCCAAAACCTGAGATTTGAGGGGTGGGCCCTAGTGATGTCATGGGGCGGGCCCTAGTTATGTCACAGGGTGGGCCCAAATGATGTCATTAAGCATGATACATTAAGCATCAATCACAGTTGCTTGGAGCATACAATTTTAAAAAATCTGATTGGAAATTAAGATAGAAATCTTAGCTGAAAGATGGAGCCTGGGTAGGGAACATTTAATCTAGCCTACTTGCTTTCAGCAAGAAGGGTTAAGTGCCTTCAGGCCAGGCCAGTCACCAGAAGGCCACTGCAGGGACAAAGCAGCCTAGTGTTGTGGAGATGTTAGATGGGAGCATTGGGGAGTAAAGATGGAGGCTCCTGAAGGCTGCAATTCTAAACACACTTACTAAGGGATTAAGCCCCATAGAACTCAACAGGACTGACTTCTAAGTAGCTATAGTTTGGATTGTGCTGTTGGTAAACCTTGACTAGGGATCCTCTACAAAGACATCCATATCCAAGCAGGGCTGGCAACCCCCTGCCTGGAATGCCCTGCCCTTATCTTTTAACATGGCTGCTCCAAACATCTTTACAGATTTGACCCTTCACTTCAGAAACAGGTCTGAGAAATGAGTAGAGTAAGTATCTTTTAAAATTGTTCTTTTCAATTCACTCTTGAATGAACATCATACCTATGGCAGTTCCACACCATGCATTTAAAGCACATTCAACACCCATTTGAAGCACATGAATCCCACCACAGAATCATGGGAACTGCAGTTTGTTAAGAGTGGTGAGAACTATAACTGTGAGGGGGAAATGACACTTCCCAGAATTCTTTAGGGGAAGTCATGCGCTTTAAATGCGAGTTGGATGTGCTTTACACGTATTGTGTGAATCCACTTAATAAATATTGCCTGCATGTAAATTGTTTTAATTATTTTTTCAAAATGGAAATGAGCTATAAACTGTAGTGGGTGACCATGGGCTACTCACCATCTCTCAGCCTATCTGCCCCTCAGGATGAAAACAATGGAGAATCATGACCACCCCAAGGCATACTTGGCATACAATCTAAAGGAAGTATTGTACAACCACAGTGTGAAATCAGATACTTATTGGGACACAGTGTGACAAAATATTTATATAAGCATGATTATCAAATATGTTCATTATTTACACAACCTGTAAAGATATTTATAGTGCAATCCTATGTTTGTTTACTCAGAAGCAAGTTCCAATGTATTCAATGGGGCTTACTTAACCAAGGAAACTGTACCCTGAAGTGATAAGGAACTTGTTCTTTTAACAAGCCTTTTAAGTTGAGACCTTATCCCAGTCTGTGTCTGTGTTGGAATTGCTTCTTAATATGTTTTTAAACCTTTTCTTTAAAAAAAAATGTTTTCAAAGCTTTTAAACATGTTTTTAAAGATTTTTTTTTATTTTAAAGTCTGTTTTTAGATTTTTAAAGTGTTTTTTGTGCTTTTGTTTGCTGCCCTGGCCTCCTACTGAGAGGAAGGGCAGGATATAAATCAAATAATAAATAAATAAAAATAAATAAATAAACTTCATTCACTCAACCCAAAATTCAGAATCATGCCACTTTAAGCTGTTTTGCAACTGTTTATACTTGTTTTATGGTTATTAAAGTGATTTATTTCTTATTGTGAGCTGCCTTGGTTTCCAATCACCAACCCTACCTCACAAGGTTGTTGGAAAGGACACACACACAAACACAGAGGTGTAAAAATACACCTCATATAATCCTAACTATGTCTACTCAAAAGTAAGTCCTAATGGAGTATTGGATTAAATACTTTCATATTTCATAGCCTATGGTCTAACTCTTGCACAGAAGAGAAAAAAAACTTTAAGCCATATTACTTACACAAACTGCAAAATCTGAAAGCCTCCATTTTCTGAAGTCACAACCTGGCTTCATTTATTGGCTACAATCCTGAAAGGGCGGGACTAGAGCCAGAGCTTGAACAAGTTACTTTTTTAAACTACAACTCCCATCAGCCCCAGCCAGCATAGCCACTGGATTGGGCTGATGGGAGTTGTAGTTAGAGCTAGGAGCTGTTCTAAACATCTGTAAAACAGATTTAACAGTCGCGCGGGGGGGCAGTTGACGTTTTGGTGTATATCTCAGGAACCAGACCACCTAGAAACTTAATTTTTTTTAAAAAATGAAGCTGAGAGTCCGGAGATTAAGGGGCGCTAGCTGGAGAGCTGGAGACCCCCCCCAAAACACAGAGACTCTGCCTAAAAACCAGAGACTTGGTAACCCTACTCCCAACTCCCATCCCAGTGAGGTGGCCCAGAAAGATACTATTGTCTAGGGTTGCCATATTGCCTGGTTAGCCGGGTTTTACCCGGATTCTATGCATGGCACCCGGCGCCTGGCTAACCCTTTAGGTGGCCTGGATTCTCAGCTTTAATTTAAAAAAAAATTAAGTTTCTAGGTGGTCCGGTTCTCGAGATATACATAAAAACGTCAGCCACCCCCCCGACTGTTAAATCTTTCTTTAAACAGTACTGTATAGCACTTCGTAGCTTTAACCCCGCCCGTTCAGGATTGCAGCCAATCAGGGATTGTGTTTCAGTTTCATTGACCTGAGGCAGTGTCTAGAAAACAAAATGGTGGTTTCACCCCGTTTATCTGAAAATCTCATAAATTGGGTAAGTATATACATTTCAGTTTTTTTTCCTCTTGTGTGCAGGAGTCAGATCTTGGGCAGTGTTCTGAAAACTTTCCCAATGCTTGCTTTTTGTAAAAGCAATGCTAATCCCATATGCCCAAAGTAAATCCCATTGAATTCAATAGGACTTACTTTTGAGTAGACATGGTTATGAATGTGCTGAAAATCAATGGGACTTTGGAGTGAATGTAAAAAAGAATTGTGTTTGTGCCCTCCAGTCCCATTTTAAAGCAAGTAGGCAGGGCTTACTTAGGTATTACAGTTTTTATTCTGTAGGAAAGTAATACTGATTTTTTAAAAACTAATACTGATTTTTCTGCAATGACCAACCGGTTTGACAATAAACTATTATATGGGCTGTATGTATTTGTACATCTGCAGTGTCTGCGTGTGCGTGTGCGTGTATGGAATCTTTCCGACACCCCTGTGAGGTAGGGTTGGAAACCAAGGCAGCTCACAACAAGAAATAAAGCCATTTAAAATCCAATAACCATAAAAACAAGTATAAACAGTTGCAAAACAGCGTAAAGTGGCATGATTCGGAATTTGGGGTTGTGTGAATGAAGTTGCTTATCACTTGAAGTTGCATTTCTGTCCCTGTTTGAGTAAGCCCCACTGAATACGCTGGGACTTGCTTCTGAATAAATAAACCTAGGATTGCGCTATAAATATCTTTACAGTTTGTGTAAATAATAAATATATTTGATAGTCATGCTTTTATATAAATATTTCTTCATTTATCATATTTTTGGTTGTGAGATGCTTAGTTTTCTGCCTTACTCATAGGAATCTTGTTGTGGTTGGTATGGTATTACACTTAGGAAAGTGTTACTGCCTTCTGTATTTTTTTTTCCTATTTGCATTTCACTTATCTTTAACCTCACTCCATTACAGCCATAGAAGCAACAGCAGCATATGCAAGATAATTAACTCCCATTAGTGATAAGAACAAGAATTTATAATTATTATTTCAATTAAAACAAGAGGCTTATCAATACTTTGAAGAGGACCAGATATTTATTTTCTTTCTGAGCCCAGGACTGGGTCTTTCATGATGCCCGGGGGGGGGGAGCAAGAGAGTAGTCGATAAGACAGACATCCTGGCATTGGTAATCTAATTAGCAAGGTATGTGTGGGGTTGTTGCACACTTCCAGGCCCAGTTTCATTTTGAGTATGGAGGTGGAACCTGTGTAGATGTGGTTGCTCAAAGGGAGAAGAAATTCTGAGTTAAGCAAAGCTCTGCTTTTATAAAACCTAAGAAACATACAGATACTTTGAATGTCTGAGTGCCTGCACCAGTGGAATACTGGAGGAACTTGTAAAGCTTGCTACAACAGTATTTAGAACTGAGCATGTGGTGTGAAAGACTCCTTTTCCTAACATTTTGGCTTCTTGTTTTTCTCCACCCACCACATCTTTGAAATATATCGTATATGGTTAACCGTACTGTTGCCCTGACTTACTTTATGTTTGTTGCTATTTTGTGTTTTTATTATGTTTTTATATTGATTGTGTATTTTTATTGTTTTTATTATATTTGTAAGCTGTGCTGAGCTCTGTTTTTAACAGCAAAAGGGCAGGATATAAATTCTCTTAATCAACCAATACTCCATAGTGTTGGAAACTAGAGTCTAGGCATTTAAGGCTAAAAATGTTGCTTTTAAAAAAAAGATTTCTCACATCTTTCCCCAGTTTTTGGTGGTAATTCCTAGGCACAAAAACAAAACAACTGGACAATCCAAGTATTAATATGCAAATATTTGCATAATATGCAAATAGTATGCAAATAATTTGCATAATATGCAAATACTTTACATAATATCTGATGGGACGCCTCTCTCGCTATGTACCTAGCTGTTCACTGCGCTCGACGTCTAAGGCCCTTCTCCGGGTCCCAACTCATAGGGAGGCCCGGAGAACAGCAACTAGATCTAGGGCCTTTTCGGTGGTGGCCCCCGAATTATGGAATGCCCTCCCAGATGAGATACGCCTGGCGCCTTCTTTGTTATCTTTTTGGTGCCAGGTAAAAACCTACCTCTTTGCCCAGGCATTTTAAGCTTAAATTTAATTTTAATTTTAAACTTAATTGTAATTGTAATTTTTATTTTAATTTTGTATTCTAATTCTGTTCTTAAATATGTTTTATAATCCACACTTGTTCATATTTTAATTGTGGTTTTATCTTGTGTACACCGTCCTGACAGCTTGTTGCTATAGGGCGGTTTAGAAATGCAATTAATAATAAATAAATAAATATGCAAATTAACCTGCCCGGATTTGTGGAACTGGAATATGGCAACCCTACTATTGTCAGTGATATCGAAAGCCACTGAGAGGTCCAGCAGAGCCAACAGGGACCCACTCCCCCTAGCCAGTTCCCGGAATAGGTCATCCACCAAAGCGACCAAAGCCGTCTCTCCCATAACTAGGCCTGAAGCCAGACTAAATTGGATCTAGATTGAAATGGATATAGATAATCTATTCCATCCAGAAACCTGGAGCTGAGACGCCACCACATGCTCCAGTACCTTGCCCAGAAATGGAATATTGGAGACTGGCTGATAATTATCCAATATGGTGATATTCAGGGAAGGCTTTTTTAGTAGGGGGGCTTACAACTGCCTCCTTTAGGCCTGATGACACGACCAAGGTGCTTGCGACAATGTGGCCAACAACGTGTCATCTCGACTCTTTCCCTTCTTGGCTTGTTAAAGCTTGCCAAGGGGGCATGACCGAATGGATCCAGGGTGTGGCTGATGCATCGTTGCAGGAGGGAGTGGTCCCAGCTGCCCTGAAAGAGGCAGTGATCCAGCTGGTCCTGAAAAAGCCCACCATGGACCCATTGGTTTGTGACAACTACTGCCTTTTAGGAAGGTGATTGAGACAGTTGTGGAAGAGCAATTACAAGTACTCTTGGATGAAACAGATTATCTTGACCCATTCCAATCTGGGTTCAGACCTGTTTATGGGACTGAATTGGTCTTCGTTGCTCTCATGGATGACCTTTATCAGGAGAAGGGCAGGAAGAGTGTGACCCTGTTAATCTTATTTGATTTGTCAGCAGCTTTTGATACCATTGGCCATGATATCTTTCTGAGGCATCTTGGCAAGATGGGTATCGGAGGTACTGTTTTACAGTGGTTCAGATCCTATCTTCAGGGCCATTTTCAGACAACAGGATTGGTTGATTATCTTTCGGCTGCCTGGAGGTTGTGATGTGGGATGTGGCAGGGTAGCATCTTGTCCCCAATGCTGTTTAACATCTACATGGAGCCCTTGGGAGTGCTAATCAGGAGATTTGGGGTGAGGTGTCAGCAGTACCCAGCTCTATCTCTCTGTAACATCTGAATCAGGAGAGGCCATGCAAGCCCTGGACCTGTGCCTGGACTTGGTGGTAGGCTGGATGAGGGCCAATAAACAGTCTGAATCCTAGCAAGATGGAGGTGCTGTGGGTCGGTGGTTCCTGAGTTTGGATAATTGCCTGCTTTGGATGGGGTCTTACTCCCTCTAAAAGAGCAGGTTCATAGTCTGGGGGTGGTCCTTGATCCATCCTTGTCACTAGAGGCCCATGTGACCTCAGTGGCTAGGAGTGTCTTACCAGCTTTGGCTGGTAAGACAGCTGTGGCCATTTCTTGGACTGGGATAGCCTGACCACTGTTGTCCATGCACTGGTAACCTCCAGCCTGGATTACTGTAATACACTCTATGTGGGGCTGCAGCTGGTGTAAAATGCGGTGGCGCAACAGCTCAGTGGGGCAGAGTATCACCAACATGTCACCCCACTGCTGAAAGGATTGCACTGGCTGCCAATTAACTACTGGGCCAAGTTCAAGGCTTTGGTTTTGCAGCAGAAAGCCTTATATAGCTTGGGACCAGGACGTCTGGAAGATTGTCTTACCCCTTATATAACCAGTAAATCACTGCGCTCTGCAGGTGAGGGCCTCCTGCAGATCAAAATGCTCAGGGAGAGCTTGAGATGAGATATGAAATTGAGGAAGCATCCAAACTAGGAAATGTGGTAGTAATGGGTGACTTCAACTACCCAGACATAGACTGGCTGCATATGTGTTCCAGTCATGACAAAGAAGCAAAGTTTCTAGATATTCTAAATGACTATTCCCTAGATCAGTTGGTCATGGAACCGACCAGAGGGATGGCAACCCTGGACTTAATCCTCAGTGGGGACCGGGAACTGGTGCGAGATGTAAGTGTTGTTGAACCGATTGGGAGCAGTGACCACAGTGCTATTAAATTAAACATAGATGTAACTGGCCAATTGCCAAGAAAATCCAACACGGTCACATTTGACTTCAAAAGAGGAAACTTCACAAAAATGAGGGGATTGGTAAAAAGAAAGCTGAAAAACAAAGTCCAGAGGGTCACATCACTCGAAAATGCTTGGAAGTTGTTTAAAAACCCTATATTAGAAGCTCAACTGGAGTGCATACCGCAGATCAGAAAAGGTACCGCCAGGGCCAAGAAGATGCCAGCATGGTTAACGAGCAAAGTCAAGGAAGCTCTTAGAGGCAAAAAGTCTTCCCTCAGAAAATGGAAGTCTTGTCCAAATGAAGAAAATAAAAAAGAACACAAACTCTGACAAAAGAAATGCAAGAAGACAATAAGGGATGCTAAAAAAGAATTTGAGGAGCACATTGCTAAGAACATAAAAACCACCAACAAAAAATTCTATAAATACATTCAAAGCAGGAGACCATCTAGGGAGACAATTGGACCCTTGGATGATAAGGGAGTCAAAGGTGTACTAAAGAACGATAAGGAGATTGCAGAGAAGCTAAATGAATTCTTTGCATCTGTCTTCACAGTGGAAGATAAAGGGCAGATCCCTGAACCTGAACTAACATTTGCAGGAAGGGATTCTGAGGAACTAAGACAAATAGTGGTAACGAGAGAGGAAGTTCTAAGCTTAATGGACAATATAAAAACTGACAAATCACCGGCCCCGGATGGCATCCACCCAAGAGTTCTCAAAGAACTCAAAGGTGAAATTGCTGATCTGCTAACTAAAATATGTAACTTGTCCCTCGGGTCCTCCTCCGTGCCTGAGGACTGGAAAGTGGCAAATGTAACTCCAATCTTCAAAAAGGGATCCAGAGGGGATCCCGGAAATTACAGGCCAGTTAGCTTAACTTCTGTCCCTGGAAAACTGGTAGAAAGTATGATTAAAGCTAGATTAACTAAGCACATAGAAGAACAAGCCTTGCTGAAGCAGAGCCAGCATGGCTTCTGTAAGGGAAAGTCCTGTCTCAGTAACCTATTAGAATCCTTTGAGAGTGTCAACAAGCATATAGATAGAGGTGATCCAGTGGACATAGTGTACTTAGACTTTCAAAAAGCGTTTGACAAGGTACCTCACCAAAGACTTCTGAGGAAGCTTAGCAGTCATGGAATAAGAGGAGAGGTCCTCTTGTGGATAAGGAATTGGTTAAGAAGCAGAAAGCAGAGAGTAGGAATCAACGGACAGTTCTCCCAATGGAGGGCTGTAGAAAGTGGAGTCCCTCAAGGATCGGTATTGGGACCTGTACTTTTCAACTTGTTCATTAATGACCTAGAATTAGGAGTGAGCAGTGAAGTGGCCAAGTTTGCTGACGACACTAAATTGTTCAGGGTTGTTAAAACAAAAAGGGATTGCGAAGAGCTCCAAAAAGACCTCTCCAAACTGAGTGAATGGGCAGAAAAATGGCAAATGCAATTCAATATAAACAAGTGTAAAATGATGCATATTGGAGCAAAAAATCTTAATTTCACATATACGCTCATGGGGTCTGAACTGGCGGTGACCGACCAGGAGAGAGACCTCGGGGTTGTAGTGGACAGCACGATGAAAATGTTGACCCAGTGTGCGGCAGCTGTGAAAAAGGCAAATTCCATGCTAGCAATAATTAGGAAAGGTATTGAAAATAAAACAGCCGATATCATCATACCGTTGTATAAATCTATGGTGCGGCCGCATTTGGAATACTGTGTACAGTTCTGGTCGCCTCTTCTCAAAAAGGATATGATAGAGTTGGAAAAGGTTCAGAAGAGGGCAACCAGAATGATCAAGGGGATGGAGCGACTCCCTTACGAGGAAAGGTTGCAGCATTTGGGGCTTTTTAGTTTAGAGAAAAGGCGGGTCAGAGGAGACATGATAGAAGTGTATAAAATTATGCATGGCCTTGAGAAAGTGGATAGAGAAAAGTTCTTCTCCCTCTCTCATAATACTAGAACTCATGGACATTCAAAGAAGCTGAATGTTGGAAGATTCAGGACAGACAAAAGGAAGTACTTCTTTACTCAGCGCATAGTTAAACTATGGAATTTGCTCCCACAAGATGCAGTAATGGCCACCAGCTTGGATGGCTTTAAAAGAAGATTAGACAAATTCATGGAGGACAGGGCTATCAATGGCTACTAGCCATGATGGCTGTGCTCTGCCACCCTAGTCAGAGGCAGCATGCTTCTGAAAACCAGTTGCCGGAAGCCTCAGGAGGGGAGAGTGTTCTTGCACTCGGGTCCTGCTTGCGGGCTTCCCCCAGGCACCTGGTTGGCCACTGTGAGAACAGGATGCTGGACTAGATGGGCCACTGGCCTGATCCAGCAGGCTCTTCTTATGTTCTTATGTTCTTAGATACCACCTGAGCAGCAGGTCCATTCCACACAATATAGGAAGTGGACCTTTAGTGTTGTGGCACCTTTTTTTGTTATGTGCCTTCAAATCGATTACGACTTATGGTGACCCTATGAATCAGCAACCTCCAATAGCATTTGTTATGAACCATCCTGTTCAGATCTTGTAAGTTCAGATCTATTGGTTCCTTTATGGAATCAATCCATCTCTTGTTTGGTCTTCCTTTTTCTACTCTTCTGTTTTTTCCAGCATTATTGTCTTTTCTAGTGAATCATGTCTTCTCATGATGTGGCCAAAGTATGATAACCTCAGTTTCATCATTTTAGCTTCTAGTGATAGTTCTGGTTTAGTTGGTTCTAACTAGAGCTTGGAAAAGTTACTTTTTTGAACTACAACTCCCATCAGCCCAATCCAGTGGCCATGCTGGCTGGGGCTGATGGGAGTTGTAGTTTTAAAAAGTAACTTTTCCAAGCTCTGGTTCTAACACCCAATTATTTGTCTTTTTCACGGTCAGTGGTATCTGCAAAGCTCTCCTCCAACACCACATTTCAAATGCACTTTTGCACTTTTTTCACTGTCGAACGTTCACATCTATACATAGAGATTGGGAATACCATGGTCTGAATGATCCTGACTTTGGTGTTCAGTGATACATTTTTGCATTTGAGGATCTTTTCAAGTTCTGTCATAACTATCCTCCCAGTCCTAGCCTTCTTCTGTTTTCTTGACTATTGTCTCCATTTTGGTTAATGACTGTGCCAAGGTATTGATAATCCTTGACAAGCTCAACATCCTCATTGTCTAATTTAAAGTTACATAAATCTCAGTTATCATTACTTTAGTCTTTTTGACGTTCAGCTGTAGTCCTGCTTTTGTGCTTTCCTCTTTAACTTTTATCAGCATTCGTTTCAAATCATTAATGGTTTCTGCTAGTAGTATGGTATTGTCATGGTATGGTATAGGTTGTGGCTCTTACCCTTTGGAATTCCCTCCCCTTAAATATTAGGCACCATCTCTGTTATCTTTTAAACTCCTACTGAAGACATTTCTCTTTCAACAAGCCTTTTAAGTTGAGACCTTACCCCAGTCTGTGCTTGTGTTGGGATTGCTTTTAAAGATGTTTTTAAAGTTTTTAAAAAAATATGTTTTATTTTAATATGTTTTTAAAGCTGTTTTGTTTTAATGTATTTTAAAGTTTGTTTTTAAGTAGTTTAAGAGTTTTTAGTGTTTTTGTTTGCCATCCTGGGCTGCTGCTGGGAGGAAGGGCTGAATATAAATAAATAAATAAATAAATAAATTCTACTACTACTACTACTATTAATAATAATCTATAGTCCAAGTCAGAATGGATCCGAGCAATTTTATCTGTAAAGTGCTGGCCACATTGTTCACAGCAGGTTGTCGAGTGCTCTGAATTCCCTCTTGTGGGCCAGGTTGTAGGAGACTCCTAACCACTCAAACAGCTCCATTGGGATGGCTCTTTGCAGACACAATGGTGGCTGAGAAAAAAAATATTTGTGTTGCCCGCACTGCCACAGAGTAGTCGTTCAAATAGTCTCTGGCCTGTGTCTGGTTGAACTCACAACAAGATATCCACAAATGTTGCTCTAGTCATTATTTCACTTGTTTCATCACCACCAGCTCCGTAGAAAACCAGGGGGATGGTTTGGCTCCACTTGTGAAAGGGGAAACTCAGGAGCAATCATGCCCACCACCCTGGCCATTTCCCCATTCCAGACATCAACCAGGGTTTTGACAGAATAACTTGCCAAGGCGAAAGGAAAATCCCCAAGAGCCCACAGGAAGCCATCCAGATCCATTAGTCTTCTGGAGCAGAAAATCTTATTATTATTTATTAGATTTATATCCCACTCTTCCTCCCAGCAGGAGCCCAGGATGGCAAACAAAGGCACCAAAAAAATCCAAAGCATCATAAAAACAGACTTAAAAATCAACAAAACATCCTTAAAACATAGTAAAACAAAACATCTTTAAAAACATTTTAAAAAAACTTTAAAAACATTTTTTTAAAAAAGCTTTAAAAACATTAAAAAGCAATTCCAACACAGACACAGACTGGGATAAGGTCTCTACTTAAAAGGCTTGTTGAAAGAGGAAGATCTTCAGTAGGCACCAAAAAGGTAACAGAGATGGCGCCTGTCTAATATTTAAAAGGAGAGAGTTCCAAAGGGTAGGTGCCATTACATTAAAGGTCCATTTCTATGTTGTGTGGAATGGACCTCCTAATAAGATAGTATCTGCAAGAGGCCCTCACCTGCAGAATGCAGTGATTGACTGGATCTGTAATCAGTCCACCACCCATCTCCGAGTTCCAGCAAGTCTAAACACCACCAGGTCTGTTCCTGTCATAAGAAATTCACTAGGCTTACCAAAATTGTATTCATTTCACTCAAAGTTTCTGCATGTTTTGCCTAGGGAGGAATACCCAAATTTCTTTTACAGTGTTAATGGCAACTCCATCTTGACAAGTTCCAAATGCAGCAGGGAGGCAGCTCATCCAATGTGAATACGTCAGGTAGAGTTATGCTCCCATGAGGGTCTTGGAGGTCAGCAACAGCGCCTTGAATTTGGCTCAGAAACAAACCAGCAGCCAATGATTTTTTTTTTTTTAAACCCATTCACAATTATACACTGTGTGAAAAAGTACGGGCTTGCATATTTTCTGAATCTACTGCTAATCAATTTCATTAGGTAGCCTCACATTCTGATATTTTTCTAGTAGATGCACACCATAATTTTATAATGTTATAACATGTTTCCCTTGGTTATCTGTTTTCTAAAAATCCCCAAACACTTTAGACTTTCCTCATAGAACAGTTGTTCCACCCCTTTGACTGATTTACAGTTTCTACATATATTCTATTACTCTGATCATACATTTTCAGAAACAGGGCAATTAGGAGTTAGCTAAATGTGGCCACATCATGAATTTATATAAAGTAATTATAAAAGGTGGCGAACCTGTGGTCCTCCAGATATTTCCGAACCACAGCTCCCATTAGTACTGGCTATTGGCCATGCTCCTGGGGCTGTTGGGGAATGGGGTCCAACAGCATCTGGAGGGCCACAGGTTACCCACACCTGATATAAAGGCATTATTATGGCACTTGTAATTAATATCCAGTGCTTTTTTCTAACATTCAATACAAACACAGACATTTACTTGTTCTGCTCTGGCGACACTTTACAGGTACTTTGTCTGCTAGGCATGCCTATGCATTAAGTAGAGTCGCATGCAAATAACTTTTTAAAGTTCTTCACTCTATTTGTGGACAAAAACATTGGGGAGACTATTTCACCAAATTTCTCAAGAGGAAGGAGAAATTCTTTCAGTAGTTTCTCTGGGGTGAGGCTCAAAATTTGCAGTGGCAGTAGTACAGATTCTTCTTTGCTATTTAGCAATTAGCAAAGAATTAAATGGATTGCTGCAGAAGCAGCAACTGCTTTGTTGCCCAGCTACATTTTTCATCCCCCACAGTGCCTGGACCTAGGATTGTTCTGGGGCCCCGTGTGGATGGGGTATTAAAAAAAGAAAGGAAAAAGTCAGACAGTTTCTCAGAAAAGTGTATTTGGATGCGTTTTGACTTAGCTCTAGTTTTAAGTATTTTCCTCCAAGACTTCGCAAAGAATCAGCGGCTCTTGGCTTCTGCCTCTGACATCAGAAGATTAGGTCTACATCCGCATATAGCAGGAAGGGATTTATGGATGTTCTAAGCTGATTTCAAAATTAGAATCATGATGATTCACAAGCATAAATAAATTCTGCATTAGATGCAGACATGGGATGGAGCAGACTTTGGGGACAAGAGAAAAGGGATGGAAAGGACCTAGACTGATCTGTTCACTGTGGTCCTGAATCAAATCAGCAGACAGCGCGATCTATTTATTCAGCAATAATGATCAAATACTCACAGTAAGCTTCAGGAGCTGTTTGGTTTGAGCAGACGCTGCTGACACAAGGAAGGGGAGGCAACAGGGGTGGGGCATCTTCTCAACTGCTACTGCTACTTCCTTGGACAACTGAGTATTAACATAGCCTTTTGTTCCATTAGTACCACATTCTAGAAATAGTGGATCCAATAACCAACTGTGGGGACGGGTCTATCTTTTTTCATCCCATTTTGGAGAGGCCAAGTGAAATGCCTAGACTCAAAAACTGGAGCTGCAGAATGTTTTTTAAAAAACCAAAACCCTGCGCTTTCCCTTGTACCTCTGCGTTCTGGTGTGTCCAATGGTTAAATGGGACTCCAGTCTCCTTGATCCTTTGAGGAGGAAGAGGAAGGAGAGGGGATTTGATTTGTACTGGGTGGGGTGCTGAAAGCCCCTGATTTCCCCATCAAATTATGAAGAATATTAAAGCCTGAGTCTTTATTATCAATCCAGGAGCAGAAAAAGATTAATTAGTAGCCATTCAGTAGACATCCAGGTAACTAATTGCATCTTTCTGGATCAATTACAAATCTTTGAGAGGTCTGTATATTTCTACTAGCCTTCAGGAAGACTGAGAACAAACTCAAAGGGAGGTTTTATGGCATTCTGAAATTGAAATTCCCCACAGGACATCCTTCTTCTCTCCTATAGGTATCAGGGATTTCTGATAAGAAATCCACTATTCATACAATAATGCCATCATGTGGGCAACTCTTCTGAAACAGCATGATAAACTTCTACAATGGACCTAATTCAACAGGACATAGAATTGACAGTTGCTGTTAAAAATTAATGTGAAAGAACACTATCCTTTTAATACGTTTAGAGAGATGTTAAGCTCAGGTGTATTTTCTGACCTTTAAAAGCACTATTAATTTTATTAAGCCAGCCAAGGCCTAACACAGATGTTCTCTATGATTTCTAAAATATTTCACAGTTTTCAAATAAAGCAAGAATAATTCAGGATACATGTTAAAAAGCGAGTTATATTTCAACTATGCTCACCAGCTATCTTTTATTTTGCTTATTAAGAAAAACAGTAAAAATCCTGAGCCAAAGTGGTTATTCTGCCATTAAGCTAAATAGGAGACAGTTTATATAATCATTCTGTGCATGATCAGTGAGCTGACTGGTAGCATGAAAAAAAACAGTCCATGCTCATGGCACATGATAATGGTGTAGTCCATACTCATGATGGCACAGCTTCCAATAAGCACAGTCCAGTCCAGGTAGGGTCAAAAACAAGTGGATTAGGGTACTGTGAATATCCATGATTTTCTATATCAGTTATGAAAACAGCATACTTGCTAGGGTGGATAAGTGTCCCAACCCAAACAGGCGTCAGATCTGAGAATTATACAGCCACAAGAGTGACTGTATACTATAGCCAGCATGGATTTTTTGCATTCTACAATATTAAATTGAAAATACCCCCCCATGCCATTCTGATGCTTCCCTTAAGATCATTTCAAAAGAAACCCTTACAAAACCTATAGTCCTGAACTCAGGAAGACTTGCTTAACAGCCCTCCAAATTTCTCTTTCCCCTCCCCTCCCCCTCCCCTATTCCAATCCCCTCCTCCTTCCCCTCTCCTCTCCCCTCCCCCTTGGTCAGTTTTACCTATCTCAAGCATGCAAATAATCAAACCTGCCCTCTTCTCCTCCTCCCTCCCATCCCCTCCCTTTTGCCCCTTCCCTCCCCCTTCCTTCACCCCTCCCCTTCAGAGGCACATGTTACCAATTCTTCCAAGCTACACAGGAGGTGGATTGGGCTGTGAAAGACCAACCCAAATTGTGTTTGCATTTTTAGAAATTTGTAGGGCAGTCCAATACCTCAGAGAAGAGGTCAGGTCTCCTGATCCCCTGGTGCATTCACTATAGCTGCCCAATTTCCCTGCTTTTTAAAGTTTGATAAAAATATCTGTTGGCTATAGGTACGTTCTTAAACCGCAAAGTTTTTTGCCTATTAGTGAATATTATCTTTCATCTGGAAGGAAAATAGCAATAATTATTTATTTGGTCTGATGTTCAGTTAAACCAGTTCTTAATAATAATGTACATAGGATTGAAAGAGATTGGCAATGACAAAACTGCTTATTTGTTTTTGAAGATAAATGTTCTAATATGTAGTGCCAGTACCTGTGTGCGGAAGGGTGGGAATATCCTCTTTGGACCCAGATAACCTGAACAACTATAGACCTGTGGTGAATGTTCCGTTCCTGGGCAAGGTGCTAGAACGGGTGGTTGCCAGCCAGCTCCAGGGGCTCTTGGATGACACTGATTATCTTGATCCATTTCAATCCGGTTTCAGGCCCGGTTTTGGCACCGAAACAGCCTTGGTCGCCCTGTATGATGACCTTTGTCGGGAGAGGGACAGGGGGAGTGTGACCCTGTTGATTCTCCTTGATCTCTCAGCTGCTTTTGATACCATCGACCATGGTATCCTTCTGGGAAGACTCATGGAGTTGGGAGTTGGGGGTACTGCTTGGCAGTGGCTCCGCTCCTACTTGGTGGGTCGCCACCAGAAGGTAGGGCTTGGGGAACACTGCTCGATGCCCTGGACTCTCCATTGTGGAGTCCCGCAGGGATCGGTACTGTCCCCCATGCTTTTTAACATCTACATGAAGCCGCTGGGTGCGGTCATCAGGAGTTTTGGGGTGTGTTGCCATCAGTACGCTGATGACACGCAGCTCTATTTCTCCTTTTCATCCTCTTCAGGTGAGGCTGTTAATGTGCTAAACCGCTGCCTGGCCGCGATAATGGACTGGATGGGACCTAACAGACTGAAGCTCAATCCAGACAAGACCGAGACGCTGTTGGTGAGTGCCTTCTCTGCCCAGATGGAGGATGTTCATCCTGTTCTTGATGGGGTTACACTCCCCTTGAAGGAACAGGTGCATAGCTTGGGGGTTCTTTTTGATCCTTCCTTGTCACTTGAGGCCCAGGTGGCCTCGGTGGCACGGAATGCTTTCTACCATCTTCGCCTGGTAGCCCAGCTACGTCCCTATCTGGACAGTGACAACCTTGCCTCAGTTGTTCATGCTCTGGTAACTTCTAGACTGGACTACTGCAATGCGCTCTACGTTGGGCTGCCCTTGAAGACTGTTCGGAAACTACAACTAGTCCAGAATGCAGCGGCCAGATTGCTGACGCAGACCAGAAGGTCCGCTCATATAACACCTGTTCTGGCCCGTCTGCACTGGCTTCCTGTTTGTTTCCGGGCTAGATTCAAAGTGCTGGTTTTGTCCTATAAAGCCCTACACGGCATGGGACCGCAATACCTGGTGGACTGCCTCTCCCAATATGAACCTACCTGGACACTGCGCTCAACATCTAAGGCCCTCCTCCGAGTGCCATCCCATCGAGAAGCTCGGAGGGTGGTGACTAGAGCTAGGGCCTTTTCTGTGGTGGCCCCCGAACTGTGGAACAGCCTCCCCGATGAGGTGCACCTGGCGCCGACGCTGCTATCTTTTCAGCGCCAGGTGAAAACCTTTTTATACTCCCAGGCATTTTAATGTGTGTTTTAATGGTATTTTCATCATTATTTGTATTTTTGGATGTTGTTTGGTTCTTTTATTGTTTGTTTGTTTTGTTTTCTTGATTTATTGTATTTATATATTGCTTGTTTTTTATCTTTTTGTACACCGCCCAGAGAGCCTTCGGGCTTAGGGCGGTATATAAATTAAATTAAATAAAGAAATAAATCAAGGGACAGGTTTTGCACTTCCCTAACATGGTCAGCCCCTCAAATAGAAGATGCCTTCAAATAGAGGACTTTCCTCTGTAAAGTTGGACACGGGGACACGGACACACACACACACACACACACACACACATGGTCATTTTTGACTTTCTGGGGATTTAATTGATTTTTAAAATTTTATTGAAAGCTGATTTATTTTATAAAAGGAACATGAATTATGAACAAAGTAAAATCTTACGATGGATATTTAGTTTTGACTTTTTGTTTTCGAACTCTATGCACCCTAAATCTTGGGGATGGGACAGTGTAGAAATTTAACTAAAAGAAATCTAAACAGACAACATTTGTGTTGCTATTCTGTGCAGGTGCTTTCTGGGACTTTTATTTCTGAGAGGATATTTAGGGTTTTCATTGGCACACTGCTAAAAATGCCAGATCTCCTAGAGTTTGTCTATGCCAGGGCTCCCACTGCTTGATACATCTGAGCATAAAGAAAATGTCAGGTTGCGGCTTTTTCACTCTGTTTTTTGCAATGGGAATTCAAGTCCCCCACCCCCAATCCAATCAATTCCAGTGCTTATTCACATACAAACAAAAATGTCTGGGTAGGTGTACTTGCAATGTGTTTTAACATATCAAACTGACTCAAAGCCACAACAGGAAGGGAAAAAGAACTAATGGCATTTCAAGAGCTCATACTTGGCAGAACAAAATAGAGGTATTGTAGTACTTGCAGCTTAGCAAGCTGCTTAATTGTAGGAAGAATAGTTTGATTTGGGCAATTTCTATGGGCAATTTTTACATTCACAGAGGGGACCCAAGAGGGGACTAACAGGAGTCTCTGCCCCCAGTATAATCTGGAGAAGGCACCATAGGGTAGGTATCAAAGGTCATAAAATATGATAAATCCCTCAAAGAGCCACCCCAAAATAAGACAGAGGTTTCTACATATTCAGAGGACTTCCTAGGTATGCAGAAGAATAGAAGCTTGTACATTTAAAAAAACAAGCTCAAATAGCTGTTCATCAAACACTGAAGGCTGAAATCTAAGAAACTCCCTCAGTAATTCATCTCACTGCCTGGATAGGGAAGTTCTGGGTTGTTAAAAACACACGCCCGGTTCTGCCAGTTCCAGTGTGTCTCTACCTCTCTTCTGAAAACCGAGGCAGACGATGCTACTCAAACCCCACCCATTTTTCCTGTAAACCTGGTGGGAGTCACGCTTCTAAGAGATTTTGCAACTGTCTGATCAGCAGATAAACCTGTTCCCCCTCTGGGTTTGGCTAATGGAAACTCTTTGATCCGGCAACTAGTGTGTTTACAGCCTGCTTCCAGGTTGGAGGAAGGGAGGTATATTGCTGTCCAGTCAAAACTATGCTAAAAACCTGGGGTTGTAGCCAACAGTAGCTTACTCAGAGAAGACCCACTGAAATTAATGGGCAACACTAAATTAGGCCCATTAATGTAAATGGGTCTCCTGGGGTGTAGTTGACCAGGGTCTTGGGGGGCAGAGCTTAGACCTCTTCCTTTTTTTGGGGAACCGGGTCCCAGCAGGGTCCCTATGTCTCTAGCATCTTATGAGCCAATCAGCATGAAAGCAGATTGTGTTAGCCACTAAGAGTCTTCTAACTTGCTAACTTCCTTGTCCTTTCCTGCTGATTGGAGCTAATCAGAGTGCAAGGAGGTGAGTTCAGCCAATGAGAAGGCTCTTCTCAGTGGTCAACATACAGGGCCGGCTCCAGGAATGCTGGGGCCCTTGGTCATCAGCTTGCCCTGGGTCCTGGCCTGTGTGTGTGCGTGCACGCACACATGCGCACACAGCCCCCCATGCCCCCCCACCTACCTGTCTGCTGTCTTTTACCATTGCCCTTAACGAAGATGGCAGCCGTGGTTTCCCTAAGGGTATGATGCCTCCGCCACAATCTTTGTTGATGGAACTCGTGCGTGCTACGTGCGCGCATCTCTGCCATCAACTAAGATGGCGGCAGGGGCTTCAGTACCATCTTCGTTAAGGGCAATGGTAAAAGACAGCAGACAGGTAGGTGGGAGGGCGTGGAGGGGGTGCAGATCACGGAAAGGGGAGCGGAGGGGCAGCTGAGGGGCCCCCTGTAGCTCCAGGGGCCATTGGGCCAGTGCCCCACCTGGCCGCCCTTTAGAACCGGCCCTGTCAACACACTTCTCTTTCATGTTGATATTGGCTCCTAGGGACGTCTGCTGTTGTAGGAGAAGACATGCATAGGAAAGACTGAAGAGTATGGAGACAATGAGGGAGACCAAGCGAGTGATTGGGTTTGCAAAGGAGGGTGGACACAATCAGGATGACGGGAGATGGGGGAAAGTGGAAAATGAGGTGGGGGGAGAACTTAGGCTGAAGAGGAGTCTCTCTGCTGCCCACCCTCCAGCTTGCTTGTTGGTTTGTTTGGTTACAAGGATCTCATTCTCAACCCAGCAGGAAAAAAGGGGGAAGAGGAGGAAGATGCATAGTCTTGTTCCAGCCCAAAGCCAGGAGGAGGGGAGGAGGAGGAAAAGAAAGGAAAAAAATATATTCAAAGGTGGGGAGAAAGTGTGTGTGTGATGGTATTTCACCTTTTAATGATGTTGCATATATCTGTGTCATGCATGGTAAGGTGAAATGCAAATGAATATGTCTAAGAGTATGTGTGTGAATGCGTGTGTGCGTTTGTTAATGTGGTGCAGCCAACACCAGAGGTTAGGATCAGGAATTTACATGCTTAAGTTTCCTCCTAAAATTTGTAAGCTCTGCCCAAATGCAGTTAATCTTAATATCGCAGCCAAGAAGGGAAACTCAGCAAACGAAGTTCCTTACCTTATAGCATGATGATGAAAAACTTAGAATGGGTAAAATAGCTGTCTTTTTCTAATACTCTAGGTATGTCTGAAAGGAGGAGGAGTGACACAGGGAGATAGGAGAAGAGGGTGGAAAAATCCCTTCCTACCTTAGGAGGTGGCAAAGTTCAAAAGGTTACAAATTCCTATGCAAAATGACTTTCCTGCTTAAAGAGTGTGAATTCCTTCATTTAGGAAAAACAGGCTTTGTCTTAACCCAGCAGCAAAAAAGCCCCCAGAGAAAGTGAGTGGGCGGTGGGGGAAGCTTTTATTACTGTAGGGCTTTCTGAGTCAATTATGCAGGCCCCAATGAGTGTCAATTGCAAGCAAGCCTTTATTAGTTCCTACTTCAGAAAGACGAGACAAGTTGAGCAGAGTGACAATTCTGTAACTGAGGAAGGGACAGTGAATCCTGATGATAGCATCTCATCTACATCATCAAGCAGTTTGGTATCAGCAGGAGATAAATGTGTCTAAAACACTGAATTCTGTAATTCAAGCAATATCTCTGACAGTGAGAAAGGACAGTCAAATTGTGACAGTGGTAGAGAAGCAGAAAGCCTATTATTTTATCAGTTTAGAAGGTTGTATAATCTTAGAATGGGGTGCAGCTGTGATTATTATGAAGGGATCATGCACTTTCAAATTTCTCACTACACTACGTGGATCTACTCTGAGTAGGACTAGCATTGGATGCAGCCATTGGATTTCTCCATTGTTTTCTATGGGTTGCTCTCATTTTCATCCTGTGAGAAGAAAAAAGAGCTTAAAGGAACTGGAAGTCAGGAACACGGTGCAGTTCTGTTTCATGCCTCATTTACATCAGTGGTTCCCAACCTTTATGAGGAATCATCAGTGGTTCCCAACCCTTTGTAAGCTCAAAAATATTTGCAACCCCCACATGCTAATTGTTGTAATTTAACCTCTGTTAATTGAAAAAATACATAATAAAGCATTAAATAATGTCCCTTTTTCTTCATCACAAAAACAAATATGATGGTGGTATTTATTACCTGCCCTTCACCAAAAGGTTCCAGGGCAGGTTACAGCAGTATAAACAACTTCTAACAAATTTTGAAGAAAATTAAAGGAAGGAGATAAAAGTAAACTACCCAGAGTGATAAACAGAACCTGGTTGATGACATTTGCACTCGTGTTCCACCCGAATACAATGATGCCTCATCTTCAGCACTCAGCTCAGGAAGCTCCATATAACAATAACAATATCTCTAACAGACAGAGTATCAACAGGTGAAGCTTTCTCCATAATTGTATTTCCATACTAGCAAAGGCTTAATTTAATTTCTGTTTAATTTCTGCCTGCCACCCAGCTATTAAAGGCACAAGAGCCCTGCTTTCCCCTTATGCCAACTGTAAACAATGCAAAGAATGCAAGGTAAGAGTAAAAACAACAAAATTTGGGCAACTTAACATATTTTAAGATATTTAAAAATATATTTAAAATGAACATATACAACTGTATAAAAACACACTCAAAGCCTTGATGAATGGCAACAAAAATACACTGAGCATGTGTAATTTCACATTTTTAAAACTTAGGGTAGAAACACACTCTATTCTGCTGGTTTAAGTGCATCTCCACCTCTCCTGAAAATGGGGGTGCACGGTGCTAGTCAACCCCCACCCCTTTTTACTGTTTTACTGTAAAACCTGGTGGGAGCAGCTTGGATTTTTTTTTTAATTAACTTCAAAGAGATTTTGCAACTGATGGGCAGGTCAACCTGTTCCCCTTCTGGTGTGGCTAATGGAAATGTTTTGATCTGGCGACGAGTGAGTTCACAGCTTTACCCATCATTTTTTTTGCTCACTTAATGCCTTGGATCAGCCACTGTCAGCCTAATCTATCTCATATGGCTGTTGCTCCATTGAATTCTATAGGACTTTACTTCTGAGTAGACCTGTTTAGGATTGAATCATAGACTCATAGAGTTGGAAGGGGCCTTGTAGGCCACTGAGTCCAACCCCCTGCTCACAGCAGGAAATCCACAGCTAGAGCATCTCCCGCAGATAGCTGTCCAGCCTCTGCTTGAAGACATCCAGCGAAGGGGATCCCACCACCTCCCGAGGCAGTCGGTTCCATTGCCGAACTGCCCTTTATTACTTTATTAAGTCCTTTATTACAGACATTTTTTGACCTCCTTTAACCAGAATGATGCATCTTTGTACAATAGAGCTCCATGTCGTCGTCCCGTCCCCCCCCCCTCCCAGTAGTACAGCTTCAGAGATTTAGCAGAATCTTAGCCTGGTCTGATTACTGCAATTTGATTTACCAGGAGTAAGCCCCATTAAATATGAAGAGATTTACATCTGAGTAGACATTGTACTATAAATGAACTATACCGTGATTTTTTAATGAGTGCCCAGGTGTGCATTTGTGGGGGGATGCTCCATGACTCTGTCCCGTTACTTTTTTGGCAGGCAGCCCCCTCCTGAGGTCCCTCTGTCTCTAAAGTTAGAGCCAATCAGCTTGATTGTTCTTCTGTCACTGCCGCTGACAAACGAGAGGGAAGGAAGGAACACTGGGCCCCTTCTCCTGATGCACTCGCTGGGGTAGTGTGATGCGCAACTCTCTGTGTGGTGGGCACTGACTGTGCTGGGTAGAGGGAAGGGAGGGAGGCAGAGCAGCTGCTTGCACAGTTGGTGGTGGACAGACCAGCCATTCATTAATTTTTAAAATTAATAACTAATTCTTTTCTTACCTCTTTGCAGCCTCCCTAGGATTACTTGGCGACCCCCAGGTTGGGAACCACTGATTTACATGTAGGGCATAGCTGTGTAGAGAGAGGAGCGGGGCCACACTTAAGTCTCCAATGCCACACCTTTTTCCCGCAAGTGCATGTTGTTTGCGGTAGCGTGAGAAAAAGCCCCCAACATGCAAGTTCTTGCTCACAAGTAGAAACACCACGTGACTGCGGCAACAGATTGTGTGGGTATCCCAGCCATGCAGAGCCCCTACTGTTCAGCAGGAGCTCAGCGCTGGATTTCCTTCTCACACAACCCTGGGAAGAAGAGATGCAACATCAGGGACAGGACTAAAAATGAAAGCCCACTCCTTTCTCGACAGTCTTGTGCTCTACCCAGTCTGTGGCTGAGGACAGGTGAGCCATGGAACGATGAAGGTATCAGATGAAGAAGGAAAACAGAGCCACTTGAGCTCCCAACAGCTTATACTTTGTTTGTTTACTTAAAATATTTTTAAAGCAATTTTCCTCTTTCCTCTTCTCCCAGGCATTTTAGCATGTGTTTTTAAATTGTTTTTAATTTGTTTAAACTGTGTTTTTAAATTGTTTTTTGTGTTTTAATTTTTGTATATTTGTTTTTAATTGCTGTAAACTGCCCAGAGAGCTTCGGCTATGGGGCGGTACATAAATGTAATAAATAAATAAATCGATGAGATAATCTGGACTGTGTACAAACTATGACCAAAATAGTTATATAACCGTAAACTACAACCATAATATATAAACGATAAGATATAAACAAAATGTTTAAAATGCAGCAAAAATGCAACCGGGGAGGGGGGAGAATGACTCTCATGAAGATATTGGAGTTGAGGGCAATGTGCTCCATGCAGTTATAATGGTCTCCTCCGCATGCTACGCTCTTCCCTTCTGGCCAGCAGGGATGGCAGAGAAATCTGACTCCAGAATCACCAGGCATGGATTTCCCACTTTCCCACTCACTGCAGCCTTAGCTTTCTTATGTAGGAAAAGAACGGTTTTGTAACTAAATACAGACAGACATGTGTTAATATTTATTTAAACCTAAGGGTGTTAGAGGCAAACAATAACAACACAATTACACTTACAATGAAATAAAAAATGACCATATAACATTAAACATCTTGACAGTTTGTGTAGCTGTTTTGATGTTAGGTGGGGGGAGGGGCAGAGCTGAGTTTTACTTTTATTTTCGACTGAGCAATTAGAAAAGTAATGACAGTCTGCTTTTCCTTAGGATTCTGTGATATTAAAAAAGTATATTTTTAATTTCTTAAAAAAAATGGAAACAGATCAGTGCATAACACCCCACCACCAGTAGCCACAGGTATAACATTAGCCCTCAGTCCCTCCTTATTCACGCTAGCCTGAAGAAACTGTGGGCTGCTGCCTGCAAAAGAACACAAGCACTGGGGTCAGTCTAGAAACCGTGTGTGTGTGTTGAGGGAGGAATAATGAAAAAGAGATTTTGTGCTGTCAGACCTACCTTGCAGAGCTGGTGTTTGACTGTCCAGACAACACATGCACTTGTGTCTCCATCCAAACCTGGGAAGTGGTATAAAAGAAAAGGTGGAGAGGATGCATTGTCTGTGAATGGGAGTGACCAAGACCAACCTCACAGGGTTGTTGTGTGAGCTGCTTGCAAACAAACACATGAACTTGGGTTCTCA
Source organism: Rhineura floridana (assembly GCF_030035675.1). NCBI lineage: Eukaryota > Metazoa > Chordata > Lepidosauria > Squamata > Rhineuridae > Rhineura > Rhineura floridana. Next base: position 5,183,888 of record NC_084489.1, on the reverse strand, counting down.
TCCAAAAATGAGGCAATCCAATCCCCACTTAACTTGGAGTGAGGTCCACTGAAGTCAGTGGGACTTACCTCTGAGGAAACCTGGTTAGGATTCTAGCCTGTGCTCTTAAGACTCATTCCAACTTCATTTTTGTTTGGAAACGGCTATTTCTCATGTCATAAGGCTTATGGGGAAGCTGTCCTGGGCTCCTTTGGGAAGAAGGGTGGGATATAAATTTAATAAATAAATAATAAAATGAGAACTTTGAAGTCACCTTTTTGAATACCCTTATAGAAGATCTAGAGGAAATGCCTTAGTGGTCTATGGTAGCTGCAAAGAATCTTATGGCTTTATTATAATAAGTAAGATTTATTAATAAAACTCTTTAATATTTAATATTTAAGGCTGTAATCCTATACTTACTTACCTGGGAGTAACTGCCATTGAATATCATAAAGAATAAAAAAACCTCCCACCCCCCACCTTTTGCCCTTGCCAGTGTGACCCAGCAGAGCTTTGGATGCTCAAGCTCTTGCTTCACTGCCCCCTGGCAGGCTTTTGGAGTGCTTTGCGCATCTCTCATACTCAGAGAGTCACCCTTTTCGTGTGCAAGAGTGGTGTCTCTCCAGTTGCAATTTAATAAAAAGTGTGCTCCACCACCAGAGTTTTGGGAAACACTGCGGTAGAATTTTATTTGCTCCATCATCTATCTAGCTTCTTTATGCCACTGCCACAAAGTAATGGCGTAATGTGGTTGTTTTCTTCCTTATTGTTCTAATTAGTAACCAGGAGAGCAAGACCAAGATTTTCTGAGATAAATTAATATTGATGTTTCTTTTTATTTGTTTCATAGAGGTTTTTTCATGGAATACAGGTGGCTTCAGAGAACAGTTTTATTCCAGCCACTTGACTGAGTTACTCCATATAATAGATAAGGATCTAACTTGTTGTATGCCAAATGCAACATACATACACCCCCCCCAATATCTGTTGAGCCTCCGCTTCCCCACGAGGGCCAGGGAGGGGGGAGACACGAGTTCCAGGTTTCCCAGCTGTCAGAGGGTGCGGAAGACCAAGGAATTGTTGAGTCTGAGCAAGACCATGGGAGGGGGAGTGAGTTTGACTCCGGGCCAGTTCCCCCGGATGGCGCAGTCTTGGAAGTGGAGAGCACGCCGCCCCCCGACAGGTTGGAGGAGCCATTGGAAGATGTTCCAGAGGGGGCGGTGACTCCCCCTTTACCAAGCGGTTCCTGGGATGCCTCGAGCGCGTCACCGACCCTGACCTCGAGCCGGTTGCTAAGGAGACGGTTCTTTCGGACGAGCCGTTGGAAGCACACACCCCATCACCCCGCTCTCGAAGCTGCGAGAAGTGCACAGGACAGAGGCAGGACTTGCAGAGGAGCCAGAGATTATGATCTAAAACTTTCCCTACTTAAGACTGCCACTCTCTGGGTTAAGTTGCTGAGCCAACTTTCTTCACGCGTTGCAGAGCATGTCTAGAGTGCAGTTAGGGACTTCTAGTGAGCTAGCTTAGAGATTTCTATGAAGTGTATTGCTTTTGATGTATCCATTACTTTAATAAAACAAGATTTGATTGCACCTGAGTCTCAGCCTCTTGAATCCCGCTCTGAACAGGACAATACGTCAAGTGGCTAAACAAGGACAAAGACAGTATCCATTTATCCTAAGATGTCCTGCTTCTGAGTGGAAGGAGAAAATGCCTAAATGAAAATGCCACTGAAAGCTTACCCATAATCGCCCAGACCGCCTATGCAGACACATGCAAGCACAGGACAGATTCATTGTCTGGCTTGCTTTTCACAATAGACACAGTCTTGACAAAATTAAAAGGCAAGATCTCAGAGGCAGAAGAAATACAGAACATGAAACCTAACAGCAACAAGTATTTCATAGAAAACCTAAAGGACAGTTGGCCTTAAGAAAAGGGCAGACATGTGGGTGCCATACTCTTTAATTTAATTGGGGGGGGATGCTACAGCTACACAAGTTAGAAAGCTGCCTAGAGAAAATCGTGCCCTTATTGGAAGCTTCATTAAGAAACCAAGTCACTGAAATTCACCTAGGAGTGGGCCTCTTCAACCATCTAAGTGAATGGACAACGTGGACATGTCCTCTTGTACTGAATTATTCAATAAGTTTAAATAAATAAATAAATTTTATTTAACAGAATTCACATATTGCTTGAATGTGAAGACCTCTAAATGGTCTAAACATTAAAATGATCAATAAAATAGTTAAAAACAAGTAAAGAAGTAATTAAAACATTTTTAACACAATTAAAACAGCTACTAACTAAAAAATTAAAATAGATCGATATCTATGCATCTGGATAGGCTTGCCTAAACAAAAATGTTTTACACAGGCACTGAAAGGAATTCAGTGAAGGTGCCTGCCTGATGTCAATAGGCAGGGAGTTCCAAAGAATAGATGCTGCCACACTCAAAGAACATTTTTTAACAAGTGTAGAGCACCTGTATGTGGCACCTGTAACAGTGCCTGTTCCACAGATCAAAGTCCCCAAGCGGGCACATCTGGGGCAAGGCAGTCCCGCAAGTAAACTGATCCCGAGCTGTTAATTTTGCACTATGTGAATGAAGAAGTACTTTCTTTTCTCTGTTCTGAATCTCCTGCCAATCTCCTTCAACTGATGACCCCAAGTTGTAATGTTGAGGAAGAAAACCTCTTTGTATCCACTTTCTCTACGTTATGTCACACAAATCAAAATATAGCGATCAGCATATACACTTTGAAGCCAAAACTATTGTATGGAACTTTCAGAGGAAATTAATTGCTTATGATCCTCTGATTCCATGTTTCAAGCAAGGGGATAATAACATTAACTACTGTCGATGTCCTAAAAGCACTGAGTGATAACATGTTAATTCATCATTATTTTACTAGCTCACCAGAATGCCTGTATTAATGGCCCAGGAAGAGCCATAAACAGATGGTATGCTGTATAATGGCACTCAAAAAGAAATATGTAACATACAAGGAATTTTAAAAAAATCAGTAGTCAGGACAATTTTGATGATTAAAATCTCAACACAGACTTGTATGGTTTTTACTGCCTTACAGAAGAAATAAAACGGAAACAGTTGCTTACCCTATAAACAACAAAGCAGAACTTTTGGCTTAAGGAAGGGTAAGGGGCTATGCATACATGCACACATTTGTTGGTTTTCTATCATTGACCCTTGTTGGCTTGTAGGTGAATGTGTGAACTGACTTGTGTGGCAAGTCAAGAGGAAAAAGTCAGAAGCTGCTCAGATGTGAAAAGCAGGGGGAGGCAGGAACTTGCCTGGAATGAACTCGAGATACCCATTCCTCACATCATGAGAACTTGACCTTGTAGCAACCAGGCATCCTAGGAAAATTCCAGCAAAGGAGTGGAGAGAACAGATCCCAAATACTGGAGAGGTACATGAAGGTGGAGCCCATCAAACCCACACATTTTTCCTGGCAACAAGGTTCTAGCTAGGGACTGGAAACAAGAGCCACAGCGATCAAACACTATTAAGACATCTCAGGGGGATGCAGTCCTTCTTCTCATAGTCTCCTCCCTGTCATCTGATTGTAAACTGCACAGAGATATTTTTATACATGAAATGGTGTCATCATCATCATCTTATGCAGAGTGTAATAGGCATGCCATAGGGAACACTGCATATGTCACTTATATGGCAATATAGGACATCAGAGAATATGAGGCATTAACTAGGATCTCTAGGCATGAAAGCAGAAAGTGTGGTGTGCCATTATTTATATCTCCTTGAAATACGATGGTCTTCCAGATGTATGGCACTACAGTGTGCCCTGTGCCCGCTAAGCTAGCCTGCTACCCTCAGGTGTGGTGGAAAATGCTGTCCAGCAAGAATTCAACTTTTAGTTTGGTTGGCCTCTGTACGTGGAATTGGGATGGGGAGCACATCTTGTCCTTTGCCTCACTCAGCCAAATGTCTTGGGCTGACCCTGGGTTCCATTGCTTTTCTATTGACAAGCTCAGATTCAGGATGATACTCAGGGTTGTCCAATGTTTCCTGTTTGCTAGAGATTTCCCAGAAGCTGGAGGCAGGTTGCCATTAGTACAGTCTTGCCATGTCCCTTTCTCAAATACGGACGGCATTGCACCGTTTCAACCTGCTGCCAATTCATTCTATCTTTCAGTTCCAGTGAATAGAAGCAACATTTGCTTTTCAGGGAATTAAAGCTAATATATGCAAGTAATTAGAATGTCTCAGTAATAAGCAGCCAGTGTTTTAGTTTAATGCTGACAATTAACTACAGTCGGATAAGACTTCTATACAAATTATTCAACAATTTTGTTCCAAGGCTGAAGGACACAAGAGTCCTCGACCCTGTAGCAATGATAACTAAAATTTCCCAAGCTATGGGGATGCTTAAATCACAAACCACAAAATCTCAACTGCATTGCAGTTAATCATTTTTCAAGATGCAGAGAACAATAACAATTAGCATTATCATGGGTAGCATTATCGACACTCTTAGGGTTGCCAAACTGTCTAGGAAAAAAATGGTCTGTCTTGCACCTGTGTCTTTTACAGCAGCTGGATCTGCAGAGATCAGCAAGAGACGTTTTTCACAGCATGGAGATAAGTACTCTCACTTGCTCAGTGGTGGCTGGTGCCTACTAGACCTGGTGGGGCTGCTGAGAGGTCCTGGGGGCATGGCCAAGTTATTTTTGTTTTTTCCCTATCCTCCCTTGCAAAAATACTGACGCATTGCTGTTTTACAAATAGTTAGACGCACATGTTATACCAAATTCTTCCAAGCTACACACTAAGTGGATTGAACTGTGAAAGACCAACCCAAATTGTGTTTGCATTTTGACAAATTTGTAGGGCAGTCCAATATCTCAGAGAGGAGATCAGGTCTCCTGTTCCCCTGGTGCACTCACTATAGCTGCCCAATTTCCCTGCTTTTTAAAGTTTGATAGAAATATATGTGGGCTATAGGTACATTCTTAAACTGCAAGGTTTTTTTGCCTATTAGTGAATTTCCCTGCTTTTTAATCCGGGAGGTAAGAAATGGGATCCTGTGCAAGCTTGCTCAGAATGGATTGATCATTTACATGCTTATTGAGTTCAATGGGATTTACTCCCGTGCAATCATGCTTAGGATAGGTGAAACTGACCACAGGGGATGGGGAGGGGGAGGAGGGAGGGGAGGAGGGGGAGGAGGGAGGGGAGGAGGAGGAGGGGAGCAGGCAGGAGGGGGAGGGGAGGAGAAGGGCAGGTTTGATCATTTGCATGTTTATTGAGTTCAGTAGGATTTACTCCCGTGCAATCATGCTTAGGATAGGTAAAACTGACCATGGGGAGGCGGAGGGGGAAGGAGAGGATTGAAGGGGAGGGGAGGATCAAGAGGCAGGGCCGGCCCCATCACCAGGCAGAATAAGGCAGCTGTCTCAGATGGCAGTGTGGGGAGTAGTGAGGGGAGCAACTACAGCCCCCCACAACAATCCCTATTTTTAATAGTTTTTTCACAAAAATTATAATCATAATTGTACATTATTCTGTATGAACAGAAAAAAGAAAAAGTTTAAGTTAGTGCAGAAGAACAAAAAAGAAAGAGAATCATTTTAAATATTCCATTGGTATACAGTCTGTAGTTGTGTAAATTATACACTTTCAGTACTGCCTTCAACACAATTTCTTATTATGTCTAAAACAGCTTGCCCTGTGTTTGTATATTTTGGTTTAGTATGCCAATAAAAAATAAACTTGTGGCATAGGTTTAACAAACTTTAGCTTATCTAGTATTCTTTATCATATTCCTATTGCATATTTTTCTATGTCAACAGATTTGGAGTGAGGTGTCATCAATATGCAGATGACACCCAGCTCTATCTCGCAGTTCCATCTGAATCAGGAGAGGCAGTTGAGGTACTGGACCAGTGCTTGGAGGTGGTAATGGACTTGTTGTGGGCCACTAAACTAAGGCTGAATCCTGAAAAGACAGAGATGTTAGCTGGTCCACAGTTTTCATGACCGAGTGGTGGAGAGATGTTATATCCTGGACAGGGTTGCACTCCCCTTGAAGGAGCAAGTCTGCAGCTTGGGGTACTCCTGTATCCAACATTGTCACTGGAGGCTCACATGGCATCAGTGACTATGAGTGCCTTTTTTCAGCTCTGGCTGGTTTGACACCTTTGGCCCCTTTTGGACAACTATGACTTGGCAACAATACTCTTCGCTCTGGTAACTTCCAGGCTGGATTATTGCAAGGCACTCTGTTTGAGGCTGTCCTTGAAGACAACTCAGAAACTTCAACTGGTCCAAAATGGAGAAGAGAGATTACTGGCTGGGGTTGTTTGTAGATCTTATATAACGCCTATTTTTAAAAAAGCTGCATTGGTTGCCAGTTCATTTCTGGGCCTAATTGAAGGTGAACACACCAGTGCTGAAAGCCCTAAACAACTTAGATCCCAAATATGTAAAAGACTGCCTCCTTCCCTTCAGACACTCTTGAGATCAGCAGGGGGGTGCTTTGGGTAGTTCCACCACCCTCAGAATCTCAGGGGTGGGGTGGTCCGGGAGAGGGCATTCTCTGTGGAACTCCCTCCGCACTGAGATGCATTTGGCACCCTCACTGTTCAGCTTTAGGCAAATGCTGAAGACACACCTCTTTACCCTGGCCTTTTGACACCTGAGATGTATTTTGTGATTCTGGTTGTTTTTAACGTTTTTTACATTATTTTAAGGTTGTTGCAACTTGCCCTGAGACCTCTGGGTGAAGGCCAAACAATAAATGATAAAAATAATAATACTGTGGCGCGCCTCCCCCAATCTCCGAGCGGTGAGATTTCTGGGGGTCCCTGTGCTCCTCCAGGGTTTGGTTTCCTTTGGGAAGAAGGTCAGTGGCGACTGCGGTGTCTTTATGAAATATGGTTTGTTTATTTACACACATTCCAACCTGAGCTTAAGATGGAGGGGGTTCAATGCATCAGCAGTCCAATACCCACCTTTTCTATCTGGGTTGCAGGGGGCACCCCAAAGGCCATGGTGCAGAGAGCCAGTCTTTCTGCCTGCTTTCTAGTTCCCAGCAATTCTCTAGACACACAACGAAAAACTACCAGCCTCTGCTCAGCTCCAGGAGGAGGGGGGGAGATCCTCTCCTGAAGAGTTTCAATGACAAAAGGGTCTCCCTGGCCCATTCACCATTGCTAGGCAACTGATCGGCCCATTATCTTACCTGGGCAATCTATTTGGTTAACAAACGTCTCATTTGACCAGCAGAGAGTTCCTCATTCCAAGGCACAGGATTCCAAATCAGAGGCTGGACAGGGGACCCACAGGAATCATCCATCGCAACCCCCATGCTCATAACAATACTAAGTCTGCCATCATGCTATAGATTGCTCTGCCATCCGCCAACAGATGGTGCTGTGAACTACAGAGTGATGATAGCCTTCTTTGAGCTGCCAACCATCTCAGCATTGGAGGAGGGAAGGGCAGTGGCCAGGCAAGCCACAGATAGGCCAGGCCAGAGCAGCTTCTCAGCAACTGTCCAACTCTGTTGCACCATTGCTGCCTGACTTACCACTGATGCTGTTTTAGGCTCAGAAGTGGAGGAGGACGAGGAGGCAGGTGACAGGAGAGCAGGCTGCTGAGGCCTTCCTTGGCCTGCCTATGTTCCCCTATCCCTCGCCTGGGCCACCTGCCTCCTTCTCCCTCTCCCATGTTTCTCCTTCTTGTGGAATAAGGTCTAATCCTGCTTAACATTGGGTTTGGGAGTGCAAGAGAGATCCCTTGCCCATCCAACCAATTGTGTGTGAGTTCCCCACTTGATAGGAGTTCATTTTTATATAAGGAAAAAGTATTGTGCACCATCCCAATCTCTGAGCAGTGCAAGACGTCCAGGGGTTCATGCACTTACCGAGGAGTTGGTTTCTTTAGAAAGAAAGTCAGCAGAGTCTGTGGTGTCTTACAGGATATATAGTTTTTATTTACACACATTCCAGCCAGAGCTTAAGATGGAAGGGTTCACAGCATTCTCAGTCCATCAGATTTTGCTCCCCATTGCCCATAGCTTTGGGGGTCCAGACAGCAAGCCTGCCTCTCTGTCTTCCTAGTTCCCAGCTTCTCCAGACTACATTAAAATTCACTAATAGGCAAAAAAAAAAAAACCTTGTGGTTCCCTATAGTCAACAGATAATTCTATCCAACTTTAAAAATCAGGGAAATTGGGCAGCTATAGTGAATGCACCAGGGGAGCAGGAGACCTGAACTCCTCTCTGAGATATTGGACGGCCCTACAAATTGGTCAGCATGCAAACACCATTTGGGTTGGTCTTTCACAGTCCAATCCACTTCCTGTGTAGCTTGGAAGAATTTGGTAACATGTGTCAACACCATTCTTCTTTACAGTTACCCACAGTAACTATACATTTTCCCTTTCAGGAAGGAAAGAAGCTGGGGAAAGTTTATTTTGAACAGAAACACCCAAAGGGAAAATGGTTAAGCAGCCCCCTTTTTTATTTATAGATTTACTAGGGCTGTGCCCCTGCTCACACCACTTCCCCTTCCCACCCCATGCAACTACCAAGCTCTCTTTTTGCCTACCCAACCCCATTTATGAAGCCACTTGTCTCTTCTATTCTGCAGCCCACTTTGCACCCCACCTTCACCCCCTCGTCCATGCCCCCTCCTCCTTTTCTGCAACCCCCCTTGCACACAGATCTCCCCATGGTGACCTCCTCCATATTGCTCTTCCCACAAAATGCAACTACCAAGCAACCTTTTCATCTTCTGCCAAATTATGAAGCCACTGCTATTCTTCAGCCCTGTCTGTAACCGTTTGTATCTTTACCCCCATTCCCATTACTCTCTTTTTTTGCAAATCCCCCTTTGCAACCCATTTTCACCTTCACCCTTTTTTCTTCCTGCCTCCTTTTTTCAACTCCCCTTTGTGCACAGACTGCCTGCATTTCCATACCTCCTCCCTCTCCTGTTCCACAGCTCCATTTGCACACACACACCATTTTAAACAATGGGAATTGTATGAGTAAAGCAGGGATGGAGAAACAGCGAGAGGGAAAAGTGTTACTTGTAAACAACAGGAGTGGTTTGAGTACGGCAGGGATGGAAAAGCACTAAGGGAAAATCATAGAATAGTAGAGTTGGAAGGGGCCTATAAGGCCATTGAGTCCAACCCCCTGCTCAATGTAGGATCCAATGCTCAATTCAAGTTAAAGCATACTCGACAAGTGGTTATCCATCTGCCTCTTGAATGCTTCCCGTGTTGGAGAGCCCACCACCTCCCCAGGTAATGTTCGGTATTATCAAAATACCAGAGAGAAATAGGAACTAATTTGGTTGGTCCTATTTCTTCGCAGAGATATAAAAACACAAGCAGCAGAGTGAGAATGTATCCAGCCCCAACATTTACTCACGGCCTCCTCATATGTTAGAAACATAGGCTGTAGCTTAGATGAAAGAAAATAGAAGGTATACAGTCCATCTTAAGTCTTTGGTATTGATACTCTCAGCAGAGAGCATAATTTGCCATGCGGCCTCTCTCAATGGTGGATTGATCAGAAATGGAGAATATTCAAAAAATCCTCCAGGACAAAGGAAGGAGGAAACCAGGTAACTTACCCCACCCATAAGGAAGTTACATCATGGTGAACAGGTACATGGGATATTTCCCAAATATCCCCCTCCCCAAGTGAACATGCAACATTTGCCTATTCCAACAGGTAATTGGTTCCACTGTTGTACTACTCTAGCAGTTAGGAAGTTTTTTCCTGATGTTCAGTCTAAATTTGGCTTCCTGTAACTTGAGCCCATTATTCTGTGTCTTGCACTCTGGGATGATCAAGAAAAGATTCTGGCCCTACTCTGTGTGACAACTTTTCAAGTACTTGAAGAGTGCTGTTGTCTCTCCCCCCCCCCGTTTTCTCTTCTCAAGGCTAAACATGCAGTTCTTTCAGTCTCTGTTCATAGGGCTTTGTTTTCAATCCCCTCATAATTCTTGTTGCACTCCTCTGAACCTGTTTCAGTTAGTCTGCATCGTTCTTAAAGTGTGGCACTCAAGATGAGGCCTAACCAATGTGGAATATAGGGGAACTAGTACTTCACGTGATTTGGAAACTATACTTCTGTTAATGCAGCCTAAAATAGCTTTTGCCTTTTTTGCAGCCACATCACACTGTTGCCTCATATTCAACTTGTGATCAACGACAATTCCAAGATCCTTTTCACATGCAGTATTGCTGAGCCAAGTATCCCACATCTTATAACTGTGTACTTGATTTCTTTTTCCTAGGTCTAGAACATCACACTTATCCCTGTTAAATTTCATTCTGTTGTTTTCAGCCCAATGCTCCAACCTATGTAGATCACTTTGAATTTTGTTTCTGTCTTCCAGGGTATTAGCTATCCCTCCCAATTTTATATCATCTGCAAATGGATAAGCATTCGCTGCACCTCCTCATCCAACTCATTAATAAAAATGTTGAAGACCACTAGGCCCAGGGCTAAGCCCTGAGGTACCCCGCTCGTAACCTCCCCCCAGTTTGAGAAGGAACTATTGATAAGCACTCTTTGAATACACATCTGTAGCCAACTGTGGATCCATCTGATAGTTGTTCCATCCAGTCCACATTTAGCTAGCTTGCTAATCACAACGTCATGGGGCGCATCATCAAAAGCTTTGCTGAAGTCAAGATATATTAGGTCCACAGCATTCCCACAGTCTACCAGAGAGGTTCTCCAATAAAAAAAATGAGATAAATTTAGTCTGGCAGGATTTGCTCTTGATAAATCCATGTTGGCTTCTAGTAATCACTACATTGTTCCTAAGGTGCTTACAGATTGACCTTTTTATAATCTACTCCAGAATTTTCACAGGGATTGATGTCAGGCTGACTGGTTTGTAGTTCCCAGGTTCCTCTTTTTTGCCCTTCTTGAAGATGGGGACAATATTAGCCCTCCTCCAGTCATCCAGCACTTCACCCATCCTCCATGATTTCACAAAGATAATAGACAGTGGTTCAGAGAGCTCTTCGGTCAGTTCCTTTTATACTCTAGGATGCATCAGGCCCTAGAAAATGTGTTTATTTTTAACAACGGGAGAGATTTGAGTAAAGCAGGGATACAGAAACATGAGAGAGAAAAATGTTGGTTTTAAACAACAGGAGAGGTTTGAATACAGCATGAAGGGAGTTGGAAAGGCCTGTGCTGTACCTGTGCTAGCTCTTTGGTGTTAGCTTTGGTGTACTCTTCTCAACTTTTTTTCCTTGTCACAACTTTAAAAAAAACAAAACAATAGTGTTCCTTTATTCCCAATCTATTCAGACCTCTCCTGTTGCTTTAAACTGCCACTTTCCCCTTTTCACTGTCCCTCTCTGTCCTCACTGCTTCACCAGAGCAGGAGAGGATATCAGCATTGTCAGAATATGCACAGACATAGTTCAGAAGCCACATCCCCGCTTTGCTCTCCCCCCTCCATATTTCCATGGAGATGAGGCCTTCCCCTCCTCCAGCACAATGACATTCTTACACAAATATAGTATACTGCCCTTCAACCAGTTGGTTCTCAATGCAGCTCACAACAAAATGTACCTTACAAGGCAGCATCCCAGGGCTGATTTGGGTTATTAAAAAAACAAGTGCAACTATGGGCCTGAAAGGACACCGTTTCATTGGCTGGGGACACTGCTTGCCCAATATACTTGCACGTGTTCTCATTACAAAGAATTGTGATGGTGCATTTCATACAAAGCAGCAAAAGAATATCACGGACATTTGCCCTGCATTTTCTACCACATTGATTCCTCGCTGCTTTCTGTACCACTCTAAACATTTGACTCAGAATACTATTTAATACAAAACAGTCCCTGTGACATTTCAAATAACTATCAATACCACAATTGTTAAAAATATTGGGATCTTCAGCAACTATGGAAGTGAAATAGAAAGTGAAAGCAGTATAAATCTATTTCATTGAATATTATTTCCTGTTAGTTCAGGAAGACATCCATAGACTTAAAATTATCAATAACAAAAATATATCAACTTCTAATAGGGTAGGGCTTCCTGTGGAGTTGAAAAAGCATTTTAGACAATCAATATAGTAGAAGGGAACTCTCACATAGCTCTTGAGGAAGGGTGGACAATGAGTAAAACAATAATATTACTTCTGGAAATATATTGCAAGCTGGAATGCTGAATCTTTCACTTTTTTCCAAACACATAAATAATGTAGTTTGCAACACAACTGAGTCAAAGCTGCTCAGTTTTTGTGACTATTTTTGGTAGGGCTGAAAATCGCCTCCCCTTGTAAGTAATTTTTGTCACTCCATACAAACCATGTACTTATTTACTTACATTACCTTCTCTTGCCATCACCATGTAGCCAAACCTGATTAGCTACACAGCGTTGTGGTATTATACTATTCTGTAAATGATCAGTAATAGTGTGGGTTCACCCATGTGAGTAATGCAGTAAGGAGGAAATAGTAGTAGCCACAGGAAATCATGGAGTCCCTGCACTGAAAAAGGCAAATAGTCACATGATCTGTATGTGTTCTTTTAAGGAGCGGGTTTTTTAAAAAAATACCACCAATATTGGTAGATTCTACTCAAAAATAAAAATGTAGAATATTCAGCATAGTTCAAGTCTTGGTTAATTGATTTGTTGCTTATCTTATCTGCATTTTCCAATAACAGTGGGACAAGTCAAAAGATATTTTGGAAATATAATTATTTTTAAAAGATCTCAGTAGTACTTATGAGTGAAGTAAGGGTGGGGTATGGGACAAATTCACAAATGAAAAAACTATAACTGTAAGATCACAAACCTGACTGAATGCATATGGATAGAAGGCAAGGAACCTAAATAGATCCTAGATGGATTGGCTGAGTGTCTTGTAGTGTGGGATTGTCAAGTTTTATCATATGGTCAAAAGGGATGGAAGTGTAATGGGGTATCAGAATTTTTGACAGAAGATGTGAATTTGACAACCATGTTTTTGCACATTTATACACATGCACGCACACACAAGGTTCATTTCTATTTGGGCAAGATAGCTCCAAACATCTTACGTAGAACTGTATGCTTAACAGACGCCTAACCTAATTAAGTGGTTTCTTGTCAAAACAGTTTATTTAAAGCCTTATTTTGAGCCCAAGAACAATAAGAACATCATCAAACTGTTTCACTGGCATTATTCTGTACCGGGATAAATGACTCGGCCAATCCGGATTATTGCCTCATAAAACAGAGCAGGAGCACTATTATCACTTAACTACACCTGAATTTCAGGAAAACTACTTCATTCAAAGGGTTGTAAACACAAGGAGTGAATTGTCAAGTACAGCCACTGAAGCAAATAGCATAAATGAGAGTTAGAGATGTTGAACACGTTCATGAATAAAGCTGAAGGGTACACAGAGGGCACTGAATAACAGTAGGGTGAATTAAGGTAAAAATATTATGCTTGAATAAGTATGGACAATGAACTTTTCCTTTTCCTTGAATTATGCGATTGCGTGGTTCTAATCATGGTACAGAATGTAAAATATGGCATAACTGCCTCAGAACCTTGAAATCTACAAATTTCAGTGCTTTTTCTTTGTAAACTGGTCCTTTTAACTTGCACATCACCCCTATTTTAGCTCAGCTGTACTGTCTGCTCCCAAGTCCAATGCAAGGTGCTAGGCATTACTTTTAATGTTTCGGTCCTCAGGTGTCTCTAGAAATGGGGTCTTGTGTATGATCCCTACCATTCACTAAGATCTTTAGATGCTGCTTGATCTATGTTCTCTTAAGGAAGTTAGATCAGCTGGAGCAAGGCTTTTTCAGTGGTAGCACCCGCATTGTAGAATTCCATTCCCAAGCATTTTCAAAATACTCCACTCTGGACAGTTTTCAAAAGCAGCTCTCTCGTATGTGAATTTGTCCTAACAAAAACATTTTTGTATGCGGTTTTGACTAATGTACACATTTTTGCAAGCAATTTCTACTAATATAATGCCTTTGTGTATATTCTTTTCTCTAATACAGCCTTTCCCAACCTTTGGGTCCCGAGATGCTCCCATCAGCCCCAGCCAGCATGGCCAATAGTCAGGAATTATGGGAACTGTAGTCCAGCATCTGGAGATCGAAAGGCTGCACTAATATATGCATGCATATACATACTTTCCCCTAATATACGCATTTTGTAAACATTGTTTGGATGGAGAATTGTATTTCAAAATTCATGTAAGTGCAAATTTTGAAGGATAGCAATGGTTTGGTTCTTATCTTGTTCCAGAAAGTGCAAATTTGATAGAGTCAGCTTTAAATGTGACCCGTATTGAATTTCTCCCCCATCCCTAAATACAACATTTTCTTACAAATTTGGGTATGTACTCTTGAAATGAGCATAATGTTTTCTCTGGGCTCTGCCCCTTAAGTCCACTGGAAGGGCCCCATTTTGACAGTTCTGGCAACCCTAAGTCAAAGCCTCTGGCTTGGCCAGGCCTGGAACTAGGAACCTGGTATTTGGTCCTTGCCTTATCAGTAAAGTTTTCCTCCAGAACTTCCGGCTCTAGCTTCCTCGGCTTTGCTAGCTTTTCAGTCCAGCTCAAACTTCCAGTTCCAGCAAAGTTCCTCGGGGATCCTGGGATAAAGAACAAGATCTCCCAGACTATACTCAGGTGCATAGGTCCATAGCTTTGGTCTCTCCATGGCTACAATCAGGCCTTAGAATAAAGTTGGTGAAGTCCTTGCAGAAGTTATGTTTTACAGACCATTGACATCAAGACACCCCCTCCCCACTTTGCAATTTTTCCATCTGGGAGAAGATCAGAAAAAAAGAGTTCTTAGCTTTTGGTTGCTAATTAGCAGCTACCAAACTGTTAGGTAACTGTCAGTTTTTCTTTTTAATATGGATATGTGAAATACTTGTCCTAAAGGGGACTTCTGACTTCAGGATAATTATCCCATTACTCTCATGGCACTAAATTAGCTTTTAATAAAAGCATTTTAGGAGGCAAGAAGGGAGTTATGTTTAAAAGGCTAACTGATGCAAGACATTTTGCAACCTGTCACCAAAATTTAAATTGTCATCTCTGAGCCCTCATATGCTTTTAAAAGTAGAATAGTTACTGCCAGTTCAATAGTTGTAGGAATTAAAAATGGGGGGGAGCCTTCTCGAAAGCCCATTGAGTTTCTCAGCAGTGTCACACAAACAATGGCCCTTCAAATGTTGTGGGTGCTGCAACTCTTGACAGTCTGGGAGGAACTCTGGGCTCCTACAGGGAGGAAGGGTGGGATATATATCTAATAAAACAAATAAAGTAAAAATATAAAACTCTCATCTGCCCTGACTGTTAGCCATGCTGGCTGGGTCTGATGGGTGTTGGTCCAACAACATGTGGAGGGCCACAAGATTCCCATCCCTGTTTTAGCCCTTTTCAGACAACAGACAGGGTATGAACAGACTGAGGGGTGGAGAGAGAGAAAGAAATGGCACTGTGGCAGTAGACCCTGCCTCAAGCTCTGTGCATTCATTTCTGTGTGTAGGCTTTCTGAGGCCTTGAGATGAACATGCCTCCAGGGATGGGGGCTGCTCCTCCTTCATGCTAGTGCTTGAATTATGGGTGGGGAATTCATAAACCTCAGCCCTTGATTCACCCCCAATAGTAGTCAATCATGCTCCTTTAGCCCTTGAAAAACAGGAGCTAAGATGGGCATCACAAAAGTGGTCTTGGTCCCCTTTAGGCCCATAGAATTCAAGCACTCCCTCTCCCAATTCCTTCTATTCTGCTTGTCATCTGAAAAGGTGTAACATTTGAGTTAGAGTCGCCATCCATTGTTGGCTTCAAGTTAAATTCAAGATGCATTTGGAGACTTCTACGTGGATAAAGATCCAAGTAATTTTAAGGGAAATAAAAACAACGAGAATTTCTTGCTGGTTTTTGCACAACTGTTGCAAGTATAAATGAAATGTGAAATGTTAAGTTCTCTTTTGCAGCTGGTCTATCACAGTTTAAGACTCTCTGAGTGGTGGAAAAAACAGGGCATACCAAGGTCTTGATGCCTTTGCTCCCAGAGATGGGCAAGAAATTTGATTCAGTTCACATTTCAGGCCAAATCTATCAAATGTGCACTTTCCAAAACAAGATGAGAACCAAAACACAGCTGATGGGCAAGATCTCCCAGTAGGAGTCTAGGGTGGCAATGGGAAGCAGGCAAGCAGAAACTAAGCCCAACAGCACTCGCTCTTCCTGCAGTTTCCAGCAGCTAGTATTCAGAAGCACATTGTCTCCAACACTGGAGATAGAAAACATCCATCAGGGTCAGTAGCCATTAATAGCCTTATCCTCTGTGAATGTGTCCCTTTTAAAGCCATCCATGTTGGTAGCCATCACTGCCTCCTGTGGGAGTGAATACCATAGTTTAATTTTGCATTGTAGAAAGACATACCTTCTTTTGTCAGTCCTGAATCTTCTAGCATTCAGCTTCATTGGATGTCCCCAGGTTCTGGTGTTATGAGAGAAGGAAAAAAGCATTTCTCTCCCCACTCTCTCCACACAATACGTCATTTTATAAACTTCTATCCTTTATACACTTGGCTCTTTTGTGACATTAGTGGGTCAGGTAGAAATACCCTTGCTTGATTTTCTTCCCTGCTGAATCACCATTCACTTATGTGGTCCTTCATCTGCATTCTGGCCTCTGGGGTTGATCAAAATTTGATTTGCCTAATTGTGGTGCTGGTGGACTCTGGACTGTACTACCAAAGAAGCTTCCAAAATTCTCATAGTCTCTGATTGCCCATTGCCAGGACAGCTGTGACATCCCCACCCACCTATCTCTGCCTTTCTGCAGCAGATGAGGGGGAGATCTGTCCCTATACACTGTAGAATTTGCCCTCTGCACATGTACCATGGCATTCCCCCTCCCTCCTCCCTCCAGTCACCAATGATTCTATCTCCCTCCCTGCACATGAGTTACCAGCACTCCCCCTTCCTCCTTCTGTCCCCCATGGCTCAACAGTGCTCCCCCTCCCTCCCCCCATGGGTTACCAATGCTGCGACTGATAAATGAGTTGTTTGGACATCAGGCTACATGAATCCCTGGGGGGTTGGTCTTTCACAGTCCAATCCACTTCCTGTGTGGCTTGGAAGAATTTGGTAACATGTGCCTCTGAGCATATGGGGAGTGGTTACAATTTTTTTACAAATTTGGTAGGGGAGGGGAGAGTAGAGGGAGCCCACCTGTCAGAGTTGGGAAGCGACCAGGAGGCTGCCCTTTCCCCACCACCAAGTACTTACGGCCCTAAGGCCCGACCCGGAAGGTAGATGAGCAACAGATGGGCCCCATCCTGATCACCCATCAGATTAACCCAGTGGCTTTCCAGTTGCAGCTCTCAGCATCCCTGCGTATCCATCTGGTGTTCCATCAGTCATTGCTCAGTCTGGCCCATTCACCTCACTCCTTGAGTGCTTGGCCGTGGCCTCCATCCCCCATCAATGTCAATTGGGAGGAGGAGTTTGAAGTGTCCCAGATACTGGACACCCACAGGCATCGGGGCCAGCTCCAGTATCTGATAGACTGGAAGGGATATGGGCTAGATGAAAGATCTTGGGAAGATACATCTCAGATGCATGCACCCCGTCTGGTCCACCAGTTCCATGTTCGCTACCCGGCCAAGCCAGGGTTGGAGGGAGGAGGTCCCTGGGGTGGGGGATAGTGTCATGCCCCCCTCAGAGGACTCATCCAAGCAGGAAGAAGAATGGGAGACTGCAAACCCAGGAGAGGGACCAAGCAAGGAGACAGCTCAGGAACCTTCACCAGACCAGGGGCAAGCCCCTGAGGGAGCCCACCTGTCAGAGTCAGGAAGCAACCAGGAGGCTGCCCCTTCCCCAGCAGAGAGAAGACACCAACATATGTTGCAGCAATGAAGGCAATCAGCTCGCTTAAGGAACAAGAGAGCTCGCAAGAACACAGGCTGATTGTAAGCACCTGGCCTCAAACACTGAGCATAAAAGCCTGGAAGGAAAGAGAGACTTCTTGCTAGAGTCAACATCAAGCCTTGCTGCAGACATTGCTCCGGCTCCCCTGTTGACCCATGCCTTGAACCCTGCCCTGCCTGATCAGATCTCTGGGTTTCTGGACCTTTGGACTAGATTAAAGATTCAACTCCCCTGCATCCTCCTTCAGCGCTTCCCAAACAGTAAACATGCTGGCTGGCCCATGGTTCCTCCTTCCCAGCAGATTTATGGTCTGGCTGGTGTCTGGTATCTGTTAATTAGGTGCTAGCTGCTGTGACTGACAGATTGACTCTAGCCAGACCTGCAAAGTAAGAGCAGCTTAGGGCTGAGTTGCTGACCATCAGAGTGGCTGACTATTAAACCACTCTTCACAAACTACACTTCCCAGGATTCTTTGGGGGAAGCTATGACTGTCTAAAGTGAAATAAAGGTCTGGTGTGGGTGTGGCCCTGATTAGCCAAGCCAAGCAGCTGTGAGTCTGGCTTTTAGAACACTGATGGTTGGTTCTTACTGAGCATGCCTGCACTTATCATTGAGTTCAATGCTAAATGTCTTAAATTAATTAAAAATCAGTCAGGCATTTTTTAGCTTTTAAACTGCAGAAGATGAAGGTCAGAGTATGGGGCAAGGTCAGTAATAGGATTACAGGTACTCTGTGAACATGGCTGATTTTTAATGAATTTCAACAGATTATGAGAACTCCAGTCAGAAAAAAGTCCAAAAGGGGTCTGGTTTTTCTCTCTTTCTTTTTACACTTTGAGCTCTCAATTCTCTCTGACTGTTTTGTGTATTGCCATGAAAATTTAGAGGGTTGTTAAGCAAGCAGTTCTGAGTTCAGGACTATAAGTTTTGTAAGATTTTGTTTTGAAATGAGCTTATGGGAAGCATCAGAATGGTATGGGGGTGTTTTCAATTTAAATTGCGGAATGCGAAAAATCCATGCTGACTACAGTATACATCCACTCTCGTGGCTGTATTATATGTATGTTTGTATAGTTAATTGTGAGCAACAACTGAGGAATGAAATGTTTATAGGAGCAGCCTGAAGAGTGGTTACAAGAAAACAGGTTTGTTCAGTAATGCCCCTCCATGCTGTCTATCCCTTCCTAGGGTGATTTGTTTGGCACTAAAATTGACATATTTTTGGTGCCTAGAGATTTGGGTGCCAAAAAGGGATTTAAGTATTAATTCCTACACCAGTTGGCAATATTTTATCTGGGAAATTATTTGACCAGGCTGAAGTTGGGAGGAAGGAGGGATTTATTTTTCAAAGTCTGATCATTTTTAGTACTAAGAAAGGTATCATATAGTTTAATTTTATATTTGTAAGTGGCTTTGAGATTTTTGTGGATAGCAACAAATACATTTAATAATAACAACAATAACAATAACAATAAAGGTAAAGGTGTCCCCGCACTTGTAGTGCGCATCGTTTCCGACTCTTAGGGTGACGACTTGCGATGTTTACTAGGCAGGCCGTATATATGGGGTGGGATTGCCAGTTCCTTCCCTGGCCTTTACCCCCCAGCATATGCCGCGTACTCATTTTACTGACCACGGATGGATGGAAGACTGAGTGGACCTCGACCCCTTTTACCGGAGATTCGACTTCCTCCTTCTGTTGGAATCGAACTCCGGCCGTGAGCAGAGCTTCGGCTGCGTTACCGCCACTTACCACTCTGCGCCACGGAGGATGAACAAATCTGGACATTTCAGTTTCTCATTTTTTCAACCTTATGTTCATCCTATTTCTCCATCAATTTGTGATTTTCTTCTAAAATAGCCCCCTAATAGAGGCATTTTTGCATGCATTTTGTATTATATTTGCACACAAGCATTGAAGCAATTTCCTCTAATATAATGCCATTTTGTATGTTATTTCCACAAATATATGCATTTCCATGCACACTTTCTGGTTAGAGAACTGCATCACTTATTGTTCAGAAACTGTGAATTAGGTTGTTGTTGTTATGAGCCTTCAAGTCGGTTTCAACTTACGGTGATCCTATGAATCAGCGACCTCCAATAGCATCTATTATAAACCACCCTGTTCAGATCTTGTAACTTCAGGTCTGTGGCTTCCTTTACGGAATCAATCCATATCTTGTTTGGCCTTCCACTTTTTCTACTCCTTCTGTTTTTCCCAGCATTATTGTATTTTCTATTGAATCATGTCTTCTCATTATGTGTCCAAAGTATGATAACCTCAGTTTCATCATTTTAGCTTCTAGTGATAGTTCTAGTTTCATTTGTTCTAACACCCAATTATTTGTCTTTATTGCGGTCCATGGTATCTGCAAAACTCTCCTCCAACATCACATTTCAAATGAGTTTATTTTTCTCTTATCTACTTTTTTCACTGTCCAACTTTCACATCCATACATAGAGATTGGGAATACCATGAATGATCCTGACTTTAGTGTTCAGTGACACATCTTTGCATTTGAGGACCTTTTCTAGTTCTCTCATAGCTGCCCTCCCCAAATCTTAGCCTTCTTCTGATTTCTTGACTATTGTCTTCATTTTGGTTAATGACTATGACAAAGTATTGATAATCCTTGACAAGTTCATGCCCTCATTGTCAACTGGAAAGTTACATAAATCTTCTGTTGTCATTACTTTAGTCTTTTTGACGTTCAGCTGTAGTCCTGCTTTCCTCTTTGACTTTCATCAGCATTCATTTCAAATCATTACTGGTTTCTGCTAAGAGTATGGTATTGTCTGCATCAGATTAAACAAATACGGTGATAAAATACACCCTTGTCTCACACCCTTTCTGATCGGGAACCAGTTGGTTTCTCCATATTCTGTCCTTACAGTAGCCTCTTGTCCAGAGTATAAGTTGCTCATCAGGACAATCAGATGCTGTGGCACCCCCATTTCTTTTAAAGCATTCCATTAGCTTTTCATGATCTACAAAATCAAAGGCTTTGCTGTAATCCATAAAGCACAGGGTGATTTTCTTCTGAAATTCCTTGGTCCATTCATTATCCAAAGTACATTTGTAATACAATCTCTTGTACCTCTTCCCTTTCTAAATCCAGCTTGGATATCTGGCATTTCTCGATCCATATATGGTAAGAACCTTTCTAGTAGAATCTTGAGCATTACATTACTTGCATGGGATATTAAGGCAACAGTTTAATAATTACTGCATTCCGTGGGATTCCCTTTCTTTGGAATTAGGTTGTATATTGAACACTTCCAGTCTGTGGGCCATTGTTTAGTTTTCCATATTTGTTGACAAAATGTTGTCAAGATTTGGACAGATTCAGTCTGAGCAACTTGTGGCAATGCTATTGGTATGTCATCTGTTCCTGGGGATTTGTTTCTTTCAAGTATTTTAAGAGCAGCTTTCACATCACCTAAAATTTCTGGTTCGTCCCTCAATGAATCTGTCATCCTTGCATCTCTTTTATAGAGTTCTTCAATGTATTGCTTCCATCTTCCTTTTATTTCAACTTGGTCAGTCAGTGTATTCCCCTGTTGATTGTTCAACATCCCTACTCGTGGTTTAAATTTCCCTTTCATTTCTCTAATCTTTTGGAATAGGGCTCTTGTTCTACCTTTTTTGTTGTTCTCTTCTATTTGTATACAATAACTACTGTAATAGTTCTCTTTGTCCCTACGTACTAGTCACTGTATTATTGCATTTAGGGTTCTGACCATGTTTTTGTCTCCTTTTGCTTTTACTTTATCTTTAAGAGTTTCATCAGTTATCCATTGAAGTCTTTCTCTCTTTTTAACTAGAGGTATTGTCTCTTTGCATTCTTCCCTGATAATGTCTCTGACTTCACTCCATAGTTCTTCTGGTTCTCTGTCAGCTAAGTTTAAAGCCTCAAATCTGTTCCTTATTTGATCTTTATATTCTTCTGGGATGTTATTTAAATTGTACTTTGGCATTATGGGTGCTGTGTTGTTCTTCTTTAGCTGTAGTCTGATTTTTGATATGACCAGTTCATGATCTGTACTTCAGTCTGCTTCTGGTCTTGTTTTTGCAGAAAGTATGGACCTTTTCCATCTTCTGCTACCAATTATATAATCAGTTTGATTGCTATATTGACCATTTGGTGATGTCCACGTGTACAGTCATCTTTTTGGTTGCTCAAAATATGTGTTTGCAAAAATGTGTTCGCAGAACTCAATAAGTCTTTCTCCTGCTTCATTTCTTTCTCCTAAGCCCCATTTCCCCACAATTCCCAGTTCTTCTCTGTTCCCTACTTTTGCATTCCAGTCCCCCATGATTATCAGCACATCTTGTTTTGTTGTGTGATCAGTTTCTTCCTGTACTTCTGCATAAAATCTCTCCCATTCCTCCTTTTCTTTGTTTGCCGTTGGAGCGTGGACTTGGATTATGGTTATGCTAATAGGTTTCCCATTAAATCTCATTGATATCACTTGCTCAGACCTTGTGTTATAGTTCTTTTGCTTTTGCTTTATCACTTCTCACTATTAAATCAACCTCATTTCTTCTTAATTTCTCATTTCCTGCATAAAATATTTTGTAGTTGCCTGATTGAAAGTGTCCCATTCCTGTCCATTTTAATTCACTTATGCCAAGTATTATAATGTTGATACTTTCCATTTCTTGCTTGACAGTTTCTAATTTTCCCTGGTTCATGCTTCTCACATTCCATGTTCCTATTGTGTACGGCAACTCCAGACTGTCCTTTTGCATCTGGGCACATGATCCTCTGGGCTTCAATTCGGCTTTGACCCAATGGAGTCCTTAGTCACAATGCTACTCATACTTGTCTGTTGTTCTTCCCCAGTAGCTCATTGATTACCATCTGACCTGGGGCTCTCATCTTCCAGCACTATCTTGTGTTGCATTTTGGATACTCTGTTCATAGGGTTTTTATGGTAAGAGATATTCTTACCAGTGGTATGATGGTTTACCATTGCCTTCCTCTGAGGGCAGGTTCACATGGCAATTTAACATGAGATGGGTTCTACTTGCATGCCCGTTTAATTTGCAGTGATCACATGAAATAGGAGGCAAAGGGAAGGCATCCCAGTGCTTTCAGCTTTTAATCCTCAGCAAATAATTCCAAGTTGTATTGGTTTATTGCGGTCAAAGACCCAAGAAATATAAAAGTTCACCAGTAATACAGCAACTATAAAAACATTATAAATCATTAGTACACATATACACTTTAAAACGAGGGAGATTTTCTTAGCCTCTGCACTAGATTATAGAATTTGGCAACAGATTGTGTCGATATCTTATCAACGTCTGACATGAGGTAATGCAAATACCAGTTGGAGGACCTACCGGGGAAGCGGTTAATAATAGGAAAGATAAGTCTAGATTGTTCTGCGTCATACAAGTTACAAAGGAGCAAAGTGTGGGCAAGGGATTCAATCTCAGTAAAAGTACAAGGACAAAGGCACTTCACCAATGGGATACCTTGAAAGCGACCTTCAAGGATAGCAGAGGGGAAACAATTAAATCTTGCACTAGAGAATCCCAGATGAGTAAGTGGAGGTAGTTAAGTTTGCCAAATAGGCAGCATGGTTGGGAAAAGCGAAATTCAAGCCTAACGACAAAGGAGAACAAGTGGTGTTGGCCCTCGATCTAGAGTATTGGAGATCAATATCTTTGATACGTTATTCTAAAAAAATAAAGAAATAATTCCAAGTTTAATCCGAAAAGGGACGGAAAAACTGTCTGTCCTTTGTATCTCTAGTGGCTTGTAGACGCTTAGCTCCGATGCTTTTGTGAGTCCATGCCCACTCCCTCCTCTCTCCTTTTGTTATGTCATTTCCTGCTGGCTCCCATTCTGCAGGCCTGCTGCAAACAGTGTGTGTGTTTTTTCTTCACCCCTAACTTGTACAAAAAAGCATTGTTCAAACAAATATTTGTATTTCTGCTGGATTCTAAAAATACAAATAAACAAGGATTTTTTCTTTTTTTAATGAAACTTACCCTGGACCAAACTGAGCATGCTCGGTTGCCAAGGTAACCAGAGGATGTGATAGTTTGACTTTAAGAGGGCATGGTCATTAGGAAACTGCGTGATTGACTTTTTCCCTTCAGTATGAATGGAAAACAACGACTGGAAGTTAGAAAGTGTGATCTTTAAACTCCCATAGCAATGGAAGAAGCTTCATCTTTAAAACGGAGTTCAAAGAGTCTAGGTGCATCTTAGTCTGGTGTCTCAGGTTTGACGATTCCACCTTGGGTGACTTTGGTAAGAGTCTAGCCTCTTGGTCTAGACTCCTGACAACATTGCTCTCAGCTTCTTTGACACTCTCAGATCCCCTCACCACATTAAAGTGTGCATCTAAGAGCTCTAAGAGGGTGGCGAATTAGGTAGATTCACATTAAAATGTAAATGAAACAAAGTGCTACATAGTAATCCAGAGATCATGTGACACGTAAGAACATGACTGATACAGTAATGTTTTTACAAGCATTAGTTTTTATCTTCTAGTCTACTAGATGAAAAATGAACATTAACTTTGAGAGAGCTGTTATTTTTTAAAAAAAGTCATCACAGCTGTGTAGTTTTTTCATGCGCTGCCAGCCTTTAAAAAAAAAACCTGCACACTATTATTGTAATAAACTATTCACAATGATTCATTAATTATCCACTAACTGCAGATAACTGCCAGTGAATCTACATAGCCTTTTCCCTTTACAACATTTAAGGCAGCTCTGTGCCAAATGAGTCCATAACTGCTAGTAATGCCCAATTTCCCTGAGATCATTGTCCAGATGATCAGTCTCTCGGTGATTGGGAAAGAAGTGAGCCAGGACTCCAAGAGGGAGAGGTTTTTTTCTGAATTCTGATGTCTGTAGCAGGAGGAGGTCTGTTCTTCACAACATCAGTTCTGAGAGGTTTGCGGTCACTGGAGCCCCCAGACAAGGACCTACTTGATGTTTTCAGCAGTCATCTTCTTGTCTACCTTCCTGTCTGTTCCCACGTAGATGATTGTGCTACATTTGAAATGATGAGGTGAGATCTGCACATGCATGGCTGGTGTAAATGTCTTCATCAAGGAAATATCAAACTAGGTAACACTAAAATGGCATTCTGATCCCCTTCAGAAGTTATTTCTCCACATGTTCAAAAATGACTGTGGGGAGGAGGAGTGGGAGTGGGCTACATCTGCTGCCTTTGACATCCCCATCCTCTCTGGCTCCATTTTAGACCTTTGCATGTTGAGTGGATAGCCTGAAGGGGAACCTACAGATGTTCGGTTGATGGTACTTAGGATCTTCCATGCAACTGGGCACCCTGCTCATATAGGAATAACTGAATGGGGCTTCTGAGCATCACCAAGCTACGTTTTGTCTCAGAACTGTTCAGCCATGCTTGGATATGTGATTCCTGTCAAAGAACCTTATCACAAGAATCATTAATACACCAAATCTTGTGGATGGGACTTTAGTTAAAAAAAGAAAGAAATGGCTGAGTACTAAAGATGCCACGGGTGTTTTTAGTCTTGCCCATTTTTCTTTTTGCCATTACTTCCCTAGTCTCTTGCTCCTTTGGAAAGCTTGACCACCCAAAACCTTGCAATTTATTCATTCCTTTCATTCCTCTCCACATTCTCATTTTACTCAATCTTTACTCTTCACTGGATTCTCCATAAAGAATTTCTATTGAACATACACTATGAATAGAAGTGTTTAGTTTTCATTTGAAAGAGAAAACTGAATATAAATGGAGGTAAGAGTTATCAGAGTTTTTTCTAACAAGGAGCCAATGGCTGCTGTAGCAAGTGCAAAACAGGCAGAAATTCATTTGCTTTTCCTGGCATAGATACATGGTGACAGAGTAAGTTTTCATCTGTCTAATTCTGCCACCTATACGAAAGGGTGGTGGTGGTACAATTTCTAGTGGACAAACAGCAGGGTGAAACAGTCTTTCCCCCTTGAGTGCAGCTGCTTTTTTCAGTTAAAGCAAATTAACTCAAACCAGTGGAGAAATGAGGGATGCAATGTTGTATACCATATAGCTTGGCCCTAGGTTACATATGAATAAGAGAGGGATTTTGTAGCAGAAAAAGAGAGGAATGGTTTCTAGATTGCACTTGAAAGAAAGCCAGATCTAAGTCCTTAAAACACAGAGGGACCTTAATTGTTGCCATGCATCACAGTGAAATTGTTTAGGGATAGTCTGGAGAACACTGAGAGATGTCTGCACATAAAACTTGATAATATTCTTTTTATCCCTGGAATTTATTAGAAAGAAAGAAGTGGGGAATAATCATCATGGGAACAAACTACTCTTGATGCCAGCTAAGGGGGCTGGAACAGGCATCTTGAGATGCATCTTGTATGAGGACAATTAATAGTAGAAAGAATACGGGTGTACAGCAGGGGGTTTGGTTGCATTAACATTATAAATATGAATTATTTTCTTCTCTGAATACTAAATTCATTTCTTTTGACAGACATAGAGCTGGCATGTCATCTGGTTTGTTAAATTATTGAAGGATTGATTAATAAATTGGAATAAATCCCCCCCCAATGTCTTTGATGAATCTTTGCGCTCCCTTACTTTATGATTTGAATGTATGGGACATCCGAGTGCTGTAATAGGTCTCTCACAGCATTGAAAAATGATGATTGTGAGACTTTGATATGCAAGGAACTGAAAATGGGGGGAAACGGCATGGTGTTTTTTTTTCCTTCTTAGTGTTTATCATGTTGTTCCATTAGGCAATGTGTGAACAATATGTACTGGCTGCTTGCTTGTTGTTGTTGTTGTTATGTGCCTTCAACTCGATTACGACCTATGAATCAGCAACCTCCAAGAGCATCTGTCATGAACCACCCTGCTCAGATCTTGTAAGTTCAGGTCTGTGGCTTCCTTTATGGAATCAATCCATCTCTTGTTCAGCCTTCCTCTTTTTCTACTCCCTTCTGTTTTCCCCAGCATTATTGTCTTTTCTAGTGAATCCCGTCTTCCCATTATGTGTCCAAAGTATGATAACCTCAGTTTCATCATTTTAGCTTCTAGTGACAGTTCTGGTTTAATTTGTTCTAGCACCCAATCATTTCTCTTTTTCGCAGTCCATGGTATACGCAAAGCTCTCCTCCAGCACCACATTTCAAATGAGTTGATTTTTCTCTTATCCACTTTTTTCACTGTCCAACTCTCACATCCATACATAGAGATTGGGAATACTATGGTCTGAATGATCCTGACTTTAGTTTGAAGATCTTTCTCTGAATGTGCGGAGACTACATTATCATCGGCATATTGAAGTTCTTCTACAGAGGTTGACATTACCTTATTTTTTGCTTTCAGCCTACTGAGATTAAAAAGCTTTCGATCTGTTCAATATATGATTTCCACACCAGTAGAAAGTTTCCCCTCAATAAGATGTAGAATCATAGCAATGAAGATAGCAAATAAGGTAGGAGCAATGACACATCCCTGTTTTACGCCTGATCCAACTCTGAATGGATTGCTTTGAAAGCCATTGTTATCCAAAATTGTCGTTGTCATCCTCCAACACCACACTTCAAATGAGTTGATTTTTCTCTTATCCACTTTTTTCACTGTCCAACTTTCACATCTGTACATAGAGATTGGGGATACCATGGTCTGAATGATCCTGACTTTAGTGTTCAGTGATACATCTTTGCATTTGAGGACCTTTTCTAGTTCTCTCATAGCTGCCCACGCCAGTCCTAGCCTTCTTCTGATTTCTTGACTATTGTCTCCATTTTGGTTAATGACTGTGCTGAGGTATTGATAATCCTTGACAAGCTCCATGTTCTCATTGTCAACTTGAAAGTTACATAAATCTTCTGTTGTCATTACTTTAGTCTTATTCTACTAAACTTTCTAAAAGGAATCTAGTGATGTGCATTTTATTAAAGCAGAGTTCTCGCCCTCCCTTTCTAAAAGACAGAGCTACATGACAGATAGAAATCCCACTGGTGTATGTTCCAACATGGACATGTAGCAACAGGGAAAGCAAGAACATACAAGTCAAGCTTAACATTGGTAGCCCATACATCCTCACTTTTCCAATTATGAAAAGACTCTGCTGGTGTGACTTGTCCCATCTCACCCCTTCTCTGGTGTATCTACCATCCTTTTCATGTCACCTTCTGGGGGGCAAAATGAGAATCCTGTTTATATCACAGGATGTTTTAAATTGTTTTTAGAAGATGTGTTTTAAATTTGTATATTTGTTTCTAATGTTTTTAGTTACTGTAAGAAAGCTTCTGCTATGGGGCGGTATATAAATACAATAAATAAATAAGGAAGACTGGAAGATGGTACTGGGGGAGAACAGAACAGCACCCCTCCACACACAAATTGTATCTTTTTATGCTGAGAAAATATTAAGGAAATGCATATGCTCTGTGCATTTACACTTGACAGCCTTTGAAGCCTGCACTGAAATCACGAGGGTGTGCCACCAAGTGACCATGTTGAGAGAATTGAACTGTTATAAAAGGAATATTTGTATGGGCCTCAAATACCCAAAATGATTACTTGATAGGCCAGTTAAGCCAATACCTGAAGCAGGGGTGGCTGACCTGTGGCCCTCCAGATGCTGTTGGATTCCAACTCCCATCAGCCCCACCCAGCATGTCCAATGATCAATGCTATGGGGAGCTGTAGTCCAGCAGCATCTGGACCAAACTGTTTTTATATCATTTCAGTTGATGGCCTAGAGAATGTACCTTTGGCAATATCACAGCTTGTTCAATTGAGGGGAGAGGACAGATGGAAAGATCTGTCAATTTCGATCGTCTCAGTTCCTCATTTTTCCAATCTTAGATTCAGTTCTCCACATTGCTGCAGCAATTTGTGTTTTTTAAAGAAAGAAAATCCTCATGACAATTCTCCAGCACTTTAGCGTGAATTTCTGCCACATTTTT
The DNA here is from genome assembly GCF_030035675.1 of Rhineura floridana. Classification (NCBI taxonomy): domain Eukaryota; kingdom Metazoa; phylum Chordata; class Lepidosauria; order Squamata; family Rhineuridae; genus Rhineura; species Rhineura floridana. The sequence continues at coordinate 5,155,023 of NC_084489.1, read as the reverse complement.
GGCAGTTTTGACTAATGTACACATTTTTGCAAGCATTTCTTGTCTTATACTACATTTTTGTATGTTATTTTCACTCATATATTCATTTTTATGCACACTTTCCCCTAACATATGCATTTTTATAAACATTGGTTGGCAAACTGCATTGCAAAATATGAATAAGTGCAGATTTCAAAGGATAGCTGTGTTTCACTTCTCATATTGTTTTGGAAACTACAAATTTGATAGATTTGGCTTGAAATGCAAACTGAATTGAATTTCTCACCCATCCCGATGGGAGAAGATGGTTTCAAAGATTTAGGGCTGCCATCTTTTTCACTGACAAAAGAAATGTTGCAAATTCAACAGAAGCAATATTGCCTGACAAGAAGTTGCAGTAATGGGAACTTCTGGACCTTCTGGATTTCTGTTTGCCGTACACTGTGGAAGGCACAGCGACTCTGTCTCTGGAGGGAGGTGGCAACTTTAGAAAGATTTAAAAACAGAATAAAAAGGAAATCTGGTATTCAGCAAAGCTCCCTCTGAGAAAATTGCTGGCCCCACGTAAGGTCCATAATCCACACAGCATGAATGAGAAATAAAAAAAGAACCTTTCATAGTGTAGTAAAAGGTCTTTCAAATCTGATCTCAGTCAGCCTTTAGCCTTGGTTCATAACCCTTTGAAAAGAACTGATTAGAGCTACATTTGGGGCACAGCTTGACTTGGTACAGCATAAGAAAGGATCTTACAAACTATAAAATCAAGCCAAGTTTGTTATTTGCATACTCTTTTCCGTTTCATTTTTTGCACAATTTTGCCTAGAGAAGCATCCCCCTGAACTATATAGGTGGGCCTTCTCCCCACTGTGTAATCTTTATCCATACCTACCTACCTATCTACCTACCTACCTAAATATGTGTGTTTCTATTAGGATGGTCATTCTTCCCACACATCTTAGCTGTGTTCTAGAAACAGGCACCTCCCCACCCCACCAGGGTGCCTGTATCTTTAAAGAGTGTGCCGCAGATAGAAAGTCAATAGGTGAAATACTTATTTCAATGGCACTGAGGAGTAATAATAGAGAAGGGGGAGATTTCATGTTGAATGTCTGCCTGCCTGTCAGGCAGCTGTTAGACACAAGACCCCTGCCGTGAAAACCCCCTGTGGTAATCTTCACTAGATACTATACCATGGTTTTTTTTAAAAAAACAAAACAAATATATTTCTAAAGTGAAAAATTAATCGATAGAACTCAACCGTTGTGAAATGATGTATGGCTTAGCTAAGGTAAAGCAGACTGCTGCACTGAGTATAGGAAGCTAAGCCAAAAAAGAAAGAAAAGAAAAACCTTGATTGCATCATTCCACAGCTGCCCTCAGTGATTAACTTGTAAAAGGAAAAGTGGCACCAATTTAACCCTGCCTGGCAACCATATTGAAAGTCCTGCTCCCACCCCACTTTTCAGATGAGTAGGAGTAAATCAGATACTTGGTACTAAAGGAAATGCACTTAATTAGAGCTATATCCTTTATTCCCTCTAAGGGACTGAAGGCAGTCTAGATGGTCCCCCTCTACCCTCATTTTATCATCACAATAACTCTGTAAGACAGGTAGAGGCTATCCACAAGGCCACACACATATCTTCCTGGCTGAATGGGGATTTGAATCTGGATCTCCCCAATCTTAGTTCAACAGCAACCATATCACGCTAGCTCAGCGTTTCCCAACTAGTGGGCCACCAGATGTTGTTGGACCACAATTCCCATCTTTCCTGACCATTGGCAATGCTGGCTGAGGCTGATGGGAGTTGTGGTCCAACAACATCTGGTGGCCCACTAGTTGGGAAAGGCTGCGCTAGCTCTTTCCAGAATCAATATATATGAGTACTCTTACGGGCAGAATGGTGTGTGTGTGTGTGTATAAGGTTTTTTTTGGTCGAGTTCTCCCTTTCTCTCACACAAACATACATAGGACTACTTAACCACCACCATAACCAGTAGTCCAAGAACTCAGTTCACACTGAACCACAGAAGAAAAAGAAGAAAGACTGTTTCTGACTCTCGTAGGCAGCAGTTATCCAAGACACACCCATTTCATGGCCCGCTTTCTCCCTTCAAACTCATGAGTACCCTTTTGCTCATGAGAAGACCTTTACTTCCAAGCAGACTATAGAGTTTTTGGCTGGAAAGAAGTTTGGTCTGCCACACCAGTAACTTTGTATTCCCCTCCTCCTTGGCCACTTACCAGGTCCCATGCTATTTCCTTTTAACGGCCCCCAATCTCTTTTGTCCCTTCTAATAAGATAAAGAGGAGACCTGCTGAATGAGACCAAAGGCCCATCTAGTGCAGCATCCTGTTCTCCCAGTGGCCAACCAAATGCCTATGGGAAGCCTGCAAGCAGGGCCTGAGTGCAAGAGCCCTCTCCCCATTTGTGATTCCCAGTAACTGGTATTCAGAAGCATACTGCCTCTGACAACGGAGGCAGAACGTAATGGATGACAATGGAGGCAGAACTTTTCTATCAGCATGAAAGCCAATCCAGCATGCTATGGCCTTGGTGTAGCCAACATACTCCTTAAACTCCACATCTTATCTTTTTTATTATCTAATGATGCAATCAAATAGTCACCCTTAACAAATGTAGATTGTAACTATAATGTGTCTGGCTAATGATTGACAAACTGTATTGTTGCAAGAGACTGGGTTTAAAGGAACTGAGGCATAAACAAAGTGGAGCCATATATACCCAATTTCTTCACCCCCATATAGCAAAATGGGTGGGATCTAATTCTGGCCGTACAATTTTCAGCAGGGAGGGGAAAATATTATGTGCACTACAGCTGGATCAGCCATTTATAGAGATCAGCACAGCAATAAATCATTGGATTTATAAGCTTCTTGGAGCTTTAATAATTACCCATTTGTATGGGATTAGCTACAAGAGGTTCTTAAGTGGCTGGGACGGTAGATCTATCTTCATGGTATGACATTGCAGCCTTGGAGTTGCAAGACTAGCTGCTATGGGAGCCATGAAAGATAATGTGGGGAATTAAAATAAAGCTCTCTAATATTGCTTGTCTTAATTTTTTGCATACTATGCCTCAGGTAGCATGCCACACAACTGACAAGACTTCAGTGTTGTGTGGCATGTTACATTTTTATCCCACCCTTCCCTCAGGGAAATTGGCAACATCTGCCCCCGCACATAACTTTATCCTCATGTCAATCTGTGGTTTGTCCAAGGTCACTTCATGGTTAAATAGGAATTTAAATGTGGGTCTCCCGAGTTTAAGCCCAACATTCTAACTAATAGGCTATACTGGAGTTATTTGTGAATTTGGGCTTAAGGATATAAAATTCCATTAGCTGCTGTTGTCTGTAAATATCTGATCTGATAAGTGAGGATTGTTTCTTGTCTCTCTGTGCCCCTTCTAGGCCTGAACCCCTGGAGTCAAGCACTAACATGGAATGATGATATTGCTGGTTGATCTCAGTGTATTAGGCCTCAGCTCAGAGGCCACATCCACACCAGACACTTATTCCCTTTAAACAGCCATGGCTTCCTTCAAAGAATCCTGTGAAGTGTAGTTTGTAAAGGGTGCTGGGAGTTGCTAGGAGACTCCTATTCCCCTGACAGAGCTCTAATGGTCAGAGTGGTTTAACAGCCTCTGTTTCCAGAGAATTCTGGGAATTGGAGCTTTGTGAGGGGAATAACAGTCTCCTAACAACTCTCAGCTCCCTTCACAAACTACACTTCCCAGGATTCTTTGGGGGAAACCATTAAAGTGGAATAAATGTCTGGTGTGGGTGTGGCCAGACTTAATGAGACTCTCTGTGTGGCAGCATTTCCCAGAATACATGAGTTCAGTTAGGTCCCCTCAGAGTACTACTTTTGTTCTCTTTTGGGGAGTAGAAAGAAAAGTTTATGGCATCTTGTATGTACCTAATGTTGGTTTTATTCACAAGACCGAATGCTGAAGGTGGCCATATGTCCTACTTGATAGTCTTCTATTTGAAGGGCTGTCCTGGTTTAAAGATAAAGAAGCATTAAGAAATTGTCCATCTACAGTTAGTGCCTGGACAGCAAAATGAGCAGGCATGATTGTCACATTCTTCCTTGCTATGTGGAGACTATTTGAATTATAGTAATAATTCTCTTTCTCCATGAATGTTGCAAGTCTTGTGGAGACAGGAGACTCCTTCAGCAGTTGATGTAGCCCTTCCTGCTGCAGCTGCCCCTTCCTGCTCTGTGGTGGCTTTGGCAATTGCTCACCCCCCCTGCCTCCCACAGGCTGCTCTGCTGCAGTGGCTGACTCAGCATCCTCCCAGCACCTTTTGGAGCATACTTCCCATCTCTCCCTGTAGACCCCCTCCTGTGAACACCTGCCTGTAATCTAAAAGAATCCAGTTTACCACACCCTTTTGGGGTGTTTTGCTTGGATATAATCCCTACACACAGGGAAGGAGAGTGGGAAGGGTGTTCTAAGCTCTGCCCCATGTCACCTTCTCCATTTCCCTCCAACTCATGAAAAGCAACTGTGTAGAATGGGAAGCCTCCCTGGGTGATCTAGCACCCTGGATAACTGGGGTTCTGAATCACATGGGAAACCCTGTCATGCAGAGCTGGCTTCCCACTTCACACAGTTGTCCTCTATGAGTTGGGGGATGCTGCCTTTGGTACTGCAGAGGGCAGAGCTAGTGTACTTGCAGGTACACATGAGCAGAATGGAGCTTTGTGTGTACAAAGCATTTCAGACAGAAAGTCCTTGTGATGAGGCTATAGCCATTTTAAAGGAGCAACTTGGCCTGCCTATACACAAGAGGAGAGCAGATTATGTCACTATGGGAAGGAGTGTCCTTCTCACCCATACATAATATTTGCAATGCATATGATAATATGTCTGCCTATCAAAGTTAATCTTATTTTTCATGTGAGAAGCCATAAACGCAAAGCAATAATTAAAGCTGATAATCAGTTATTCACACATCCACTGAAATAATTGGATTTGAGTAACTTATGATTCTGTTAGGATGCACACCTTAACGTGGTGAGGGGGTTTGAGACTGTTGAAAAAGCTGAGAGCAATGCCGTCAGGAGTCTAGACCAAGAGGCTAGACTCCTAGCAGGGGCACCCAAGGCAGAATGGTCAAAGCTGAGACACCAGACTAAGATGCATCCAAACTCAGAGGAAGGCATTGATAAATCACCTCTGAATACCTCTTACCACAAAAACCTTATGAACAGAGTATCCAAAATGCAACATGCTGGAAAATAAGACCCCCAGGTCAGAAGGCACTCACTGAGCTACTGGGGAAGAACAAAGGACAAGTAAGAGTAGCGCTGTGACTAATGAAGCAGGTGGGTCAAAGCTGAAAGAAGCCCAGAAGCTGATGCATGCAGATGCAACGGGAGAGTCCGGAGTTGTATGATGCACACAATAGGAACATGGAATGTGAGAAGCATGAACTAGGGAACATTAGAAATTGTCAAGCAAGAAATGGAATGTAACGACATCCAATACTTGGCATGAGTGTGTTAAAATAGACGGGAACGGGGCATTTTCAATCAGGCAACTACAAAATATTCTATGCAGGAAATGAGAAATTAAGAAGAAATGAGAATGCTTTAATAGTGAGAAGTGATGTAGCAAAAGCAATTAGGAGCTACAATGCAAGGTCTGAGTGAGTGATATCAATGAGATTGAACAGGAAACCTATTAACATAACCATCATCCAAGTCTACGCTCCAACAGCAAACACAGAAGAAGTGGAATTGGAGCATTTTTCGGCAAAAGTACAGGAGGAAGTTGATCACACACCAAAACAGGATGTGATGATAATCATGGGGGACTGGAATGCAAAAGTAGGGAACAGAGAAGAACTAGGAATTGTGGGAAAATGGGGCTTAGGAGATAGAAATGAAGCAGAAGAAAGATTTATTGAATTTTGTGAAGCCAACTGCAAACACATTTTTGAGCAACTGAAAAGATGTCGTGGACATCACCAAATGGTCAATATAGGAATCCAATTGATTATGTAATTGGTAGCAGAACTTGGAGAAGGTCCATACTTTCTGCGAAAAATCAAGAGCAGACTGCGGTATAGATCATGAACTGGTTGTATCAAAAATCAGAGTAAAGCTAAAGAAGAACAACAAAGCAATCATAATGCCAAAATACAATTTAAATAACATCCCAAAAGAATATAAAGATCAAATAAGGAAAAGATTTGAGGCTTTAAATTTAGTTGATAGAGAAGCAGAACAACTGTGGAGTGAAGTCAGAGAGATTATCAGGGAAGAATGCAAAAAGACAATACCTCTAGTTAAAAAGAAAGTCCTCAATGGATGATTGAAAAAACTCTTAAAATGGTTAAAGAGGGAAGGAAAGCAAAAGCAAGAGGAAATAAAAACACGGTCAGAACCTTAAATGCAACAATACAGCGAGTAGTACGTAGGGACAAAGAGAACTATACAATAATTGTGTAGAAATAGAAGAGGAGAACAAAAAGGGAAGAATAAGAGCCCTATTCCAAAAGATTAGAGAAATGAAAGGGAAATTTAAACCAAGAGTAGGGATGTTGAATAACCAACAGGGGAACACACTGACTGACTGAGATAAAATAAAAGGAAGATGGAAGCAATACATTGAAGAACTCTATAAAAGAGATGCAAGGATGGCAGATTCATTCAGGGAGGAACCAAAGAACCAGAAATTTTAGAATGTGAGGTGAAAGCTACTCTTAAAATACTTGGAAGAAACAAATCCCCAGGAACAGATGACACACCAATACAGTACCTACAAGCTACTGAGACTGAATCTGTCTAAATTTTGACAAACATTTGTCAAGAAATATGGAAAACTAAACAATGGCCCACCGACTGGAATCATTCAGTATATATCCCAATTCCAAAGAAAGGGGATCCCAGGTAATGCAGTAATTTCCAAACTATTGCCTTAATATCCCATGCAAGTAAAGTAATGCTCAAGATTCTACAACAAAGGGTCTTACCATATATGAAGCGAGAAATGCCAGACAATCAAGCTGGATTTAGAACAGGAGGAAGCACCAGAGATCATATCGCAAACTTATGTTGGATAATGGAACGGACCAAGGAATTTGAGAAGAAAATCACCCTGTGCCTTATAGATTACAGAAAAGCCTTTGATTGTGTAGATCATGAAAAACTATGGAATTCTTTAAAAGAAATGGGGGTGCCACAGCATCTGATTGTCCTGATGCGCAACCTATACACTGGACAAGAGGCTACTGTAAGGACAGAATATGGAGAAACCAATTGTTTCCCCATTGGAAAGGATGTGAGACGGGTGTATTTTATCACCCTATTTGTTTAATCTGTACGGAGAACATATCATACGGAAAGCGGGATTGGACCAAGATGAAGGAGATGTGAAAACTGGAGGGAGAAATATCAATAATTTAAGATATGCAGACGATACCATACTCTTAGCAGAAACCAGTAATGCTGGCAGCTGCATTTTGCTATAGGAAAAGGTGGGAGACAGATTACGGTGTCTTATACTGCATTCAGAGGGCTCAGTAGAGCCCCATGGACTTCTGTCCCACAGTACAGCCTAGGGATGGAAAGATCTGTCAGTTTCAGTTCTCTCAGTTTCTCATTCTTCCATTGTTAAATTCAGTCCTCTACATTTGAAACGAATGCTGATGAAAGTCAAAGAGGAAAGCACAAAATCAGGACTACAGCTGAACATCAAAAAGACTAAAGTAATGACAACAGAAGATTTATGTAACTTTACAGTTGACAATGAGGGCATGAACTTGTCAAGGATTACCAATACTTTGACATAGTCATTAACCAAAATGGAGACAATAGTCAAGAAATCAGAAGAAGGCTAGGATTTGGGGAGGGCAGCTATGAGAGAACTAGAAAAGGTCCTCAAATGCAAAGATGTGTCACTGAATACTAAAGTCAGGATCATTCAGGCATTCCCAATCTGTATGTATGGATGTGAAAAAAATGGATAAGAGAAAAATCAACTCATTTGAAGTGTGGTGTTGGAGGATGACAACATGACAATGACAGTTTTGGATAACAATGGCTTTCAAAGCAATCCATTCAGTTGGATCAGGCGTAAAACAGGGATGTGTCATTGCTCCTACCTTATTTGCTATCTTCATTGCTATGATTCTACATCTTATTGCGGGGAAACTTTCTACTGGTGTGGAAATCATATATTGAACAGATTGAAAGCTTTTTAATCTCAGTAGGCTGAAAGCAAAAAATAAGGTAATGTCAACCTCTGTAACAGAACTTCAATATGCCGATGATAATGTAGTCTCCGCACATTCAGAGAAAGATCTTCAAACTATCCTAAATGTCTTCATCAACAGGTGCGAGCTAGTAGTACCTCTGTAGCACCATCAATCCAGCTTAATGGTATGACACTGGAGAATGTTGATCACTTCCCATAACTTGGTAGCCATCTCTCTGTAACAGCTGACACTTATGCTGAAATTCAACATTGTCTGAGCTCTGCGAGTGCCGCATTCTCCTGAATGAAGCGTAGAGTGTTCGAGGATCAGGATATTTGTGTGGAGACAAAAATGCTTATTTACAAAGCCATTGTACTACCGACCTTATTGTATGCCTGTGAAACATGGGCCATTAATAAACGCCACTCCCAACTTCTTGAAAGATTTCACCAATGCTGCCTCCAGAAAATCCTGCAAATTACTTGGGAAGGGAGATGGACTAATGTTAGCATTTTGGAAGAAGCAAAGACTACCAATGGTGAAACAATGATCCTTCAACATCAACTTCGCTGGACCAGCCATGTTGTTCGAATGCCTGATCACCGTCTTCCAAAGCAGCTCCTTTACTCCCAGCTTAAGGATGGAAAACGGAATATCGGTGGAAAGAAAAAGAGGTTTAAAGATGTTCTTAAAGCAAATCTAAAAAAAATGTAACATTAGCATCCAGAACTGAGAAGTCTTGGCCCATGAATGTCCCAAATGGATGTTGACTATTATCAAAGGTGCTATGGACTTCGAAGAAGCATGAATACAGGGTGGATAGGACAAGCGAGCTAAACAGAAGCTAAACAAATCCTCATTGAGACCATCTTCCATCTGGAAACCTATGTCCTCATTGTGGGAGGCTGTGTGGATCCAAAATTGGCCTCCACCATCACTTACAGACCCACTGTTAAAGACCTTATCTTGAAAGACAATCTTACTCGGCCACGAGTGATCACCAATGAATGACTGAATGAGTGTTGGAGGAGAGCTTTGCGCATACCATGGACTGCGAAAAAGACAAATAATTGGGTGTTAGAACAAATTAAAGCAGAACTGTCACTAGAAGCTAAAATGATGAAACTGAGGTTATCATACTTTGGACACATCATGAGAAGACATGATTCACTAGAAAAGACAATAATGCTTGGAAAAACAGAAGGGAGTAGAAAAAGAGGAAGGCCAAACAAGAGATGGCTTGATTCCATAAAGGAAGCCACAGACCTGCAGTTACAAGATATGAACAGGGTGGATCATGACAGATGCTCTTGGAGGTCAGTGATTCATAGGGTCGCCATAAGTTGTAATCAACTTGAAGGCACATAACAACGATTCCAAGTATGACTCAGGTGGCTGTCAGCCTTTTTGTGCGAGTTTTTTTTAATGGCACACGCCATTTTTCTCCACAATGCTCTGGAATGATACAACATCTAGGGCACTGTAGGTAAATAATATAGTAGCTACAGGAAAAAGCTCTGCATCCACCATTACCAATGAGAGAGATCCCCCCCCCCGGACACATATTTACTACTCCCATTCATGTCTGCAAGGTCAGTTCCTCCTAAACAGACTGAGACCAAAGCAAGAGTATAGTAGTATAAAGCAGTGAACCAGTGCTGAAGGCAACCCTCAGAGTTGTGGTCGGTCTAGTCAGGATCAGGCACACGAGCTGGAACTGTAGGAGCCAGAAACAGTGGACAGGAGCTAGAAGTAGAGTTGCCCAAGAGTAGGGATAGGAGGATCTGTCAATTTCGGTTCTCTCAGTTTCTCATTTTTCCAATCTTCAATTCAGTTCTTCACATTTCCACAACAATTTGCTTTTTTAAAAACTCCTCATGAAAATTTGTGAGTATTTTAGTGTGAATTTCTCATATAATAAACATATTTTGATGCACATTTGATGAATGTAAGCATTTTTTTACAAGTAGTTTCACCTAATACAATGCATTTATGTATGTTCTTTTCACGAACATATTTATTTTTATGCACACTTTCCCCTAACATAAGAATTGTTTGGTGGGAGAACTGCATTGCAAAATTCAGACAAGTGAAACTTTCAACAGATGGTTGTGTTTTGGTTCTCATATTGTTTCAGAAAGTGTGAATTTGATAGATTCAGCTTTAAATGCAACTTAAATCGAACTTCTTCCGTACTCCTATCCATTAGGAGCTGTTGTTCAAGCAAAGGTGAATGAAAAACAGGAAGGTGTTATACAGCCTGAGTTCCCCTTCCTGATCATCAGCTGGGCTGCAAGATGCACTTGCTGCCACCTCCTCTTGAGTAGATACCTTTTCCCAAGTAGACCTCTGGATCTGAAGTCTTCTTGCAGCCCAGCCAGCACTCCATCCAATCTGTATTTCCCATAGAGCCCTCCTTCATCTTAGCTCCAGCTAAAATGTTGTGCTGATGTGATTGCTTCCCTGGGCTCCTTCAGGAGGAAGGGGAGGATATGATTCAATAAATAAAGAAATAAGAATCTGGATCTGGAGGTTCAGTGTCTGAGTAACAGGCCAAAATTGGCCAGCTTAACAGATTCTTCAGGTATGCTGAGAATTTCTGCAGGGACCCAAACCTCAGAAGAGATGTCCTCCAGGGTTTTGACACCACACCTCTATGCATTAGTGTGCATAGGGTTGCAGCCTTACTTCTTATATATTTAAACTTTTGATCTTTCTATTAAGCAACATTTAGTAGCTATGGAATGAGAATTTATTAACTGCGCTATTAAGATGGATGGAAAAGAGGAACTGTGACTAGTTCGTCAGGTTTCTGTTTTTGAGATTGGCATGTATAATTTCCCGGGGCTATTTTGCTGATGAATGCTAGAATGGCTATTCTATTAGAACAGAAAATCTTAACTTCTTTTCTCCACAGGATGTCTTCATTCAGGTCTGGCCTCACTGGGAAGAGACTGTGACAAACATGGTAGTCCCACAGAATAATTTTAAAATTTTATTACCATTGTCAATCATATTCCCCCCTGCCCATCCCCACAGTCACAGAAATGAGCCATAAAATAGTTTTACATCCCACCCAATCCTCTGAAATAATTCAGAATTAAGTGCTAAGGAGTGGGTAACTAATGCTAGATACAGTTTTATTTAACAATAAAACAAAGATAAAATGATTTGCATTAAAATTATGATGAAATGACCATCAAGCATAACAACTACCGCAATAAATATTTTTTTGAAAAATAAGCCATATTCGGAACATAGAATTTTTCAAAAATTCTACCAGTGTTCTACTTTTTCTTCTAAGAGTGAAAGTAGATTTTACTCAAAACTAATGATAGGCAAAACTACACTTTGCAACTCCCTACCTATAGACTTTGCTGTACTCTTTTTGGCACCTGCTTAAAACATTTCCATACACATAGATGCTGACGTGTTTTAATCTCTTTTTAGTTTACTGATAATTTTAATTATCTTTTAAATGTTTAAGTATGTGTGTCGCTGATTCATAGGATCACCATACGTTGAAATCGACTTGAAGGCACATAACAATTGTAATATTTGCAGGAGTTGAAATAAATCACAAATGCTGGTTAGAAGGAACAAACTTTACTTCACAGTGTGTTGCTGCATAACCTAAAACTCTACTTTTGTATTCCTACTGGTGCCTCTCCCAACTGATTCCCCCATACAACTATATTTAATTCACTTGAGTTCCTACTCACATTACAACAATAACAACTGGTTTTTATTCATAATCTTAATATTTCATGTAAATTGCTTAGAGGTTTTATTACAATCAAGTGGAAATTCTGACTATTCCTAAATATCGTCTAGCCTTCTCCAGGGCTCGTTTTAACTGTCTCTTTTCTTCACTCTTAGAAGGCTGTTTCCAGGGTATACTGTGATGTTCCTATATTAATGTATATATGGTAAGTGTTGTTGTTTTAGAAGATACATGGTAAGTGGAGTGAAAGAGGAGGGGGAGTGAATGGGCAGTAGAATGCGAGATGATTGGCTGAGTGTTTAAAATGGCTGAATGTATAAAAGGAAGAGTGAGAGTGGAATCTGGGGGGAGAAGAGAACTGAGTGGGTTGCTTGGTGGGGTTTAGAGAGTTGTTTGCCAGGAGAGAGTGGAGAAGGAGGGAGGTGGAGTTCGGATTAGTATTGAGTAAAACCATATGTTTATGTGCCTTAAGAAGAAATCTGGTTAATCTTGTTAGCTTTGTTATCTGTAATAAATACTTAATTTGGTTTACCAAAGGCCTGATCCTTGGCTGGGGTTTCACAGACCAGAAGGGAGGGTAAGGTAATGACCAAGGCTGAAGGGGAACTGTAACAAATGGTGGCAGCGGTGAAGAGAATAACAATACCAGTATTCAGAGTCTCTGGGAATACTAGTATTGGGACGTTACTGGTGGTTGCCTAGCAGGGGGATCTGTTGAGATCTGTGCTAGAGCAGGGAGAGAAACCATAAGAGAGAGCGGTCCGGACTGGTGGAGTCCCTGGTTGTGCCTAGTGACAGGCAGTAGCCACGCGCAGGTAGGAACCTGACAGGGAGAGCCGGGGAAGGACGCCTCACATATACCTCTCGAACTCCGCTTATGCCCCTGTAGGAATGTAGATGTCGAATCACTGTCTCACATTCTCTTTGTTTGTCCCTACTATAATGTTGAACGCTTTAGGTACCTAAATCCTATTATGAAAAGCTTCCCGGGTAGGCCTGTTGACCGATTACTGAAACATTTTCTGGCCGGCACTGACAAATTAACCACCCTATCTGCTGTTAAGTTCATCTTTGCTGCCCAAATTATACGTAAGAAGATCTCTCTTAGCCAGTAATGTTTATTTTAATGCTGTATTAATATGAGCTCTGTTAGCTCTATTTTATAACTTATATTCTTTTACCACCTGTTAAATCAATTGTATATTGGGTCTATGACCGCATAATAAAATTTAATTTGACAATCAAGTGGTACATGCATTTTGTTAAATAAATAAATACAGTAGTTTCTAGACCCTACACACCTCCACCAACACTGATGCCTACCCTTCCTGCCTCCCACTCACCCCACCATGCAGTGAGCACTGCTGATTGGGCCCCTCTGCAAGTGCTGCAGAAAATGGGTCATCCTGGTACTGCCGATCATGCCGTTACAGAGCTAAGCTAGCAGTGCCAACACAATTCTTATGAATGCTGGACAGTTGCTATTTCAAATTATTTACAGGTCAATTCTGTGGATTGCCCAGTGCAGCAACATCAGCTGCTCTGCAGCACTGCATTGTGGGAAATTCAAAATAATCACTGCCCAACACTAATTAGACAGCTGTTCCACTCTTATCAGAAGTGTTAGTATGTTGGTAAATCCACTGGAGGGCCCGTTGGCAGTGGCATCTGAGGACCCATTGGCTGCATTATATTGCAGGCCCACTCAAGCCTGGTGATAGTCCTGTATTATCTTGTAAGTTGGCTTGAGACTTCATGGTTGAAAAACAGGATAAAAATGTTATGAATAAATTCCTCCCACTAGTCCATAAATTGTTCCTCTCCTAAGAAGAAACAGCACTATTACTGGGGGGAGGGGACCTACCAAACCTATTTTTCATTTCCAGCACTGAATTCAGAGGGGTCATGAGGAGGCTGCCTCCCCAAGTTATTTTAGCTTATAAATGTGAGTGACCCTTTTCTCCCTTGAGATGTGTGGTCCTTTTTTGTCTAGCAACGTGGCAATGTCACAGAGCAGCAGGACTCTGCAGATTCATTGAGAAATGTATGGGGAAACACACTGCCTGTGAACTAAGTTGGGTTTCCTTACAGAATGTAAAATAACATTCAACAAAAAAAGTTCTGATTATTTTCCAACTTGGAAGAGAGAGACAGAGACTTACGAGACACAGCTGAAATAGTTAACCAACATTTTACAACAAGCTATGCTTAGAATAGTCTCTCTTTTAGCTATTCTGCATTATTTCAAGGTCAATGCATTTGCCAGAAGTGATAGTATGTCTGATGGGTAAACTTTGAAAGAGGGCTCCTTTGAACATATTAAAATGTACTTAAGAACAGAGGAAGCTGCCTCGTTCAGAGTATTTGTCCATTGCCATACTGGGAATGGCTCTCCAAGGGTCTTAGAGGCAGAGGTTTTTCCCATCACTTGCTATCTGATCCTTTTTTAAATGGAGATTCTCAGGACTGAACCTGGGACCTATATACAAAACACATGCTCTGATACTGAGCTATGGTCCCTTCTCTCTCATTAAACCTTCATGGAGACCCAGCAAAAAAAAAATCACCTTGGTTAACCATGGAGTATATTTGGACCCAAATGAGATTTCCAGTGGAATGATAGAGTAACTTTGTCTCCCAGAGACCATTTTTGTTTCTGTTGTTAGCAGAAGTGTGCTTGACAATACCAAAAGACTTATTCAGAGATGGTAGAATTTTTCTGAGCAGTGTACATTGGCCCCTTCTCCATGCATATTGAGTAAACAACACACTTTCTGGGGTATTTTTTGCCCCCAGTGGTTTTTTGTTTCCTGAAGAAAAGCAGTAAGTGGTAACTGGCTGAAATTTGGGGACGTTGTACAGGTGAGAGTTTGTGACAATGTCCTAGAAGAACATCCCTGTAGCTCTACTTATTTGTAACATACACAATAAATGTGCACCTGGGATCCAAAAGTAGCTCACAAGTCTGTATGAATGCTACAACCACTGGAATCTTTATATTTTAAAAGGTGGGATAGAAATGTTTAAAATTTAACTTTTTTTAGTCTATGCAATAGAATTTGCACATGTGAAATTATGTGTTATAGGGCACTCTAAAGTGGACCTCATGTTTCCTGTGCATTGAACTGATACCAACAGGGTATTCTAATCAGGTGGTGGCTAATAGGGCGGCAGAAGCTAAAGGGACACCCAAATGGGAAAGCAGAGCTTGGAAAAGTTACTTTTCCAAGCTCTGATTGAGAGATATATCTGGGAGGAGAAGGATAGGAGAGTAGGAATGAAATTTGGTTCAATTTGCATTTTAATGCAAATCTAAGAGGTAATTTGCATTTTTCAAAAACAACATGTGAACCAAAACACAGTACTCTTCAAAATTCTTCAAATGTTCTGACGCAGTTCTCCAGTAAAACAATGTGCACAATATGAATATATTGGGGGAAGTATGCATAAAAATTGTGGAAATGACACACAAAAGTGAATTCTGTTAGGGAACATTGCTTTGCACAAATGTGTATAGGCAAAATTGCATACAACAATGTGCATATTAGGAGAAATATGTACTGAAGAGCTTTTTTGAGGACATTTTTTAAAAAATTACAAACTGACATAGAAATGGTGAGAATTGATCTTAAGACTGGAAAGATAAGGAATGGAGAGAAACCAAAATGGACAGATTAGTCCATCCCTACAGGAGAGACAGGATTTGAAAAAGATCATCTGTCACTCTTTGATGGAGGCAGCAAAGGGAACATGAGGGATGGCAGTTAAGGATGGTGACAAAGTTTGTTAACAGTGAACAAAAGACCAAGCTTGGATAGAACTCACATGCTCAAGGCAAAACAATCTGGTGACTTCCCTGCAAGTGCTTGCAATCAGGCTGCACTACTGATATTTTACCTTTTTCACACTGAAATTCCTGTGATGGTTCTTGAACTTAGTTTTGCAACTCTGCTCCTCCCCCTGTGGTTTTTGTGTTTCCCATCAGAGCTGATATGTTTAAATGTATATTGGAACTATCTGTGCGCCCCCATTGATATCTGGCTGGTGCTAAACCTTTTGAATAGCTCTGTTGTTAAACCTATAGGTTTGTTTAAGAAACATGCCACTTTCCCGGGATTAAGCTGCAATGAATTCATCTGTGCTTGCTTTCTTGTTTGTTTATTATTTGATTTCTATCCTGCCCTTCCTCCCAGCAGGAGCCCAGTAAGTACTTCTGTGTAGCCAGGTGTGACATTGCCCAGTAAGACTTTAAATAAAGATTCCTCCTTCCTCAACAAAGGCATGGGGAACATTAGTATTAAACACCCAAAAAAGAAAACCTTCCATTTAAAAAAATTCCACCTTTCCCTCCCCATTCTGATCTGGCTGCATGGTAAACCCTTTGAATAGCTCTGTTGTTATATGTGGGTCTATTTGTTTAACAAATACACCATTTTCTTGGGAGTAAGCTACATTGAATTCAATGGATCTTGCTTCTGAGTAGATAAGTCTGGGACAAGAGAGTAGAGATCAAAGATGACATTTTCAGCTTGGTAGATCAAAGCTCAACAATACAGCCAAGATCACTAAAGATATTTTTTTTGGCGACAGTCTGAGCCATATCTCTAAAATGAACAATGTTTCAGAGTGATCTGAGCTGGCGTGACAAAAACCATGAGCACTAAATGAGCACAGGCAAGCAACAAGCCCACCCTAATGACAGTAGAAGAAGTCAACCCAAGCCCCAAGAAGTGGCCTCATAACCCCATACCAGTTTGAAAGGGGGAAACTGTCTTATAGCCTCAGTCTGATCTATCCAGAGGCTTCTAGTCCAAACAATGCAAAATAAGTGACATACAAAAAGAATACAGTGTGTGTCTGTCATGTAAACATATCATTAATAATTGGTTGTAAATTATATTGGTATTTAATAAAGTTGTTTGTTTTCGTAACTGTATCCTTCCTGTTACATTTCCTTTGTCTTTAAAATTCTTCCATTATCTCTTCTGATGTGTCTGCTAATCCATCTCTCTCTTTTTATTGGGGGACCTGTTCCTTTAGGTGCTTCTTCGTTAATAGATAAGGTAGCACCGTCTCTGATTTGTTACCCCATTCAAATATCTTTTGTTAGCCATGCTGATTGACTGGTATACTTGAATTGCTTTTTAGAAGTATTATTGCATATTATTATTGAGGGTGATTTTTAAGCTCTTTTTCTAGTTTAGTAATCTCATCCATTGTTTCTTTTTGTTCCCTTCTTTGCTTTTTTAAACATGAGACCCTACAGAAATCAGTAGGCCTCTCATGTGAGCTTTACTTGTGTCCTATATTGTTCTTGCGCCCATATCAGGAGTATTATTAACATTTTTAAAAACCCTTAGTTTTGATGGCTTTTCCCTTATGCTTTTTTTCTCCTCACACCAGAGTGAAGCAAAGCACTGACTGTGCAAATACTCTGAGAGAATTTCAGCTGTTATCACTCACATAGTATGCAGGGACAAGGTCCTTCAGTGGTCACACTGACCGAACCATAAGGCATGGATAAGGCTTTAACAATCTCTCCTCACCCATTGTAAGAACTATCTCCCATCCCACATTCATCAATTAAGTTGGTTACAGGCAGTATCTGAGATGCGTTACAGCTGGTTTGTGGGGCTAAATTCTTTCATAGTTTTCATTGTGGAGTCCTTATCGGTAAAGAGGATATACCTTATATTACTCAGGAAAACTTATTGAAGCAGTCCATATGTTGGAAAGCTCTTTACAAATGCTTATGATTATTATATTGAGGCTACACATTTTTATTCCAGATTCCATGTCCTCTGCATATACAATGGCATCAGGTGCCCCTGGAGACCTGTGATGGACACTGCAGGACTAACATTGTTGAGTGATAAGCCAAGTTCAAGGTTCTAGTTCTGGTGTACAAAGCCCTATACAGCTTGGGACCAGGATACCTGAAAGACCATCTTACCCCTTATAAACCCAGTCAATCACAGCGCTCTGCAGGTGAGGGCCTCTTGCACATACCATCTTATCAGGAAGTCCATTCCGCACAACATAGAAAGAGACCTTTAGTGTGGTGACACCTACCCTGTGGAATTCCCTCCCCTTATCCTCCCTGTTATCTTTTCGGCGCCTATTGAAGACTTTCCTCTTTCAACAAGCATTTTAAGTTAAGATCTATCCCAGTCTGCGTCTGTGTTAGAATTGCTTGTTAATGTTTTTTTTTTTAAAAAAAACACATTTTTTTCTAAGCAATGTTTTTTAACCCTTTTTATTTAAGATGTTTTTAAAGCTTTTTAAAGAATGTTTTTAACATTTTTAAAGTTGATTTGCTTTAATGTATTTTAAGGTCTGTTTTTATGATGTTTTAAAGTGTTTTTACTGCTTTTGTTTGTCGCCCTGGGCTCCTGCTGGGAGGAAGGGTGGGATATAAATTAAATAATAAATAAATAAATAAAATGTCACAAGGGAATGGGATCCATTGGCCAATGCCAGTTTAAAAGCTGGTACTGTTTCGAGTTCAATCTTGGCCTGCTTTTACCATTCCTTTTTTCCATTCACAACAGTATTGATATTAATACTGATATTTTGAAAGGAAAAATAGATAAATGAAAGGAAATGTCAATAAAATTATTGTTCTTAACATCAATACTTTAGAGATGGATTTTTTTTAAAAAAATCAATTTTTGAAAATAGCAGCAGAAAATTGCTACATAAAAATCTGATCTGCAACAACAGAGAATAAGTGAGTCAATGGAAAATTTGGTACCAAATCCAAATTGGGTGGAATTCTAGTATCTGCCCATATGGTTCCAGTTAGAATGTGCAACTGGACAGTGGGCAGGAGTTGTCCTGGCAATTTCGGTTTCTGGTTGAGAAAAAGAGCCAGGAATGTGGAGAATAGTATAGCATGCAGGGAGTCTAAATCCTAGTTGTGGCTATAGCCAAGACAATTGGGGTCTATCAGGGAACACTCTGCCTGCTCCGTGTGAACTTACACCTGAACAGAAAAGTAGGATGACAATGGAATTTGGCCCCACCTAAAGTTGAGGTAGTCAGAGACTGCTTGACTCCCCTGATGCATATAACAGATGGGAGGTTAGTAGCTTTATTTCCTGTGGGAATCATGGGAGAAAGTGGGGGCTGCAGAACAACAAATAAATAAAAAACAGAATATATGTTTGCTGGGGGGCTACAGTTGAAGAAAAGAACATAGAATGAGGGAGGAAAGCATTAACAGAGAGAAGAAAAACAGCTGAGGAACAGTAAAACACTGGAGTGGAGGTAAGTGGGTTCTGCTTCAAGTGAAGGCAGGAGTGAACTGAAGGACCAGCAGAAAAAGAAGGCTCAGAGGGAGGGGAACCAACCTCAATAGAACAATGTTAATGGCAGCTTTCTATGTTCCATGTACGTGAACCTTTTGCCACATTGTCATTAAAATTCAGGAGATCTGTCAGGTGCCAGATGTGGCACACGGGCAGCCAGCTGAGCATTCCTGACAGTGTTCAGAGGCTTTGCACCACCTCCTCGTTCTGGGTATGCACTGTGCTCTATGTGCACAGTTCTACCTCTGTGTGCCATACAGTGCTTTGCTAAATGAACATTTGTGCTAGGAATAAAGTTTGAATTCAGAGCTCTTTAAATCTCAGGCTAGCATACAAACTATTCAATTATTTAAGGGCTTTGGAAATAGAAAATTGGATTCATTCAGACATTAACCTATTTGCTTTCTCTGTGTCTCTCCACTGATATTAAAAAAAGCCCTTCAAGTGAACTTGAAGGATTGGCCAGCTGTTCACCTCCAAAATGAGGTTATCTTCTGGAAGCCCATAAAATAAAGGTGTTTTTGATGAGGTGACTAGTACTTTTCATGCAGCAATTAACCATGCTGAAGTTCCTGTACAGCTGCAGAATGATTTTTGAGGAAGTCTTATGTAGAAAATTGGTATCACTACACTAGAATTCAGCTGTAGTGTTCTGTGCATGGTTTTGGTTTATACTGCTCTTAGATAAAGGCTTTTATCTGTCTTCAATTTCTGCTGAATTTATTAAAATAAAAATATTTTACATTAATAATATCCCCCCCATATTGCTAGGGAATTTTTCAATTTGATTGCCAAACATGTTGAAGGGAATAATGTGTTACAGCTTCCTTCAGAATGTAGATAGGAGAATCATTTGATTGACTGCTTCCTCATCATGACTGAACACACAGAAAATGCTGGCATGCTACAGAGATGGCTCAGCTAATAATCTATTCTCTGAAAAGCTAGTTACAGGCGGGTGGAGTGGGGTTGGGGAGAATGAAGAGTCTCAGGAGGCTGCCCTGAGTAATTCTCCTACATCTCACAACTTAAATGTATGACAGTTAATTCATTCTTCCTATAAGCAGTGCTGGGATGCCTGTGGATGCACTTGCTAATTAACTATCTCAGTATATATAATGTCTCCTTGAGACTAAGAGCTGGTGGTAGCACACTAGCTAAGCATTCTGATTACTCATTAAGTGCAGTTGTTTCCATGGAAGTACCAGAGTACTACCAGATTTTCCAGCATGATTCAAAAGACTCCTTATACACTTGGGAGATGTATGTAAACAGCACCCCAGGGATTCAAAGCTTTCCCCCCATGGACCCATATGTTGGGATAGCTCTATTCATACATTTCCTGACTGATGCAGAGGTGGGAGCCTGTTTGTGAGTAAGCTATGGAAGAATCCTCAAGCACTTGTGTGTTGGGACCACACAGAAGATACTGCAAGATTAGAAATCATTCCTTATGCTTAAGTCTTTGCTGTACCTTTTACTTACCTTTTACTTGCTTTTGACCACCTATAGGAATTTAGGGAGTGTAGATGGTAGAATCAGGTGTTTTGAGCTATGAGAGGTAGGCTGGTCAGTGTCAGGTGTGGTGTTAAGTGTAGAATGTATCAACAGCTCACTTGCGACTCCTGAGGCCAAAACACCAGTGTGATTAATGTACTATTAGTTATGAAGCCATGACTAAGAAATTTACATTATGGTCAATAGTGGTGGGGAAGTATATAATCCTGACAGACCTCTTCCAAGAGGAACATTTATTTATTTATTTTATTTATTAAATTTATATACCGCCTGACTAGCAATAGCTCTCTGGGCGGTGAACATAAAACAGCATAAAAATACAATAAATAACAAAACAATACTAAAATACAAGCAACAATCCAACACAATAAACATTTTTAAAATTAAATCAGTGTAACTTAAAATGCTTCAGAGAATAGGAAGGTTTTGACCTGGCGCCGGAAGGAGAGCAGAGTCGGCGCCAGGCGTACTTCCTCGGGGAGACTGTTCCATAGTTCGGGGGCCACCACTGAGAAGGCCCTAGATCTTGTCATCACCCTCCGGGCCTCCCTGTGAGTTGGAACTCGGAGGAGGGCCTTCGTAGCAGAACGTAGTGCACGGGCCGGTTCATATCGGAAGAGGCGTTCCGCAAGGTATCGTGGTCCCGCACCGTATAAGGCTTTATAGGTTAATACCAACACTTTGAATCTAGCCCGGAAACATATTGGCAACCAGTGCAAGCTGGCCAGAACAGGTGTTATATGCTCGGACCGCTTGGTCCTTGTCAGCAATCTGGCCGCCGCATTTTGCACTAGTTGTAGCTTCCGAACTGTCTTCAAAGGTAGCCCTACGTAAAGCGCATTACAGTAATCCAAACGTGAGGTTACCAGAGCATGTACCACTGATGTAAGGTCCTCTTTACTCAAATAGGGACGTAGCTGGGCTACCAACCGAAGTTGGTAAAACGCATTCCTAACCACCGAGGCTACTTGAGCCTCAAGTGAGAGGGAAGAGTCTAAAAAGACTCCCAGACTACGAACCCGGTCCTTTAGGGGGAGTGTAACCCCGTCCAGGACAGGGTATATATCCAGCATCCGATCAGAGAACCCGTCCACCAACAGCATCTCAGTCTTGTCTGGATTGAGCTTCAGTTTGTTAACTCTCATCCAGTCCATTGTCGAGGCCAGGCAACGGTTCAGCAAATCGACAGCCTCACCTGAAGAAGATGAAAAGGAGAAGTAGAGCTGCGTGTCATCAGCATACTGATGACAACGCACTCCAAAACTCCTGATGACCTCTCCCAACGGCTTCATGTGGATATTAAAAAGCAGGGGGGACAAAACTGACCCCTGCGGGACCCCATATTGGAGAGCCCGCGGTGTCGAGCAATGTTCCCCAAGCACTACCTTCTGGAGACGACCCGCCAAGTAGGAGCGGAACCACTGCCAAGCAGTACCTCCAACTCCCAACTCCGCAAGCCTCTCCAGAAGGATACCATGGTCGATGGTATCAAAAGCCGCTGAGAGATCAAGGAGAATCAACAGAGTTACACTCCCTCTGTCTTTTTCCCGACATAGGTCATCGTACAGGGCGACCAAGGCTGTCTCAGTGCCAAAACCGGGCCTAAAACCCGATTGAAATGGATCTAGATAATCAGTTTCATCCAATAGCGCCTGGAGCTGGCCAGCAACCACCCGTTCCAAGACCTTGCCCAGGAATGGAACATTCGCCACTGGCCTGTAGCTGTTAAAATTGTCTGGGTCCATGGAAGGCTTTTTCAGGAGTGGTCTCACCACTGCCTCTTTCAGACAGCCCGGGACTACTCCCTCTCGTAAAGAGGCATTTATCACTTCCTTGGCCCAGCTACCTGTTCCATTCCTACTAGTTTTTATCAGCCAGGAGGGGCAAGGATCCAGTACCGAAGTGGTTGCACATACCTGTCCAAGCACCTTGTCCACGTCCTCGAGTTGAACCAACTGAAGCTCATCCAACAAAACAGGACAAGACTGTGCTCCGGACATCTCACTAGGATCTACTGCTATAACTTGAGAGTCTAGGTCCTGGCGGATACATGAGATCTTATTCTGGAAGTGATCGGCAAACTGATTACAGCGGGCCTCCGATGATTCCACCGTGTCCGGAGGGTTTGAATGGAGAAGCCCCCGGACAACTCGAAAGAGCTCCGCTGGGCGGCAAAGAGATGATTTAATAGTGGCAGCAAAATGATGTTTTTTAGCTGCCTTCACTGCTCCTACATAGAGCTTAGTCGAAGCACTAACCAGCGCATAATTGTATCTGTCGGGAGTTCGTCTCCATTTCCGCTCAAGCCTCCTCCTATCTTGCTTCATCGCTCTCAGCTCCGGAGTATACCATGGAGCTGTATGAGCTCTACACAGGAGAGGGCGTGCAGGAGCGATCGTGTTTACAGCCGGGGTCATCTCCGTATTCCACAGAGCGACCAGGGCTTCAGCAGGAGCGCCAGTCCTATCAGCCGGAAAATCCCCCAGAGCCCTTTGAAAACCTTCAGGATCCATTAGTCTCCGGGGGCGGACCATTTTAATAAGTCCCCCACCCTTGCAGAGGGAAGAGGTTACTGAAAGTCTAAACTTCAGCAAGCAGTGGTCTGTCCATGACAAAGGGAGTGTTGTAAAACTCCCCACATCCAGATCACTTTCCCCATGCTCAGTAGCAAAAACAAGGTCTAGAGTGTGCCCCAATATATGTGTTGGACCACTAACATATTGAGACAGCCCCATGGCTGTCATAGAAGCCATGAAGTCCTGAGCCGCGCCAGACAAAGTGGTCTCGGCATGAATGTTGAAATCCCCCAGTACTATTAGTCTGGGGGACCTCAACAATATATCCGAGACCACTTCCGCCAGCTCAGTTAGGGAAGCCATTGGGCAGCAAGGTGGGCGGTACACCAAAAGGATTCCCAGCCTGTCCCTCTGGCCCAACACAAGGTGCAAACACTCCAGGCCAGTAACTGAATGAACATGGTGCTTGGTGAGTGAGATGGAACTCTTATAGACGACAGCAACCCCACCTTCCCGACCCTCAGATCTACCATGATGCTGAACCAAGTACCCCGGTGGGCAGAGCTGAGAGAGACCAACTCCTCCCTGCTCACCCACCCAGGTCTCGGTTATACATGCCAGATCGGCTGCCTCATCCACAATCAAATCGTGGACGAGGGAGGTTTTATTATATACCGATCTGGCATTTAATAACAGCAACTGGAGATCTGAGAGTTGGCTGATAGGACTACCAACGACCTTGCGGGTGTGGGAAGGACCGGAACAAGGCACAGCCACAACATGTCTGGACCGCGTTCCCCTTACCTGGCACGTCCTTCTCACAGCGCCATACCTTCCTTTGCCCGTCACTACAGCAATTGGGGCCCCCTCAAGTCTCCCCGCCTGATGGATAAAACTCTCTCCGAAGCACATAATACAACTAAAATATACAACAATTAAACGTATAAAAACAGCTATATATACAGCCATATATACAGCATATAAACATACACACTCACTCAGACATACATTCATATAATCAGGCACCCATTCATCTCAAATTGCATCAACACACCAACAAAAAAGTAAAAAAATAAATAAAAATAAATAAAAAAATAAAAATATAAATAAAAGAAAGAAAGAAAGGAGCAGCACAGCAGCAGCAGCAGCCTCTCCTTCCCTTGGGGCGATGCTTTCTTTCTCCTGCAGGGCCTGGGTCTCCCAGGCCACCTCAGCCAGCCGGCTTATGTATCCCTCCAAAGAGGGACAGGTGGTAAGAATCAGTCCTGGCTGGCTGGGTACCTGGGGCCTGGTCCTGCCAGGCAGAAGTCCCTCAGGGAAGGGTGGTGGAGGTGGTGGTCCCACAGTAGCAGCAGCAGCACAGCACAGCACAGCACAGCACAGCACAGCACAGCACAGCACAGCACAGCACAGCACAGCACAGCACAGCACAGCACAGCACAGCACAGCACAGCACAGCACAGCACAGCACAGCACAGCACAGCACAGCACAGCACAGCACAGCACAGCACAGCACAGCACAGCACAGCACAGCACAGCACAGCACAGCACAGCACAGCAGCCTCTCCTTCCCTTGGGGCGATGCTTTCTTTCTCCTGCAGGGCCTGGGTCTCCCAGGCCACCTCAGCCAGCCGGCTTATGTATCCCTCCAAAGAGGGACAGGTGGTAAGAATCAGTCCTGGCTGGCTGGGTACCTGGGGCCTGGTCCTGCCAGGCAGAAGTCCCTCAGGGAAGGGTGGTGGAGGTGGAGGTCCCACAGTAGCAGTAGCAGCAGCAGCACAGCAGCAGCCTCTCCTTCCCTTGGGGCGATGCTTTCTTTCTCCTGCAGGGCCTGCGTCTCTTTGTGGGCCGGGACTCTGATGTGTGCCATGGTGTGCTACAACTATGTCCATGCTGATTAGGGAAGGGATCTGGATGTTGGCTGGTTTGAAAGCATTCATTGACCTAATGGGCTGGTATCAGTTCAAGATTGTTTTGTATCTGTTAGCTGCTGCTTTAACCAATCTATGTGTTTGGGCTTTTTTGCTTGGGAAATATTGATATTAATGTTGATATTTTTAAAGGTAATAACCATATTTTAAAAGGAAATACTGACAATCAATGTTTTAGAGGTGTTTTTATTTTTTACAAAATTACATTTGCAAAAACAGCCACAGAAATTAGTTACATTAAAATCTGATCCTCAGCAATTGAGAATAAACAAATTAATGAAAAATTTGGTACCAAATCCTAATTGGGCACAATTCTAGTATATCCCTAATGTTGGTACAGAGGTTCCTTAGCGACAGAAGGGATGTGTGTCTGTGTATCTGTTTTCTCTCCTCTTGTGTTGTATGACCTATCCTCTAACAAAATAAGCTATAGAGGAACTTTTTTGGCATGTTCATTGCCTCATCTAAATCCATGCAAACCTCTACCAGGCAGCTGGCAGAAGAACTTAGAAACCTTTGGATGAGAAACAGCACTCATAACTAGAAATGGCCAAACAAGCCCCTGCTCAATACACAAACCATCTCAAAGTCCTTTGTAACCAACCTCAGCTGAGTAAATGCTAGGCTAAATACTCACCTAAGCAACACCTGCCTATGATATGTCACCTAGGGTTGCCAGTTGTCTGGTTCTTGCCCAGAGACTCTGGTTTTTGGGGGTCCTCTCCGGGTCTCGGGTGACTCACTTTAATCTCCTGACTATTAGCTTTCATTTTTTTTAAAAAAAACACTGAACTTATAGGTGATCGGGTTCAAAACATATTCACTAATAGGCAAAAAACCTTGCGGTTTAAGAAGATACCTATAGCCCACAGATATTTCTATCAAACTTTAAAAAGCAGGGAAATTGGGCAGCTATAGTGAGTGCACCAGGGGAACAGGAGACCTGACCTCATCTCTGAGATATTGGACTGCCCTACAAATTTGTCAAAATGCAAACACAATTTGGGTTGGTCTTTCACAGTCCAATCCACTTCCTGTGTAGCTTGGAAGTATTTGGTAACATGTGCCTCTGAACATGGGGATTCTGAGTAAACATGCATAGGATTGCACCTTGGCATGGTCATGGTCCCTCTCTTTTTTTTCACCCTGAGGGGCAGATTAGGCTGAAAGATGGTGCATAGCCCATGGTCACCAAATAAACTTTGTATCTTATTTCCATTTTAAAATTTAATTAAATTGATCTATGTGCAGGCAAAGTTTATGAAGAAATGCAGATCCACATAATACATTTAAAGCACATCCAACCCACATATAAAGCGCATGTCTTCTCCCAAAGAATCCTGGAAAGTGTCATTTCCCTCTTATAGTTATATAATTCCTACCACCCTTTAACAAACTACAGTTTCCAGGATTCTGTGGTGGGATTCATGTGCTTTAAATATATTATGTGGATCTGCCCTAGTATGCTGTGCATTCATTAGTGAAATGAAAAGAACAATTTTTAAAAGATACTTTTTTAAACAGGGCTGTAGCTCAGTGGTAGGGCACATACTTTGCATGCAAAGGTCCAAAATTCAGTCTCTGGAAGACACTATTGCCTGGAATCCTGGACAGCCAATGCTAGCCCATGTCATCAGTATTGAGCTAGATGGTACCAAATGGCCTGACTCAGTGTAAAAGAGGAAAGAGACCCAAGGGCCACAGTGACTCAGAAATGTATTTATGTATTTTATTTACAACATTTATATACTACTTTATTGTAAAAAACCCACAAAGAGGTTTATAGAAAGAATTAAAAAAGAATGTTATTGGCAAAATAGTTAGACAGGTATTTAAAAACATTCAAAATAATAAAACCAACAATGAGTTAAAAACAGATAAAAAACACAGTAGCTTCAACATGGCTTGGTAAGCTTGACTAAACAAAAGTGTTTTTATCAGGTGCCAAAATGAGTACAATGAAGATGCCTACCTAATTGAATAAGGCAGGGAGTTCCAAAGTGTAGGTACTACCACACTAAAGGATCAATTTCTTACAAGAGCAGAACAAGTGCTATGTGGAACCTGTAACATGGAAAGCACACCTTGAACTTGTCCTGATAGTAAATCAGCAACCAGTGCAGATTTCAGAGCAAAGATGATATGTGCTGATAGGGTCTCACTCATGTCAGCAATTGTGCCACAACATTCTGAACTAACTGCAGCCCCTTGGTCAGGTTGTGCTGCATGAGGATTTCTGTGACCTTGGCTAACTGGCTGCCAGGATTTTTTTAGTTTTGATTAGGAATCCTTAATGGTTGTGGGATGCTGAGTTTTATTCTTAGGAATCTTGTTGTGGTTGCTATGGTATTGCATTTAGGAAATCATCACTGTCTTTTCTTTTTCTATTTGCATTTTATTTACCTCTGACCTTATTCTCTTATACCCATAGAAACAAAAACAGTGGTTCCATGTGGTCAGCTCAACCCCTTTAAACCCATGAATGATGCACCTTGTTATTTGCATGATGGTTTGTTTCTTGCCCATTATTGGTAAAAAGAGAATTCACATACTGAGAAGTGTGGCTTTAATTGCTGCTGTTCCCATGCTACTGCCTGTGATGGTAGACTAAACCATGTGTCTTTTCTTTCTGTCAATTATAATTACTCACTGGAATTGGGCTCGCTGTCAAAATGAGTTTATAGCAGCCTACAGGGTAGGCAGAAAAAGATGCATTTCTCAAACCTCTCTCTGCAGTGAAGGGTCAAGTCTGTAAAGAAATTTGGAGCAGCCACATTAAAAGGCAGGTGGGGTATTACAGGCAGGGGTCCCAACCCTGCTTTGATATCATTGCAGAGGTCCATAGTCAAACCTTACTAACAGCACAACCCTAACAATATCTACACAGAAGTAAGTCCTGTTGAGTTCTATGGGGCTTAGTCCCTTAGTAAGTGTGTTTAGAATTGCAGCCTTCAGGGGCATCCATCTTTAGTCCTGAGTGGTGCCATCTAACATCTTCACAACACTTGGCTCCTTTCTTCCTACATTGGCTTTCTGGTGACTGGCTGAGGGCACTTAATCCCTTCTTGCCAGCAGATTCTTAATCCCTTACCCAGGATCTCAAAGCAGGTACAAAGGAATGATCCCGTCACTTCAGCTGGATCTGGGAAAACCCTCATTTAGCTAAGATTTCTATCTTAGTTTCCAATCAGAGAATTTTTGTTTGTTTGAGTGGTATGCTCCAAGCAACTGTGGTTGATGCTTAATGTATCAAGCTTAATGACATCACTCGGGCCCACCCCTGTGACATCATCAGGGCATGCCCCCTATGGCATCACTAGGATCCACCCCTGAAATCTCATGGTTTGGGATGCTTCTGACTTGGTAACCCTAATTGTCACCAGGCACGGCTGAGTTCTTCTTTAAACAAACAGCAGATTACATATTTAAATTGTTCCTGTATTGTACCACATCAATGTACAGGCTACACAATTAATACCCCCCATCTTACATATAGAAACTAAGAAATCAAGGAGAGCACTAGTCTGGAATCCTTATCCTTAACCTAGGGTTTTCAATAGTTTTGCCCTAGAATGTACTCCTTAGGAACATCCAGCTTAACTATGGAAATGTGTTTAATGCCAAGCTGTCCTTGATCATAGAAGCCCTATTCAGGTGTTGACCACCTGTGTTGAACAAGAAGCAAGAGAAAGGGCCCTGCTGAGTAGTCCTGCCCCTGATGTTGTACACTCCTCCCCAGAAGTTTGAACTTACATTGTGAAAATCTGTAATGAGGGGCCTTTGCATGTAGTTTTATGCATGAAGGTTCCATGGTATCTGCAACTTTGATAATTCAGGGTTAGAGATTTCAGGAAAGCCTTCACATATTTAATGGGCAAGAGCCTCCTTGCTTCAGATGGTCAGTCTGTATGCATGGGATCAGTGGAAGAGTGTGCAACAATAGGACCGGAATACTCAGCATGGCTCTGGTCTTTGTTCCTGTGATGTTCAACATGGGAGCAAAATACACCTGAATAGAACTGTAGACAGACAGAGCTATAGATTTATATAAATATAAGTAAGTATTCAAATAAATACTGGTATTTTAACACATTAATATGCCATCTCCTAAATTAAAAACTTTCAATGCAGCTTACATATTAAAATAAGAATACATAATTTGCAATAGAGAAAAATAACATCTCCCAAACTCCAAACGAACAATTCAAATAGCCATATATATCAGCAGTTAATTTTACCTATCTAAAAGCCACCAGAAAAAGAAAATACTCAATAGGAACATATAGATAGGAACATTAAATCATGGAGTTCACCACCTTCACTTTGAAGTGGCACAATCCAAGCATATTTGTTACACCTTATAATCTGTTTTAACAGAGCGCCCTTCACTAACCTAGTTCACTCCAGATTTTGGGAGTTATAGTTGAAAACATCTGCATAAGCTGTGCTAGCTGGGACTGATGAGAGTTGTAGTTCAAAAACAACTGGAGACTAGTTTGTTATTGGCCAGGCTAGAGGCCCTCTAAGATAGTCCCCCTTTCAGAGGGAGTTGCATGTCTGGAGAAGTCCTTCGTAAATTGCCACATCATAGACTGAACCTAAAGCAAGATCTTTCTGCAAGATTTCAAAGGGTGGTGGGTTCCATAAAGAACACAGTGCTCCTTAAATAACTTTACCCTTTGACTTTATTACAAAAGATTTGGACAGAAATCCAGCCCCCAGTAATTTAATCAGGGGTGGAGGCAAGAATGTGACAATTGCTCCATTTTGCTTCCAGACCTAGCAAAGTCATTTGGGAACTGGCTTTCAAAAGACTGGTTTTCAGCCAATTTTAATTCCTCTTAGCATAGGAGTAATGAGAAATGGAAAAGCTCTATAGAACAATGAAGTCATTAAAATACATTAACAATGTAGTAGAATGAATGAATGAATTAAATAAGAAAGGTCCCCATAGGCAAACTATTTTCCCTTTTCTTTTTATGCAGAAAAGAGTAAATCTAATCTTACCCATGCGCAAGTTTCAATATAGTCAGCACTTCATAAAAATTGAGTCACTGTCTCCTATTCATGCAACATCAGCATTCCAGGAATTCATGGCCTGGGTGGTTGTCAAACTGTTGTGCTAGTCCTGCAAGCATAGGAGATGGACAAAGAGAGCCATGGATATGAGATAAACAGATATGTCACAACTTGGATGAGTCATCACCTAGGGACTACATGTGTGCCACCACGGGTTCCCTGACAGAAGAAAGTAAGTAATAATACAGATAGAACAGCCAGTTGTCTCTAAGGACAACATCCTATGATGAGTTATCCCCTGCTTAGATTTCAGAGGAATCTGTTGAAAAAGGACTATCAAGCAGATTTCCATCCTTCTACCTGTTTGAAGCCCATTACAGCACAGATTCTTGCTATGAATGATTGTTGCCTTAATTCAGAACAATAACTTTTTAAAACATGCACACATTATATTGTTATGAGTTTGGGGTTGGAATGGATGATCCCTGTGAGCCCCCTTTCCAGCCTCTGATTTGGAATCCTGTGCCTTGGAATGAGAAACTCACTCTGCTGGTCAGATGAGTCTCTCTTTTGTTAAGCTAATAGAGTGGCCAGGTAGGATAATGTGTCTATCAGTTGCCCTGCAACTGGTGAATGGGCCAAGAAGACCCTTCTGTCATTGAAACTCTTCAGCACAGCTTTCTCTCCCCCCCTCCTGGTGGCTAGCAGAAGTTTGTGCTTGGAGTGTTTTTTATAGTGTCGGGAGAAAGGCTGGGAACTGGAGGCAGGTAGAGAGGCTATCCCTCTGCACCATGTCTTTAGGATGCCTCCTGCAACCCAGATGGAAAAGCTGGATATTGGTCTGCTGATGCCTTGAACCCTCCATCCTAAGCTCAGGTTGGAATGTGTGTAAATAAACAAACCATATTTCATAAAGACACCACAGTCTCTGCTGAACTTTTTCCCAAAGGAAATCGAACTCTGGATGTGTGCAGGGACCCCTGAGATCTCACCGCTCAGAGACTGGGGAGGTACACAACAATATGTAAAATAGGGTTGATATCAGCTTCTGGTTGCTGATCTGAGCCAATTCCAGAGGATTGTTAGCCCATTCTGTCCTGTGCCTGCTTATTTCTGCCAACTTCTTTATTTATTCTATTAGATTCCCCCACCCCCATGAGGGTGGAAGGACATTTTAAGGGTTAGTACTACAGAGATTAAAAGCCAAGCCTAGAGAGGCTCCAACTTTCTTAGGCTTGCAAATAATATCTGTAGTATTATCCCTTAAAATGCCCTCCACCAGGATCATCAGCAGTGCGGGAGTGGAGCCCTGGCCTGCAATGCAACTAATGAAGCAAACAGGCAACCCACCCTGTGATATGGGAACAGCGGTTCTTCCACCCCAAATCCCACAGTTTTGAGGGGAAGCAAGGGCAGGTCGCTGGAGGTGCCCTTTAGTTCAGCTGTCAGATTCCCTCTGGGTCATGCTGCAGGACAATGTGTTGCAATTTACACACTAAGACTGTATCCTAATTATGTCTATTCACAAGTCCCACTGCATTCAGGGGGGTTAATTTCAAGACTAGTGGGGTTAGGATGGAAAGTAGCAATATATTCTGTTACCTGTAGACTTTATCTCCTCCTCTAGGATGCACACCTTAACATGGTGAGGGGGTTTGAGAGTGTGTCGAAGAAACTGAGAGCAATGCCACCAGGAGTCTAGACCAAGAGGATAGACTCCCACCACCCATTTCCTGGAGGTCACGCAAGGCAGAATGGTCAAAGCTGAGACTCCACACTAAGATGCATCCAGACTCAGAGGAAGGCAATGGTAAACCACCTCTGAATCTCTTGCCATGAAAACCCTATGAATAGAGTATCCAAAATGCAACATGAGATAGTGCTGGAAGGTGATACCCCCAGGTCAGAAGGCACTCAACAAGCTCCTGTGGAAGAACAAAGGACAAATACGAGTACAGCTGTGACTAAGGATGCAACTGGGTCAAAGCTGAAGCCCAGAGGCTGATGTGCACAGATGTGCAAGGAGAGTCCAGAATTCTATGCTGTACACAATAGAAACATGGAATGTGAGACACATGAACCAGGGAAAGTTAGAAATTGTCAAGCAACAAATGGAACACATCAACTTTATAATACTTGACGTGAATGAATTAAAATGGACGGGAATGGGACATCTTCAATCAGGCAACTACAAAATATTTTATGCAGGAAATGAGAAATTAAGAAGAAATGGGGTCGCTTTAATAGTGAGAAGTGATGTAGCAAAAGCAATTAGGAGCTATAATGCAAGAACTGAGTGAGTGATATCAGTGAGATTTAATGGGAAACCTATTAACATAACCATCATCCAAGTCTATGCTCCGACGGCAAACACAGAAGAAGAATTGGAGAGATTTTATGCAGAAGTACAGGAAGAAACTGATCACAAACCAAAACAAGATGTGCTGATAATCATGGGGGACTGGAATGCAAAAGCAGGGAACAGAGAAGAACTAGAAATTGCGGGGAAATGGGTCTTTGGAGATAGAAATGAAGCAGGAGAAAGACTTACTGAATGTTGTGAAGCCAATAACTTGTTTCTTGCAAACACATGTTTTGAGCAACCGAAAAGATGACTTTACACGTGGACATCACCAAATAGTCAGTATAGGAATCAAATTGATTATATAATTGGTATCAGAAGACGCAGAAGTTCCATACTTTTTGTGCTAACAAGAGCAGGAGCAGACTGCGGTACAGATCATGAACTGGTGATATCAAAAATATGAGCCCAGAACGAGAGTGCTGGGTGATTTCAATGTCCATGCTGAGGCTGCCTCTAGTGTTTCGGCTCGGGACTTCATGGCCTCCATGACGACCATGGGGCTGTCTCAAGTTGTTACTGGCTCTTCACATAGAGCAGGGCACACCCTCAACTTGGTTTTTGCTCCAGATGGAGGAAGGGGTGGTCTGGAGATGGGTGGTGGTGAATGTCACCCCATTGTCATAGTCAGATCACTTCCTGGTGAAGTTTAGACTTATGGCTCCAAACCTTCCCTGCAGGGGTGGTGGACAGATTAAGATGGTCCACCCCAGGAGCCCAATGGAATCCACAGGATTCCTGAATGTCCTGGGAGGTTTCCTAGTAGATAGAGCAGGTGACCCTGTTGAAGCCCTTGTCATGCTGTGGAGTAAGGCACATTGGGCTCTTAACATGGTTGCCCCTGAGCACCCTCTCTGGCATTCTGGAGCCCGGGTTGCACCTTGGTACACCACTGAATTAAGGGCAATGAACCAGGCTGGATGACGTCTAGAGCACAAGTGGCAAAAGACATGCTGTGAGGCTGATTGGGCCAGAGTAAAACTTCATAACCATGCCTACTGTGTGGTGGTGAGGGTGGCAAAGAAGGCCCACTTCTCTGCCTCCATTGCATCCTCAAGTAGCCGTCCAGTGGAGCTTTTCCGTATTGTCAGGGTCTGTTGACATCAACTCCAGGAAATGGAGTTTTAGACCGTTCGGAGGCTCACTGTGAATTGTTTGCAAGGCACTTTGAGGGTAAAGTTGCTCGCCTCCATAGCAGTCTTGATGCCCCATCCACATCTATTGTATTCCCCAATGAGGTGTCCAGTGCAAAGTCTGCTGCAACTTCTTGGGAATGGTTTCAGTTGATGCGGCCTGATGACGTGGACAAGGTGCT
This sequence comes from Rhineura floridana, assembly GCF_030035675.1. NCBI lineage: Eukaryota > Metazoa > Chordata > Lepidosauria > Squamata > Rhineuridae > Rhineura > Rhineura floridana. The sequence continues at coordinate 5,121,113 of NC_084489.1, read as the reverse complement.
TGTGATGGTGTGGCCAGCAACGTGTCCCCTTGACCCTTGCCCTTCTTGGCTTATTAAAGCTTGCTGACGGGGGTCTGACTGAATGGATCCAGGGTGTGGTCAACACATCATTGCGGGAGGGAGTGGTTCCAGCCACCTTGAAAGAGGCAGTGATCCAACCTCTCTTGTAAAAGCCCACCCTGGACCCATTGGTTTGTGACAACTACTGACCGGTCGCAAATACCCCCTTTTAAGGGAATGTGATTGAGAGGGTTGTGGTGCAGCAATTGCAAGTACTTTTGGATGAAACAGATTATCTTGACCCATCTCAGTCTGGGTTCAGGCCTGGTTATGGGACTGAATTGACCTCGGTCGCCCAGATGGATGAGTTTTATCAGGAGAAGGACAGGGGCAGTGTGACCCTGTTATTCTTACTTGATCTCTCAGTAGCTTTTGATACCATTGACCATGATATCCTTGTGGGCCAACTTGGTGAGATGGGTATTAGAGGCACGGTTTTACAGTGGTCCAAATCCTATCTCCAGGGTCGCTCTCAGAGAATAGCATTGGGTGACTGTCTTCGGCCCCCTGGCAGTTGTGTTGTGGGGTGCCACAGGGTACCATCTTGTCCCCCATGCTGTTTAACATCTATATGAAACCCTGGGGAGCAGTCATCAGGAGCTTTGGGGTGAGGTGTCAGCAGTATGCTGATGATACCCAGCTCTATTTCTCTGTAACATTTGGATCAGGAGAGGCTGTGCAAGCCCTGGACCACTGCCTGGACCAATAAACTGAGTCTGAATCCTAGCAAGATGGAGGCACTGTGGGTTGGTGGTTCCTGAGTTGGGATAATTGGTCAGTTGCCTGCTTTGGATGGGATTGTATTCCCTCTGAAAGAGCAGGTCCGTAGTCTGGGGCAGAGCTTGGAAAAGTTACTTTTTTGAACTACAGCTCCCATCAGCCCCAGCCAGCATGGACACTGGAATGGGCTGATGGGAGTTGTAGTTCAAAAAAGTAACTTTTCCAAACTCTGGTCTGGGGGTGCTCCTGGATTCATCTTTGTCACTCGAGGTGCAGGTGACCTCAGTGGCTAGGAGTGTCTTTTACCAGCTTAAGCTGATAAGACAGCTGTGGCTGTTTCTGGACCGGGATAGCCTGACCACTGTTGTCCACACACTGGTAACCTTCAAGGTGAATTACTGTAATGCGCTCTATGTGGGGCTTCCCTTCAGGTTGTTCCGGAAGCTGCAGCTGGTGCAAAATGCAGCGGCGAGACTGCACACTGGGGCAGGGTATTGCCAACATGTCACCCTGCTGCTGAAAGAATTGCACTTGCTGCCCATTTGCTATCGGGCCAAGTTCAAGCTTCTAGTTTTGGTGTACAAAGCCCTATACAACTTGAGATCAGGATACCTAAAAGACTGTCTTACCCCTTATATACCCAGTCTATCACTGCACTCTGCAGGTGAGGGCCTCCTGTAGATACTATCTTATCTGGAGGTTCGTTCTGCACAATATAGGAAATGGACCTTTAGTATGGCAGCACCTACCCTGTGGAATTCCCTCCCCTTGAATATTAGGCAGGCGCCATCTCTGCTATCTTTTTGGTGCTTTTTAAAGACTTTCCTCTTTCAACAAACCTTTTAAGTTGAGACATATCCCAGTCTGCGTTTGTGTTAGAATTGCTTGTTAATATGTGTTTTTAATAATGTTTTTAACCCTTGTTTTAAAGATGTTTTTTAAGCTATTTAAAAAAATGTTTTTGACATTGTTTTGTTTTAATGTATTTTAAGGTCTGTTTTTATGATGTTTTAAAGTGTTTTAAGCACTTCTGTTTGCCACCCTGGGCTCCTGCTGGGAGGAAGGGCAGCATATAAATCAAATAATAAATAAATCAAAGTAAAGCAAAAGCTGAACAACAAAACAAGCAGAATGCCAAAATACAATTTAAATAACATCCCAGAAGAATATAATGATCAAATAAGGAACAGATTTGAGGCTTTAAACTTATTTGATAGAGAACCAGAAAAACTATGGAGTGAAGTCAGAGACATTATCAGGGAAGAATGCAAAAAGACAATACCTTTTGTTAAAAAGAGAGAAAGACCTCAATGGATGACTGATGAAACTCTTAAAATGATTAAAGAGAGAAGGAAAGCAAAATCAAAAGGAGGGAGAAACACGGTCAGAACCCAACATGCAATAATACAACAACTAATAGGGACAAGGGAACTATTGCAATAGTAGTTATTGTATACAAATTGAAGAGGACAACAAAAAAGGTAGAACAAGAGCCCAATTCCAAAATATTAGAGAAATTAAACGGAAATTTAAACCAAGAGTAAGGATGTTGAATAATCAACAGGGGAGCATACTGACTGACTGAGATAAAATAAAAGGAAGATGAAAGCAATACACTGAAGAACTCTGTAAAAGAGATGCAAGGATGACAGATTCATTCACGGAGGAACCGTATGAGGAAGAACCAGAAATTTTAGAATCTGAGGTGAAAGCTACTCTTAAAATACTTGGAAGAAACATATCGCCAAGAACAGATAGCATACCAATAGAGTTGCTACAAGTTGCTGAGACTGAATCTGTGCAAATATTGACAAACATTTGTCAACAAATATGGAAAATAAAACAATGGCCCACAGACTGGAAGCATTCAGTATACATCCCAATTTGTAAAAACTACATCTAGAACATTGATAGATGCTCTGTCAGATTGGTTCAAAAACTGCATAGGGCTATTACTTGATCCATGTAAAAAAAAATGCTTTAGTGAAGCTTCTGACCCTCTCCAAATCAAAAAGATATCATCAATATCATAGAAACTCTGTATGAATTTCCCAATTTTTGGTGTATGTATAATCCTGTGAAGTTTTAAGTGAAGTTTTATTCTGTATTATGTTCCCTTTTAGCTGTCCCTTTTTCTCATTGATTTATTTTATGAGCTAGCTTTCAGCAGATCATGGCATTATTCATTTTTAATAGATAAATTCATAAATGTTGTATTGTAATTTACATTTTTAAGCACATCTTACAATTGATTTTAATGTTTTTATGTATTTGCCCTTAACAAAGGGTTCTGGGATACCCGAAATGCATCGGGATGGAATAAAAAATTACCACTTTCCTTTTCAGCTGGTTGCTGGCTCAGCGCTTCGAGGGCTTCCCTCTCTTTGTCTGCGGTGCATTTGGGGTGCCTCCCTCTTCACTCTCCCAAACTGATGAAAACCATCTAGATTTGACTGCTCATTTTTGATCATCCATTCATCTCCCAAATTGTTGTTTTTGAATTTTTCATTTTAAAAGTCGTGGCCATACTCCTAGCCAAATCCCAATTTAATTTAAAAACAAATGGAACACATAATTCATTTTTGTTATTTTTCACACATGGCAGGAATACCCTGGTGCAAAAAAGATTTAAAGCTTTCAAATAAAATATTGTTTTTACTCCATATATTTAAAACATAAATTAGCTTGAGCATTGTTTTAGCAGACACACACACACACACTCATATTCTACATACAATATGTATTTATGAAATAAAATGTTGCAATATAAAAGGATTTATATATGGTTTAGTGAGCAAGATAGGATGCATTTCTAACCTAACTTACCTGGGAGTAAGCCCCATTGAATTGAACGGGACTTACTTCTGAGCAGACATGGTTAGAATTGCTACCACAGATAACTTTGTGATGTGCCATTAGCCAGTTGATTAACTTTGTCTTTACACTTTCTTGGTTTTGCTAACAGGGCCCTCTGGAAATTCATTAACTTGGGAAAGAAACACACAGGGAAGGTAACTGATTTGTAAATATCTGCTGATGGCTGACAAATGCATGTATATTGTGCCTGATGATATATGTAAAAAATAGGTATATTTACACATCAGTGGACAACAAAACAGAAGGAAGACTTCTGCAAAATGAACCAATTGCAGTGGAATGGAAAATGCCAGGTGAAAGTGAGAATGAATGTCAAAATTGAGTGACACATTTTCATACATCCCTATCCCTATTTTCCCTTAACAGCCCAGGTATATTCCCTTTGGAATCAGCTTTGTGAACTTTCCAGCTCCTGCCAGCAGTGTGATACTGGACTTTATTTGTTTAAGTTAAAATGCATTTTAACTTACTCTGGCTTGCACAGTAAACTTACAGTTAATTTACTTGTGTGTGTGTTTAACAGAAATGCTAATTTGCTGACTGGTATTGTTTGTAGAAAGCTGCATTTGCAAAATAGCTGGGAAAGTCAGGCGTTGTTGCAATATCCAGCTGTGCTAAAGAAAAGTATCAAACTTTGTTGCGACATCCAAGGTGAAAATGGGAAAAACAAGTTGTGAAAAACAACTCCAAATATGGAACTAGGAAGAGAGGGGAAGGTACCAGTGGGCATGGTTAAAGTGATGTAAAGAAAATGAAAGTGATGTAGTTATGATGATAATGATGCTAATGTAATTAACATAACAAAGCTGATAAAAAGGCCAGCAATGCTTGATTTTGCCAGAACTGGCTTGGCTACTTCTCCACGTGCACTTGATAGAAATAAATATACTCCTACTTCATCTTGTTTCGTTCGTTTTCTGAACTCTATTGGGTGAGTATTGGGGAGCGAACTCAAGCCACCAGGATCCCTAAAAGGGACTGGGGCGTTTTGTTTGTAACAGCAGCAGCCATGAAGTGAGAGACACGAAAATTTACAATGTGATACTGCTTCAGCCCTTGGAGAGAGTGCTCCATGATTTGGACTGAAATTGCACAGACCACACCTTTCTATTTTCTTCCTTTCTTTGCCTTTTGGAATTGGAAAGAAATATGCTATAGAAAAAGAAATATTTTAACCACCAACCTTTCCTTGAACAGCATAGTGAAAGAGAAAACTTAGAAGGCATTGACATTCTTCTGAAAGCTATTGCATTCAGTAATTCAGCTATGATACAGTGGCCTAAGCTAACCCTAATTATTCCCCTAATTGTTTTGTTTATTCTTTGCTGTATTAAATATAAGACTGTAATAGAATCAAATTACTGCTATGAAATCACAAATACTCATATTCTCGCTCATATACTGTGTTTCTCTTAATTTGTCTCAGAGTGTACTGTTTATATACTCTCATTGTTTAGAATAATTAACCCAGTGGTTTGGTTATACTTTTTTTAAAAAAATATGTTTTTGTAATCTACCATCTCTGTAGAAATAAAGAGAGTTGTTTATACACATATGACTGTCATTTTTCTTGCACTCATATTGCTGGGTGGACCACAAGCCAAATTAGGTCAAGACAGCTAATTTGGCCTGTGAGGACATTTCCCCTAAACTACGCTTGCATTGGAGGTGATGTCAGGTGTGGTGCAGGTAAAGATACTTCCGCAAAGGAATCAACGGGAGCCTTGAAGTGCACTCCTGACTGCTATTAGGCCATCCTGATGTTCAGCGAGAGGGCAGCATAGAAATACTTCTGTGAAAAAATAAACCCCATCAGCCCCAGCCAGCATAGCTAGTGGTCAGGGATGATAAGAGTCCAGTTACATCTGGAAGACCACGCATTCCCCAACCCTTAAATATTTGTGGAGTCTCATGATCTAAGCCGATCTTTGCAATGTCTGGAGGAGCTACTGACTCCACAAAAGCAGCAACTGCTGAAGGAACCAGAGACAGTCTTACTTGCATTGCGTCTTGCAAGATTTGCTGCTCCGGATGCCTATAGACTATTGGGGTGGGATGTTTTTTAGGAGTTCTTTTTGGGGTCAAGATTTAATTTTAGCAATGCATTTTTGCTGTTCTTGGGACTATAGCTTTGTATTGTTATTGTTAAGACATTAGGATGAAGAGTGCGTGGATTGCTTATTTCTATTTTATTTGAGACTTTTTTTAGTTTATTGTTTATGACTCGTTTGATGATTTATATTTTGTTTTTATTTTATTTTTGTAACTGTTAGTATATGTTGTGTAGTTTTTTGATATTGTAATCCACCTTGAGCATGGCTTTTCTATGGAAAGGCGGAATACAAGTAGATGATGATGATGTTGATATAACAACCTGAGATGTTGAGATGTTGTAACTGCTTTTTCAAGACCTAGCCCTGTGTGAGTCATAATGAGGTGTTATGCGCAAAGAAGTCTTTCCACAGTTGTAGAGGCTGGGAATCCCCTAAGCAGCTACAGCTAACCATCAGTGGCATAGGGAAGGGGGGCATAAGGAGCACAACTCTGAGGCCACATCTGCACCATACATTTAAAGCACTATTATACCACTTTAAAAGTCATGGCTTTCCCCCCAAAAATCCTGGGAACTGTAGTTTGTTAGGGGTGCTAAGAGTTGTTAGTTAAGAGATGCTTATTCCCCTCACAAAACTCCAGTTTCCAGAATTCCCAGGGAAGAAGGATGGATTATTAAACTACTAGAATTCCCAGAATGATTTAACAATTGGTCTTTCTTCCTAGGGAACTCTGGGAACTGGAGCCCTGTGAGAGGAATAGAGCTCTCTTAACATCTCTCAGCAACCTTAACAAAGTATAACTCCCAGAATTCTTTGGAGGAAGCCATGGCTGTTAAAAAGCATAATAGTGCTTTAAGTGGATGGTATGGATGCGGCCTTTTGTTCGGGGCAGGACGGATGGTGTTATCTGTCTGAGTGCCAGGGTAACTGATTCTCTTGCAAGGGAAGGGGGGACATAATAGAGGTATGAGAAAAGAAAATGGCGACCGAGTCAGATGTTGTGTCCCAGAGCTCTTCCGAATCCTTTTGTTAAATTGGTAATATCAGCGCAAGTTTCTACTTTTAGTTTTGCTGTGTTCTTTCATCTTCTGGTATCTAAACAGTATTCGGATTCTTTAAGTAAACTACTCCTTTTGGTTGGAAATTATGTTCTCTGGAAGGAACGCTGTGTTTCAGGGTCGCTGAAGCCTCTTTAATTAAGGGTTTGTTTTACCAGCTCTAAGCCTTATCATCGTGAAGTTATCTTGGATATTATTCTGCTCCTACTCCCCACTTTCATTTTTTGGAGTTAGTTACTAGAGGAAAATAACAACATTTGCGGTTAAGTACAGTAATTTGATATGGTACTTACCAGGAATGCCTGCAAGAAGCTGGGCATCTCTCTTTCATCTCAAATGCTTTCACCTGAAGCTAGGAAAGAGCAACGCAGATTCAGACAGTCGGAAATTACTCAATTTTATAAGGTAGGGAACAGAGGCAGTAATGGACAGGAATCTAACGTCCCTTCTCTGCGTTCCTCCCCAAAGCCTGAATTTGGGAAATCTGAACTCAATTTTACTCTATTCAGCTCAGTATCAACTAGCCAATGGTGGGAGGACTCTCAAGGCTTAAGTTTTGATAAGAAGCCAAGACATCTTGCACAGCCTCCTTTTAAAGCTTCAGAGAGAACTAGGAACGATAAATCTGACTCACTTTCTATAGTGGATGGGGAAAACAAGGTTAACCCTTCTTTGGATAAATCTTGTGAGCTTTTAAAATTGGAATCGTACATTGACGACTCACTAAATTCCTCTCTAATTCAAAATGACACCATGTCTATACTTAATCTTTCTAACGAAAGTGACTTGCATAATCTGTTCAATTCAGTAAGGGGCAGTGTTGGGCTGTTACAGGAGGCCCCACCCCCCAATGTAATGGCCGGTCCCCACGATGCCTCGATCCTGAAAGACTGTTTACCCTCCTCAGCAGAAATTAGTCCAACTCTCTTAGGATGGCTGTTTATGTTGGCGTCTGATCTTGTTTCTATTAAGTCATCTGTATTGGAATCAAAGAACTCATTAAACGAACTTGTCAACATATTCAAGCATAAAGCTTTGGATCCCCTGCCGGATAAGCAGCATATTTCTCTGCAACCTCCTCTTTCAACAAAACTCGTCTCACAAAGGATCCTCAAATCATGCAAGAATGTAAACAAGAAAAAACCCCAAAAAATAGTAAATTGTAAATGCAAACTTATGCTCCGTTGTAAAGGGAAGAGAGTGAGCACTCAGAAATCTATTAAACACATCCCTAGGAGGAAAATGATCACCAAGAAACTTACAGCGCATGTGGTTCAAACTGGAAATTTACCTGAACCCTCAAACTCAAAAATCCCTTTGGTTGTTCCTGTCAGCGAAAACAATGACACTCGGCAGTTTCTACAATATCAGGGGGGAAAAGTTAGGAAAAATTTCCAATCTGACCAACAAACTTTTCTAGTGCCTGAATCTCAACTCCCTTTATCTATACCTGTACAAGTGCCTCTTATTGGCTCTCTCAACGAAGCTGTGTGTAAGGATCACCTACAAGATCCTTGGTCTGATGTCATTCAAAGACCTTTAATAACCCCCTCCCAGGGGCCCAGTCAATGGAATCTTGTTTTGGACCCCTTCCAATTGATTTTTGCAAATTTTCCAAAACCTCCAGGCCTTTTATCTCAACCAGAACGTATTCATCATTTTTGTAATCTTTTTGTTCCTGACCTGACGTTTGTTTTTTCTGAAATTTCCCAAGTACAATATTTTTACTTTAATGGACAAACAGCACAGACATTGGTCCAGTTTCACTCACTATCTACAGTCCGTAAAATCTTATTTGCAAGATCAACTATAGCATCCCATGGAATGTCTATTCACAGATTTTTTGTTAATAGAGCACCGCCTAAACCGCTTCTCACCATTCCTTTGTATACTAAAACTATGGTTCATACTCATTTGATTTCTTTTCCTTCTGATGATCTCTTAATTGATTTGTCACCTGACCCTCCCTGCCAGGGGTCGCCTATCATCTCAGAATCGCCGTCTGACCCTTCTCCACCATCACACGCAATGCCAAACTCCCTTTCTCCAGAAGAGCGTCAATTTGTTGGCGATTTCATCTCTCTACCGGAGCCGAACCAACTTGAGATTATAGATAGACTTGAATCTCTGAAAACTTTTCTTATCTCTATTAAAACTGGTCCCTTAAGCCACTCTGCAAAAGAAAGTTCCAGTTCTTCCCAACTGCCGGAGTCAACATCTCAATTGCTAAGTCCAGGAGTGTCTCCCTCTCGGGAAAGTAATGTTGCAGTATATATGGACGCAACGAAGAGTCCTCCTGAACTTAAGACCGATCATCGGATGATAGATAAGAACTCAGAAGTTAAAGTCTTCTCTTCCTCAAAGTTGGATGTTAATAACGCTGTTAATATATTTAACATTGAGTCTGTTAAATCTACTCCTAATTCTTGTCCACAATCAAATTCCTTAGAACCACAGTCTGTAGTAACAAATTCAGTAGATCCCCCGAAAATTTTTTTAAAACCTTCAGCCCTAAATGGTTGTATTGTTCCCTCATGTTTCTTTGATGAAATCAGTTCCTCCTGATCGTTTTCCCTCCTTTCTTGGAATATTAACGGCTGGGAGAACAAACGCCATGATAGTGACCTTATTGATTACTTAAGTTCCTTTTTGATTATTTGTTTGCAGGAAACGTGGGCTTTATCATTAACAACTATGTTCCTGACAGATTATTTTTCCTATTCTATTTTAGCGGTAAAACCTTTGGGAAAGGGCTGCCCTAGTGGGGGCCTCACAACTTTTGTATCTAAAGCTCAAAATTTAAGAATTAATTTAATCCCTACAATCCTCCCACTCAATGTGTTGACGTTGAGGATAAAAGGTCCATGGCCTGATCATATGATCTGCATTAATGTTTACTTTCCCCCTATCACTAGTTCTGTAGATGATGCTTCTAATCTTTGGGCCAGGCTGGATGAGGTTCTATCCCTTTTGGAGACTAAATTTCCTAATGATCAAATCTCCACAAAGAATTATTTTAATGCCAGAATTGGTAACTCCTGGCCTTATAACTCTATATCCCGTTTTGATAATTTAATAATCCATGACTATCATTTTTCTGTTGGTATTCAAGATCAAAAGTCAAATCTCCAAGGCCCTTTGTTAATTGATTTTGCCTCAATTCATTCGTTGGTAATTTTAAATGGTACTCACTTCGATTCTTCTAAAGGTTCTTTCACCTATTGGACACAGCATGGCGCCAGCTTGATAGATTACTTTTTGGTGTCTTATAAACTCTGTGAGGATGTTATTGAATTGTCAGTGGATCACCGTGTTGAGAGTGATCATTTTCCTCTACTCCTAAGATTGAAGATCTCTAACAATAATACCACATCTAATCCCCCATTACAAGCTCATCAAAAAACAGTGAAAAGAATTCCTTGGTCGGAAAACCTTAACATTATCTGTAATTCCCTTTTCCACAGTAGCTCTTTCCAAACATTACGTAAATCAATTATTGACGACTCTCAAGATCCCATCCTGGTCTTCCAAATTATTCTTTCTAATCTTAGACCTCATTTAATTTGTTATAATAATGGTCCGCCCCATATATTTAAGGCATCTTCCTGGTTTGATCAGGACTGCAGAGTCGCGAAACGAAATCTCAAGTCATCCCTTTCTCTTTTTTTGAAATTCAAGACACAGTATACCTACCTGGCCTTTAAAACAACTAAGGCATTTTATAAAAGCCTATTAAAAGAAAAAAAAGCTAAGTTCGCTGAATTAAGTTGGCAGCACTTATCCTTAGCAGTTTCTGAACATCAGGATTGTAAATTCTGGCAAATAGTCAAATCTGGATCCTTTTCTGCTAATAATTCTAATGCTGCGCAGATCCCGCTGGCAATATGGCATTCTTACTTTACTAATCTTTATTATGCAAATATAGTCACTAATACCTACCCTAGTATGTTAAATAATGGCTCTATGACTTCTTGGCCCCCTGTAACAACTAACGAAATAAAAGCCTTAATAGACTCCTTAAAAAGTGGGAAAGCCCCTGGAGAAGATTTCCTCCCTCCTGAGATTTTTAGACAATTCCCGGAGTGGTGGGCTCCCCTCCTGGCCCGCCTATTTACTAGAATTAATGACTCTGGCTTGATCCCTGAAGGATGGAAAAATAGCATAATCGTTCCCATTTATAAGAAAGGCGATCCCTTGGCCCCCTCTAACTACAGACCCATTAGCTTATTGAATGTAGTTGCTAATTATATAGCAAATATCTGCTCAATAAGCTGAATGACTGGGTAGATTTCCACCAGTTAATTCATCCAGAACAAATAGGTTTTCGTAAAGGGTCTTCACCTATAGATCACTGCCTGACCCTTCATTTTCTAGTGAATCAAAGCATCGCAGGTCCAACAAAACATCTGTATGCGGCTTTTGTGGACCTCGCCGCAGCCTTTGATTCGATAGATAGGAATCTATTGTGGTCCAAGTTGCATGATTTAAACATCGACCCTCGCCTGCTCTTTCTCATCAGAGCACTCTATACCAACACCTTTGCCCTGGTGAGAGACAGCAAAACAGGAGCTTTATCTGACCCAATAACGGTGGAAAAGGGAGTTAAACAGGGTTGCCTGCTGGCTCCCCTTCTTTTTAATTTATTTTTGAATAATGTTATCTCTGCATTATCAGGCCCGCAATTTTTTCCACCGTCCGTTGGCTGCAGGAAAATTTCTGTGTTACTTTATGCTGACGATATGGTTCTTCTTTCCTTAACTCCTCTTTGTCTTCGGAGGTTATTAAGTAGTTTACAAATTTACTGTACTAATGAAAACCTAAAAGTAAACTATGATAAAACAAATATTCTAGTTTTTGGGAAGAGATACAAGAGCCACCGTTGGCAGATGGCAGATACTCAGCTCACACAGTCCCGAACATACAAATACTTGGGAATTTTATTTTCAGATACTCTATCCTGGAAACCGCATATATATCATATTAAAACTATGGTGGCAAAAACAATAGGAGCTATACTAAAATTCTACCGTACGTCAGGAGGCAATTTGATCTCACCAATTTTGAAAATTTATAAAGCTAAAGTGATTCCTCAATTACTTTATGGTGTAACGGTCTGGGAATGGGATAGGAATATTATAAAGATCTTAGAATCTTCTCAAAATGACTTCCTTAGACACATTCTGGTACTTCCAAAAGGTACTTCAGCAGCAATGTTGCGTTCGGAGACTGGTTTTCCCCCATTATCTGCCCGCATTCATTATGCTCTTTTGAAGTTTTTGAGATCGTTCGATTCTCTCCCTGATGGAAAACTTTTAAATGCATGTTTTGCACAACCTTTGGCCTCTAAATTGTGGCTTAGTAATCTAGAGGATTTGTTACATATCTATCATATTTTTCCTCGAGAATTTAACTTGATCTCAAATTTCACTCGCCTCCAAGAAGTCATTTTTCATCACTCTCACAATGTAGATAGACTATCACTCATGAACTCAAATGCTGCCCCATGGTTTTGGAGATTTAAGTCAGACTCTGAATGCTCTCTTTATCTTTTATCATCCCTCCCGTTAGCCTTAAGACATGCCTTTACAGCTCTACGTTTTTTCTCGCTGTCCAATGCAGCTAGAGAAGGCTGGCTCTCTGATACTTCCAATGTTCAAAAGTTTTGCATCTGTGGCACTTCTGAGCCAGAAGATCTTCCTCACATTCTATTTTCCTGCCCCATCTATAATGGTCCCCGAGCCAGATTTCTTAGGTCTGTGCAGTACAATGATAGGTCGATCTCAATTGAGGGAAATATAATTATCTTAATGTCCGATCTTGATCCTGAGATCACGTATCACTGTTTACTATAGCTGCCAGAAATTTAAGGGCTAATTTTAAAAGTACGCTTTCATTGGATATTGCTCATAATGGAGCAAATTCATAATTGAATTTTAACTTTTCTATTTTAAGATTTGTGTCTTGTTATTAAATTTATTCTGATTGTATGTTATCCCATTCTTTGCTCGGTTTTGCAAGTTTTTACAAATGTTGTACTGATTTTACTGTTATGTGACTTTTTTGTTTTCGTTATCTGTTGGCCTTTGGCCCTGGAAATAAACTTATACTTATACTATACTCTTGCAAGGGAATAAGGCAATAAAAAGGATTTCAAGTTTTACTGTTGCCTGTGATAAATTAGCATAGAGGAAGTCTGAGAATGTGGGGAAATAATTAAGAAATGAGAAAAATAAGTAGTTTTAAATAAAAGTTGGATACATTTCTTTTTCTTTGATGAGGTTCCTACATCACACTAGCAGTTTAAATGGCAGCACTTCTTACAAGATTGTTTGTATTTCTAATTAAACTTCTGAAATCTAATTAAACTTCTAAATATCTTTTGTTGATGCTCAGTGTGTTTTACAAATAGAATACATGCAGTAACAAGTAAGCACCACTGAGTTTACTGGAGCTTACTCACATGTAACTATGAAAATAATGTTGCAGTCATATTGATACTAATAAATTTGGCATTATGTGGAGATGTGAATGCCCAGAAAAAGAAGTTTTTGTGGTTTTTTTCTTTGAAAAATGGAAAAAAAATTGGACTATGACATGTGAAAGGCTATACAAAGTTGTTTCAATCCGGGCAAACCTTCGGTTTCTAGAAGTCCAAGATAAACATGATGACAAATATGAAGAAGCAGGTGATAGCTCAGAAAATGTGACTGATTAAATTTCATGTAGTCTTCAATGAGTCTTGGTTTTCTCCCCTTTTTCTCAGCTCTTTGTCTGGAAATGAGTGCTTTAGGTCTGCTAGACACTATAGAGGACTAGAGGAGACATAATAAATTCCAGTATTCATAATCTCTTTTTTTTACCGTAACATTGATGGTTTATCCTGTCTAAATTGGCAAAATGAAAGAGATGTTAAGTTCTTTGCAGTTCAGCAGCTTGTACCTCCATTTGTATCAACATTTAATTTTTTAAAAAAAAGAAAATTAAATTTGTAATTATTGTCTGAATAAACTGTACTTTTAATATACCAAACGTGATAATTGAATGGCAAACCAAATTATGTATGATACTGTTATGTTCCTAAAGTAACAAAATGACTTTCAATCTGTAAATGTGCTAAAAAAGTAAGTATTCCATATTTTTCAATTTCCCCCAAAATTTCAGTTTTGGGCTTCAACATATCCAGAAATATTACATCTCTAATATTATGCTATGTACTTCTCTTTGGCGTGTGTATATGTGTGTGTTTGTTATAATGGATTAACACAGCTGTCTCCACTTCTGGATTCTCCTTGGGGAGGTGGCTATGAGCATCGTCATGATGAGCTCCTGCACTGCAAAATTTGCCATTACTCCACCGGCAGCCATACAAGGAAATTCACCTTCTTAACCATCTTCTCTCCCTGCAATCAAAGCAAGGAGAGAATCACCACAGGCCACCACCCATTTGACTCATCATAGCACAATGCTTTGCTGAGGGAAATTCATAGCTCTGTGGGAAACATATGTCTTAGGACGGAGCTATTTTCTGGGTTTGCTTTTAAGCTCAAAATAGATTTCAGAGGATTCACCCTCCAAACATTTTATCTTATATTCTGTCCCCCATTCCCAGTACTGCTCTGTTTCATTCCTATATAGCCAATCTGATTGGGTGATTTGCTGATGTCACTAAAGGTTAATGAAGCATATTTAGAGCAGGGTAGTATTTCCTAGGATGGCCACATGATAGATCCTAGTCAATTGTGGATACCAAATGAACACTTTTGGGATCATTTTGCAACAATCTTAAACAACAACAAAAATCACCAAAAAGGAGGGGACGGGCTTTCAATTTTTTAAATCCCCTTTGAGCTCAATCTCATATGCATGAACTTGTCTAAGTATTATGACCAATTTTCTGAAGCTCTTTTTTGAGTTTTCCCACATTTTGGAGGTAAGATGAATGAAGACTGTGGATAGGGCCTTTTCAGTGATGGTGCCCTAATTTGATGTCTTTTCTGTGCCGTGGTGGATTTTTTAATTTGCCCAGCCTTTTTATATTTTAAAACGAATAGTATTTGCGTACTTGGCACTGAGGTTCTTATTGATGCTATTAGTCTATTTTTTTTTAGTTCTTCTGTTTTTTATAATGATTGTCAGCTACTCTGAGAGACTCTGTGATTGAAGAGCAGGGTTGTAGATTTTTGAAATAAATAAATAAAACCATCCCCATGTAGGTAAGAATGTTTGCAGTTGAGGGGTGAAATAAAACACAGAGACGTCAGCTTGGGTTGAACAAGGGCCACTTTATTTAAATTATAGTAAACAAAACCCAATTTAAAGTGACCTGCAGAGGGAAACCTAGGTGCGGGAACTGACTATGAGCAAGTAGCTTGCCATACAGCTCTCAGGCAACTAGCCCCTGCTGGGGCAAGGGCAAGCCCATCTGCTTACCCTTTACCCCAGCCACACCCTGCAGGTGAGTAGGGGGGCCTTCCCACATCATCCCCACCCAGGGCCGTATAACCCCTGGGTAGATGAGGATAAGTTGGCCCCAGAAGCAGCCCATATCCTGCCCTCGAGCCGTAAAGCCCTGAGAGACAGGCCTCTGGAACCGCCAATCACCTCCAAAGGTGCCTAAGGGGGCCACCTAGCTGTCCTTACCTATTTCCCTTCCCGCACCTTCCCGCCACAAAAGGGGGACAAATCTCTATTTAGTCCCCCTTTACCCCTTCTGCTGCTCGACGAGATATTCCTAGAGAGGCCTGGCGCTGGCCGGGAAAACGTGGTCTGTATTGTGCTGATTCTGGGGCAGGCGGGTGCCACAATGCAGAGTCCAGGAGCCGTGGGATGCGGGGAAGGGTTCTTTACTCAGCCCGATCTTCATTGCTACCTCTGGGTGGTGCGGCAGTTGGGGGCTGAGCCCCAAACGAGGGGGAAGAGCCGTGCGGCCTGAAGGTGGAAGGGGTGGCTGGACTCAAATAGTCCTATAGACCCCGCCCCTTATGCTGCACGTCGCACTGACGTCACGGGTGCGACGCGTGACGTTGCCCCATTAACAGATGGGGGCAGCGTCTTCATCCCCACATGCAATCATGCCCCGCTCGTCAGCTGCGTGGCGAGCGGAGCTTCGTTTGTTCTCATTAGCAGCACCTACGGAGAACTGCTTCCATGTGTGCATCTCCCATACTGGACTGGGGCAATTATATACTTGCTATCTCTTCTTACTTCATTTTTCAATGAATATATTCACTCCTCCTTAAACCTTGTTCTTGAATTTCTGACTAGTTTCCATATAATCTAACAGTGGCTGGTAAAACAAAGACCCTCTTTTCTGGTGTGCATTGGGAATAAACTCTGTTCTGTATTCTGTGCTTTTAAGGGACCCTGTCTGATTTCTGGCTTTATTGATCACCTCTGGTTTAAATGAAAACCAATTTAATCTCAAGGAAACTTAGGAAATGAAAGAAAGCAATAAAAAAGAGGCCTGAAATAAAAAGCCTTGAAATTTTGGCTCTGCTCTGGTACTTTATGTAACTAGTTGACATCATGCATTAAGGTTCTAGTAAAAGTACATCTGCTTCTATTTGAAATTTTCTTGAAACAATTACCTTTTATGGAGAAGGAGCTTAAATAAAGACTAGGTCTGAGCTCTTGATTTGGCTGAGTCTTGAGTCAAATTGGGCTCATTTGGACGTACTCAGGCTTTGGCCAAGTCGGGTTCTGACAGCCATGGATCGCTACAGGTCAGACTGGATGATCCAGAGCATCCTGGGGCTGTCAGGAGGCAGGACAGGAGGCAGCTGCAGCTCTTTTTCCTGCCTGAGATCCACTGCCACTCCACAGAATCACTGCAGGTGCTAGTCTTAAGGTGCTTTCTTGCAGGAAAGAGCCTTGCAAACCTGCATCATGCAGAATCAGTCCCTCAGCTGTTGAGCCAAGGGAGCGATCCTGGGGTTGGTGGTTTGCAAGGCACTTTCCTTAGGAAAGTGTTTGTGGAGCATCACCCACACAGGACTGCCCTATCCACTGATCAGCTGTTTATCAGAGGGGTTGATTCTGCAGGGTGTTGCAATGTCTCCCCCCCATCAGTGCCTCTGCTGAGGCATTGATGGAGGAGAAGGCACAGCAGCACCCTTCAGAATTAATCCCTATCTTGCTTAGGGGGGGAGGAGCTGCAAGGTTTCCTTCCCTTGCCCTTCGCCTGTCTATATGTTTCATTAGGGTTTTTAAGCCCTGATTAAACATTAGCACTGCACCCAAATGTATTTGGGACCGGATCCTGGGCAGGGCAACGGTGGTGGTCCCCAAGCGAACCCAGGGCAAGTTGGCCTGATGTAGGGATGGGGTTCACTATCTGATTACATTTCATTTTTCAGTTCATCAAATGGGCTGCCAGTTACAGTTTGCCATAAATTGTGTTCTCTTAGTTATCATGATTCCTGGTTCTCCCCTCCCCCCAAAAAAAGGTTATGTCATTTCCCCTCGTTATTCCTTGTGCTGCTGTATAATTTATATAATATATACAGCAGCAGCTGATTACAACAATAATTACATAAAGAACTACATAATTCTTGGGGCGGATTCTTTTTTTAAAAAATTACAGTGTCACTGACCGCTGGAAACGCACACAAAGAGTGGGAGCCTATTTGATGTTGAGATGAACTTGCGGATTATCCTAGAATTCGATACCAAATCTGATTTTGTGAATATTCTACACCATCTCTAGCCTGACGTTCCTCTGGATTGGAGCCACAGGGTGGGTAGAGGAGGCTGTGCACAAGCCTACAAACAATTAATCTACTGACATTGTTAAGCCACATGTTATCCCCGCAGCATACCCCAAAGATCCTGAATGACATGGGTATCCAGCTATGGCCTGGGACCACAATACCTGATGGAAAGTCTCTCCCGATATGAACCTGCCTGTACAATTCGTTCAACATCGAAGGCCCTCCTCTGGGTGCCTACTCAGAGGGAAGCCCGGAGGATGGTAACCAGAAAAAGGGCTTTCTCGGTGGTGGCCCCCGAATTATGGAACGATCTCGCTGTGGAGGTACGCCTGGCGCCAACATTATTATCTTTTCAACGCCAGGTTAAAACATTCCTTTTCTCCCAGGCATTTTAATAAATTTAATAATTTAATAATTTTAATTTAATATTTTAACATTTTAACATCTCAACTTATTTTAGCATCTTAGTATGCTAGTATATTTGTATTTTAGTATGTCTAAATTGTTCTGTAAGTGGTTTCAATTGTATTTTGCTGTCTTGCTTGTTGTGAACCGACCAGAGAGCTTCGGCTATGGGGCGGTATAGAAATTTAATAAATAAATAAATAAATAAATATGTGTTTGCTTTTGGGAAGCTCTTTTTAATTGGCTTGATGGGATTCCACCCAGTTTCCCTGCTGTGGTTCTAACTGGCCTAAACAAGGCAAAGACCACTTCACACAGCTTGCTATCTGTGGAATGTGGTACTGAATGTGGTATCAACTGCCCATAGTCTGTCGCTGTTTTTATGTGGTGAAGTACACTCAAGGGTTTTTGGCACTCTCCTCCAACTGTTCCATCTTGCATTCTGCCTCTCCATAACCTTGGCACTCTCTAGTTTCTTTGGAGATCTGCTCAGCCAGAACGGGTTTGTGCATACCTATTTCAGTAAATTGAAGCCAGAGCATTAGCAGCTATAAGGATGAAGCACTGACTTGTAATTCTCTCTCTCTCTCTCTCACACACACACACCTCAAATATTTATAGTTTTGTGCTTTAATTTGACTCCTCATTTACATCTCTTTGATTCATCTGTATAGCTGCCCTAAAATGACATTCACACAGGAATTGGATGATTTGCAAGTAGGGTACCTATACAGATAACTTTAGAGAATGGAATCAGTTACAGTGACTGGATGCCTGCTGAGAAATGGGCAAGAGACGAATGGACACTCAAAGCAGATACTGTGAGGGACAGCATCTGCTAGTAATTATCGACATATACCATCCATAAAATTAATGTACAGGGGCTTCAGTTCTTATACTGATCCTGTGAACAGTTCACAGATGAGCAATGGAGGGAAAGAAAAGTTTCTTTTACCTGTAACAAATGGCCTAATATCATTGTCTAACTATGAGTGGTCAAGAATCCACATTAAATTACAATTAAGTGACTGCTCATGCAGCCTGTCTGTTAGTGTGTCTAATGACCTAATCCCATGAGCCACTTTGCTGAAACGGCACTTACAGGAGCCTCAGGAGTTACATAGTGGAAAAACAAACCAGTTTATACAGTCAACCAAACTGAGATAACCCTTTTCCTGGGATGTTTCACTTCAGGTTACAGGTGCAGGTTGAAGGTTTGAATGCTCCCCCACAAACTTTCTGCACCATAGAAAACTAGCATGTCAAGTCAAAGCCTTCAGAAGGTTTTAGTGTATAAGGGAGCATTAAAGCATAAACTTCCCACATGGAGCTTGAAATGCTATGGTCCTTTCTGCTTTCTGCTTCAGTTATGTAGGTACCACACTGATTTGGCAACCTGCCCACAACACTACTACAGGAACAGCTGCCTGGATTGCTGCTGGAATGTATTCTCTTTCCCCACCCCCGTAACATGCAAGGACCTTCCTCAGGGCAGTGGTGAGGTCTGCCTTTCCCAATATTGGCATCATGAAATATCCCTGAAAAGATACAGGGGTTTAATCCAGACTTAATTTACCTTTCATAATCCCAGAGGAAAGGTGGAATATACATTCAAAAAATGAATTAGTTATAACTGACTTGTTCAATTGGTTTAAATAAGTTCAAAGTTCAACTAACTTCAGACTGGAACCAACTCAGAGTGCCTAGCCCAGCCTTTCCCAACCGGTGTGCCTCTAGATGTTGTTGGACCACAACTCCCATCAGCCTCAGCCGTTGGCAATGCTGGCTGAGGCTGATGGGAGTTGTGGTCCAACAACATCTGGAGGCACACTGGTTGGGAAAGGCTGGCCTAGCCAATATAAATACTGGCCCAGCTCACACATAACACTGAGGGGGAAAATCTTAGTGCTAATGAGCAAATATGGGGATCCTCACAGCCACACGTGGCATTATATCCAAACCCAGGCCCATGGTTCATCACAAGCTGAAACCGAGGTTTATTCTTGCTTTACCATTCACAAGTTGTTTAGGGGAGAAATAACATGGAGTAATGCTAAGCCAAACTATGGCTTAGCCCTTTATGGCAACCTCAGGGCCAGGGATGAAGCAAAGTGGCCTCAGTCTTCGCTCCGTGATCCACACATTTGTGCTAAGCCATTATTTGGCTAGGTCTCATGTGCAAATTGGGCCATTAAGTGGAACAAAGGCTGCATGATTTTGTGCAATTTCTGAAGCACAGGATGCTCTTTAACTTCAGTATTATAAAGAGGAAAATGGAGAAAGACAATACATTGTTGTGGATATGCAAACTGGAATAAATGGCTAAAAGATGCTTCCGCAGTGGGTACGATGGCTACAAGATGATTATTTAAACAAGTCTTGATGTATTCTGATGTCTGGTGGCTGCTAGCTATGCATCACATACTCAGCAGTGATGCTGCTGCTGGGAGGCTATTGTTTTGGCTCTGTCCCACTGGGTGAGCTCCTCCAGCAAATGCCTACTGTTTGGATGAAGTTGAAGAGAAACAATATGGCAATAGGAATGTAGCCAGAAAAAGAGACTGAACCCTTAGGAGGCTCTAAGGTATTGCTGTTTGCCTTTTAGGGGACTCATGCTGCTGTTTCAAACAGTCTTAGTAAGGAGGGACATGGGTGATGCCACCTTAATTTCGGTGATCACAGGTAGAGAGAAGTATAGCCATGGGGAGGGGTGAATTACCAGAGAAGATGAGGGCAAGTCTATCTATGCCTTGTTCCTTGCTGCCACTCCTCTCCTCATTGCTCATCTGCTGTGCCCACTGGCCTGTGTGTGTTGTTGTTTAATGCCAGATCGGTACACAAGACCACACTCATCCACAATTTGATCATGGATGAAGGTGCTGATTTGGTGTGCATTACCGAGACCTGGGTGGGTGAGCTGGCAGGAGCTGATCTGACCCATTGCAACGCCAGCACAGGCTGCAGGAATGGGAGGGGGGAAGGAGATGCTATGGTCTACAGAACTTCCATCTCTGTAACCAGGAAACCACTCTGTCTGTGAGGGCCTGCATCTGGTGTCGGACCAAGGAGACATAAACTAGGGTTGCTGCTGGTGTACCGTCCACCCTGCTGCCCGGCAGCTCTCTGACTGAGCTGGCGGAGGCCATCTCAGCTGTGGTATTGCAGGAGCCCAGAACGATAGTCCTGGGTGATTTCAATGTCTATGCTGAGGCTGCCTCTAATGTTCTGGCTTGGGACTTCATGGCTTCCATGATCACTGTGGGGTTGTCACCGGCCTGACGCATAGGGCAGGGCACACCCTCGACTTGGTTTTTGCTCCAGATGAAGGAAGGAGTGGTCTGGAGATGGGGGTGGTGGATGTCACCCCACTGTCATGTTCAGACCACTTCCTAGTGAAGTTTAGACTTATGGCTCCAATCCTTCCCTGCAGGGGTGGTGGACAGATTAATATGGTTCGCCCCCGGAGACTAGTGGAATCCATTAGATTCCTGAATGCCCTGGGGGAGTTCTCAGTAGATAGAGCAGGTGGCCCTGTTGAAGCCCTTGTCACACTGTGGAACAGCGAGGCACATCGGGCTCTTGACAAGGTTGCTCCCGAGCACCCTCTCTGGCATTGTGGAGCCCAGTTTGTACACCACTGAATTAAGGGCAATGAAACAGGCAGGACAACAGCTAGAGTGCAAGTGGCGAAAGATGTGTTGTGTGGCTGATCGGGCACGAGTAAAACATCATAACCATCCCTACTGTGTGGCAGTGAGGGTGGCAAAGAAGGCCCACTTCTCTGCCTCCATTGCATCCTCAAGTAGCCGTCCAGTGGAGCTTTTCCGTATTGTCAGGGGTCTGTTGAGATCAATTCCAGGAAATGGAGTTTTAGACCGTTCAGAGGCCCACTGTAAATTGTTTGCAAGGCACTTTGAGGGTAAAGTTGCTCGCCTCCATAGCAGTCTTGATGCCCCATCCACATCTACTGTAGTCCCCAGTGAGGTGTCCAGTGCAATGTCTGCTGCAACTTCTTGGGAACAGTTTCAGTTGATGCGGCCTGATGACAGACAAAATGCTTGCGATGATGCGACCAGCAACATGTCCTCTCGACCCTTGCCCTTCTTTGCTTATTAAAGCTTGCTGACGGGGTTTGACCGAGTGGATCCAGGGTGTGGTCATTGCATTATTGTGGGGGGGAGTGGTTCCAGCCGCCATGAAAGAGGCAGTGATCAGAACGCTCCTGAAAAAGCCCACCCTGGACCCATTGGTCTATGACAATTACCGACCGTTCACAAATACCCCCTTCTTAGGGAATGTGATTGACAGGGTTGTGCTGCAGCAATTGCAAATACTTTTGGATGTAACAGATTAGCTTGACCCATTCCAGTCTGGAGTCAGGCCTGCTTATGGGATTGAATCAGCCTTGGTCACCCTGATGGATGACTTTTATTGGGAGGACAGGGGGAATGCGACCCTGTTACTCTTACTTGATCTCTCAGAGGCTTTTGATACCATTGACCATGGTATCCCTCTGGGCCGACTTGGTGAGATGGGTATTGGAGGCACTGTTTTACGTGGTTCCGATCCTATCTCCAGGGTTGCTGTCAGAGAATAGCATTGGGTGACTGTCTTTCGGCCCCCTGGCAGCTGTGCTGTGGGGTGCCACAGGGTACCATCTTGTTCCCCATGCTGTTTAACATCTATATGAAACCCTTGGGAGCAGTCATCAGGAGCTTTGGGGTGAGGTGTCAGCAGTACGCTGAGGATACGCAGCTCTATTTCTCCATAACATAGGAATCGGGAGAGGCTGAGCAAGCCCTGGACCACTGCCTGGACTCGGTGGTGGGCTGGATGAGGGCCAATAAACTGAATCTGAATCCTAGCAAGACTGAGGCACTGTGGGTTGGTGGTTCCCAAGTTCAGATAATTTATTTATTTATTTATTTATTTACAGATTTATATCCCGCTCTAGTTCAGAGAATCCAAATTCAGAGCGGTGAACAAAGTAAAATAATTCATTAGTACAGAATCAAACAAAGTATAACAATAATTACTAAAAAGTCGGAGACATTTCCCTTTAACAATTAAAAGCTTGATAAAATAAAAAAGTTTTGGTCCGACGACGAAAGTCCATAAGGGAGGGAGAGAGCCGTATCTCAAGTGGTAGATTGTTCCAAAAGGTAGGTGCTGCGACAGAAAAAGCTTGTTTTCTAACAGCCATTTGGCGGATGGTAAAAGTTGATGGAACTTTAATTGGTTCCTGATTTCAGATAATAGGTCAGTTGCCTGCTTTGGATGGGGTGGTACTCCCTCTGAAAGAGCAGGTCCATAGTCTGGGGGTGCTCCTGGATCCATCTTTGTTGCTAGAGGCCCAGGTGACCTCAGTGGCTAGGAGTGCCTTTTAACAACTTCAGCTCCTGAACCAGGATAGCCTGGCCACTGTTGTCCATGCACTGGTAACCTCTAGGCTCGATTACTGTAATGCGCTCTATGTGGGGCTGCCCTTGAGGTTAGTCCGGAAGCTGCAGCTGGTGCAAAATTTGGCGGCAAGACTACTCACTGGGGCTGGGTATTGCGAACATGTCACTCTGCTGCAGAAAGACTTGCACTGGCTGCCCATTTGCTACCAGGCCAAGTTCAAGGTTCTAGTTCTGGTGTACAAAGCCCTATACAGCTTGGGACCAGGATCCCTGAAAGACCATCTTACCCCTTATATACCCAGTTGTTCACTGCGCTCTGCAGGTGAGGGCCTCCGGCAGATACCATCTTATCAGGAGGTCCGTTCTGCACAACATAGAAATGGACCTTTAATGTAGTGGAACCTATCCTTTGGAATTCCCTCCCCTTCAATATTAGACAGGCGCCACCTCTGTTATCTTTTCAGCGCCTATTGAAGACCTTCCTCTTTCAACAAGCCTTTTAAGTTGAGACCTTATCCCAGTCTGCGTCTGTGTTGGAATTGCTTTTTAATATGTTTTTAAAACTTTTTTTAAAAATAATGTTTTTAACCTTTTTTAAAGATGTCGTGAAAGCTTTTTTAAAATGGTTTTAAAGATGTTTTGTTTTAATGTATTTTAAAGTCTGTTTTTATGATGTTTTAAAGTGTTTTTAGGGCTTTTGTTTGCCGCCTTGGGCTCCTGCTTGGAAGAAGGATGGGATATAAATCAAATAATAAATAAATAAATACAACAGTATCTGTCTGGGTGCCCACCTGCCTCCCATCACATAACTTATATATTTATAAATAGATATTACAAAAAACACCTGGAGTCTCCAATACACTCTTCTCACAAGGAAACTGGTCCTGTAAAAGGTCATCACCGGTACTTTGTTTTTGCTCACAGAAGTTGTGGAGCACAAAATCTTGAAAAATCTTCCTTTGGATCAGACTTCTCAGTTATATATCTGAGCTGGTGTAAGGTGCCTATCTTTTTTTTTTTTTAAGTCTCCAACCGGCATATATATATTCCTCTCCAAAATTCAAATCGTTTATTAGATATACAATCAACAGTGACTTTTCTACAAAGAGGTGAAGACCACAATAATTCCAAAGTAGCTAAACCAAAATTGGTTTTGTCCAATTTTGTTCCTTTTTTCATGCAGCATGGGCACTATTAATGAGTGTTTTTCCCCTCCTTTCTATGCAAAACTCATTAAGATAACAGTTAACAGGCAGCAGAGGTGAATTCACTGGGCCTATAATGAATACCAGTTTGAATTGCAGTGAATAACTTCAGTATTAGCAATTTAAATTTATAGTTTGAAAACAGATGCATTGCTTCAAATAAATTACTACAGCAGACAGCAAAATCACCAATTATCAGCTCTCTTTCTTGAGCAAATCAATGTGAAGGTAGGGAAATAGTAGGCATTTAAAATGATGAATTGTCATAATTACAGTCTTTATTTATCATACTTTCGTAATGTTTTTTTTCAAAAGAATAATTTAATGTGATTACTCACTATTTTCCTGTTTTCTGCGCTCCAAAATCAATGCAGGGCTA
The DNA here is from genome assembly GCF_030035675.1 of Rhineura floridana. Taxonomy (NCBI): domain Eukaryota; kingdom Metazoa; phylum Chordata; class Lepidosauria; order Squamata; family Rhineuridae; genus Rhineura; species Rhineura floridana. The sequence goes on along the minus strand of NC_084489.1, from coordinate 5,096,244 downwards.
TATGTGAGAGAATCTTATTCAAAGGACTCTCTCTCTCTCTCTCTCTCTCTCTCTCTCTGTGTGTGTGTGTGTGTGTGCGCAACTGGAGAGGGCCAACTAGGAGGAATATTTATTCACAAGGGAGGAGCAATGGATTCATCTCTATCCATTTTCTCATCAGCATTTTCAGAATGAAATTCACAATCAGTGGGACTGAAAAGGATCCCAGGAGTTGTCAACCCAGCATATGACAGCTGTGAAAAAGGCAAATTTGACTAGGGATCATTAGGAAAGGAATTGAAAATAAAACTGTAGATATCATAATGCCATTATACAAATCTATGGTTTGGAATACTGTGCACAGTTGTGGTTCTCTCACCTCCAAACGGATAGTGCAGAACTGGAAAAGGTTCAGAAAATGATCAAAGAGATGGAGCAACTCCCCTATGAGAAAAGGCTGCAGCCTTTGGGGCTTTTTAGTTTAGAAAAAAGGCGAGTAAGAGGGGACATGATAGAAGTGTATACAATTGTGCACAGGGTAGGAGTAGAGGAAGCTGCCTTGTCAGGCCATTGGTCCATTTACTTCAGCATTGCCTGGCAGCAGCTCTCCAAGGTTGCAGACAGGACTCTCTCGCAGCCCTACCTGGAGATGGGGGGAACTGAATATGGAACATTTTACATCCAAGGCAGATGCTGTGCCACTGAGTTACAGCCCTTCCCCAAGGTGGAGAAAGTGGAGAGAGAAATGTTTTTTTTTCTTCTCTCATAACAGTAGAACTCATGGATATCCACTGAAGCTGAATGCTGGAAGATTCAGGACAGACAAAAGAAAATACTGCAGAATTAAACTACAGTATTCACCCCCACAGGATTCAGTGATGGCCACCAACTTGGATGGCTTTAAAAGAGGATTTGACACATTCATGGAGGATAAGGCTGTCAATGGCTACTAGCCACAGTGGCTATGCTGTGCCGCCATGGTCAGAGGCAGTATATCACTGAACACCAGTTGCTGGGAATTGACTTTGGGCTGTTTACCATCCCTCAGCCTAACCTATCTCACAAAGTTGTTGTGAGGATGAAATGCGGGAGGAGGGAGAAACTGGTGCTTTCACATTCAACATACCCCCTACATACAACATACCTCCTAGCTGTCAGATGCTATAGAATATCACCAGGGGCTAGCTCACTTTCATGCCCTGCTTGTGAGCTTTCGAGCCATGAGGCTGCCCGTTGTTTCGGGCAATATGCCAGAGAGTTGGGATGTTGGCAAAATTCTCCAAAATCATACTGATCCACAAATGTGTGGTGTTTCAGTACACCAACATCCGCTCTGGAATAAAATTCCCTATCTTATGTTCTGTCAGTTTTCATGATGAATTAATGAGGCGGTTTCGGCTCTGCAAAAAACAGGGGAGATTTATTTGTAATATAACAATACAGTATACATTTACATTATGTTGACATCACTACTTCTAAACAACGTATCTGACCATTATCAACTGTGGCAACAAATCACCTCTACTCTTAGTTTTGCAAAGGAAATGTGCCAGGTTATCTGCTTAACAAAATAAACTAAATGTTGAATGTGATCCTTAAGTAACGAAAGCCTTTAAATATAAGCGTGATGAACAGAACAAAACTAACATATAATTTGCTGCATTAAAAAAAAGGAAAGAAAAAAAGAATTTTCCCATGTGGGGTGTGACAAAGGGAAGGGGGAATTGGACTACATGTTGGTTGATGGCAAAGTAGGGATTCACATATCCCTAATGGAGTGACAATCTTGTGTGAGAAGTAGTTCACACGCAATGCAGAGACAAACTCAAGTTTGTTACAGACTATACACTCAATAGAGAGCTGCCGACTATCATGGCTTCCTGACAAGTGTACCTGTATGATATATATATTTTCAGACACCTGTTTTTCTCCTTTTAGATCTTCAGCTGTGAGCTTACAACACCATAGGTATATCTTTCTATATAAATATATTTTGTAAGCTTGCTGGGAATGCTTCAACACAGGCGCAGGACAGCAGCTGCTAAAGCGTTCATGGCAAGTGGAGGGTGCAGGCGAGGTGGGTGGGTGGCTGACATGAGCAAACTGCAGCATGAACACTTCAACTGCCCATCTTGGGGGGGGTAGCAGGAGGCAAAAGGGGATGGGAGGCAACCTGAAGCCATGCAGGCCAAGAAAGAATGGGGGGAAGGAAGCAAGGCTGAGTTGTGTGGGCTCTAGGTGGGGTGGGGAACCTGGTATGTGGCTCATATGGTGGCGGCAGCAGCAACGGCAGCCTCAGCCGGAGGAGGATAAGTGGCCTAGGTGGGGCAATGGCTTTGTTTCAGGCCAGGTGCCACGGAAGGCTGGCAAGCGGCCAAGGCAGGGCAGTGGCAGCAGCAGGGAACAGGGCTGAGGGGAGATAGGTAAGGTTTGTGAGTACCTGGGGGAGGGGAGTGAGTGAGTGAGTGTGTGTGTGTGTGTGTGTGTGTGTGTGTGTGTGTGTGTGTGTGAGAGAGAGAGAGAGAGAGAGAGAGAGAGAGAGAGAGTGTCCCTGTGTGTGTTTGGGAGTGTCTGGGGATGTTTGGGGGTGCCTGGGGTATGTGCCTCCCTGTGTGTGTGTGTTTGTGTGTATGATAGAGGGAGGCAGAAAGAGAGACAGACTGAGAGTTCCTGTTAGGGTTGCCAGGTCAGAAGCATCCCAACCCTAAGATTTTGGGGAGGTGCCCAAGTGATGTCATAGGAGCGTACCCAAGTGATGTCATGGAGGCGGGCCTGAACGAGAGAGAAAGGGATGCATGGCAAAGCTCACGGTACATTAACGGAGGAATCCAATCAGGCCAAAAGAGACTTCTGGTGTCTATATACCAACACATGGAGCTTGGGAAACAAGCAAGGGGAGCTTGAAGTCTTAGTGCATCAAGGCAAATATGACTTCATAGGGATAACAGAGACTTGGTGGGATGACTCCCATGATTGGAATATAGCCATTCAAGGATATAAACTCTACAGAAAGAATAGAAGCAACAGAAAAGGAGGGGGAGTAGCGTTATACGTCAAAGACAAATACACCTCTATGGAAATCCAAGAGAGCGAAAAAAGTGGTCTGGTAGAGACCATTTGGGTAAAAATAAATGGAGAAACAAATAAAACCGACATGGTAGTAGGTGTCTACTACAGACCCCCTGGCCAAGAAGAGGTGATAGATGAGGCCTTTCTCAAACAAATCTCCGAAATCTCAAGGAGGCAAGAAGTAGTAGTGATGGGGGACTTCAACTACCCGGATATCTGCTGGGAGACAAACTCTGCAAAGCACAAAACCTCCAACAAATTCCTGATGGGCCTTGCTGATAATTTCCTCTTTCAAAAAGTAGAAGAAGGAACAAGGGGATCGGCAATCCTGGACCTGATCTTAACTAACACGGACGAATTGGTCATGGGAATTAAAGTGGTTGGTACCTTGGGGGAAAATGACCACTTGGATGGATAGCCAGTATGGAGAACAAGTCTTATGAGGAAAGGTTGAAGGAATTTGGCATGTTCAGTCTGGTGAAGAGAAGGTTGAGGGGTGACATGATTGCACTCTTTAAGTACCTGAAGGGCTGTCACATAGAGGAGGGTACAGATTTGTTCTCTGCTGCCCCAGAGGGTAGGACTAGGTCTAATGGTTTTAAGTTGCAGGAGCGTAGATTCAGATTGGACATTAGAAGGAACTTCTTGACAGTAAGGGCAGTTCGGCAATGGAACCGACTGCCTAGGGAGGTGGTGGGATCCCCTTCGCTGGATGTCTTCAAGCAGAGGCTGGACAGCTATCTGCGGGAGATGCTCTAGCTGTGGATTTCCTGCTTTGAGCAGGCGGTTGGACACAATGGCCTACAAGGCCCCTTCCAGCTCTATGATTCTATGATGGCCAGTCACCAGAAGCCCATTGTAGGAAGAAAGGAGCCTAGTGTTGTGGAGATGTTAGATTGGAGCATTCGGGAGTAAAGATGGATGCGCCTGAAGGCTGCAATTCTAAACACACTTACTAAGGGACTAAGCCCCATAGACCTCAACAGTACTTACTTCTCAGTAGATATGGTTGGGCTTCTGTTGTTGGTAAAGCTTGACCAGGGATCTTCTGCAAAGATATCCATATCCAAGTAGGGCTGGCAACTCCCTGCCTGGAATGCTCTGCCCCTACCTTTTAACATGGCTGCTCCAAATTTCTTTACAGATTTGACCCTTCACTTCAGAAAGAGGTCTGAGAAATGAGTAAGAGTAAGAAGATTGTCTATTGTTTTCTGTCTGCGCTGTGGGCTGCTGTAAACTCACTTTGACAGCTAATCCAATTCCAGTGAATAATAATTGACAGAGAGAAAACACACATGGTTTGGTCTACCTTCATAAGCAGCAGCTTGGGAACAACAATAATTGCAGCCATGCTGGCCAATATCTGGTTTTTTCTTTTTTTTACCGCTATAGGGCAAGAAACAAACTATAATGCAAACAACAAAGTTTATCATCAGTGGATTTAAGAGGGTTGAGCGCAGCACATGGAACCACTATTGTTGCTTCTATGGATGAAAGGGAATGAGGATAAAGGTAAATGAAATGCAAACAGAAAAAGAAAAAGACAGTGATTTCCTAAACGCAATACCATACCATCCACATAGATTCCTATGAGTAAGGCAGAAAACTCAGCATCCCACATCCGCTCAGGATTCCTAACCAAAAACCAAAACTAAAAAAAATCTTGGTAGCCGGTCATGCAAAGTCACAGAAATCCCCATGCAGCACAACCTAACCCGGGGGCTGCAGTTAGTGCAGAATGCTGTGGCACAATTGTTGACATGAGTGAAACCCTATCAGCACATAATACCTCTGCTCTGGAATCTGTACTGGTTCCTGATTTCCTACCAGGCCAAGTTCAAGGTGTGCTTTCCATGTTACGGGCACCACATAGTACTTGTTCTCCTCTTGTAAGAAATCAGTCCTTTAATGTGGCAGCACCTACGATTTGGAACTCCCTGCCTATAGACATTAGCAGGTGCCTTCATTGTATTCTTTTTGACACCTGCTAAAACATTTTTGTTTAGGCAATCCTACCCAGGCATGTAGAAGGTATTATGTTTTTTATCTATTTTTAACTCATTGTTGGTTTCATTATTTTGAATATTTTAAAATACCAGCCTTTAACTGTTTTTGCCAATAATTTCATTGTTTTAATTCTTTCTGTAAACTGCTTTGAGATTTATTTTACAATAAAGTGTTATATAAATGTAATTAAATACATAAATAAATTTCAGAGTCACTGTGGCCCTTGCATCTCTTTCCATTTTTAGGAACAAAGGAATCTGCCTTACACCAACTCAGGCCATTTGGTACCATGTAGCTGAGTACTGATGACATGCACTAGCATTGGCTCTCCATGATTCCAGGCAATAGTCTTTTCCAGACATTGAATTTTGGACCTTTGCGTGCAAAGTACATGCCCTACCACTGAGCTACAACCCTTCCCATTTTAAAAAATATTTTTTAGAATTGTTCTTTTCAGTTCATTATTGAATGCACATCATATCTAGGGCAGATCCACACCATTCATTTAAAGCACATTCAACACACATTTGAAGCACATAAATCACACCACAGCATCATGGGAACTGTTGTTTGTTAAGGGTGGTGGGAACTATAACTGTGAGAGGGAAACAACACTTCCCAGGATTCTTTAGGGGAAGTCATGTTCTTTAAATGCAAGTTGGATGTGCTTTAAATGTATTGTGAGGATCTACTTAATAAACTTTGCCTGCATGTAAATAGTTTTAATTAATTTTTCAAAATGGAAATGAGCTGTAAAATTTACTGGGTGAGCATGGGCTACCCACCATCTCTCCGCCTAATCTGCCCCTCAGGATGAAAACAACAGGGGGATCCATGACCACCCCAAGAAAGAAGGGCACACTTAAAATGTAGAGCAAATAATGATATATAACCATTGTGTGAAATCAGATACTTATTGGGACATAGTATGAAGAAATATTTATATAAGCATGACTATCAACTACGTTTATTATTTACACATCTTGTAAAGATATTTATAGTGCAATCCTACATTTGTTTACTCAGAAGCAAGTCCCAATGTATTCAGTAGGGCTTACTCAAACAGGGAAGCATGCAGAGAACTGTAACCTCAAGTGATAAGAACTTCATTCACCCAATCCAAGATTCAGAATCATGCCACTTTAAGCTGTTTTGCAACTGTTTATACTTGTTTTATGGTTATTGGATTTTAAAGGGATTTATTTCTTATTGTGAGCTGCCTGGGTTTCCAGTCTGCAACCCTATCTCACAGGGTTTTTGGAAAAATCCCCATATACACACACACACTGGAGATATAAAAATACATACATCCCATATAATAGTTTATTGTTAAAAGCAGTTGTTCATTGCAGAACATTTTTTTAAATAAATAAAATCAATATTAGTTTCCTACAGTGATACCTATGTAACCCCTGCGTAATTTCTTTTAAAAATAGGATTAGAGGGGGAGAGAGTTACATTGCAAACACAATTCTTTGCTATGTTCACTCAAAAGTCCCATCAATTCATAGCACAATCTTAACGATGTCTACTCAAAAGTAAGTCCTATTGAATTCAGTGGGGTTTTCTTTGGGTATTTGGGATTAGCACTGCAGCTTTACGCCCAGAAAAAAAAGTACTGGATTAAAACTTCATATTGGGAAGGTTTTCAAAACAGTGCCCTCTTCAACAGCCCAGGAAAATTTAAACGTGTTTGACTCTTGCACACAAGAGATAAAAAGACTGAAAGCTATATACTTACTCAACTGATAAGATTTTCAGAAAAGCAGAAAGAAAAACAAGTTTTCTCATTTGCAAACGGCTCTAGTTACTGCCTTGTGAATCACAACCCTGACTTCATTTATTGGCTAAAAACCTGAAAGAGCGAGATTAGAGCAGCCAACTATGAGCTCTTATTTAACTGAAGTTGGGGGGGGGTCAGCTTATGTTTTGGTGTACATCTTGTGACTTCCACCTTGAAACTTAATTTTTTTTAAAAAATGAAAGTGGAGAGTCTGCAGATTAAGGTGACTCACCTGGAGAGCACCACAAAAATCCAGAGTCTCTGGGCTACAACCAGACACCTGGCAACCCTAGTCTGTGTGTGTGTGTGTGGGGGGGGGGGGGGGCTGGGAGCTGGTAAGCAAAGCAAGCAGGGGACTCCTCTAATATATTAAAGAAAATATAATGTGCGATAGCATGGTATAGCACAAAGTCTTCTTTTTAAGAAACTACTTCAAAAGTGTTATTCTTATGGAAGATTTTTTTATTGTAACATGTTGGATTGTTTGTACCTTGTTTGAAATAACGTTTATTTGATTTCAGTTGGGATGTAGATGTCTCTTTTGTGTTTCTTCATCTTCAAATGCTGCCCCTGCTCCCCCACTCTTTGCTTGTGAACTTCCCAGAAACACCCGGCTGGATAGTTTTGGAGACAGGATGCTGGGTCTTTGGTGTGCTCCAGCAAGGACATTCTTGTGTATGTGGAGCAATGTATTTTATTTGTTTTAATAATTTATATCTAGCTAATACTGCAAGTTTTAAGTGATGTACAATGAAGATCCATTAAGGATGGAATATATACAAAAGGAATATAAATCAGTTAAAATTAACCTTAAAAATCAGAACACTCCCTTAAAAGGCTTGCTGAAATAAACAAAAGTATTCATCAAATTCAACAACAAAGGGGGTTGTTTGATCTCCATCAGTAGGGATTTCCACAGAATTGGCCCCACAATACTGAAAGCACAGCTCCTGGTAGATGCATACTATGTAGCTGAGCCATGGGAACCAATCACTTGTTCAGTAAGAAGAAGTACTGAACAGCAGTAAAGAGGTCACTATTGCAGAACAAATGGCTTTAGGTGTGAGGGAAAACAAATTGACCTAGTGTACTCATATGTACAAAGGCTGATAAGTGTCACAAAAAAGAGAGCACACTTTCAAGTTCTCCAGAACTCTGCATCAGACTTGTTTTTGCACAAAGCACAAGGGGAGGGAGGGGGAGTACCAAAATTAGACTACAAGTTTTAGCCAAAAGGTTTGCATTTAGATTCTGTTCCAAGATGAGACTGCAAACTGAATTAGTCTGTGCTAGATGCTGCAAGTATCAGTTTACACTTAGGATTCTGGGATAAAAAAGCAGTGGCTGATCCCCATTTTTGAAAACAGCCCCCCCTCCATTACCCAGAACTGCTCCACACCTTACGTGAAACACCAAGTTGAAGTTGTTGCTCATGGTAACTAGTGCATCTACTAGCTTAAAGGTATGTCTGATTTTACATATTCCAAAAGGAATTCTATGTTTTTGTCTTTGGAAAACACCCCCTACAGCAAGTGGTGTCTTTCTGGCACCAGGTGAAGTGGTTTCCCCCCAAGTCATTCTAGCATCTTGCATAGCTGGTTTTAAGTGGTTGTTATGGTCCAATTAGCTTTTTTAAATTGATACTTATGGTATTTAATGAACATTACCACAAAAATTCTTATCCTGAGCTCCTTGATGCTTCTGCATCTAAAAAAAATCCACTGATCTGGGATTGCAGGGGCAGCCAACGTGGCCTCCTTCAAATTTTTTGGACTACAACCCATCAGCCCAGCCTGCATGGCCAATGGTATAGTGCTGAGGATAACTGTAGGCCAAAAATCTATTTGCTGAGGATAGCTCTTTTAGTGCAAATAAATACACTAAAAATATAAGCTTAAAAATATTTTCAAAACACAGATTGTAATCCTGTAATGACCCAAACCTGTAGTTGTTCACACAACCTTCTCTGTCATATTTAGAAAAATCTACAGTGCTGATAATCTTCTTGGGTGAGAGTACAGTATAATGTTCTTCTCGAGGTAAGATAAGTTAGATATATTCTGGTGTGGCTGTTTTTGGAACCTACACAAAGAAATGTGTTCTTTCCTATGGCCTCTCTCCCTCTCAAAAGAAGAAATGCTTCCAAAAAGTTAGACAAAGAAATCATTGCTGCTGGGATCAGGCTTTACGTATGCAGTACATCTTCATAACTCCTTGTTAAAGGGAAAATTTGCAGCCCAGGCCAATGAAATGCTTTGACATGCACAATAATCACTTATCATCGCTACTGTGATGGTCTGGCCTCCCTTCTGTCCCCCGGCAATGGAATTCACTTTTATATTTTGTTATAGCAGCTCATGACAGTCACCTGATGAAGTGGCTTCTGTGAGATCTGAAAGTGATTTTCTTTGCCTGGGGACAAAAAGGACACCAGACCATCACGGTGGCAATAAGCGATTCTTGTGCATGCCAAAGTATTCCATTGGCCTTGGTCTCAAAGGGCACCAACATCAATATGATATTAGCATATATAGCTGGCAGCAGTCACAAACAAATCCTTGTTGGCTGAGAAGAAAAAGGCAAGGGCCACACCTTCATGTTGTCAGATTCTGCAAAACAGTTTGTAGAAGGAGCAAAATACCAATCTTCCTCCCATGCCTCCTCATTAAAAACAGCAGCAGAGAAATACATGCCTAAAAGATGCACAGATTGCAGAGACTGTCAGGTTATTCATGAAAAGAGATCAGACAAACATGGAGGCTGAAGAACTTTACAAGTGAGGAAAACAGAATAACAGCAGTTACACAAGTGGCTGTCTAGTTCTGGACATAGCACCCCCTAGTGCTAGAAGAGCAGAATTACTCTGGCCGCATTCAGACAGTGGTTTATTCCATTTTCCTGACATTCCCTTACATGGTAGTACATGCATTTTATTTGATCTTTCACATGACGTGAAAGCCATTTCTGGAAATCTAGTGGAAGTTTAGCACTCATTTCCATGTTAATTGCTTCCATAAAAGATCTGTTTGCAACCCCATTGAGCCAGAGAATTGTGGGAGTAAAATGATGAAGTTGGGGGCAGTATTTTGGTATATAGTTGTTTCTCACCTTTTTCATTGGGAAATCGTGAGGGAACAGAAATGTGCATGTGTGGAAAGGGTATGGGAGCAGCGACACATCTGGATGGGATGAGGCCCCATATCTGGATGAGACTCCATGTCTGAATGGGGTTGCACTGCTCTGGAAGGAGTAGGTTCATAGCTTGGGGGTACTCCTAGATCCAACGTTTTCACTGGAGGCTCATTTTCACCAGAGGCAACCTTTTCACAAGTGGCCTTGGTGGCTATGAGTGCCTATTTCCAGCCCTGGCTGGTTCACCAGCTATGCCTCCTTTTGGACAGAGATGACTTGGCAAAGGTACTCATACTCTGGTAACTTCCAGAAAAGATGATTGCAATGTGCTGTATGTGGGGCCACCCTGGAAGATGACTCAGAAACTTCAATTGGTCCAAAATGCAGCAGCCAGTTTGGGTGGGGTGTTTAAAGCCCTAAACGAATTAGTACCCAAATATTGCAGAGACCATCTCCTTCCCTACAGACTCTCTGGGGTGTTAAGATAAGGAGAGGGGGCCTTCTTGGTTATTCTGCCACGCTCATAAGTTTGGTGGCCCAGGAGAGAGCCCCTAAGTTGTGAAATTGCCTCCCTATGTGTATCTGGCACCTTTGCTTTATAGTTTTTGGTGAATGCTAAAGACACATCTCTTTACCCTGGCCTTCAACTCCTGAGATGTATGTTTTCAGAACCCACCCTATTCTTGTGATTGAAATGGGTCCAGAATCGTACTCAAAGAGTGCTTATCAATAGTTCCTTCTCAAACTGGGCAGAAGTAATGAGTGGGGTACCACAGGGCTCGGTCCTGGACCCAGTGCTCTTCAACATTTTTATTAACAACTTGGATGAGGAGATACAGAGCATGCTTGTCAAATTTGCAGATGATACAAAATTGGGGGGCATACTAATACTGTGGAAGACAGAAACAAAATTCAAAGTGATCTTGATAGGCTAGAGCATTGGGCTGAAAACAATTGTCATTGATCACAAGCTGAAAATGAGCCAACAGTGCGATGTGGCTGCAAAAAAGGCAAATGCTATATTAGGCTGCATTAACAGAAGTATAGCTTCAAAATCGCGTGAAGTATTAGTTCCCCTCTATTCAGCACTGGTTAGGCCTCATCTTGAGTACTGCATCCAGTTCTGGTCTCCAAACTTCAAGAAGGATGCAGACAAACAAACAGGTTTAGAGGAGGGCAACGAGGATGAACAGGGGATTGGAAACAAAGCCCTATGAGGAGAGACTGAAAGAACTGGGCATGTTTAGCCTGGAGAAGAGAAGACTGAGGGGAGATATGATAGCCCTCTTCAAGTACATGAAAGGCTGTCACACAGAGGAGGACCGGATCTCTTCTCGATAGTCCCAGAGTGCAGGACACAGAATAATGGGCTCAAATTGCAGGAAGCCAGATTTTGACTGGACATCAGGAAAAACTTCTTAACCATTAGAGCCATACGACAATGGAACCAATGACCTAGAGAGGTAGTGGGCTCTCTGACACTGGAGGCATTCAAGAGGCAGCTGGACAGCCATCTGTCGGGAATGCTTTGATTTGGGTTCCTGCATTGGATTTGATGGCCTTATAGGCCTCTTCCAACTCTATTATTCTATGATTCTTTTTAATATTGTAATTTAGATTTTGTATCCTGCCCTTAGGCCTGTTGGCATAGGGTGGGCAAATCATCATCATCATCATCATCATCATTGTCATCAATGTCCAGTGACATTTATTGTTATATCACACCACACCCATTGGTGTGAATGGAATTTAGTGCGACTTGGCAGTATATCAGTCAAAAGCCACAGCTCCATAATGCAACAGGTACTACAGTGTGAAAGGAATGTTAGAAATTGGGAAAGAAGCGCTACCATTATAATCAGTAAAACTAACACAATCAACCCTATGTCTGAATGCAGCTCCCTATTGTGAATGAGCACGTTTTAAGAGAAAACTAAAATTATGAGAACACTATACAAATTATACATAAACCTAGGTAGAATAACCAGAATATTGCTCTCTTTCCTTCCAATATTAATAGATCAACCCATTAAGGATCTGATCTATTGATCCAGATTTTATGTTTCAGCTTTGCCTTTCTGCCCCAGAAAAAAGGACTTTCCTGTTTGGTCTACTATAGTTTCATTTTTATCTTAGTCAAGCAACAGGGCAGCTTTTCAGACAGATTTTGCCACATAATAAACAAGGCTGCTGTGAGGACAGATTAGGACTGTGGATGAGTATACCTGAATCTAGGCTGGAAGGGTAAGCTGTCCATCAAGTCAGTTACTGAGGCTTAGAGCAGGAAAAGCTGACAGGTACTGCTCTCATAATGAGACAGGCAGAAGTCCAGGCTCCTGGTATTTGTACCAAGCCTACAGGGCTGGCTCCAGGTTTTTTGGGGTGGGGGGCTTGGGTGCAGAGTATCAATGAGCCCCTTGGCCCCTCCCTTCTGTCCTCACCTCTTTAATCTAAAACACATTTTGACCAATATACAACCTCATATAGTGTGGCCTTCACAGGATGCAACCCCCACCAGCCATGAGAAAAAATACAGCTAACAGTGTTTATGAATTGAAACAGGCCACAGCTTTATTGGCTTACAGCAATAAAACAACGTTGGCATGGCAGTGTTGCAAGGATCTGATTTTCCACCCTGAAAGCTATTGCTATAGGAATGCTTGAAAAGAAATATTGATATTTTGAAAGAAAATATAAATATTTTTGAAAGGAAGTATCAATATTTTGAAAGAAAATAATTATAAAGGAAATAAAAGTGGTGTTGCTGCCGCCTCTGCTATGATTGAGGCTGGCCACTTTTTAGTTAGCAAGCAGAACCGTTTTCCTTTTGGAAAGAAAAGGAGGAAAACAGCTTTAAGGCTACACCAACTACTGCTTATGTGCATATTGTAGTATTTGCAAGATTATAAATGATCTTCAAAGGCCAGAAAAGAATGAACAAACTTTAGTTTCCAATATGCTGCTGCTGAACTATATACAAAACTGGAACTGAAAACAGCTATCCCTTAGTTTCCTTTACTTGTTGGTCTCACCCAGAACTGATTCCCCCTATACAACCATTTCTAGATCACTTTGGTTCCTACGCATATTACATATATATTAACTCAGTCTAACCCACCTCACAGGTTTGTTACAAAGTAGGGTTTCCAGGTCTCCAGTTTTTGTCAACAGACTATGGATTTGGGGGGTCCTCTCTGGGTCTCTGGGTGAGTCATATCAATCTCTGGATTCTCAGCTTTCATTTTTTTTTAAATAAGTTTTTATATGCTAGTATATGGGGTGTCTATAACTATTACATCTCCAGTATGTGTGCATATGGAATCTTTCCAACAACCCTGTGAGGTAGGGCTGGAAACCAAGGCAGCTCATGACAAGGAATAAATCCACTTTAAAACAAATAACCATAAAACAAATATAAAACAGTTGCAAAACAGCTTAAAGTGGCATGATTCTGAATTTTGGCTTGGGTGAATGAAGTTCTTATCACTTGAGGTTGCAGTCCTGTGCATGCTTCCCTGCTTGAGTAAGCCCCATTGAAAACGTTGGGACTTGCTTCTGGGTAAACATGCATAGGGTTGCACTATAAATATCTTTACAGGTTGTGTAAACAATAAACATTTTTGACAGCCATGTTTATATAAATATTTCTTAATACTATGTCCCGATAAGTATCTGATTTCACACTATGGCTGTACATTATTATTTCCTCTACATTTTAAGATTGCTCTTCTTCCTATGAGTGGTCATGGTTCCCCTCTGTTGTTTCCACTCTGAGGGGACAGATTAAGCTGAAGATGATGAGCAGCCGATGGTTACCCAGAAAACATTGTAGCTGATTTCCATTTAAACAATTAATTAAAATGATTTATATGCAGGCAAAATTTATGAAGTAATGCAGATTAACATAATACATTCGAAGCACATCCAACCCACATTTAAAGTACATGACTTCCCCCAAAGAACCCTGGGAGGTGTAGTGTCGCCCTCACAGTTATAGTTCCCACCACCCTTAACAAACTAAAGTTCCCATGATGCTGTGGTGGGATTTATGTGCTTCTAATGTATCTTGAATGTGCTTTAAATGCATGGTGTGGATCTGCCCTAGGTATACTGTGCATTCATTAGTGAATTGTAAAGAACAATTAAAAAAACACATTTGTAAACAGGAAGGGCTGTAGTCAGTGGTAGGGCACATGCTTTGCATGCAAAGATCCAAAATCCAATCTCTGGAAAAGACTATTGCCTGGAATCCTGGAGAGCCAATGCTATTCCATATCATCAGTACTCAGCTGGATGGTACCACAAAGCCTGTGTCTGTATAAGGCCAATTCCTTTCTTCCTAAAAGAGGAAAGAGACCCAAGGGCCACAGTGACTCAGTATTTTATTTACAATATTAATATAACACTTTACTGGGGAAAAAACTCAAAGGGGTTTACAGAAGGAATTAAAATACTAAAATTATTGGCAAAAACAGTTAAAGATAGGTATTTTAAAACATTCAAAATAATAAAACCAACAATGAGTTAAGAACAGATAAAAAACATAGTAGCTTTACGTGCCTGGGTAAGCTTGCCTAAACAAAAATGTTTTTTGCAGGTGCTGAAAAGAGTACAATGAATGTGTCTGCCTAATGTCAATGGGCAGGGAGTTCCAAAGCGTAAGTGCTGCCACACTAAAGGATCAATTTCTTACAAGATCAAAACAAGTACTATGTGATACCTGTAACATGGAAAGCACACCTTGAATTTGGCCTGGTAGGAAATCAGCAACCAGTACAGATTTCAGAGCAGAGGTATTATGTGCTGACAGTATCTCACTCATTTCAGCAATCATGCCAGAGCATTCTGCACTAACTGCAGCCCCCGGGTCAGGTTGTGCTGCATGGGGATTTCTGTGACCTTGGCTGATTGGCTACTAGAATTTTTTTTAGTTTTGATTAGGTACCCTGACTGGCTGTGGGATGCTGAGTTTTTTGCCGTACTCATATGAATTTTGTTGTGGTTGGTATGGCATTGCAATTAGGAAATCATCACTGTCTGTTGTTGTTTTTGTTTTTCTATTTGTATTTCATTTACCTCTGACATCACTCCTTTACATCCACAGATGCAACAGCAGTGTTTCCATGCTCTCTGCTCAACCCTTTTAAACCCACGGATGATGGACCTTGTTGCTTGCATGATGTTTTGTTTCTTGCCCAATAGTGGTGAAAGGGAATTCACATACTGGAAAGTGTGGCTTCCATTGCTGTTGTTCCCATGCTACTGCCTGTGATGGTAGACTAAACCATGTGTCTTTTCTCTCTGTCAATTATTACTCACCGGAATTGGGCTAGATGTCAAAGTGAGTTTATAGCAGCCTACAGGGTAGGCAGAAAAGGACAGAGAATTTTCTTAATTTTTACTCATTTCTCAAACCTCTCTCTGCAGTGAAGGGTCAAGTAGTCTGTAAAGAAATTTGGAGCAGCCACATTAAAAGTCAGGAGGGGTATTATAGGCAGGGGTGCCAACCCTGCTTTGATATCTTTGCAGAGGATACCTAATCAAGCCTTACCAAGAGCACAGTCCTAACCATATCTACTCAGAAGTAAGTCCTGCTGAGTTTTATGGGGTGTACTCCCTTAGTAAGTATGTTTGGAATTGCAGCCTTCAGGGGCATCCATCTTTACTCTTCAATGCTTCCATCTAACATCTCCACAACACTAGGCTCCTTTCTTCCTACAATGGCCTTCTGGTGACTGGCCTGGCTTAAGGGCATTTAAACCCTTCTTGCCAGAAGCAAGTAGGCTAGATTAAATGTTCCCTTCCCAGACTCTCTAAGCTGGTGAGAAGGGATGGTCCCATCACTTCAGTTGGACCTGGGAACACCCTCATTTATCTAAGATTTCTATCTTAATTTCCAATCAGATAATTTGTTTTGTTTGAATGCTATGCTCCAAGCAATTGTGGTTGATGCTTAATGACATCACTAGGGCCTGCCCCATGACATCACTGGGGCCAACTTCCATGACATCACTGGGGCCCACCCCTGAAATTTCAGGTTTTGGGATGCTTCTGACCTGGCAGTCTTATTGCAAAGATAAAAGGGGAGAGGGGAGGGCAATGTACAGAACATTCCTAAGCCATGTAGATGGAAATAAACATGTTCAAAGGCAAGAAAACAGCCCCCCCCAATTGCTTTAACTAGTTTGTCATAGGCACATTTATGCCTTCTTTTGCAGGTGGAGTTGAGGTCCCCACCCCAAATTGGTCAACTTGATAATATTTTTTAAAATAAAAATATTAAAAATAAATATATGTAACTGTATAAAATACAACATTCAGAAGCAAAAAGACGTGAGGAGACACTAGAAATAAAAGCACATAAAAAGCCACGATAAACAGCAACAAAAATATTCTGAGGACGTGCAGTTTCATTTTTTTAAAAAATACATTGTTCCTTGTTTTTGTTAGCTTCCTGCCTTGGGCCAGTCACTAACTCACATGCCTAATATACTTTGTTCGTATTTGGCTGTGTATAGCAGGTCTGTGAAACATAACAGCCTTTGAAATCCTCAGTGACGCTCTAACATCCCTTCTCACTCCACACAAAAACAGGTCTGGAAAACGAATGCTCTTAGTAAGGCAGAGATATTGATTCAGCTGTGGCTGATATTGCATATAACTGCATTAATCTCTCCCACCCACTTTCTTTAAGTGAAATACATAGGTGAAAGACAGTAGAAGGGAAGCTTTAAAGTAGATACACAGGCAGAGTAGACACTGGGCATGAGTGGGTCCTTGAACACCAGACTTCAGGGGGCACTTGGCACAGGGTCATGATGCCCCCAACACTTTCCCTGATGTAGCCAGAGCAGGCTTAAATAGGCCCTGTGTTGCTACATCAGTGTGCTAGCACGCTGCATTCACACACCTGCCACCAAGATGGCAGCAGGGGCATCAACCCCTTACCCCAGGCCACAAATCACATCCTGTGACCTGACACTGGTATGGTTTGTGGAGCAGAGGTTCCACCCTTCCAGACAGCACCCTCCAATCCAGCCGGTGTGGGCTTAAATAGGTCTGGCTGCCCTACCTCCCACATTGCCACATCAGCATGCTAGCATGCTGTGTGCACACACGTGCCATTGCCCAAGATGGCAGCAGGGACATCAACTCCTTACCCCAAGCCACAAATCATGCCCCCATCCCAGCATAGATTGCAGAGTGTGGGAGTCTCAGCCTATAGATTGAGGAGGGACCATTATGAGCCACAAGGGCCCTCAGCCTGCTGGCACCAGGCCTGTACACAGGTACAAGAAAGTAGAGACTACAAGAAAATTTAATGCAGAGCAGAGTGTAGAATTTGAAACCAAAAGGAAAGTATATGGAATGATGTGGCAGCAGCCTTGAGTAGGAAAATTGGATAACAGTGGGTGTTTACGTGGTTGGGAAGAGGAGAGGGAGTTGTTCTGGCATGTGAAAGGGTTTTGAAGGGCAAGCATTGCAATGTGGGAAGAAGTTATAGATGTTGGAGAATTTAGAGCCGGGTCTATCAGGCTTGTGGGAGAAGCTGTACATTGTGGGCTGTGGTGATGCTGGCAAGGAATCTGATGAAGAAGAATGTGAAAGGATGGCACACTGGAACTGGATGGCATTGGTTCAGAATAGAACCATTCATCCCCACCCCCATTCCTATAAGTTTTCTGGTTATTAAAAAAGGGGTGGCTTCTGAGAACCTGCTGTTTGGATTTCCAAACTATTTCAGTCTGATGCAATTGGTCTTAAGATCATGGTTAGCTTTTGTTAGAATTAAACATGCAGTTGCAACAGTGAAGTCTAAAAGAGTCTTAACCAGTGAAAAGCGTCACTATCAAGAGCATTGCCTGCTGGAAAAAAATATTGAAAGGTAAACAAGCAACAAAGACAAATATTCATAATATTTATTGCTTTGTTGAGAGAAAAAATATTGATTTTCCATCTAAATGTATCATAGGTTAGGATATATCATTGATAAGTCTAACTGGAAATAATAGGAAATACACCCAATTCCCTAGGATTTAAGAGAGAGAAAACTCAATAATAAGTAGTTCTCAGAATAGTGTTGCCATTTCTAAAACTGTTTATCCTTGTTTTGCAAGACATCAAGCGCGTTTTGAGTGGGTGTTTTTAATTGGGTCGGTCTTATTGTGCATCCAAACCAGAGATTACTGACCACTTATAAGGGCATATAAAGGCTTCCTTATTCATGGTGCTTCTGATACAGAACTTCAGAAGACTCACCATACCTTTTGTGGCCTCATTCAGAGCAATCATTGGATCTTGATGTTCTCAGGACTCTATTGTCCAATTATCAACTACTGTAGATTGAGTGCTATAGACTCAGATGTGTCTGTGCAGTTGAAAGGCTTAAAAGCAAATGTATTTTACCTCACCAAATCTCAGAGCTTTATTCTTTTAAAAATGGGATGTGACAGATTCTGCTGAGTGCCTTTCAAGGAGGATGACATTCTGGTAGCAGAAAGGATGAGAATGGCTGGAAAAGAAGAGAATGAGTTGCATTTGCCCATATAATATAAACTCCTCATCCTTTCCTTTAGCACTTTCCATAGCTTTGTTGCACCTTATTTGCCCTCATTTCTTTCAGATCCGCCTGTGACTTTTGCTCTTTCAACACAGTCTCCCTCAGCTACCCTAAGCTCTCCCTCTACATCCATTCATTTCCTTATGTCTGAAACTTCCACACAGAACACCTAGACCAAGGTTACCCAACCTTTTGGGGCTGGGGAACATGTATGGGAATCTGAGAAACTGCTGTGGGCACCACAAAGTAAACGTTTCACAGAAGAAAAGCTGCTGATACTCAGTAACTTCCCCAAACAGGCAAAAAACTGCACACATGCCCCACAAAACAAATAAAGTCCAGCTTGAAAATCAGACAGCAACCTCCCAAAAGTAATCAATCCCCAACAACCAAACAACCCCCCCCCAGCCATTTAAAATAAAAATTAGGAGGATCAGTGGGCCTTGGCACATGCCAAGGGGAGTTCAGTGCATCATGGCACCCACAGGTGCCACATGATACCAGCTCTCCTTCTTCCTTCAAATCCTCCTCCCAAATCCACATTTTCTGTGAATCCACTTGCTTAACGTTTTAGTCCCCAAGTAGAATAAAGACTAAAAAGACCAACTAGATTGGAAGGGAGACACACATTCTGCCTCCTTCCCTCCCTCCCTCCCTCCCCCATTCAGTCAAGCTAGACAAAGCAGAATATACTGTTGGGCTTACTTAAATGTCTAAGGCAGATATTGTTAATTCATAACAATAGACGGGACCTCAACAGCAACTTTGGCTGATGGGAGGGAAAGGATACCTCATATCTGTTAACAGTGGCTCCTTGTGTGTATGTCAGTATGACAAATCAGGCTGGAATGTTTGCATTGATTGTGTGGCCTGCCCTATAACACGAAAGCAAACTTGTTCTCAGGGAATCACAAGGCCCATGTGGTGATGCTGATCACATCTTAAGGCTACATGTGAGGAAGGCAAACATGTCAAGTTCCTCCCCCTGTATCACTATGCTTGTCATTCTCCACAAAAAGGAGGGTGAGGTTTGAAGTGGGGAGCTTCCTCTGCTCATGGAGGCTCCCTGAATGATTTAAATCTGCAGGGTTCTGCACAGGGATGCTCCACAAATGGAGGAGGCTCTCTGCTTCAGATTTCATTGGCTGACTCAGCAACAGGTGTAGTAACCGGGGTGGAGTTTAGCATGTCCATTCCTGCTCTCTCTGCTCACCTTCACATGCCAGCAGCATACCTGAATAAAGCTACAGATTGTGTCATATAACCTAAATATAATTCTCTGTAGAAAGCAGTACAAAATTCCCATTGCATAACATGAAGTGTTCCTTGTTTTATTGTTTTCCCTCTTTGTTCTCTTTCCATTAGTAATTTCACCATTCTTAATTGATATTGACAGAAATGGCATCTGTAATAATCTTCAGTTCTTTCTCAGTCATGTAGCTATGAATACTACTCTGGTGCCACTCTCCATGGGAGAGCTGTAGAGAATCGGCAGGTAATGGAAGGCTTGAGCACCTACCTACCAACTAGGAAGCTGCCTTATAATGAATCAGACCAGAGGTCCATCTAGCTCAGAGGTGGGGATTCTTTGGTTCTCCTGATCTTGCTAAAACTGCAACTCTCATCATCCCTGGCCATTAGCCATGCTTGCTGAGGCTTGATGGGGGCTGTAGCACAGCAATATCTGGAGGCCCAAAGGTTCCTCATCCCTGATCTAGCTGAATATTGTCTACATTATCTGATAACAACTCTCCATAGTTTCAGATAGAGGTCTTTTCCAGCCATACCTGAAGATACGAGAGACTGAATCTGGGATCTTTCAAATGTAAAACATGTGTTCTACCACAGAGCTGCAGCTTTTCTCTCAAATCTCCTCTGCATATTCCTGCTTGACATCCCTATTATTGCTAACCAGCAAAAATGAAAACATGTTTGCCAAGGTAATCCTCAGCTTGTTGGTTATGGGTTCTGCTCCTTGGCTGTTTGGCCTGGATGTCTTTTCTTAAGGCAAAGTAAAAAGCATCCTTATGGAAATCCTATGACTTGAGACTTTGTGGAAACTTGAAAATCACAAGACCTGAAGCATAAAGCCATGACATCTGAACTGAATTGAAACTTATTTACATGTATATATAGCATACCCTGAAGCAGTTCATCACCAGATGCTGATTTCCCAAATCACCATAAATACTTCAAAATAGTTGTTTATGAATGCACAGTCAGATCTGATATAAGGTGGAGCACAGAGACAACCATATCACTGTGCTCTTCTTGAGGACAGATAGATGGATATAAATCTAGAATGGGGTTGTATGAAATGGCCTTTGGTCTATCTGTTAACATTCCATCCCACAAACTCCCCAGAAGATAGAACTATATTTAGAAAATATATTTATGTATATATATGTAGTTAGGCATAATAGCCCAGAAACCATATGCAATAATATTAAGTTTGGATCTTGCCATATTCAGTGAGAGGGTATGTTATGCTATGTATTTCCTAAGGCATTTGAAAGTAATGTTCTGTATAGAAGAACTTGTCAAGCATTTGCAGCAAAAAACCCCTGTGAAAGTCAGAAATAAAACAACACCTTTAAATCTGACAAATTTAAATTGTACAGGGGAGACTATAATCTAGCAGCTGAAAGGAAGGGTTATCAAGAAAATCTGAATCATGACAGTCTGAATAGAATTTGCCAGAAGGGCAAGTAGCCACTCACTGAATAATATTGTTTTGTTTTATTTCTCATAAGAAAATTGTTTTCCATCTGTGGCAAGATGAAGATGCTGTTTACAATGAAGGAGAGAAGAGATCTGTCTTTTTTCCTATAGTTCTGAGAGGGAAGGCAATATCAAAGATGATGAGAAAGGTCCTCTCCTGATGGCTTGACTATACACTAAAATGACTGGCTTAGGGAAAGGCTGATTATAAACCATCAATTGAAAAGGTAATTGTGAAGTTCTATGATCAGCAGGTTCAGAAAGATACATGTGCACAAACATAGGTTTTCATTTTCTGTCTTCTGCATAAAGGGCATTTTAGTAATATCTGCATAAGAAGTCAAGGTCACAAACTCAAAACGCTTTTCATGAGTTTCCAGTGACTACTGCATTGATTAGAGTTGTGTGTAAGTGGCCTCTTCATCCTTTCTTTATGGTCAGAGAAATCTGAGGAAGCATTTTACATTTTAATGAATTTCTCCAGTGGGAGATAAATTCTCCAATAGTTTCTCAGGGGTAGGGATGGGTGAGAATTTAGCTAAAATTGAACTTGGCACTGAACTTTCCAGTAATTCACAGGTTCATTATCTATGAGGACCATCCTGAATGCCTTGAGTTTCCCCAGATTTTCCTGACACCAGATTTTTTTAAAAAAACAAATACATCCAACTTTACTTTGCTAACTTGAAACTGACAAGCAGATGTCTTTGCTTTGCTAATGTGAAATTGACCAGCCTGCATCTTTGCTTTGCATTAAAGCAATTTCTCACTTTCTCTCAGGGTGGGGGAAGGGTCCAATACCATTTGAGAGAATCAGGAGAAGGGGAAGGAGGGAGAATTGGCTGGGTGGGCACTAGGGAGAGGTAAAAGTGCCTTCCTTTCCTTTCTTAAAGGACAACATTGTTAACAATATTATTTTTCAGGAGGAGAAAAATTGGAAAGGTAAAAGCAAAGGATAGTGTAAAAATAACTACTGTGACATGGAACCGCCTGCAAGTTCGACAGAATGCAGTTGAACAGGCACCAACAAGTGGATCCCATCCCTACTCAGGGGTGGGATTCACCATTAGCAATGATAGAAGCACAGCTTCCTTCTCCTCCTCCAAGGCTCACCCTGTGTTGGCAGCCTGGCTGCTATTTTGTATACTCCACAATAACCTAGACCTCATTCTGGGGCATGGGGGAAGGGAAGGGAATGATGGTGGCCCACCATAAATTCTGGAATATATCTGAACAAAATTCTGCAAAGTGGCCAGAGAGAGAGAGAGAGAGAGAGATGTGAATATACACACATACTCCTCAACTCTACTTCTGCCATCTGGGGCCACATGAGAGGAGTCCTTGACAGAGGAACCTTCCCCCACCTATGACTGGGGCAATTCTGGTGTGGAAACGGACCATAACATAGACTCCTCTCACATTAACTCAGACTTTAATCCCTTCGCAGTAGTCTTGCACTCCTAAGAGTCATGTTACAAGAGATATAAAGGCCCATTCAAAGATACCAGTGTTCTTGTCATCACAAGCAAGCTGATGTTGCTCTTCCTCATGCTTGGGATGCCCAGTGGCACTATAGCAGTGTTTCTTTGACATTGCCTTGTGGAGTATGGTGAATTTACACATGCATATTGCTCCCCATTGGCTGTGACATTCAGTGCCATGATAGAGGTGTGCAGTAGTCATCAAAACCACGTAGAGCACTTGCATATCCATAGTTGTGCTGCCAAAGCATTTAGCTGCTGTTATTGGGAGTTATTTTGTGGATCATAGAATCATAGTTGGAAGGGTCATATAAGGCCATTGAGTAATACCTCCTGCTCAGTGCAGGAATCCAAGTCAAAGCATACCCAACAGAATGATTTTTATGAACTTCATGTGTTTTTCTTACAATGTATGTTGGCCTCTGCCTGTGCTCAGAAAAATGTTGTAAGTTGCTTGAGACCTTTTTGTGTAACAGGTTTAAATTATCATCATCTTAACTTGCCTCAAACCCAATACTACTAATTGAAAGCAATTCATACACATGTATTGTACACCAGTTGATTACACATCAGTCATTGCATTATCATTAAATGATTGTGCATTGATGTTACTGTTTATTTGTGGAATTTGATCTCACTGGTTAGTTACTTAAACTGTGAGTCAATCCATCTCTTTGCAGGGACATAACAATTTCCTCCTCTTTCAAGATGTTATCTTTTCCAGTCTGTAAATGTACCCATCATTTTGGAAACATTTCCTATCTTATCCATACCCAAGGAGGTCTTTGTGTAATTTGTCTATCTGCCATGGTTTTCTTTCTATGTACATTCTTAAAATATGGCCAATACATCTTAATCTCCTTGATTCAATTACCCCATATAGGTGACCATACATTCTACTATACTTTTAATAAAATATATTGCGGGCCCAGGCACAAAGGGAGGCTGTGGGTGGATTCAGATCAGCAGCATGGCACAGAGATGTTCTGGGATGAACAAAGCTACAACCTTATTGGTTGTAGTAGCTTAGAGGCTTGGCATAGCATAGGGCAAGGATCCCTTCATCGTCCAAGCAGTCTGATGTATAAGCCCTGTCCCCAGCTTGTTTGCTGGGTGGCAACTGCAGGAGTTAGCCTGCTGTAATAGGCCTACTGCAGCATGGATCAATACCACTAGGCCATTAGGCCAACCGGCAAACATATCCACTCAGTTAGCCTCCTGGAACTGGGGTCGTGGCTGGAGGGCAGCTTTCCACAATCTCCTAAGGAGATCCTCAATGGGAAGAAAATAGGGAGCTCATCCTTTGCCTTTCCCAACTATGGATCCTATCCAATGCTAGTCCCACCAAAGAAAGGTGTTGCAAAGAAAATTAAAATAGACAAGAAAGCATAGCTCTTTACCATTGTTCTAAGGAAAATGAAAACCCTGCAGGGCCTGGCCAGTCAGCCTGCAGGTAATATTCCTTTCTAGCCCTGAATAAAC
This sequence comes from Rhineura floridana, assembly GCF_030035675.1. Classification (NCBI taxonomy): domain Eukaryota; kingdom Metazoa; phylum Chordata; class Lepidosauria; order Squamata; family Rhineuridae; genus Rhineura; species Rhineura floridana. Next base: position 5,072,030 of record NC_084489.1, on the reverse strand, counting down.
AGCAATTGACAAGCATAAGGATGATGACCCCAGGGGATTAGGAATTGTGAACAAAACTCATGAATACAGCAAAGACCAGAGACCAAAATTATATTGGCCATAGGACAAGAGGATGGGGAAGTCTCCAATGAAATGGGTGAAGAGTCCAGGGCGGGCTTCTTCTTCTTCTTCTTTTTTGAAAAAAATTAAGTTTGTTTTGATTTTCCAAACAATCAATATTTATATAAAACCAAACTCAGAAAAAATCCCACACACTTCTAAATTATTAATTACATATCAATAACATTTCATTACATACTTGAGAAATAATAAATTCTTTAGACAAGACTTATTGATTTCTATTTGTCTTCTCCTCATGAACTTGTAAGGGTGGGGGGATACAGATACAGATTTGATTTAGTAATTCCAGATTTGAATGAAAGCTCTTAGGCAGGGCTGGTCCTTCATACTGTTTGTTTACAAAGTTAATAAAATCAAGCCAACTTGTTAAAAAATCCCTTTCCTAGCCCTCTTATCGACCTTAAGTTATCTGTAAGTTTCTCTAAAAGTGCGATATCCCAAACTAGTCAATAGCAAAATTCAACTTTTGCCTCTGCTAGATTTTTTCAAAAACTTGCCATTGTAATATTAGGTGCTAATAATAAAAAGCTGACCAAAGTTTTATTTTGCAAATCTGCATCTTCATTGAAGATATAAAAGCACCAGCTGCGGAGACAAATTGATTTATTGGTGAGTGTTGCTCCTGTTTCTTGTGCTACCAATAGAGAACTGGAATGGACCAGAGAACCCCAGTCTTTGTTCTGGTCTGCCCATGGGCACACCTCCCCTGGAAGACAACGGCAAGCCAATTGGCTCCCACAGGAAAACCCTCCCCCTGCACCGATGTGGCCATGCTGCCAGTTTCCCAGCTGTGTGGCTGCATCAGCAAGCTCTTCTCCACTCCCAGCCACCATTCTGGGTTGTAAAAGGGGGGGCCCTTACTAAGTCAGGAACCCAGGTCTTGTAAAAACCTCATTATCACATGACAGGATGCTGCAGTTGACCATGAAGTGGAACAGTCCCCCTGAATGGTTTGTTTATCTATAGAAGTGTACAGGCTGTACATTCTTGAGAACTTTGCAAATTTCCTCCAACTTCCCAGCCTGTGCAATGCATGTACCTGCTTCCTATTCTGAGGTTATCTTTCTTTCCCTTCCTCCATTCACCAGGGGTATAGTTATCCAGGCTGTGTGTCTTAGACCCCTTGCTGTTTTGGCAGCCGGGTCCCTATGTCTCCAGCATCCTTTCCTGCTGATTGGAGCCAATCAGAGTGAAAGGAGGTGAGAGCCACTGAGAAGATTCTTCTTAGTAGCTAACACACTCCTCTTTCATGTTGATTAGCTCTTACAGCATCTGTTGTTGTGGGAGATGCATTAACAAAAATCTCATTCTCAACCCAGCAGCAAAAAAAGGGGGGAGGGGGATGATATGTGGTTTTGTTCCAGCCCAAAGCCAGGAGTAGTAGGTGGGGAGGAGGGAAAAAGAAAAAGTTAAAGGTGGGGGGAGAAAGTGATGTGTGTGATAATGCTTCAGCTTTTAATGATGTTCTATATATGTGTTTGTCATGAATGGTAAGACGAAATGCAAATGAATATGCCTAAGTGTGAGTGAGTGAATGGGGTGGCCAACAACAGAGATTAGGATCAGGAATTTCTATGCTTAAGTTTCCTCCTAAAGCTCATAAATTGTGACCAAATGCAGTTACTCTTTGTATAACAACCAAGAAGAGAAACTCAACAAAGGAAGTTCCTTACCTTACAGCATCTTAGTATATTTCCCCATGCATGTGTCTAGAAAATGGTAGATCTTTGCATAGAAAATGGTAGATCTAGCTGAAAGGCAACACATGGAGATCTGTATTGATCATTTCAGTGCATCAGTAAGGGAAACTACTCCAAACAAAGTAAGACACTGAAAGCTCATTTTATTGTATAATCTTAGAAGGTTGTATAATCTTACAAGAGGGCATGGCTGTGAGCGCATGACATGACTATCATGAAAGGACCCTGCTCTTCTGAATTTGCCACTACAATACTGCCATCCACATCAGTGAATTTATAATTTGAAATTATAATTTGAAATTATTATTATGTGTTGTGCTTTGTATTTTGAATGTTTGTTGTAAGCCCCTTTGAGCACAGCTTGCTGTGGAAAAAGCGCCATACGGTATATAAATAAACTTAATAATCAATCAGTGGCTATGTTTCACTCCTGATTGTTCACCTTAGCCTTCTGAGAACAGCTGAATATTTATATGGGGGGGCACTATCAAGATTTGCTCCAAATAATCTGGCAGTATACAGATTTTAGAAAGTGTTTTCCTATTTCCCAAAAGAAGGTCGGGTCAATATTTAGTTTATTCTCAACTGAAAATATATTGTTGCTTTTTTAAAAAACAAAAACACAACACACCCACTTCTAATCAAAATAATTTCACTTTAACCAAAGAAGCAGAAAATTAATACACACATTTGAAATCACATTAACTTGAGAAAGTGCATTTGCAGCCTGGTCCAAGGGTTCGAAAAGATATACAAATCTTGATGCATCACACAATAGAGTCTTTATTGATGGGCAATTACTTGATATCCAGTTAAATTATTCTTTATAAGGGAAAAGGCATATCAAATTACCCACCATGTCTATCTAGTTTGAGGTTATTTATCCACAAGTTTGCCCAAACATATTTCACAAATGTTATTTCGCTAAAACAAAAGCACACACAAAAGAGAGAGAGAGAGAGAGCAGAATTCAGGAGAAATTGGGACAATTTCAGATTGGAAATGGAGATATGGTACCTATTTTTTTTGCTAGCCGTTACTGCTGATTTTAAAATATTTGAACTTGATAATAGTTAACAAGAGACACACAAAAATCAAGGTAAAATCATTGGAAGATTACAAAATAACTTCAGAATTCCCAATATTTGTAGTTAGCAGCCAGGTATATTTCATATTCCTAAGTGCTAATATCACTTTTGTGGGCATTACATATTTAGGCAGCAGCCATGCACAAAGTTGAAAAAAATATTTAAATATTCTACAAACTAATACTGTATAATGCATTCTAGAAACTGAAGCAGTTCAGTGTGGTTGCTCTGTTGGCTTAGGATGGAATGTGGGAGGCCAACTCATGGAGGACAAATTGTAGTAAATGACAAATAATAATAACGAGTAGGAGTAGGAGGCTGTCAATGGGTATTAGTCATGCTGCCACAAGGATCAGAGGCAACGTGACTCTGAATACCAGTTGCTGCAAAGCACCTGAAAGATAATCTTACCCCTTATATACCCTGTTGATCACTACTGTTTTGCAGGTGAGGGACTCCTGCAGATACCATCTTATAGGGAGGACTGTTCCGCACAACATAGGAATTGGACCTTTACTGTAATGGCACCTACCCTTTGGAATTCCCTCCCCTTAAATATTAGGCACCATTTCTGTTATCTTTTCGGTGCCTACTGAAGATCTTCCTCTTTCAACAAGCCTTTTAAGTAGAGACCTTATCCCACTCTGCATCTGTGTTGGATTTGCTTTTTAAGATGTTTTTAAAGATATTGTTTTAAGATGTTTTTTAAGATGTTTTGTTTAACATATTTTAACATGTTTTAAATTGTTTTAGTAGGGTTAACAGATCTCTGTTTTTCAGCCAGAGACTCAGGTTTTCAGCTTTCATTTTTTAAAAAATTAAGTTTCTAGGTGGTCTGGTTCCAGAGATATACACCAAAATGTCAGTCACCCCCTCCCAACTTCTTGGTTGCTCTAAATTCTGCTCTAATCCCTGCCCTTTCAAGTTTTTAGCCAATAAGAAGTCAGGGTTGTGATTGACAAGGAATTATAGAGCCAAAAGACAATAGAGTCAAATTGAATTATCTGCCTTCAAGACAATTCCGACTTATGGCAACCCTATAAACAGAGTTTTCATGGTCAATCATTGGTGATCACTCGTGGCCTATCTTCCCAAGTAATTTGCAGAATTTTCCGGAGGCAGTGTTGGTGGAATCTTTGAAGAAGTTGGGAATGGCGTTTATAGATAGTCCATGTTTCACAGGCGTACAGTAAGGTCGGTAGTACAATGGCTTTGTAAATAAGCATTTTGGTCTCCCTGCGAATATCCCGATCCTCAAACACTCTACGCTTCATTCGGGAGAATGCGGCACTGGCAGAGCTCAGACAATGCTGAATTTCAGCGTCGATGTCAGCTTTTACAGCTAGATGGCTGCCAATATAAGAAAAGTGATCAACATTCTCCAGCGTCGCACCATTAAGCTGGATTGATGGTGCTACAGAGGGATTGGTTTGCATTTGCTGATGAAGCACTTTGGTTTTTTTGATGTTAAGCAAGAGGCCAAGCTTTTCATATGCTTCTGCAAAGACATTTAGGATAGTTTAAAGATCTTCCTCTGAATGTGCAGAGACTACATTATCTTCAGCATACTGAAGTTCTACAACAGAGGTTGTAATTACCTTACTTTTTGCTTTCAGCCTACTGAGATTAAAAAGCTTTCCATCTGTTCCATATGCGATTTCGACACCAGTAGGAAGATTCCCCTCAATAAGGTGTAGAATCATGGCAATGAAAATAGCAAATAAGGTCGAAGCAATGACGCATCGCTGTTTGATGCCTGATCCCAATTTGAATGGGTCATTTTGAGAGCTGTTGTTGTCCAAAATTGTTGCCGTCATGTTGTCATGGAGGAGTCGCGAAATATTCACAAATTTATCAGGGCATCCAATTTTCAGAAGGATGGTCCAGACATTTACAGTATCAAAGGCCTTAGTCAGCTCAATAATGCCATATACAGAGGTCGGTTTTGCTCCCGGCATTTTTCTTGAAGCTGTCATGCAGTGAAGATCATGTCCACTGTCCCCCTGGAAGGGCAGAAACCATTTTGGGATTCAGGGAGGATGTCTTCTGACATAGGTAGGAGGTGATTTGCGAGGATCCTTGCAAGGATTTTACCTGAGGTAGCTAGAAAAGAAATGCCTCGGTAGTTCCCACAATCTGTTCTATCACCCTTCTTGAAAAGAGTGATAATTATGGCATCCCTAAAGTCTTCCGGGATCTCCTCCCTCATCCAGATTTTTTTGATCAGCTTATGAATTTGTTGTGTAAATTCAGGCCCACCTTCTTTAAAGACTTCAGCAGAAATCCCATCAGGTCCACTAGCTTTGTTGTTCTTCGTTTGATTGATGGCTTTACTGACTTCATCCAAATTAGGGGATACTGCAAGCTCAACTCTAGTTTGTTGTTGTGGAATTTGCAAGAAGACCTCACTAGCCACAATAAAGTTATGATTAAGGAGGTCATGCTCTTTCCAGTGCAGTACAATAGACTCTTTATTCTTAAGAAGTTTGCTACCATCCATTGAACGTAAGGGATTTGTACCATCATTTGTTGGTCCATAGATGGCCTTTGTGGCATTAAAAAAGCCCCATGCATTGTGAGCATCTGCAAAGTGCTGGATTTATTGAGCTTTCTTTATCCACCAGGCGTTCTTAAGTTCTCTAGTTCTTCTGTGGACCTCAGCCTTTGCACTGGCATAGATTTTTTTTCTTAGCAGCCCAATTAATGTCTTTCTGCCATATCTGGAAGGCATTCCTTTTCTTGTCAATGTTCAATCTCACTGTCATTCTCATCAAACCAATCCTGATGTTTCTTAGTTTGGTATCCAATGGTTTGTTCACATGCTGCAATAATGGAAGTCTTCAGTTTAATCCAGTGTTCCTCAACATTTTCAGGGAGTTCCATCGGTAGATGTTTCTTGAGAGTTGTTTCAAAGCAGGCTCGCTTAATAGGATCTTGAAGGGCATGGATGTTCATTTTATGCCTCGGTTTTCTTCCTTGGAGCCTACATTGAGGAACAATATTAATTGCCATAGTGGACCGAAGTAATCGGTGATCTGTCCAGCAGTCATCAGCACTTGTCATGGGCCTAGTGAGGAGTATATCATGATGATCTCTGGCATGGACAATTATGTAATCCAAGAGATGCCAGTGTTTTGACCTAGGGTGCTTCCATGATGTTTTAAATTTATTTTTCTGGCAAAAGAGTGTGTTTGTAATAACAAGATTATGCTCTGCACATTTAGTCAGACGTAGAATGCCATTCAGGTTGCTATTGCGAACTCCTTCTTTCCCGATGGTTTCTGCCCATAAATCGAAATCATGCCCAACTCTTGCATTGAAATAGCCCAAGAGGATAATTTTATCCTCCTTACATATCTCTGATAAGATGGTGTCGAGCTGGTTATAAAAGTTTTCCTTGATGTCTTCATTGGCATCTAATGTTGGTGCATAAGCATGTAGAATAGTTGCCTGCTGGTTTGGGGCAAGTTTTAACCGGAGAGTTGAGAGTTGTTCATTAATGCCAACAGGAACTTCTGACAAGAGCTTCACAAGATTATTTTTAATAGCAAAGCATACACCATGTATTCGTCGTTCTTGTTCAGGCAATCCTTTTCAGAAGAAGGTATAACCTCCTTTTTCTTCCTTCAGGTGTCCTTCTCTTGCTCTTTGAGTTTCTTGGAGTGCTGCTATGTCAATATCAAAATGTCTCAACTCCCTCGCGATGATGAGAGTCCTGCGTTCAGGATGTTCACTATCTGTATTGTCCAGAAATGTCTGTATATTCCATGTTCCAAAGTTCAATTGTCTTTTGCAACCACTAAGTGGTGACCCCACTGGATGTGGTAATCCAGAGACAGATGAGGCAGACGGTGTTTAGGGCACCTTTTCTAGCCCCTTCCCCATACGGGGTGAGCAGAGTGGATCCTGAATAGGACTGCTCAGTCGTGGATATAGCTGCCAAGCTACTCAACTGCCTCAGTCCTTGAGCCAGGACAACTGAGTCTTTATCCACCACCCATGTGCCAGTCCATGACTAGGGGCTTCCGGATTTCACAGTCCTGCCCCTGTTGTCATTCGCCGATTGCCATGGGACTTTTGGTTTGGTTTGGTTGGACAATGCCTGTGCGTGAATTTGTTTTATGTGGGGAGATTGGTGCACAACGATCAATGCACAATCTTGACAGAAAAAAGCTTTGATCCAATGGAATGGATACCACAATTGGAAGACTTTTATCTGCTGCAGCGATCATCTACCTTTACAGCCGTTGTAACATACCCATTGTTATGCTCCACCTGTTCTGCCGTTGGGGATATTCTTGGATCATTCTTTGTCTGGTTCCTCTCCCTTGGCCTTATTTATTTATTTATTTATTTAGTTGCATTTCTAAACCGCCCTATAGCTAGCAGCTCCTAGGGCGGTGTACAACATGATAAAACCACAATATTTAAAATACAGCAAGTGTGTATTGCGCAGACAATATAAACATTATATAAACAAAGTGAAAGAAAACTAAAAAAAATAAGATTAAAAGCTTAAATACTTTAAAATGCCTGGGTGTAGAGGTGGATTTTTACCTGGCACCGAAAAGATGACAGAGAAGGCGCCAGGCGTATCTCATCTGGGAGGGCATTCCATAATTCGGGGGCCACCACCGAAAAGGCCCTAGATCTTGTTACTGTTCTCCGGGCCTCTGTATGGGTTGGGACCCGGAGAAGGGCCTTAGACGTCGAGCGGAGTGAACGGGTAGGAACATAGCGGGAGAGGTGTTCCATCAGATATTGCGGTCCAGTGCTGTTAAGGGCTTTATAGTAAGGACCAACACTTTGAATATTGGAAGCCAGTGCAGTTGGGCCAGAATAGGTGTTATGTGGTTGAATTTCTTCGTCCCAGTAAGAACTCTGGCCGCAGCATTCTGCACTAGCTGAAGTTTCCGAATCGTTTTCAAAGGTAACCCTACGTAGAGAGCATTACAGTAATCCAATTTAGAGGTTACCAGAGCGTGAATAACTGAGGCTAGGTTCTCCCTGTCCAGATAGGGTCGTAGTTGGGCTACCAGCCGAAGCTGGTAGAACGCATTTCGTGCCACCGAGGCTACCTGGGCCTCAAGTGACAGAAGTGGATCTAATAAGATCCCCAAACTACGGACCTGTTCCTTTAGGGGGAGTGTAACCCCATCTAGGACAGGTCTGACATCAACCATCTGAGCAGAGGGCCCCCCAACTAGCGGCATCTCAGTCTTGTCAGGATTGAGTCTCAGTTTGTTTGCTCTCATCCAGTCCATTATCGCGGCCAGGCAGCAGTTCAGTACAGCAACAGCCTCACCTGAAGAAGATGAAAAAGAGAAATAGAGCTGCGTATCATCAGCATATTGCTGGAAACGCACTCCATAACTCCTGATGACCTCACCCAGCGGCTTCATATAGATATTAAAAAGCATGGGGGACAGAACTGAGCCCTGCGGGACCCCATACTGGAGCACCCAGGGACTCGAGTAGTGTTCCCCAAGCATCACCTTCTGGAGACGATTCTCAAGATAGGAGCACAGCCACCGCCAAGCAGTGCCTCCAACTCCTAACTCCGCGAGTCGCCCCAGAAGGTTACCATGGTCGATGGTATCAAAAGCCGCAGAGAGATCAAGGAGAACCAACAGAGTTACACTCCCTCTGTCTTTCTCCCGACAGAGGTCATCATACAGGGCGACCAAGTCTGTTTCTGGACCAAACCCCGGCCGAAAGCCGGATTGAAATGGATCCAGATAATCAGTTTCATCCAAGAGGGCCTGGAGTTGGCGAGCGACCACGCGCTCTAGAACCTTGCCCAGAAATGGAACATTTGCTACCGGCCTATAGTTGTTAAAGTTATCAGGGTCCAAGGAGGACATTTTTAGGAGCGGTCACACTACCGCCTGTTTCAGGCAAGGTGGGACCACTCCCTCTCGTAACGAGGCATTAATCACCTCCTTGGCCCAGCCGGCCGTTCCATTTCTGCTAGCTTTTATTAGCCACGAGGGGCAAGGGTCCAGAGCGGAAGTAGTCGCCCGTATCTGTCCAAGCACCTTGTCCACATCCTCGAGCTGTACCAACTGAAACTCATCCAATAAAACAGGACAAGACTGTGTTCTGGACACCTCATTAGATTCAACTGTTACAATATTGGAGTCAAGGTCCCAACGGATGTTTATGATCTTGTCTTGGAAGTGCCTCGCAAACTCATTACAGTGGGCTATTGATGGTAATATTGCGTCCGGAGAACCAGAGTGTAAAAGTCTCCGGACAACCTTATAAAGTTCCGCTGGGTGGTTACAAGATGACTGAATGGAGGAGCGAAGTATTGCTTCTTCGCCATCCTCACCGCCTTCACATAGCGTTTCGTGGAGGCCTTCACAAGTGCATAATTACAGCCGTCGGGAGTTCATCTCCATTTACCCTCCAACCGTCTCCTTTCTTGCTTCATCACTCTTAGCTCCTCGGTAAATCAAGGGGCCAATTGAGTTCTGCAATGGAGAGGGCGCACCGGGGCGATTGTGTCAACTGCCCGGGTCATTTCCGTATTCCACAGAGTGACCAGGGTTTCGACAGGATCGTCAGTTTTATCAGCCAGAAAATCCCCCAGAGTCCTCTGAAATCCTTCAGGATTCATTAGTCTCCGGGGACGGACCATCTTAATTGGTCCTCCACCCTTGCAGAGGGGAGAAGACGATGTGAGTCTAAATCTCAAGAGGCGATGATCTGTCCATGACAAAGGAATAGATGTAAGATTCCTCACTCCCAGATCACCTTCCCCCATTCCAGTGGCAAAAATCAAGTCTAGAGTATGTCCTGACACATGCGTCGGGCCAGTAACAAATTGAGACAGCCCCATGGCTGTCATGGAGGTCATGAAGTCCTGAGCCGCTCCAGAGGCGGCCTCGGCATGAATGTTGAGATCCCCCAATACCAAAAGTTTGGGAGATCACAACACCAAGTCCGAGACCACCTCTGTCAGCTCAGTTAGGGAAGCTGTTGGGCAGCAGGGTGGACAGTACACCAACAGTATTCCCAGTCTGTCTCGCTGGCCCAACGTAATGTGCAGACACTCCAGGCCATTAGCCACTTGGATGGGGTGCCTAACAAGAGAGATGGAACTTCTATAGACCACAGCAATTCCCCCTCCCCGACTCTCGGATCTACCCAGATGCTGAACCGAATACCCAGGTGGGCACAACTGGGAGAGATTAATACCTCCCAGATCGCTCACCCAGGTTTCAGTAATGCATGCCAGATCGGCCGCCTCATCCATGATTAAATCATAGATGAGGGAGGTTTTATTATTTACCGATCTGGCATTAAAGAGCAGCAACTGGAGATCCGAGAGTTGGCTGGTAGAACTACCAGCAATCCTGTGGATGTGAGGAGGACCGGAACACGGCACATCCACCAGTTGTCTGGGCCGAGTTCCCCTTAACTGGCGTGTCCTCCTCACAGCGCCATACCTCCCATTACCCATCACTGCGCTGATTGGGGCCCCCTCTGGTCCTCCCTCCCAACACCCTATCCTCTCCCCCAGGCACATAATAAAAATAAAATAAATAAAAAAACTCATACTCCATACACAATCACACACTCATTCATACAACCATTCATACACCCAAATAGCAGAAATAGCACAGCAACAACAGCAGGGTCCCAATAGCCACGAATCGCAACAGTGGCAGCTGTAACGTCAGGGGCTCAGAAGCAATGAGCAGCAGCAGCAGCACAGGCAGGCCGATGGCTCTCCCTCCCTGGGCAGCGATGGTCCTCTTCCCCTTGCAGGCAGTGGATCTCCCAAGCCCCCTCAGCCAGCCAGCTTATATATCTCCTCCAAAGAAGGGACAGATGGAACAGTATCAGCCACAGCTGGCTGAGTACCTGGGGCCTGGTCCTGCAAGGTGCCACGTGCAGAACAGGAGCCCAAGAAGGAGAGAGCCATGGGTGACCCTGCTGTGAGTACATGACTGTTGACGGCATCGCTCACAGGGTTCATTGGAACACACAAGCCCACTCACCACTACAAGGTGACAATCCAGCGAGGGGGATGCTTTATGTATCATGCTTAATGACATCATTTGGACCGGCCCCGTGATGTCACTTGGACCTACCCTGTGACATCACTTGAACCTGCCCCATGACATCACTTGGACGCACCCTGTGATGTCACTTGGACCCGCCCCCAAAATCTCAGGCTTTGGGATGCTTCTGACCTGGCAACCCTAGTTTTTAGTGTTTTTGCCTTTATAGTACAAAGATGCATCACAAAGACTCAGTAACAGCCAGTGGGTCAGCAAACGCAGGATAGCATTTCTCACCTGGATTCCCAACATCACATGCTGCTGCTGGTTAGAGGGTGAGGCAAAGCAGCAGGAGTGCCAGATGGGCTCCATCACTGCTCCTATGAAAGCTCCCCTCTGTCTTGCTTCTCTCTCTGGCTCTCTCTCAGTAGTCAGCAGTGCTGTGTGCCAAAGGGAAACCAGGTGAACAATGTTGGCCTGTCTGAGTTACCCCACCGGTCACTACTGCAAGCACTGAGTCCTCTTTGCAGCCATTTTTATCCACCTCTTATATCTTTCTAACAGCCATGTGAGTTAGGCCAAGTTGGGTGAATGGCCCGAGACTGGAAGTGGTCAAAAGCAATGATGTGTTAAGTGAAATATGTGAAAGCGCACACAAAGTGGGGGGGGGTTGTAGCCCATGAAAGCTGGTGACACAATAGCTCTTCTACTCTTTAATATACCACAATACTTATTTTGTGGTGCCTCATTTCATGTGTTCCTTTTTTGGGGAAGGAAGAGCCCTATTTTGGGAATGCGTCAGGGCTCCCACTACCATACTCCAGCCTTAATTAAGCACAAAAAGACTTGATGATGATTACCCACCCTACACCCTGAAGGGTGGTACCAAACAATTTAAAATACAATCTTAAAAACAATTTAAAGCAACTTAACAATCACAAATATAGAATAGGTTCTAAAAATACACACCTCAGGTGTTAAACATGTATAAATTGTATTGTAAGTAAACTATACAGTGAATTCTTAATGACTACCTGGACTTCAGCTACTATAGTGTAGCAGCATTTGCAAAAAATAACTTGTAAGGAGTCCCTTACCTCAGAAGAAACCACCAGTTGTTTGTTTGGAAGAAATGAAAAGCAAAGTGGGAGTCTAGCAGGTCTTTAGAACTATGGAGATTCTGAGGACTAGAAAATGAAACAGAAGCAGGAAGAACTGTATGCTAAAGAGGAGGGGGAACAGCAACTGTTTTGGACCCCAGAGATTCCTGTAACCTGGTGTCCAAATAACCCACTTATCAATCACCGTTCTGACTTCACTCATTGGCTAAAAACACTGAAAGGTGGGAGCCTCCAGGCTGGCTTATATCACTGAAATAGCTTAGAAGGGGGCCTGCACATTTTGCTTTATAGCCTTCCTTCTAGAGGCTTGGTTTTTTTTTTTTAAATGAAAGTTTGGAATCTGGGCTGCCTTGCAGGCATAGCCCCTAGTGCAGTTCTACCATTTGCACCATTATAAATCTGGCCATGAGTACCATCCTCTCTACAACTGTTTCATATTCAGTTAAAATCAGCCGGCGGCTGTATATTGGTAAGAAAGCCACAGGTTTAAAGATCTCATCTAGGTCAACACAGGAAAAATACAAAATATAATGAAGTAATGCAAATACTAATCCTAAAAAACATTAAAGAAGAGCAATTCACAGGGGCTGGCTGAGCAATCCAAATCATGGGAATCCAGTGGAGGGGGGCAGAAGTGGCAGCAGAACTGGTGGACAGTTCCATGGCGTTCGGGAGCCACCAGGCTGGCTCAACACTGGCTCAGTCAGGAAGCTGGCGGAGGGAGGTGGCAGTGGCAGCATCCACTCCACGGCATCCACTCCCTGTTTGGGAGCCATCAGGCTGGCTAAACGCCAGCTCAGTCTGGAGCCATGCACAGGGGGCTGAAAAAGCAGAAGCCCTCCATGAATTCCCCTACCAGGAAGTAAGCACTCCCCATTGACCAACATGGAAATAGTTTTACTCAGCCAGCCAATGCCTGGATCAGGACCCGCAGGAGCGCTGCAAAAGCGAGGAGCAGGATGTTGACGTTCCACCCCCTTGGCTCTTCCTCCGCCATGACCCTGGAATGCCCCACTTTGGGGCCTTTCCCTGCCTGAGTTGGCAGGTTCCCAGTGGTGTCGCAGCTCAGCCAGGATGAGGTGCTTCTGCTGGCAGATCCCAGCCTGCCAGCTCAGCTAGGGGTCTGCCACGTCCAACTCCCCCCAGCTCGGTGCAAATACAAACGGGATCAATAGTTTTCAGATATTGGTTTCAGTTTATTATTATTACTGCTTGGGCCAAAGGCCATTGCAGATGCAAACTAAAGGATTAATAACATTGAAACAGAGAGCTATTTACAACAGATATATAAAATGAGAAATCTAAATACTTAAATAAAATTAACAGGAAATTTGATCACTTATCAAAATAAAATACGTTATAATCTAAGATCAGAGCATTTAGCAAAAATCAAGGCATCCCCCAACCAGGTGACTGCATTATCAGTGATAATTTTTGTGTGAGTTTTTGATGCCACCAAAGCAAAAAATGAGACCCTAGAAGTTAGAGTGGTGTCTCTATCAGACAAGAAGAGAAAAATCTTCTCTTGGACAGAGTTAAAAAGTCAGCAAGACAAAATAAAACCCAGAAATTTAGATCGAGGTTCTGAATACAATGGACAATACAGCAAGTAATGAGGCAGGTCTTCGATCTCCGGGGCTCCACATATACAGAGGCAGAGGGCCAAAGGAGTCTGGGAGTATCTACCATCAATCAAAGCTGTTGGTATTGTTAGGAGATGAAGGGCTGTAAAAGCTTGCCTAAGTTTTGAAAATATAAGCATTGACAAATAGGCAGCTCTTTGATGATCACATTTATAGAGTCTGTACTATTTTGAAAATTTTGAATTAACAATAGCTTGTCTGTCTAAAAATACACTATGCCTAAAAATAACTTCGCAAAGCCCATCTTTTGACTTTATGTAACAGAATGTCTCAACCGGGGTAAAGTAAGCCTGAAGCAAATTGTGATACCTTGCTGTCCAAGACTTGCACTTTAGCAACTGATTGTAACACAACTTGGGAAAGATCCTGGCTGAGGATTCTAATCAAGTTTTCCAATAATTAATCAAAGAGCAGTGGGCACAGGCTCTAATGGAGGGAAGACCTACCTTTGCCCAAATCAGAGCTGCAGGTGTGCCAGGGGGCAACATTTAAAGTTTCCAAAGAAAATTATTTTGGAGAACCTCTAATTTACCTAGTAAAAGATCATCCCACCCCCAAACTGCCACACCATATATAATTTGGGCAATAACCTTGTTCTGGTGAATTTTCAGAGCTGGCCAACTAAAGCTGGCCCCCTGCTATGTGAAAGGATTTAAGGATGCCTCCAATAGCTCTTAAGGCCATTCCTTTAGTTGCTTCCACATGAGCTTGCCAAGAGAGGTTTTCCGTAAAATGAATACCAAGGTATTTAAATTCCTTGCATTGCTCAATCTGATGACTGTCAATAAATCACTGAGAAGGGGAGTGTCTCTTTCCAAATACCATCACTTTCATTTTGACATAATTGATATTTAACTTTTCTTTATGCGATAGACACTAAGCTTAGACAACAGCCTTCTTAGGCCTATTTGAATACATGATAATAAAATCATATCATCAGCACACAAAAGAATGGAAATCTTTCTTGCCCCTAATGAAGGAAGAAAGAATTCTGATCCAGATAACTTAGAGGCTCATTTAACTTCTTAGAAACTCATTTAAATATAAATTAAACAGTGATGAAGGCACCCTTGTTTTACACCTTTGGTGTTGGCAATAGGTACAGTTAAAGAATCAGAAATCCCAACTCTTACTCTAGCAGATGTGTTGGTATAGAGTTCTTTAATCAAGAATAAGAAATGTTTATCAATAGTAGTACTGGCAAATTTAAGCCACAACTGGTTTCTGAAAAGTATCATGAAGGAAGAGGCCACACAGAGGATCTAAACAACAACTAGAACTTTACTATGACTAATTATATACACAGAACAAAGCCCACAGCATGGTGTTGCTTGTAAGGCAGGCCTGGAACTGAAACTGAAACTGCCACAGTCGGGGGCTGACTCAGCAGTTCCTGGTATGGCAAGCCTGGAGGGTCAATACACTACAGTTTCGATCAGTCAAATCAAATGCTGCAGCAAAGTTGGCAAAGGTGGAGTAAAGGTGTTTGGTGGGGTCTGCAATGGCCTGTTGAGCTAAAAGATGAAGGGTTAAGTGATGGTCAATAGTACTTTCACCTTTTCTGAAGCCAGCCTGTTCGTGTGAATGTTATGATGAGAGGTTTCCCAATCCTCTAGCTTGTTTAAAAGAAATTTGCTGTATAATTTAGAATCTATGTTCAAAAGACTTACTGGCTAGTAGTTGTTAGAATTCCTTCTGTTGCCCTTCTTATAAATGGGGGAAACAATGCTCTGTTTCCAACCAGCTGAAAATATACCAGAGTTGTTAATCAGAGAAATACTTTATTTATTTATTTATTTGTTTGTTTGTTTATTTATTACATTTCTATACCGCCCCATAGCCGAAGCTCTCTGGGCGGTATATTGTATATTTCAGGTGGCATCATGTCTTCACCTGGGGCCTTGCCAGACTTGAGCGTTGTAATAAGATTTTTTACCTCAAATTCAGAGACAGAAGGCCACTGGGGCAGATTAGATGGTGCAAAGGAAGTGGGAAGACTAAACTAAATATCAGTAATCTCATAAAGCATACTAAAGTGGGTGTACCATTCACTTGCACAGTATTTGTCTGACCAATATGGATCTAACAGCACTCATACCGGAAGAAACAATGTCCCAGAACCGGGACAACTTTTCCAGCACTGGAAGGCCTAATTGTTGCCATTGTGATTTGGCATACTTTTCTTTTTCTGTTTGTTTTAAAAGTGCCTTATAAGATGACCTCAGAGACACTAAATATTCAGGGGAAATATCAGCTCTATTTCTAGCAGCCTGGCATGAATAATTCACAAGTATTTTCCTGGCAGCTCTGCATTCATGGTCAAATCTGTCAAATAATTGTCCTCCTGGGGTCCCTTGCCCTCAGAACCCCAAGGGGGGTTCTTTGCTTCTGAAAACAGTCCCAACACCTTTGGGTCTCTTCTTCTCAGGCAAACTATCCCTCCTTCAAGATAAAGTCTATCGTAGAACTGCCACCACCCATCTTTCTAGGTCCCTTCTCTGAGAAAGGGGATCTCAGAGAACTATGTGAGTTCTAAGGGTATTAACCCACATTAATCAACAGTAATCAGTATCCAGTGGTCAAAGACTGGATTTAGAATAATTAGTTTCGAGCAATACACACCAATTATAAAAGGGTAGTTTATTTAAAAGAATAGAAAGATATATACAAAAAGAGAGCAGCAATTGTTTCCTCAAAGCTAGTCACCCTCAACTGGGCTACAAGAGATACATTGACATAACAAAGGTAAGAGATTCAATGCGGACCAAAAAACATAACAAAGAGCTTGCTAAGGTAAGATCCTATACCCACAGTAGAATAGCTTCAGGCGAGTCGAGAAAGATGGAAATAGGGAACTATAACTGAAGGAACATCCTTCATTTTTATGGAGTTTACAGGTTAACAGGGAGGGGGGTACTTAGCCCTATTCTGCCCCTGCCATGAGCAGTTTCTTGGAAGATAAGGGGGCCAGACAGCCCCACCCAGGGGTCCTGATCTACAACACCCCCTCTTCCTGACTTTTGATCTCAGGAAGCAGATAAGAAATAACAGCTAAGGTTCAGTTGCATCTTATTGCAACGTTGCAAATTGTCTGTCTGGCGCGAAGCAGCGGATCTCCCTCAGTAGGGTGTCCCAGAGATGCACAGGCTCCCAGAATTCTCTCTGGTTGACCCATTTCAGCTTTACCAAAGTTAGCTATTCTTGACAAAATCATCTATTAGTTGTTGGTCTATTAAAATTAGGCTGTTTTTTACGAACCAACTTAAGTCTGAGATTTTGTGTAATCAATTGGTAACTTTGTAATGCATCTGAATCAGAAACCAAGATACCTTGACAGAGAGATTTACAGATATTACTCTTAAATATCTGGGAAATACAGGGACACAGTTTACTTGACCAGCATATCCTCGTTTCCCCAAGATGAATTCCATCCAATTTTTGGTGAAAACAGGGAGAACAGAGGTTTGAAAGGCTGATTGTCAACAACAAAGGAAAGTGGTAACTTTCAACTCTTTGGTCAACCTCAAAGCTTTTTATCTCAGGCAGTAAGGTATCAGAAATTGCCATGTAATCTGTTGTTCTGGCACCTCTGTTGGTAAGATAAGTATTTGTGCCCTTAGTCTTATCAAAACAAGTGCCATGAAGACACAGAAGATGGAGGAACAAGACATCTAGAAGCTTCAGTCCTGGTTTGTTAATATTTTTATCCTGTGAGTTTTGATCAGTGATTAGATCTTACGAACCTGTTCCATGATTTGTTCAGTCCACTTGATTGGCCAGGCCAGCACCAAATCTAGCATTAAAATATCCACATAACAAAAAACTAGTATTAGGATATTGAGACTCTAGAAATACCAGAGTTTCAGATAAACTATCCCAGATCCCGGAGCCAGACCCTTTAAAAAGATTAGGTGGAAAATAGACATTTATACAAATAAGAGGGTCTATTTGCTTGCCCTTAATATACACGGCTTGAATATATTGCTGAGAGGTACTATTTTGCAACTGCAAATCAGCCTGTAGATCAACTGAGATAAATGTAGTAAGACCACCACTAGCCTGACCCTTTACACTAATTTTGAGAGCAGAAGCAGAAAATGAATAAAAACCTTGGAGTGATGATAAATTTGTTTCAAGGGCCCAAGTTTCCTGCAAGCAAAGAATTTTAAATTTTTGCAAATTGGTTATGAGGTCAGCATCACAGAACTTGTTTCCTTATCCCATAATATTCCAAGAAAATACAAATGGTTGTCAGTCTGGAATAATTATATCCATATGCCTGCAGGAAGGATCTTGGAATTGTTGTTGATCACAAACTGAATATGAGCCAACAGTGTGATGTGGCTGCAAAAAAAGGCAAATGCTATTTCAGGCTGCATTAACAGAAGAATAGTTTCCAAATTGCATGAAGTATTGGTTCCCCTCCATTCAGCACTGGTTAGGCCTCATCTTGAGTACTGTGTCCAGTTCTGGACACCACACTTTAAGAAGGATGCAGAGAAACTGGAATGGGTTCAGAGGAGGACAACAAGGATGATCAGGGACTCTCAAGGAGAGACTGAAAGAACTGGGCATGTTTAGCCTTGAGAAGAGAAGACTGAGGGGAGATATAATAACACTGTTCAAGCACTTGAAAGGTTGCCACACAGAGGAGGGTCAGGATCTCTTCTCAGTCATCCCAGAGTGCAGGACACGGAATAACGGGCTCAAGTTACAGGAAGCCAGATTTTGACTGAACGTCAGGGAAAACCTCCTGAGAGTGGTACAACAATGGAACCAATTACCTAGGGAGGTGGTGGGCTCTCCAACACTGGAGGTATTCAAGAGGCACCTGGACTGCCCCCTGTCAGGTATGCTTTAATTTGAATCCCTGTGTTGAGCACAGGGTTCGACTCAATGGCCTTATAGGCCCCTTCCATGATTCTATATTTTTGTTGCTCTATATACAGCCATTGCCTCCAAGTGATGGATGAACAGAAACTGCAGAGGTAGCAGATTTGCCTAAAGGTTCTGAGCCAAGCTCATGAGGTTCTAAGGAACAGCGAGCTGTCCAATACTGTGCTAATGTATGCTTATAGGAAAATTTCCTGAAGTTAAATTCCTTGGCTGGCTGAAGTTTTTCAGGAACACCAAAGTTAACAGGAAGGTTAGCATTTTGGATTTGAATTGCAGATGACTGAGGTGAACTGTCCACCAGTTGGGAGTTTCCTTAATGTAGTTGATGTTTGGAGAATGAAAAAGAGCACACATAGTTTCAGACCTGTTTGAATTTCACAAGCTTTCTGTTTACACCTCCAGCATCTGGTGTTGTCTTAAAAAGACAAACTGTCTTGCTTCTTAATAACTAATTATCTACTGAATAATAAATACTCCTTCAAGATCAGTCATGTGTTACAAATCATAAGCTAATTCAATGAAAGCAGGATATGCCAGGCAAACAGGAGCACAAATGGAGCCCCATTTCTACAAGCTGCTCTGCCAAGAAAGACTGTGGCCCTGAGTTGCCCTGTCTGTTGACTGAAATTCTCCATATTTAATGCTGTGTTGCATGTGAAAGATCAATTGTTGATACATTGAACAACAGCAATTGCAGCCACACTTCCCAGTGTGTGAATTTTCTTTTACCACTATTGGGCAAGAAACAAACCATCATGCAAACAACAAGATGCATAATCAGTGGTTTTAAGGGGGTTGAGCTGAGCACATGAAGCCACTGTTGTTGCTTCTATGGATATAAGGGAGGAAGGATAGTCAAGCCTCTTTGTGCCTTTCCAGCTTCCAGCTTCACACCAGATTAACTCTCTCACGTACAAAAAAACTACTTCCAGGATGGGGGTGGGTCTACTCTTCTGCAAGGCTTCTGTTCTGGACCCCATCTTTAGAAAGGTAGATTGGGCAGTCAACAGGCCCATTAACTCCTAAAGCGACTAACTTGGCCAGAAGTATTAACTTATGAAAAGAACTGATTTGACTGGTCCAGCAGGTCCCTACAGATAACAAAATCACAGACTGAAGGGGACCCACAGACATCATCCAACCCCCCCAATCCTATAACAGTTGTTGTTAATATATATCTATATATCAATGTGTTGCATTTTTTTAATCAAGTCTTGCAAGAACAGAGATTTGGCCAGTAAGCACTGGTTTCATTTGGCAAGGCAGTGGAAAGAAAGAAGGAAAGCCGCCTTTACCAGGACTACACCAAACACATCTTTTACTTGTTATTTCTACCACCACGAACAGCAATATTTTGACTAGATAACCTAACTGCAAAATACAAATGTCTACCTAGAGTTTTGTTATTGTTGTTGCTTTGAGGCCACCTGTGAAAAAGCAAGGGGAAAGAACACACACATCCTGAATGTTCTTTGACTTAGCTGATAGGTGAGCAGCACACAATTTTTGTGCTAGGCTCTGTACCCAGGCCCCTCCCAAGTACCAGAATGTTTGATTTTCAAGAGTAAGTAACACTGTTTATGCATCAGACTGGCCATGCAAGATCTGTTTCAGCCTTTGCTCTGAATATGTAAGCCTCAGAAAAGGTCAGTGTAATTCAAAACTTATAAACATGACTGTCAAATATGTTTATTATTTACACAACCTGTAAAGATACCTATAGTGCAATCCTATGCGTGTTTACTCAGAAGCAAATCCCAATGTATTCAATGGGGCTTACTCAAACAGGGAAGCATGCACAGGACTCAAGTGGTAAGGAACTTCACTCACCCAGCCCAAAATTCAGCATCACACCACTTTAAGCTGTTTTGCAACTGTTTTATACTTGCTTCATAATTATTGGATTTTAAAGGGATTTATTTCTTGTTGTGAGCTGCCTTGGTTTCCAATCAGCAACCCTACCTCACAGGGTTGTTGGAAAGACTCAATATGTACACACACACTGGAATTTTAAAAATACATACACCCCATAATAATTTATTGTCAAAATCAGTTGGCCATTGCAGAACATTTTTTTTAAAAAAACAGTATTTGTTTCTGAAAAGAATGCTGATGAAAGTTAAAGAGGAAAGCACAAAAGCAGAACTACAGCTGAATGTCAAGAAGACAATAGATTATTTATGTAACTTTAAAGTTGACAATGAGGGCACTGAACTAGTTAAGGATTATCAAGCTCCCTTTCCTCCTTTAGCATGCCTTTGACTTGCTTGTCATCCAAAAGTTCAGTCTGCCTCTTTATTTATTTATATAAGGGATTTATATATCACCTTTCTTGTGAACTTCTAGTTGGTCTACTGCTTCTAATGTATTTTAAACAATTTTTGTTGTTGGTCTTCATTTTTTGCAACATCCTCTTCAAATTACTTTTTTTGCATTCCTTATTGTCTGCTTCTTGTTGTTGTTGTTTGTATTCCTTTTTGTTCTCATTTATACAAGACTTCCATTTTCTGGACACCTTCTTTCCTCTAATAGCTTCCTTGACTTTACTTGTTATCAATGCTGGCATCCACTTGGCAATGTGGAATAATGTGGAACAGGATCAGGCCCATCAACTACAACACCTACAGGCTTGGTTAATTTACACCCCGCCAAAAAAAAATTAGGTAATTTTTTTTATAATGCCACAAGCTTTTCTTAACTCTCACTGATAGTTTTCTTAGGCCCTCTACCATTATAATTGGTCACTGAACCAGAAATGGACATTACCAACAGAGAGAAGAGAGACCAGACCTTTCTTCTCAGATCAGAACACTAATTAGAACTGAGGGAACAGCAGAGATAAGCGAGAGCATAGCTCTGACTGGACACTACAGCAGGAGAGCATGTGGATTCCAGGGAGAGAAGAGGAGTGGAGATAGCAAGTGAGCAGTGGTACATGTGCCTCAGTGAAAGAAGGAAAGGTAGTTACTGTGGGGGAAGAAAAAAATGGAGGATCTAGGCCAGGGGCTGAGGGAAGAAAAAAAATAGAGGACCCGGGCCCTGTGTGGAAGAGGAAGAGAAAATTCTAGTTTCCATCAGATCTGTGCTAATTATCCTGTGCTACACTTATTAAGCAGGTGTGAAATGTTCAAATGTTCAAAGAATTAAATTATCACACTTCTCTTCTGAGTGATCAAAGCAGAATCTACCATAACTCACTGATAGAGAGAAGGGAATATTCATCTCTGATTTGTTTTTCCTACAGCAATTCCAAATTGAGCATGACAAAGAAGAGCTAGCATTACTGCATCCACTATTCTCTTGGCAGTAACAAGGGAAAGACCAATAATTTAGTGGCAAAACTCAGAGGACCTGGGTGAAAACAATTCTGGAAAGAAATAGTTGTCTATCAGAAAAGGGCTATTCAGATGCAAAACTTCGCACATTTAGCAATGTGGATCAGACTGCCTTGGAAGGTGATAGATTCTCTCTCATTGGAGGTTTTTAAGCAGAGGCTGGATGGCTATATATCAGTGATACTGATACTTTTAAGATCCTTTCCAACTAGGTTGTCTTTAAGGTCCCTTCCAACTCTATGATTCTATGGCCAGTGGTAGTATCAATGCCAGGAGGCACAGACATCAGGTACAATCTTGCTCCCACCTCACCTGTGCATTGAACATGTCAGGGCTTGTGGAACAGCCCTCATAGGGGAGCTAGAATCTGAGGGGTTTGGGAGGAGATTCTACCACAGCTGCTAACTCAGATCCATGTTAACTTCTAAAACTGTCCAATTTAAGTGTGGACCTAAAGGGAGGCTGTAAGCTTGGCACCATTTTTATCTGTCAGAGTATCTAGTTAATGGGTGTTGAAAAGCTTAATAACAGTCTTGTATAAAAATGTATTGTTGGTCCCCTTTTACTGAATCTTTGAAAGCAATTTACTGTGTTTACATATTGGAAAATATTGCAAGACTATTATATTTTGAAGGGATAAGTGGGACCTGAATCTGCTTAATGGTATGTATATGCTCTTATATGTATAGCTGTGTCATTGCAAATATTTTAGGCTGCATCCTTTAAAAAGTTAGATCCTGTGTAAGAATGAATGATGTCATAAGAAGGTGTGGTTAAGGAAGTTTATATTGGCTGTTTGCCAACATTATCAAAGCCACTAGCAGTGCACGTGATTAGCATGGGAACACCTAGCTATCTTTATTGGCTGTTTTCAAAGCCTTTGAAATTAACTAGAATGTGAGGGGCTGGGGCGTCAGGTCATAAGGTCAAGCTTTGGCAGAGACCCACAGTGATAGTAGATTATGGCAATCTGCCTGTTTTGATCTGGAACTGGTATGTGAAAGATATTGTAGCTGCTTGCCCAGCAATTAAATTCAATCCTCATCAGTGGGAAAGATTGTAGTTAACTCCTTTGGCTGGCTGCCAAGCAATTACTCCTTTAATTTGGCATGATTATACAGATATTGTTAAGACCAATGGCATAAGTAGGTGGGATTAATGTACCACTCAGCTGTCAGGCATTCACTATACAAGAGGCTGGCACAATAGCTTGTCTTTATTGGCTTTATTGAAATGAAGACAACCTATGGGCTTAAACACCAAGGGAATGGAATGTAAATAAATGAATGACTCTGCTATAGGAGCCTAGTAGAATCTTATTCTTATATAAGAGTAATAAGAGTCCCTTGCTTTGAGAGACTTCAGCACATACTTTGAGAAGACAGGAAGATATTATGTGATTGATGGCCTGAAATTTGACAGTTACTAAAAACTGCAGGGGTTCTTCAGGAAATGTAAGGTCGTATATTCGGTTCTGTTTGTGCTATGTTTCTTCATTTTGCCTTCATCCTATGAATAAAACTGCATTTGGCACATTTGGTTCAAAAAACCTCTGGCCTCTAGCAGAACAGTTGTTAAACACTGAGAGTCCTGAATGTTTTATTATGTTTTGCAAAATGATCAAAAAGTTAAAGGAATGCAGGGGGGAATTGTTAGTAGATGATGAGTAAAATCATTTCTTGTCATTCATCTTCTGCCTTTAAGTTTACTAAGCAATTAGTTAATGAGTTAAATTTAAAGAAACATTTAAATACACATTGCCCAAACTTCAGTATAGATGTCTGTTTGAGATAGAGGGATGTGTGAGATATAACTTACCATTTAATACAGCTAACACACATTGTTA
The DNA here is from genome assembly GCF_030035675.1 of Rhineura floridana. Taxonomy (NCBI): domain Eukaryota; kingdom Metazoa; phylum Chordata; class Lepidosauria; order Squamata; family Rhineuridae; genus Rhineura; species Rhineura floridana. Next base: position 5,048,269 of record NC_084489.1, on the reverse strand, counting down.
ACAGGAAAGGGTATTTTATCAGCATGGCTGAGGAGAGGTGGGAGGCAGGGCGGGCAAAATCCCCAGGGCCCAGGTCTCTTGGGGCCTGGACAATGAAAAACAATAAGTTACAAAACAAATGTTGGTATCTCAACAGACCAGAGTGGCTATAATGTCTGTTGCTGAATCCCAGCATACCCAAGTCTTCCAGGATAACTTTTGCAGAGAGTGGGAGAGGGGAAGGGCAACTATGCTTCTGCTTCTCAGTCTCACAGCGTTTGATACAATTGACAATGGTATCCTCCTGGACCTGCTCTGTGGAATGGGAATTGGGGACACCATGATAGGGTGATTCCAGTCCTACCTACAGGACCGAGTCCAGAGAGTAGTATTAAGTAATTGTCCTTCAGCCCCCTGGCAGTTGTGCTGTGACTTGCTGCAGGGTACCATCTTGTTCCCAATGCAATTTCATATCTGTACGAAACCTCTGAGACTGGCCATTAGGAGTTTTGGGGCAAGGTGTCATCGGTATGCTGATGACACTCTGCTCTAGTTCTCCATAACATCTGAATCAGGAGAGGCTATGTGGGCCTTGGACCAGTGCCTGGACTCAGTGGTGGGATGGTTGAAGGAAAATAAGCTGAGCTTGAATCCTTGCAAGATAGAGGCACTGTGGGCGAGTGATTCCCATATTCAAGAAACTGGTAAATTGCCTACCCTAGATGGAGTTGCATTCCCCCTGAGGAAGCAGGTATGCAGTTTGGGAATGCTTCTGAATCCATCTCTGTCACTGGAGGCCCAGGTATTCTCAGTAGCTAGAGGTGCCTTTCATCAGCTGTGCCTTGTGAGACAACTACGACTGTTCCTGGACTGGGAAAACCTGAACATGACAGTTCAAGTGTTGGTGACTTCAAGGCTGGATTACTGTGATGCACTCTACATGGGGTTCTGTTGCACTTGATCCAGAAACTGCAGTTAGTGCAGAATCCTGCAGCCACATTCTTGAGAGGAGTGAGACGCTGTCAGCATGTAACACCCCTGCTCAAGGATCTGCACTGGCTGCTGATTTGTTACTGGGCCAAGTTCCAGATGTTACTATTGCTATATAAAGCCCGTAACAGCTTGGGACCAGTCTACTTGCAGGACCACCTTACCCCATATATGCCCACCTGAGCACTTCGATTTGTGGAACTAGCACTGTTACTGGTGCTACATAATACTTGCTCCACATTTGGAAGAAATTGTTCTTTTAGTGTGCCAGCGTGCAACTCCCTTCCTACTGACATCAGGGTAGGCACCTTTATTGTATTCTTTTTGGTACCTGCTTAATTTTGTTTGTTTGTCCAGACACATAGATGCTGATGTGTTTTAATGCTTTTAATCTATTTTAATAGTTTTAAAAATGTTTTTGTTATGTGCCTTCAAGTCGATTTTGACTTATGGCGACGCTATGAATCAGTGACCTCCAATAGGATCTGTTATAAACCACCCTCTTCAGATCTTCTAAGATCAGTCTTATGGCTTCCTTTAGGGAATCAAACCATCTCTTGTTTGGCCTTCCTCTTTTTCTACTCCCTTCTGTTTTCCCCAGCATTCTTGTCTTTTCTAGTGAATCATGTCTTCTCATGATGTGTCCAAAGTATGATAACCTCAGTTTCATCATTTTAGCTTCTAGTGATAGTTCTGGTTTCATTTGTTCTAACACCCTATTATTTGTCTTTTTCATGGTCCATGGTATGCTCAAAGCTCTCCTCCAACACCACACTTCAAATGAGTTGATTTTTCTTTTTTCTGCTTTTTTCACTGTCCAACTTTCACATCCATATATAGAGATTCGGAATACCATGGTCTGAATGATCCTGACTTTGGTGTTCAACGATACATCTTTGCATTTGAGGACCTTTTCTAGTCCTCTCATAGGTGCCCTCCTCAGTCCTAGCCTTCTTCTAATTTCTTGACTATTGTCTCCATTTTGGTTAATGACTGAGCGAAAGTATTGATAATTCTTGACAAGTACAATATCCTCATTGTCAACTTTAAAGTTATGTAAATCTTCTGTTATCATTACTTTAGTCTTCTTGATATTCAGCTACAGTCCTGCTTTTGTGCTTTCCTCTTTAACTTTCATCAGCATTCATTTCAAATCATTACTGGTTTCTGCTAGAAGTATGGTATCATCTGCATATTTTAAATTATTGATATTTCTCCCTCCAATTTTCACGTCCTTCATCTTGGTCTAATCCCTCTTTCTGTATGATGTGTTCTGCATATAGATTAAATAAATCAGGTGATAAAATACACACCCTTCCGATGGGAACCATTCGGTTTCTCCATGTTCTGTCCTAACAGTAGCCTCTTGTCCAGAGTATAGGTTGCGCATCAGGACAATCAGATGCTGTGGCACCCCCATTTCTTTTAAAGCATTCCATAATTTTTCATGATCTACGCAGTCAAAGGCTTTGCTGTAATCTATAAAGCACAGGGTGATTTCCTTCTGAAATTCCTTGCTCCGTTCCATTATCCAACGTATGTTTGCCATATTCTCTACAGGAGAGATGACGCCAGGCAAGTGTACCATCTAGCTGCTCTTGCTGCTCTTGCCGGGTTGACTCCACCTGTGGGACTTCTGTGAGAGATCTACCTCCTTGCAGACCCAGGCCCCATCAGCTGTGACTCAGCTCCCATCACCACCTACCCCAGCTGTAGCAGTTCAGGGGCTGGCAGATAAAAGCAGGACTCCTGCGGGGGGGTGTCTGCTGCTGGCGGGGTTGCCCCTTTGGGGGAGCCACTTCGGGGTAACACAAGGGCGCAAGGGCTTGTCCTGCTGCCCAGAAGAGGGGAGGAGGGTGCAGAACCACAGAGGAGTGGGGGCCTGGTCGATAAGTAATGATTTTAAATTAATTGTTGGTGGGGAGAAGGGTTTTTTTGTGGGTTTTTGGGTTTTTTTTGGTGGTTTTAAGGGTGGGTGGCCTGCCTGAGTTGTGGAAGCCAGTGTCAGGGGCATGTGTCAATCGGAGGGGAGTGATAGGGGGAGGGTGGGAGGCCAATATATAATGAGGCTGGGAGGCAGATGCTGGTGGAGTGTAGTCGGGGAGGGGGAGTGGCAGTTATTTACTGAAAGTCCCTGGTTCTCACCAGGCCTCCTCTCGGTGAGACCAAGGTTGTTGACTGCATGTACTGGAGGTTGGGCCCAAAGGGCAGTCTAGGGATTCTGCTCTTGTACCGTCCACCCCGCTGCACAACAGACTCCCTGGCCAAGGTACTGGAGGTGGTCTCGGATGTGCGTGCGCAGTCCCCAAACTTGTTAGTATTGGGAGACTTTAATGTACATTCGGAGGCCATCCTCACAGGGGTGCCTCGAGACTTCATGGAAACCATGGCTTCCTGGGAGCTGCACCTTATTCCAACAGGGCCCACCCATGTAGCTGGTCATGCACTCGACCTTGTGTTTGTCTCGGGAGAGGAGGGGAGTGATCTGAAAATTGGGGGTTCATCCATCACCCCCTTGTCATGGTCAGACCACTACTTGGTGAGGGTGGACTTCTTGGTGCCACAAACCTTCCGTGGGGGTGGAGGATCCATTAGGATGGTCTGCCCCAAAAGTCTGATGGATCCAGATGGATTCCTGAATGTGCTTTTGGATTCTTTGGAGCATGCACACGGGCACTCGGTTGAGACCCTGGTGGAGGGGTGGAATGCTGCAATCACCAGGGCATTAGACAGGGTGGCTCCGAAATGCCCTCTCCCCCTGAATAGAGCTCAGACAGCACCGTGGTATACTCCACGGTTGCGAACTCTGAGGCGGGAGGTGAGACGGCTAGAGCGCCGGTGGCGGAAATCTCACTCTGACGACGATCAGATACTGGGTAGAGCGGCTACGGCAGCCTACCATGTGGCGATGAGGGCAGCAAAAAATGATTTTTATGCTGCCTCTATTGCGTCTGCAGAGTGCTGTCCCAGGAGGCTGTTCCAAGTGGTCTGGAGCCTGGTCGGTCCAGTTGCCCCGGAACCGATGGAACATGCTAAGGCCTCCTGTGATGAGTTTGCAAAGCACTTTATGGAGAAAATCGGTCATATTAAGAGTGCTATTCCGTGCGCTGTGGACACAGTGAGTGAGCCAGAGGCAGCCAGTGGTGCTCCGGTGGTGTGGGATCGGTTCCAGCTTCTTCCTTCTGATGAAATGGACAAAGTGCTTTCAACCTTAAAGCCAACCACTTCCTTACTCGACCCTTGCCCATCGTGGCTCATTATGAGCTGCAAGGACAGACTGGGTGAGGGGATCAAGATGGTCGTAAATACGTCCCTGGAAGAGAACATAACATAAGAACATAAGAAGAGCCTGCTGGATCAGGCCAGTGGCCCATCTAGTCCAGCATCCTGTTCTCACAGTGGCCAACCAGGTGCCTGGGGGAAGCCCGCAAGCAGGACCCGAGTGCAAGAACACTCTCCCCTCCTGAGGCTTCCGGCAACTGGTTTTCAGAAGCATGCTGCCTCTGACTAGGGTGGCACAGCACAGCCATCACGGCTAGTAGCCATTGATAGCCCTGTCCTCCATGAATTTGTCTAATCTTCTTTTAAAGCCATCGAAGCTGGTGGCCATTACTGCTTCTTGTGGGAGCAAATTCCATAGTTTAACTATGCGCTGAGTAAAGAAGTACTTCCTTTTGTCTGTCCTGAATCTTCCAACATTCAGCTTCTTTGAATGTTCATGAGTTCTAGTATTATGAGAGAGGGAGAAAAACTTTTCTCTATCCACTTTCTCAATGCCATGCATAATTTTATACACTTCTATCATGTCTCCTCTGACCCGCCTTTTCTCTAAACTAAAAAGCTCCAAATGCTGCAACCTTCGCACCATCCCCTTGATCATTCTGGTTGCCCTCTTCTGAACCTTTTCCAACTCTATAATATCCTTTTTGAGATGAGGTAACCAGAACTGTACACAGTATTTCAAATGCGGCCCCAACATAGATTTATACAACGGCATTATGATATCGGCTGTTTTATTTTCAATACCTTTCCTAATTATCGCTAGCATGGAATTTGCCTTTTTCACAGCTGTCCCACACTGGGTCAACATTTTCATCGTGCTGTCCACTACAACCCCGAGGTCTCTCTCCTGGTCGGTCACCGCCAGTTCAGACCCCATGAGCAAATATGTGAAATTCAGATTTTTTGCTCCAATATGCATAATTTTACACTTGTTTACATTGAATTGCATTTGACAGTTTTCCACCCATTCACTCAGTTTGGAGAGATCTTTTTGGAGCTCTTTGCAATCCCTTTTTGTTTTAACAACCCTGAACAATTTAGTGTCGTCAGCAAACTTGGCCACTTCACTGCTCACTCCTAACTCTAGGTCATTAATGAACAAGTTGAAAAGTACAGGTCCCAATACGGATCCTTGAGGGATCCTACTCTCTGCTTTCTGCTTCTTAACCAATTCCTTATCCACAAGAGGACCTCTCTTCTTATTCCATGACTGCTAAGCTTCCTCAGAAGTCTTTGGTGAGGTACCTTGTCAAAAGCTTTTTGAAAGTCTAAGTACACTATGTCCACTGGATCACCTCTATCTATATGCTTGTTGACACTCTCAAAGAATTCTAATAGGTTACTGAGACAGGACTTTCCCTTGCAGAAGCCATGCTGGCTCTGCTTCAGCAAGGCTTGTTCTTCTATATGCTTAGTTAATCTAGCTTTAATAATACTTTCTACCAGTTTTCCAAGGAAAGAAGTTAAGCTAACTGGCCTGTAATTTCCAGGATCCCCCCTGGATCCCTTTTTGAAGATTGGCGTTACATTTGCCACTTTCCAGTCCTCAGGCACGGAGGAGGACCTGAAGGACAAGTTACATATTTTAGTTAGCAGATCAGCAATTTCACATTTCACATTTGAGTTCTTTGAGAACTCTCGGGTGGATGCCATCTGGGCCCGGTGATTTGTCAGTTTTTATATTATACTTCCTCTCTCGTTACCACTATTTGTCTCAGTTCCTCAGAATCCCTTCCTGCAAATTTTAGAGGGAGTAATGCCATCAGCTGTCAAGGAGGCAGTAATAAAACCAATTCTAAAGAAGCCCTCCTTGGATCCACAAGATCTGAACAACTTTCACCCAGTCTCAAATATGCCATTCCTGGGCAAGGTGGTTGAGCCGGTGTCAGGCCCAGGATGTGACTCAGGAACCAGACCAACGGCTGTAATTAATTCGTGTTTTATTAGGGTAATGTCCAAACAAAGACTGCGTTTTCTCATGAAGCAATACAGGGATACAGGTCCTGCGGCATTGGGAGAAAGTTGACAGAGCAAGGGACTTCTTCCCGCCTGTTCTTTAGGAAGGGGCCAAACGGGTGCGCAGTCTTTCACTCCTCCTTAACTGCCCCTCAGGTACTGCCCGCCTTCCCCCCCTTCTCTCTTGTCTTTTCAGCTGTCTGTGTGTGCGCAGTGAGGGGGGAAGCATCACCCCCTCCTCTTCTGAAGTTTCCGATTCCAGGATGGGGGATAGGGGAGGGGCTGATGGTAAACCGCCTCCCCGCTTTTTGGCTGTGAGCAGCCCTCCCTCTTTCCCCTCTTGCTCTGAGCCTGAAAGAGGGGGAGGCGTGAGAATGTCCAGGGAGGGCTCAGGCTCCCCGTTGCTAAGCGACTTTATCACTGGCAGTTCCTCTGTTTCGTCTTCGCTCCAAAGGGGGGAAGTTCCTGCCCCTTCCCTCTGCCATCTATCCGAATACTCTTCTCCCAACTCTCCGGGATCCAGCTCCCTGGGATTGGGACCCCAGCTCTGCCTTCCGACAGCCGGTGGTGGCGAAGCAGTTGCAAGTGCATTTGGAGGAAGCGGATTATCTGGATCCATTTCAGTCAGGCTTCAGGCCTGGACATGGGACTGAAATGGCCTTGGTCGCCTTGGTGGATGATGTGAGGAGGGCGTTCAATAGGGGCGAATGCACCTTCCTCGTCCTCCTGGATCTCTCAGCGGCTTTTGATACCGTTGACCACGGTATCCTTCTGGACTGCCTGAAGAGGTTTGGCATGGGGGGCACTGTATTGCAGTGGTTCCGTTCCTTCCTCTCTGGTAGGTACCAGAGAGTGGCATTGGGGGATGAGGTTTCGGATCCTTGGCCTCTCACTTGTGGGGTGCCACAGGGCTCCATCCTCTCCCCAATGCTGTTCAACATCTATACAAAGCTGCTGGGGGCTATCATCAGAAGATTTGGGCTGCAGTGTCACCAGTATGCTGATGACACGCAGCTCTATATCTCATTCAAATCTTCACCGAAGTTGGCTGTAGAAACCCTATCCAAGTGCCTGGAGTCGGTGAGTGGTTGGATGGAAGGAATAAGCTGAAGTTGAACCCTGACAAAACCAAGGTACTGTTTGTGGGAGACAAGGGAAGGTTGGGGGATAGTGACCTGGTGCTCAGTGGGGTACAATTGCCCCTGAAAGACCAGCTCCACAGCCTGGGGGTTATTCTTGACTCCCAGCTGTCCATGGAGGCTCAGGTCTCGGCTGTGAGCCGGGTGGCACTGTATCAACTCCATCTGATATGGAGACTCTGCCCCTACCTTCCCAATCATCTGCTCCCATCTGTGGTACATGCTCTGGTCTCCTCTCGCCTAGACTACTGTAATGCGCTCTACGTGTGGTTACCCTTGAAAATGGTCTGGAAGCTGCAACTGGTACAGAATGCGGCGGCTTGCCTGATTAAAGGCAGCCACTGGCGAGATCACATCACTCCAGTGCTGAAGGAGTTGCACTGGTTACCGGTTGTTTTCCGGGCTCAATTCAACGTGTTGGTTCTGACCTTTAGAACCCTATATGGTTTCGGCCCAGTCTATCTGAAGGAGTGCCTCCAACATCATCAGGGATGCCACTCAACAGGATCAGCCTCAAAAGGCCTTCTCTCTATCCCAGCAGTTAAAACAGCTAGACTGGTGAGAACTAGGGAAAGGGCTTTTTCAATTGTGGCCCCCACTTTGTGGAATTCCCTCCCAAATGATCTCTGCCATGCCCCCTCTATGATGAGCTTCCGCCGGGCCTTGAAGACCTGGCTCTTCGGGCAGGCTTTTGGGGTGGGTTAGGTTTTATTATTATTGTTGAGATTTTTAATGTTTTAATGTATTTGTATGTTTTTATTTTGTACGTTGCCCAGAGTGGCTGGACAGCCAGCCAGATGGGTGACTAATAAATTTAATAAATAAATAAATAAATAAATAAATATGATATCTGGTGTGTCTTTCCGTTCTAAATCCAGCTTGGATGTCTGGCATTTCTCACTCCGTATCTGGTAAGAACCTTTGTTGTAGAATTTTGAGCATCACTTGCATGGGATATTAAGGCAATAGTTTGATAATTACTGCATTCCCTGGGATCCCCTTTCTTTGGAATTGGGATGTATATTGAATGCTTCCAGTCTGTGGGCCATTGTTTTATTTTCCATATTTGTTGACAAATCTTTGTCAAAATTTGGACAGATTCAGTTTCAGTAACTTTTAGCAACTCTATTGGCATGCCATCTGTTCCTGTTGATTTGTTTTAAGAGCAGCTTTCACTTCACATTCTAAAATTTCTGGTTGTTCTTCATACATTTCTTCCGTGAATGAATCTGTCATCCTTGCATCTCTTTTATACAGTTCAGTGTATTGCTTCCAACTTCCTTTTATTTTATCTCGGTCAGTCAGTGTGTTCCCCTGTTGATTATTCAACATCCCTACTCTTGGTTTAAATTTCATTTCTCTAATCTTTTGGAATAGGGTTCTTGTTCTACCTTTTTGTTCTCCTCTTCTATTTCTATACAATAACTATTGTAATAGTTCTCTTTGTTCCTATGTACTAGTTGCTGTACAGTAGGGCCACACGCATATGGCAGGTTACATTCCAGGCCCCTGTTGAAAAGTGAAAACTGCTGGAAAGTGGGGCCCTACTGAATTCCAGCCATGGCATTCCAGCTGTGATCAGCTGTAGCGTGCAAGCTCCCCACACTCCAGCTGAACGCATGCTCCAGCTGTAGCACGGAGAGCTCCAGCCAACGTGCTATAGCTGACAGCGATCAGCTGTAGCGCTGGGAGCTCTCGTGCTACAGCTGACCGCTATCAGCTGGAGTGTGGCCGCTGGAGCTTCCCACACTACAGCTGATCGCCCTGCTGGCAGCGCCATATTAGTGGGACACTGAAAAGTGGGGCCCTACTGTATTATTGCATTTAGGGTTCTGACCATGTTTCTGTCTCCTTTTGCTTACCTTCTCCTTAAAATGTTTTATTTGTTTTTAACTATTTTATCAAATATTTTTGGTAAATTGCTTAGCTGTTTTTTTACAATCCAGAAGTATATAATTTTTGTTAAATAAATATTTTTTTAAAAAAAGCAAGAACATTTATTAATATGATTGAGATATGGCAAAGCTCAACATATACATTGAGACCAGAACTATTAGCAGTAGGCCCCAGTTCATAGTACTGTATTAACACTATTAATTAGTTTAGTAATGCAGTACTACTAAAAATATTAGGTTTATTTGTTTTCATTTGGGTTTGTGAACAATGTTATTTCTAATAAAATGTTAATTATTTCACTCTGATAAATTTATTTCATTTGTTTTGAATCATTCTTGCCCTAAGTTAAACCTAAGTCACTGAAAAACTTTTTTAAACAAAGTAGTAACATTTGGTTTGTAGGAAGATTTGGGTGTGTGTGATAATGTATCTTGCCCTGGGCCCAATGTCAGCTCTCAGCAGCCCTGTTTATAAGTCTATGATAATATACTATCCCAGATTCTGTTTGTCTACTTCCTCAGCTCTAGGAACTACAGTATACAGGTGAAAGTTACTTTTGTGACATCAGAAACCATTACATCAATGCATCTAAGGACATGTAGGTCTAAAGTAAGAGTGGGGATTGGCTAATAGCCACTGACGTCACAAAGGCATTAAGCTTTCCCTACTAACATGACCAAAGTGACATGCTACATGTCAGAGAATTTGATAGTAAGCTGACTGAGATTCAATTACTGTCTAAATTACAGTGAAAGCTATTTGTGTATAGGAGAGTTTCTTTAACTGATATGCTAACTATCCATTCTTCAAGATTTTCTAGGCTGTATCTATGCTTTAAAACACATCCCCAGAAAGCCAACTATTTAGAGGTAATTACTTTAGCTCCGTGTAGAATAGCCTTTACTGAGTTAAGGGTTAATGTCATGCGTTCTGCTTTTCTTGATGGCTGCTGTAAGAAGCTTCCTTTAGAACATCGGTTTTGAGTGTTTTGTAAAACAGCTACAGAGGATGTTGTTCATTATGTTACCTTTGTGTCCTTTACACAAAGATCCTCATGAGAATTATCTGAGTTTAGTTGTAGGAAAATTTTTGTTACACCAAGTGACTGTGTGCTTTTTTCCTATCGGACAAGGAAAATTATATCTCAGTGCATGTTTCCTTATTTGCTCTGGCAGTCAGAAAATTAAGAACTAAATTTGTGTCTCAGCTTTGATCTATGTTTATAATGGCATATTGCTAAAAAAATAAAATGATGATGATGATATGTTATAGCTGAATAGGGATGAAGGGAAGAGAGAAAGCAGGCAGAGACCTAAGTAAGAGTGCAGCTGAGCAGTGGAGAAAGGTGAAAATCCCAAGAGATGGAGAGAAAGAAAGAAAAGTGGGCCAAAGTCAGCTGCAAACAGATGTGATTAGCTATTGCTTTCCAGACATATTCCAAAGTATTGAAATGCTAGCTTTCTTTTTCATTCTCTAACACAATAGCATGCTAGACTCAATGAGATATTTAAAATAGAACATGCATACCTTTAACATTCAGCTGCACAGATGAAAATGGGCACTTATCAATTAATTCAAAATGTAGTTGTTCAACTAATATCATGTTGTCAGTTCATTATGTTGTCAGACACCCAGTATTTTCTACTCTAGCTCTCCAGGACCACAGGCAATGGCCTGCTACCATTGAAAGTGGCACAACAGTCTCTTTCTTATGGAAGAATCAAGGGTTCTTACATTCTTCCCTTTATCCGTTGGCTATTCAGAGTCATATCTCAGATGTTGTGCACACCTAACCTTGCACGTTTCCAATAGCAGTTATCTGAAGAGGCAGACTAATGGTTGGAGATCCCATCCAAGAATTCTTGGGTCTTGGGAGATATCAGAAAAATAAATGAGAGTTCAACAGTGGAGTATCTTTATCACTTTATTTCTTAAACATTGTAACACTTAACATGTTACATGAATGAATATAGTTGCCCTTAGCCAATAAGTCAGAATCAAACAACTTACATTGCAATATATCTTAAGGATATCCTCTAGTGTCTTATCAAGAAAGAAATTGCATTATCTCACCCTTGGAATGTTGGCAGCAAGAGCAGAGTCTTCAACCAGACTTAGAAGCACTGGTATCTTGCTGTGGTATTTTCTATTATACAGCCATGAGAGTGACTGTATACTATAGTCAGCATGGATTTTTCGCATTCCACAATGTTAAATTGAAAATACCCCCATGCCATTCTGATCCTTCCCATAAGCTAATTTCAAAATAAAACCTTACAAAACTTATAGTCCTGAACAGAGCTTGGAAGTAACTCGTTATTTTTAACGAGTTACTTTTAATTTGTTACAATTTTAAATAATGAGTGGGTAATTCCATTACATTTGGCAAGTAACGGAACGAATAGTAATTTCCCTACTTTTCAGCTTCAACTTTAACGTTTCCACGTTAGGTTGGATGTTACTTGGGGGCGGGAACAAGGGGAAGTCAGCTCCTGTCTGTGATTGGTTAACACAAGACATGTGCCTCACACTGATTGGACCTCTGCGCAGACTGTCTCTTCCCTCATGATCTGTGTTAGGAGGCACGATAGAAGAGATGAATAGGCAGGGGGAGCCTGCTAGCGTCTGACTCTGAGAGGAAAAAATGGACGCCGGAGGAAAAAGCCAGGGCAAGGAAGGCAGAATGGCGAAGAGCTGTGGAGGTGAGTGACGATGATTTGTGTGTGTGTGTGCCCCGGTGTGTGTGTTTTCGGCTGGAGTCTCTGGTTTTTTTGGGGGGGCTCCGGCTCTCTGGCTACCACCCCTTACTCTCTGGACTCTCCGCTTCAATTTTTAAAAAAAGTTTCTAGGTGGTCTAATTCCCGAGATATACACCAAAACGTAAACCCCCCCGCACAACTTTTTTTTAAACAGATCATGCTCTAGCTACAACTCCCATCAGCCCAATCCAGTGGCCATGCTGGCTGGGGCTGATGGGAGTTGTAGTTTAAAGTAACTTTTCAAAGCTCTGGCTGCAACCCCGCCCTTTCATGATTGTGAGTAAAGTGCAGACTTGTGTTTGTGTTGTAAATCTCTCTCCCTCCAACCCTATTTTTAAAGAAATTAGGCAGGGTTTATCACAGTTTTTATTATGTAGGAAACTAATACTCATTTTTTAAAAAAACGAATGAAGTTTATTTATTTATTTTTATTATTTTATTTATATCCCACCCTTCCTCCCAGTAGGAGCCCAGGGAAGCAAACAAAAGCACTAAAAACACTTTAAAAATCATAAAAACAGACTTTAAAATATATTAAAACAAAACATCTTTAAAAACATTTTTAAAAGCTTTAAAAACATTTTTTTTAAGAAAAAGTTTAAAAACATATTAAAAAGCAATTTCAACACAGACGCAGACTGGGATAAGCTCTCAACTTAAAGGACTTGTTAAAAGAACAAGTTCCTTATCACTTGAGGCTGCAGTTTTCCCTGGTTGAGTAAGCCCCATTGAATACATTGGGACTTGCTTCTGAGTAAACAAACATAGGAGTGCACTATAAATATCTTTACAGGTTATATAAATAAACATATTTGATAGTCATGCTTATATAAATATTTTCATAGAAACATAGAATAGTAGAGTTGGAAGAGGCCTATAAGGCCATCAAGTCCAACCCCCTGCTCAATGCGGGAATCCAAATCAAAGCATTCCCGACACAAGGCTGTCCAGCTGCCTCTTGAAAGCCTCCAGTGTCGGAGATCCCACTACCTCTCTAGTAATTAGTTCCATTGTTGTATGGCTCTAACAGTTAGGAAGCTTTTCCTGATGTCCAGTTGAAATCTGGCTTCTTGCAACTTGAGCCCATTATTCTGTGTCCTGCACTCTAGGATCATTGAGAAGAGATCCCGGCCCTCCTCTGTGTGGCAACCTTTCAAATACTTGAAGAGTGCTATCATATCTCCCCTCAGTCTTCTCTTCTCCAGGTTAAATATGCCCAGTTCCTTCAGTCTCTCCTCATAGGGCGTTGTCTCCAGTCCCCTGATCATCCTTGTTGCCCTCTTTTGAACCTGTTCCAGTTTGTCTGCATCCTTCTTGAAGTGCAGAGACCAGAACTGGACACAGCACTCAAGATGAGGCCTAACCAGTGCTGAATAGAGGGGAACTAATACTTCACATGATTTGGAAACTATACTTCTGTTAATGCAGCCTGATATAGCATTTGCCTTTTTTGCAGCCACATCACACTGTTGGCTCATATTCAGCTTGTGATCAACAACAATTCCAAGATCCTTCTTGCATGTCGTACTGCTGAGCCAAGTATCCCCCATCTTATAACTGTGCATTTGGTTTCTTTTTCCTAAGTGTAGAACTTTTACTTCCACCCAGTTTTGTCATGCTGTGTCCCTATAAGTATCCAATTGCATACTATGGTTGTACAATACTTCCTTTACATTTTAAGTATGCTTTGGGGTAGTCATGGTTCTCCATTGTTTTCATCCTGATGGCCAGATAGGCTGAGAAATGGTGAGTAGCCCATGGTCACCCACTACACTTTATAGCTTATTTTCATTTTGAAAAATTAATTAAAACAATTTGCATGCAGGGAAAATTTATTAAGCAGATTCACACAATATGTGTAAAGCACATCCAACTCGCATTTAAAGCGCATGACTTCCCCTAAAGAATTCTGGGAAGTGTCATTTCCCCCTCACAGTTATAGTTCTCACCACTCTTAACAAACTGCAGTTCCCATGATTCTGTGGTGGGATTCATGTGCTTCAAATGGGTGTTGAACGTGCTTTAAAGGAATGGTGTGGATCTGCCCTAGGTATGATGTTCATTCAAGAGTGAATTGAAAAGAACAATTTTAAAAGATACTTCTTACTCTTACTCATTTTTCAGACCTCTTTCTGAAGTAAAGGCTCAAATCTATAAAAACATTTGGAGCAGCCACATTAAAAGATAAGGGCAGGGTATTCCAGGCAGGGGGTTGCCAACCCTGCTTGGATATGGATGTCTTTGCAGAAGAACCCTAGTCAAGGTTTACCAACAGCACAGTCCAAACTATATCTACTTAGAAGTCAGTCCTGTTGAGTTCTATGGGGCTTAATCCCTTAGTAAGTGTGTTTAGAATTGCAGCCTTCAGGAGCCTCCATCTTTACTCCCCAAAGCTCCCATCTAACATCTCCACAACACTAGGCTCCTTTGTCTCTGCTGTGGCCTTCTGGTGACTGCCCTAGCCTGAAGGCACTTAACCCTTCTTGCTGAAAGCAAGTAAGGTAGATTAAATGTTCCCTACCCAGGCTCATATATATAAAATATAAAAGATAAACGGCATTTTGTCAAAAGTATTTTTGTCTACATTTTATACCTCATCCTTGGCTTTCCAAGCTTGGCATGGAATGCTTCTCATACAGAATTAATTTGAAATGCTGCATATTTATTATCATAATCATCATATTCAAAATAAAAAATATATGTACCGCCTTCAAGTTGATTCCAACTTATGGTGACCCTATGAATAGGGTTTTCATGAGGCTGAGAGGCAGTGACTGGCCCAAGGTCACTCAGTGAGCTTCATGGCTATGTGGGGATTTGAACCCTAGTCTCATTTTGTTCTCACAACAACCCTGTGAGATAGTAGGTTAGACTGGCCCAGGCAGGGTTATTCAGTGAGCAAATAGGATCTCTTTTAATTGTGCTATCGACCTGCTTACTTCCACTCTGACTGGGGCATCTTGCAGCATGGGGAAGAGATGGGGGCACATCACAGCTGAAGTTCACCCATATAGGAGCATTATCTCTTGTTTATTACAGAGATGCCTGTTGCAGGTTTTGCTGCTGAGAGCAGCAGTCAGTTAGTGCGGCCACTTGAGTCACAGCTTGTTGATCCTGAGGAGGCAAAACTAGAAAGTGAGGTTCAGAAAGGAGGCCCTGTGCACGAGGAGGAGGAGGGCATGAAGCAGTGCCAGTTGCCCACAGCCATATCTGCAGAACAGCAAGTACCATGGTTTGGCTTTGAGAAAGCTTGTACATTTGTGAGCCAGAGTGGGAAAAATGTTGTTGTACGATGCAATTACTGCCTTCCAAGGATCAAAAATCTGAGATCAGCTGTTTCCTCCTCATCCAATGTGAAGAAACATTTTGAGGTAAGCCTTTGTCATGCTGGTCCTCAAAGAGTGTCCATTGTCTATTTATGTTTACATTGTGAAGTTCCTCTTCCATTTTTTCTTGGATTCATGCTTTGTTCTTCTTCCTCAGAGGGCACACCCTGAGAAGCTGAGAGCAATTGAAGAAGCAATAAAGGCAAGGAGATGTGGCCTTCCTGAACCAATGCATGACACCCCTCCTCCCAAAATGCTAAAGCAGCAGCAGACAACCCTTGAGAGGTGGGGATCTGGCAGGGATCTGCTTCTTCTGGCAGCCTGCGTACACCCTCGCTTCAAACTAGATCGGCTGGAATCGTGTCAGGCCACCACCCATACCAACAAGTAAGAACATTAGGGAAGCCCTTTGGGTGGATTACTCCAAGGGAAATGTTGTCTCAAGGGAGGCATCAGAGGGCTTAAGGTGGTAGGCAGGGGCTGGTCCTTTTCTTCCTGGGGCTCCTCATCACAACCTTGGGTTGCTGCAGGTAATCCTTAAGGGTCTGCTGTGCTGCCCCATGAGTGTGGTGACTTGGTCACCTTCCTACCTTCCATGTCATCATCCACAGGCTCAGGCTGGACCCTGAACCAGGGGACATGACAAGCATCGGGAAATGAAGAGCAGATGATGGTTTCCTAACATATATGTGTTAACATATCCTCTCTCTTTCTTAGATACACAATGGAAGCCTTGTTGAAAGCCGAAATAAAGATGGGCGTACTTAATGAGGACAGTGATCAGTCTTCAGATAAAGACCAGGAAGGAGATGACTTAGAAAATGACTTCTTTAACTTTCTGCCCCAGGGCAAGAAGTCAGCAGTGGACACTGCTGAGGAGGAACTGGTGAGGTACCTGAGGTCTCCCAGCAGGGAAGTGTCATCACTCCATGGCTTTCCACGTGTGCTGCGGTGTTTTTTGCAGCACGACACAGGCATGCCTTCAAGCGCCGCAGTAGAACGCCTGTTCAGTACTGGTGGCAACGTAATGACTGTAAAAAGACATTCCTTGTCTGACATGCTCTTTGAGCATCTTGTTCTTTTCAGACATAACAGAAACATATTATAAAAGCATTTCAAGTGTAAAATTTGATTTCAAGAGTTGGGGTATCTTCATTGCTTGGGGGGATGTGAGATTCTGTTATGCCATTATGTTAATCTTATGGATACAATTTTTTATTCTACTACCCCCTGTGTGTGTGTGTGTTTATTTTTAATATTGTTTTAGGCTTCTTAGATGTGCAGCAGCCAAGGCCAGCACCTTGTAGGAGTTTTTTTTAAAAAAGTAACTGAAATGTAATTGTAGTGATTACTTTTGAGAAAAAGTAAAGTAATCAGTTACTTTCAGAGCAATTGTAATTGTAACGGTAATTACTACTTTTTTGGGCCAAGTAATTGTAACTGTAATTTATTACTTTTTAAAAGTAATCTTCCAAGCTCTGGTCCTGAACTCAGAAAGGCTTGCTTAACAACCCTCTCAATTTTCATGGTGACACACAAGATAGTCAGAGAGAATCGAGAGTTCAAAGTGTAAAAAAGAGAGAAACAGACCCCTTTTAGACTTTTTTCTGACAGAGTTCTCATAATCTGTTGAAATAAATTAAAAATCAGCCATGTTCAGAGTATCTGTAATCCTACTCCAACCTTTATTGTCTGCACTTTCAAAGTTTAAAAAATATCTGTCTAATTTTTAATTAATTAAAAATTTAATTAATTTAAGACATTTAGCATTGAACTCAATGATAATGTCAGGCATGCTTGGTAAGAAGCAACTGTCAGTGTTCAAAAAGCTAGACTCACTGTGAAGAGTCCTGAGAGGAGACTCCTATCCCCCTGACAGAGCTGCAGTGACTAGAGTGGTTTAACAGTCAGCTGCTCTGATTGAAGCTCTGTGAATGGAACAGGGCCTCTCCTAGCAACTCTCAGTACCCTTCACTAACTACACTTCCCAGTATGCATTGGGAGAAGCCATGGCTGTCTACAGTGAAATAAAGGTCTGATGTGGATGTGGCCAGGGACAGCTTTGATTTAAATTTGAGTGGGAGGCTGTATGTGCCTGCTGTAGAATAAAAATGTGGGGGAAACCCTGAAAAACAATGATACTGTTCACAATGTTTTCCTTTCGGAAAGGAAAGGGGCTTCCCCTCTGCCCAGTGCTCACCCATCCAATCTCCTCCCCTCCCTCTCCTCCTCCTCCCCTCCCTGGCCCTCCCCCAGGTCAGTTTCACCTATCTTAAGCATGATTGCACAGGAGTAAATCCCACTGAACTCAAAAAGCATGCAAATAATCAAACCTGCCTTCCCCTCCTCCTCCCTCCTATCCCCTCCCTCTTGCACCTTCCCTCCCCCTTCCTTCACACCTCCATTCCCCTCCCCTCCATCATCCCCCTCCCCCTTGGTCAGTTTTACATATCCTAGGACTATGACCTGGGAGACCAGGGTTCAAATCCACACACAGCCATGAAGCTCACTGCGTGACCTTGAGCCAGTCACTGCTTCTCAGCCTCAGAGGAAGGCAATGGTAAACCACCTCTGAATACCGCTTACCATGAAAACCCTATTCATAGGGTTGCCATAAGTCGGAATCAACTTGAAGGTAGTCCATTTCATTTTCAAGCATGATTGCACAGGAGTAAATCCCATTGAACTCAATAAGTATGCAAATGATCAAACCTGCCCTCCCCTCCTCTTCCTTCCATCACCTCTATTTTGCCCATTCCCTCCCTCTTCTTTCTCCCCTTCCAATCCCCTCCTTTTCCCTACCCTTCTTTCTGTTCACCTCTCCCCCCCTTCCTTCTTCCTTCTACTCTCCCCCCCTCTCCTCCTCCCCCATGGTCAGTTTTACCTATCCTAACCATGATTGCATGGGGAGTAAATCCCACTGAACTCAATAAGCATACTAATGATCAGACCTGCCTTTTCCCTCCTTCTCCTCTCCTCTCCCTTCCTCCTTCCATCTTCCTTCTTCCTCCTCCCCTGCTGACTCCAGGCCTCCCTCCACATGGTCAGTTTTACTTAACCTAAGCATGATTGCACTGGAATAAATCCCACTGAACTCAATAAACATGCAAATGATTAAACTTGCCCTCCCCCTTCCCCTCTTCCCCTCTTCCCCTACCCATCTCCTGTGGTCAGTTTCACCTATCCTAAGCACGATTGCATGGGAGTAAATCCCACTAAACTCAATAAGTATGCAAATGATCAATCCATTCTCAGCAAACTTGCACGGGATCCCTGGATTAAAAAGCAGAGAAATTCACTAATAGGCAAAAAAAACCTTGCTGTTTATAGCCCACAGATATTTCTATCAAACTTTAAAAAGCAGGGAAATTGGGCAGCTATAGTGAGTGCACCAGGGGAGCAGGAGACCTGACCTCCTCTCTGAGATAGTGGACTGCCCTACAAATTTGTCAAAATGCAAACACCATTTGGGTTGGTCTTTCACAGTCCAATCCACTCCCTATATAGCTTGGAAGAATTAGGTAACATGTGCCTCTGAGCATAGGTGAGTGGTGGTAACACCTGCCATCTCCAAAGATGGAGAATTACATTTTTGTATGTTTGTTGGTGTTCTTCTTACTTTGCTTCTTTTCTGTGGTACTGCTCTTTCTACAGAGAATCTAACCTAGAAAGTTATATTTCTCTCATTATTCAGTCTAGAAATCTGTGTCAATTTTTAAAATTAATTTCAAAGCCTTTTTATTGGTCAATGTCATATGATGGTGAAGGCAAACTTTTGTATTTCAAACTGGAGATTATGATCTATTTCTATTTTGGGTGCATTAACAGTTGAATATGAAACTGCAGTTTGATGTAAAATCAGACTGATTCAAATACGTTGCTACTTAAGCAATGACTCTAGCTGTTGGAAAAAACAAACTTGGCCTGTCCAAGATGCATGCTTTCAGCCTGCTATGCTTAAACTACTCCACTTAAGGAAAGGTGGTCAATTAAAAATGTAGAGCGCACCTAGAATTTTGCTAGAATATATTTCACCTCCCACTGTTTTATCTTGTGCAAACTGGGACACTCCTCATGTCCATTGGAAATTATTCTGCACAACAGTCAGTGCCATTATTCCACAATTGTTTTTGGAGCTTTTTGTTTAGTGTTGCAAAGTGTTGCTGTAGTTCACATATTCACAGAAACAGAAGCAAAAGAGAATGATTTACCATAGGAAACTTCACTAAAATTGCAAAGTAAATCAAACATATTTAAAGTGACAATCTGAACTATATCAACTGTTCTAATATTGTTGCTTCCTCCCTGATAAAACAAGATCAGCTCAGCACAGCACATGACAAATTTTGTAGGGCAGTCCAATATCTCAGAGAGGAGGTCAGGTCTCCGGCTCCCCTGGTGCATTTATTAGAGCTGCCCAATTTCCCTGCTTTTTAAAGTATGATAGAAATATCTGTTGGCTATAGGTACGTTCTTAAACTGCAAGGTTTTTTGCCTATTAGTGAACAGATTTATAGGTTTCTGTTATCTGACAGGTGGCTGCACGAGGTCACTACTCAGACTGTGGTTTGTCAGTTCAGACACACTTCAGTGACCTCATAGGTGTTCTAGTGAGGACATTCCATTCTCTTATTAGTTCCAGTTATCCATATCTTTGTTTACTTCTGACTTGGCAGATTGTCTGGAACATTGGTATGTGGGAAAATGACAGCAAGACTTCTTGATGTAACAAGGAACTGTAGGAAGGCATGTTCTATTCCCCTGTCCCATGCATCCTTTCTCATGCCCCTGCCAGATGGGCCTTTTGGAATGCTTTCTCTAACTCTGCCTATGTAGAATTTAATAGTACATAAGTCTGGGAAGCTTTGTTTATGCAACACAGATGAGGTAAGAGAGGCCCTTAACTGGCAAAAATAGACAGTGGATGCCAATTGCTCTTTATGAAGGTGTTTTCTCTCACTGCTAAAGCCTGGGAATTTAGCCTTCAAGGCAGGTGCAATGAATCATGCTGCTACTAAGCCCAAGGACACTGACCAACAGAATTGATAAACAAAGGCAGAAGCGTGAGGCCCAAATTAAAAAAGATCATCCCCACAAGTATAGCTAGTTAAAGTCACAGGTGCAAACCTGGACCTGGGTGCACGTCCTCTTTTTTGGTATAAATAAGGTGCCCAACTCCTGCTCAAGGAGCTTCAGCACAGACCCAGGCTGGGTGGGGGTGCTGTGTATTGGCCAGTTGGGATCTCTCCATCATTGCTTGTCTGGGGCTCCCAACAACTGAAAGGAAAATGTGAAATAATCTGTACTCATTAGTTGCTTTATCTGTTTATTGCCTGCCTGAAGCACTAGTTGCTATTTCAAATAAAGCAATAGCTTTTCTCCACAAGTGTTTCATTGCCTTTGAAATTCCCCCAAACTTTCTTGCCTCTGGCAAAGCAATTGGCAGCTGTGAAAATTCCGTTTACTGAATCTCCATATAAGGCTGTTCCTCCCAGAGGCTGTCCGATAGCGTTTATACATAATATAATAGTATTGATACAATGATACATACTAGCATTGATCCTTACATTGAGGGCTCTTGGTGAGTAAAAATACCATAAAAATAATAATGGGGAAAGCTCATGACAATTTTAACTGGTGATATCATTGAAGATCATTTCAACTGGAGAGCCAAGGTCTGAAGCGAGAACCTTCACATGCAGAATAAATAAAATAACATTTTAAAAATGCTCTACTGCTGAGCTATGACAATTCTCAGTGAGGGATAGCTCTTACCCTTTTAAGAAGCCTATAGGTACTGAGTCTAAGTCACCCTTGGCATTCCCTCACCAGGCCAGAGCACTATACTTAACCCACAGAGCTACACCTTCCTGGGTGCATTTAAACCACTTGATGTTTGCAGCTCTTATTAATGGTTATTGTCCCAAAATTCCTTATTGGGACAATTTAGTTGTTGGACTGATACATGCATAAATGAGAAAAGGCTTTATTGTGCTACATTTCAGTTTTCTATTTATGCCAGCTGTTTGCACTCTCTTTCCCTCACAGATACTGCCCCCTCCCTTTCTGCCATTGCAGAAAGCACATATGTTTTGTCTGGTTTCCACTCATTAGCTTTGCATTTCAGATCATTTTATTAAATGGCTTTCTCTAGTTTTTGCATAGCATCTCAAGATGTCTCGGTATGACTGTGAGCCCTGTAAATTACAGCTGCTGCTCTGTTTTGCACCTCAACGTTCCCTGTGATAAATTATTAAGAAAAAAAAGAGTGATTGTTGCAAACAAGTATCTCAGAGTCATGGAGCAAGGTCTATTTAGATTTGGAGGAGTCTTTAATTTTTGTCAAGAAAATCATTAACCCTTCCTGATGGTAGTATGATCCTGAAAAAAATGCAAAGCAGTCAGAATGGGACTTTGCTTAGCCAGGAACAAACACAAAATATTGGAATTAGTGGAACACATTTTTAAAATTATTTTTGTTCAGTTCTTTGACAGCTAAAAATCATTTTGTGAAAAGGTTTTGAAGAAACTGACAGAACCAGTCAGTCAGTGTTATCCATTAGGTTAAGCATGCTGTAGAATAGGATCCTTACAAATTTGGGATGCCTCTGTGAGAGAGAGCCAGTGTGGTGTAGTGGTTAAGGTGTTGGACTGTTACCTGGGAGACCAGGGTTCAAATCCCCACCTAGCCATGAAACTCACTGGGTGACCTTGGGCCAGTCACTGCCTCTCAGCCTCATGAAAACTCTATCCATAGGGTCGCCGTAAGTCAGAATTGACTTGAAGGCAGTACATCTACATCTACATCTGTGAGGTAATGAATTGAGGACAGCAGCCATGAAGATGTTTCCATATGTGTGAAAGTGTAAAATAATGGCAGTGTCTAGTGGTGAATGTCAAAGTATGCTATATTGAAGAATGGAGAAAGGAATAAACCATCTTCCAGAGGGCTGGAGATTAGAAAACTCTTCTTTTTTCTTTAAATGGTGGCACAATAGAGACATCATTTCCTATGATGCACCTGCCACTTCACCATGCTAGCTTCCAGACAGGTGGGTCTATATTGCATACTGGGAAAGAGTGGGGAGGCAGAGGAGAGGTCGACATGGTGCAAACACACTGGCAGGAGCACCAGATTGTGGCTGAGGGTTGAAATAAGACACGGACACAGCATGCTGGGTTGAACAAGGGACATTTATTAAACTATACAAACCCCTAACCTGCAGATGGGAACATAGGTGTGGGCATTGTCTATAAGCAGGCGGTTGCAACATAGCTTTTGGGTGACCAGCCCCTGCTGGGGCAAGGGCAAGCCATTCTGCTTACCCCTTACCCCTGCCACACCATGTAGGTGAGCAGGGGGACCTTTCCACACCACCCCCAAGGCCCTACAACTCCAGGTGGATGAGGTATGTTGACCCCCAAAGCAGCCCATATCCTGCCCTTGAGCCATAAAGCCCTGCGAGACAGGCCACTGGAGCCACAAATCACCTCCAAAGGTGTCTAAGGGGGGCACCTAGCTGTTTTTCCCTGCTTCCCTTCCCGCACCTTGCCGCCACAAAAGGGGGACAAATCTCTATTTAGTCCCCCTTTACCCCACTGCCAAGCACATCTCACAGACACCTCTGCAGGTCATCCAAAAAGAAGTCGTTACCTGCATCTGACAGGTGGATTTCATCGGCCTTATAAAGCTCAATCCTAGAATGCTGAATATGGGGGTGATGTAAAGCCAATCCTCCATGTGCCAGAATAGGCAACCAAATTTGTGGGTGACCTTCTTAAGTGCCCTATCTATCCCCCTCGGGACCCTCAAAGAATGCCAGACCCTGCGTGGGAGAATGTCTGACCAAATCAGATGCACCATAGGCCAACGTTGCCTCACAAACTGCATGTCCTCACATGCCTGTTAACTAAGGGCCTTGCCCTTAAGCAACCCAAGGTCATTCTCACCCAGGTGAATGACCACAATATGAGGAATTGTCCGCACCAAACCTTGCTGGAACAACATGGGTAGGAGCCCATCCCAATGCATCCCCCATCAGCCAAGCCATTGAACCTTGGCCCACTGACTAAAACCCAGCTGAGAACCACAACGTAACTTTGCAGCCCTACAGCATGCCCAGAAGACCATGCTATAGCTGTAGATTAGGATGCGCCTCCACTCTGTCCCCATCCAGCAACAAGACAAAACAAAATAATTTCAAACAGGCTTCTGGACCTCCAGGCTTGCCAAAAGGGTGAATGTAACTCTTATACACCCCTGATTTCCACCTTCTAATAGCCTGCACCCTCGCCTATGAAAACCTGAGACCTGCTGCCGTGGAAGCAGCTCCAATCCTAAAAGAGTGAGTCCTAAACCCCGAAGGGTCCACTCCCACGCCCTGAAGTGCTAGCTTAGTAAGCCCTCAAAACTGAAACCTCATGAAGGGAGACCTCCCCCATGAATAAACAAATAACCTGGACTTGAGCCCCTGACCTCCAAAAAACTTTGCAATGCCTCCACTGGGCAGATGTCCGGTGCTGGGGAAGGGGACAAGATCACAGTCCAACTCTTGCGCCTTCGGTCAGTCTTGGACCATCATGACCCGATCTTAACACACACACCCTCAAAATCTGACCACAGGAGGATGCATAAAGAAGAGTCCTGTTTGGACCCAGCAACCACCTCCCCTATCTGGAAGACTCCAAAAAACAGTGTGAGGGCCGCTGTGTGAAACGGCTGGACCTCATACTGTGATGAGCATATGCCAATCCATTGGCCTAACAGGCCCATCAAGAGGTCAGCTGAAAAAGGGCAGCGGGGATCAGGGGTGGCAGGGGACTCTCTAGCCTACCCAGCCAGCATACGCTGGGCCCTAAAGTCCTCTGAATGGGCTTCAAAGCCCCTCGCCTTGGTCATAAAGGAAACCCCACCAGCTTACTTTGCAGAGTCCTGACTGAAAGGCCCTTCCACCTGGACTTTCAGCAGGTGACTCACTGGAACAGGCCAACCTGGCGTGTAACCCCTGCTAGCTCTGAACTCCTGGAGCTCCCTACCTGCTCTCTGATAGCTGGCAAGCGTGCTGGAGGGAATGGATAGGCTTATGGCCCTCTGCTACTCTGCTCTCCAATCTCCCAAAACATGGGTGGCACGGCATCCAGCTGAGCCCTGGCCAGCGGTGTCAGCTGTCGAAACCTCTCCATCTGTTTCCATGACAGGGCATCAGCAACACTATTGTCAATGCCTGGTTCATGCCATGCCCAAAACAGAAGATTAACACTGGAGACACTGGAGAACAAAAGCTCGGACAAAGCCCATAACCCTAGTGTTCCTGGATGTAATGGAGTTGATAACCTAGACCGTAGCCATGTCATCACACCAAAAGTGGACAATAGAGTTCTGCAGCCTCTCTGCCCACAAATAGACCACCACCACGATCAGAAAGAATTCCAGAAAGGTTAAATCATTGGTTAACCCCTCTTGAATCCAGGTCTGTGGCCAGCATCCATTACACCAGGAAGACCCCAAAACCACCCCAAATCCAAAAGCTCCCGACGCATCAGAGTGAACCTGCAGTTCTGCCTCCAGGAGCCGGTCCTCCTTCCCAAAGAAGACCCCATTGAAATCCTGTAGGAAAGAGGACCACACCGCTAGGTCAGTGCATAATGCTGCCATCACCCTGAACCTGTGGTAGGGCCATGAAATGGTGTCATAAACCCACCTTGCAAACGCCTGGCCTGATGCAATAGCCCTGGATGCAAAGTTCCAATACCCTGCCAGCTCCTGGCGGGCCAAGAGTGTTTGCTCTGCACCGACCTCCTTGCTGCTTCAGCACTCCTCCTCCCGGAAAGCAATAGCTACCCACCTACCAGGATGCCAGCATCGTGGCTCTGCCCCACCCAGTGAGCCGTTTCTGGAAGTAAACATTCATCTTTTGTCTAACTGTTCTTTATGGACAGAAGGATTATATATGTTTTTGAAGCGGTAAAAAAACAGAAATGATAGCAGCCCCTTTCAGGCCTTTGCTGAATGCAGGGGGAGGGAAGAGGATTGTGTGCCCTGTCCCTGCTCTCCAGTGATCTCCCCACATTGAGCTGTACAGGCATAAGTTCTTGCCAGTGATTGGAAACCCTGAAAAACAGGTTTCCAACCATATATAAAAGAGTGCAAGGCATTTCGCTGGCATTTCCCATCGACCCCGCATTTCCCTCACAAAGGGTATTTGTGAAGGTCCTTTTACAAAACATCTTTCCAATGCTCTGTATACTGCAGCTGCCACTCCTGCCACCACCGCTGCCCTGCCTCGACTGTTTACCAGCCTTCCACCCCTTTGACTTGGAACAAAGCAGCTACTCCTCCTAGGCCTCTTACCAGTCTCCCACTGAGACACCATCACTGCTGCTGCCGCCATGTGAGCCACTTACCAGTCACCCCCTGCCCCAGCCTCGAGCCCAGCACAGCTCAGCCTGCCTGCCTGCCTGCCTTCCCCCCTGTCCCCAGCCTTGACCCCGTGGCTATAGTTTGCCTCCTGTCCCCTTTGCCTGCTGTTGCTGCCACCACCTCCAAAGTAGAAAGCTGAACCATTCACATGGCAGCTTGCTCATCTTAGCCACGAGCCTCACCTGCCCACTCCGCTTGCCATGAATGTTTCAGCCACTGCCGCCACTGCACGCCTACACAAATCATTCATGACAAGCATGACACACAATCTATACATAGGAGGATATTTTTATGTTACTTGTAAGCTGCCTTGGAAGGATTTGAATCCTGAAAGGTGGAACATTTATTTATAATAAATAAAATGTAAATAGATATTTCCATGAGTATACTTGACATAGCAAGGTCTTCATGAGCTGTAACATGTAATAGGATATCTACAACTGTATAAGGATTTGTAAATAATTTAGCCTGTAAAAACAATGGAAATAGAATTGACGAATATTTTATAGTCTGCACATAGGCATCTAAAGGTTAATGAACAAATAGGGATTATGTTTAATTCAATCAATCTTTATTATGGTCAGCGACCCGTCCAAGGGGATAAAATACAACAATCAGGTTACAAGTCTCAAGGGAGGAAAAATTTACAGTAAAAATAAGTGATTGGCAAACAAACAATAAAAATTTAGGAAAACAAGGATGCCCGTTTGCATTGTGCTGCATAAAAGAATTTAGCTACTGGTACCAAATGAGAGTTAATGGCACCCGATAAAAGCCAGGAGAGTTGGAGTTCGAGGGATATGTTGGTACGTTTGTTGAGCAGGGGCAATATGTATAAGTCCCTTTCCACTGAATATAGCAGACAGAAAAAAAGGACGTGAGAGAGCGATTCTATCGGGCCTTCCTTACACGGGCACATACGTTGCGCTAAGGGTATGCCCTGAAATCTGCCCTCCAAGAGGGCTGAATCTAAACAGTTAAAACGGGCCTTGGAAAATGCTAGTCGATATTTGGGTATCGTTAAAACCTCAAGATAGGGCATGTACTTTAAGGAATTAAAACTCAGTTTATGGTAGAGGGGGGAGCAAACTTTAGCTGCTGCTTGTGTTGTGGTTTGTCTATCAATGTCCTTGAGCCGAAGCCAGATGTGTTGTCTGGCCTTGCAAAAATCTTGGGAAGAAATAAATTCTATGGACAAACCTATCCTAGAAAGTTTATCTTGAAAGGATTTCATCCAAGTGGACTGGTACCCATCTTCCCATAGAAGCGACAGATACCCAGTGGGACAGATGTAGGAAATTTTTGTCCAGTAGTTGAAGGCAAGAGTCCACGCTTGACATTCAACCGAACATAAACCCGCTTCTAATCTTAAGGCCGCACTTGGGACACAGTTTGGAACTCCAAAAATTTGATGTAAGAAAGTGGAGAGGACTGCTTCTACAGTGGCATTAAATGCGTGTATCCAAAGCGGAATCCCATAAAGAAGTTGGGCTAAAATTTTTGATCTAAAGACTTGGATAGCTGCTGGAATGTACTGCCCCCCTTTATGGAAATAGTAATGTACAATGCACTTCAGTGTGGTGCGCGCCGTTGCAACTGCCGCACGAATGTGGGGCGTCCAAGATAGAGAATAGTGGAAGATAATACCTAAATATTTATATGCTTTTACTTGCTCAGTAGGGTGTCCACTAATTTTCCAGCTATGTGTTCGGAAAGATTTTGCGAATACCAAAATTTTTGTTTTAGCAAAATTTATTGTGAGTAAATTGTCCAAACAGTAGGACGTAAAAATTCTAATTAGACGTTGGAGGCCAACTTTAGTAAAGGAAAGCAGGGCCGCATCATCTGCATATAGCAGAATGGGGCAGCTGCTACCACTGATTTTGGGTGAATGCAAATCAGGCGAATGACAGTGAGGGGCCAGGTCATTCAAAAAAAGATGCCAGAACGCATCCCTGTCTGACTCCTTTCGAGATATGAATTAAGTTAGAAAGACCCCCATTTCGCCCACAGCGGACTCGGAGGGAGGTGTTCAGGTGGAGGTTATGAAGCAAAAACAACAGCCTCTTATCAATAGTTGTTTTGGACAGTTTGGACCAAAGAATGTCTCTCGGGATGGAATCGAAGGCAGACTTCAAATCGATTAAAGCTACATAAAGGCCACTGCCCACGCGGTTCCTATACTTTTCCGCTAGATGATTTAAAAGTAGACAGTGGTCCACGACAGATCTGCTGTTCCTGAAGCCTGCCTGTTCACATTCCAGGACATTTTCCTCCTCCATCCATGTGGACAGTTTCTTCTTTAGGTAACTGGCATATAACTTTCCGACAACTGAAAGCAGGCTAATTGGCCTATAGCTAGAGGGTTCTTTTCTTGGTCCTTTTTTATATATGGGAACGATTATGGCTTCTTGCAAAGCCTGCGGGAACTGTCCAACATTATTGATCAATGTGAATAAATTGGCTAGGACCGGAGCCCACCATTCTGGGTGTGCTTTCAGAACTTCTGGGGGGAGGTTATCACCACCCGGAGCTTTAGCCGGTTTTAAATTATTGATCAGATCAATTATTTCCTGCTGAGTGACCGGCGACCAAACAGGAAGGTTTCCGTGATCAAGATGGGACAGGAACTGTAAATGAGCATGGCGGTAGTCTTTTTTTTTTTTTTTACAATAATTTTTATTCAAATTTTCATAAAACATAGAAAACAAAATTATAAAACATTCAAAGACAAAAAACAAAACAAAACAAAAATGATTAAACAAAAAAAATAAAATGTTGACTTCCCATTTGTCACATATCAAATCAGTTATAGGTCTACAATATATAACAATCCTGTCTCTTAAATCATATTATAAAATCACTTTCCTCCAGTAGTTATCTTAATTAATCATCAAATCTCATAAATATTACTTTATTCTTTCCACAAAAAGTCAAAGAGAGGTTACAATTCTTTAAGAAATATATCTATCAATTTTTCTCCAAATAAACATGTCAATTAATCCATCTCGTTAATAATTATAATAATCTTATTGTCATAACCATAGTCTAAATAAACATTTCGATTAATCCATCTCATCAGAATCTGTTAGGCCCAATAATTTCAATAGCCATTATTCCATTATCCCTATTAGTTCCATCTTCCATCTTCAATAGTCCTGTTAAGTCCAGTAATTTCAGTGTCCAATCTTCCATTATCAGTATTCCATAATAATCTTGCTGTTGTAACCATAGTCATATAATAAGAGTCTGATGGGAATTTCCTCTATCCCAAATATTTTCTTGCCATCCATTCTGAATAAGTTGCTGAAATACTGTTGTAAAGTCATATCTGTGTTCTTCTTTTTTACAAAATGCACTGGCTCATCTCTTAAGAGTTTTTCCATTGTCACATGGCTGCAGTTAATTCCATAGATTTTCTCTATATCAAGCTCCATCACATCATTCCAGTCCAGAAGATTATCCAAGCCATTGATAACTTTATCTCTAATATCTTCATTAATTTCTTCAGAGATAACGTTAAATTCCAAACAGTAGATTTTATTTCTAAAATCCATAAACTCCAGATCTTTTTCCAATTCCACATTTGTTCCAATCTCCAGGGCTTGTATCTTCCCTTTATTTTTTCTTTTCTCATCTCTGATCTCATTCTCCTCTCTCACAGGATCCCCTATTTCTTTAAGCTCCTGCATCATTTTGCTCAGTTCAATTTTCAGCTCCTTACTACCCTGTCGCAGGGTTTGTTTCGTTATCTCAATCTCATCCATTATTTTCTGAAACATAGTTACTTCCAGATTCTCAGCCACTTTCTTGATTGCCATTTTTAAAACCACGAAAACAAAGCAAAACAAAAATAAAGAAGAACCACTTCTTATTTCAGCAACAATTGGGTTAATATTCCAGGCTTGATGACATCACAGTATAAACAGAGCAACCTGCCTTATCTCTCTATGTTCAAGAATGCAAAACAAATTTAGTTCCCAGCATCAAAACAGTTAGTGGCGTCGTGAAGAAGCAGATTCGTCAAAATAAAATAGACCAAAAAGAGAATAGTCCCAGACAATATAATATTCCTCGGAATAGAAATCAGGAATAGAAATCCCTCTTCTGTTTATTATCTTTAGAATGCACTTCCAGGACAGCTTTTTGCGACAGAAACAGAGATAAGCTGTTAATTTCGTGAATAACAGAAAAGAGTTATATCTCACCCAGAAGTTGTCCAAAGCCGATCAATCTGACAAATCTCCTTTTGCTGTAACAATTTAAACCAAGTAAAAAAAAATAATAGAAAGAAGGGTGCTTGCCTGTTAGTCCGTTCTCTCTTTAAAGAAAAGATAAACGTATCGCTTAAGCAGATAGAGCTTGTTAGAAAGTCCGTCCGGCATTGTTGGCTGGACCTTATCTCATAAATTAATGAAATCCAGTCCTCCCAACAAAAACAGGCTTTTGAGGTTGATCTCTACGTTTCTCCCTGCCCGGGAGAAATTTCATCAGTCAAAAAAAAAAATGTTCTGACTGATTTATATCTGAATAAGCTTCTTTTGAGGCGGGAGCCCGTCCCAAAAGCAGGCACAAGCGAAGTCACCCTTCCCGGAAGTCACCAGCATGGCGGTAGTCTTTTTGAGCATTCGCAAAGAATCGTTCCCACACCCTGGACGAGATGTTAGAGGGCGCAAAATTAATGGGTTTAATAGAACCGTTGATTAAGCGCCAGAAGTTTTTGGAATTTTTGGCTTTGGCAGCCTGCCTCAAGGATTCCCACTCCTTCCGTAATGCAAGCCTTTTTTTATTAATTATGAGAGCCTTATATTTTCTTTTGATGATATAATAAGCATCAGGCAGGGAGGAGTCGTTTTGCTGCCGGTAATGTAAATAAATTTCTTTTAGATGTCTTTTCAGGGTTAAACATTCTAGATCAAACCAAGTATGAGAGCCTGAACAAATATTTGTGCGGGTAGAAGTGGTACATGAGACTAGTAACGGTTGAAGGGACTTTACTAAGGAGTCATAAGCAATTAGAGACTCGGGGAGATTATTAGAGATAATAAGAGACTCTTGGGTAATCTTAGCGTCAGGAGATACTCCGCAATTTTAGAAGCGACTTTCGGAACCCAAATGGACCGTTTAGATGTGAAATACGCGTGGTTAGCACCCGGGTTGTATTCTGTCTCAAGGCGAGATTTCACATTTAACTGGACTAAGAGGGAAATAGGTAAATGGTCACTGTCTAATCTCTTGCCAACCGAAAAGCTTGTTATTGAATTCAGTAGGTGGGAGGAAATGATCGCATAATCTATCACACTACTCCCCCTATTGGATATAAGGTGAATTCCGCCTGGGAGTCGAGAGGATTTAGTCCGTTAAGAATAATTTGATTACAACTGCCCACCAATCGAGTTAAGCAGATACTCTGCAAATTAACACAGTAATCCTTAGAAGTCCTCTCCTGCTCTGGGACCAGATGTGCATTAGCTTCCCCCTCCCAGAGTGAGGAGGTGAGGAGGCACTCATTATTTGGTCCTATTCTAGTGTTAAAATCACCCAAGATTATTACTGAGGCTTTAGGGAATCGAGCCTCCAGTTCTGTAATATAAAGCTCCAAAACCTCCCATAGTTGCTCAGTATGAGCCCAGACGATGCAGGAGGAATATAAACATTAATTAGGAGAAACAACACAGATCCAAAAGTCAGGGTAACCACCATAGCAAAGTTGTGACATGGAGAGATGTTAGTGATATGCACAGATAGAGCTGTAGAAATGAAAATTGCCATGCCACCTTTAGGACGGCCTTTGGCTTTAGACGCTGAAAGGACTGCTGGGCAAACTGTGGAGACAAAACCATCCATAAAAAGGTCACTGGTGGACCAGGTTTCCTGCAAACAGATTATATCATATTGATTTAAGTAATCAGTAAAATCTGGAGTGTTCTGTTTGGCAGACCATCCTGCTATATTCCAGGAAAGTAACTGCAGCAGATGGGCATCCAACGTAGATGAAAGGGAGATGGACGGAAACTGTAATGAACTGGGTGAAGGGGATGCGATGTTCCGAGGAGGTCAATGCAGCACTTCAATATGGTTTAAAAGGCCCAGATCATCCACAAAAACTGGCCCCGAAGATGAATACGGTTTCAGGAATTTATCCTGTTTCAAAGATGGTTTAGAAGCGGAGGACACCATCGCAGCAGAAGGGAGGATTGTCTCTTTCCCAATGGGGCTTACTATCTGCTTCGTATCCCTAAGGCAATGAATTAAGTACTGAAGTTTATGAATAATCAGCTCTCTCTCTGGCTCAGATAATTGGGAATATAGTTCTGCCAAATGAGCCTCTTCCGGCTCCAACTCACAGAGCAAGGACGGAAGCGATGAAGGCGGAGAAGGGGTTACAGCAGATCGACGTTGGAAAGTTTTCTTGGCATGAGAAGGTCCAGGGGAAGGAGGAGATCTTGCCTCTAAAGTGGAAGAGCATCTTGAGCAGGCGGGGAAAGGCCAAAGTGGAGTTGGATCAGTCAGATTGATGAAGTAGCGCTGAATAAAAAGGCCCTTGTGGTAGAGATCTTTCCTTACTCGATAAATCTGGGTAGCTGATACTGAGGAGTGAAATGTGACAATTAAACGCCATACACCCGGACTGGTGGATATATTGACCATAGATTTAATGTAATTTGTTGGTCGTAGTGGGTGTAAAAGATGAGCAAAGCAATTGTCCAAAAAAGGCACACTTGGGAAGGCGGGCCATCGTCTTGACTCCCAGGAATTGTAGGCTATGACCAGTTTTCCGGGTTGGAGAACAAGATTCCACGGACGTGACTGGAGGTTAGCACGAGGAGTCCTATTGTTCAGAAGAAGGTCTGCAGGAGTAGAGCACACAGGTCACCATTGGAGGATACGGAGGGAGCAGGCTGCTGGCTACTTTTATTAAGCGACAAGGCCCTGACATGCCCTTTCGTAACAGAATCCATCCTTTGTGTGTCTAACAACTTAAATAGGGGTTTGAAGTTCATTTTTTGAGCTGGCTTGGATTTGTTTTTTTTAGAATTCTTGGATTTTTTACAACTCCTAGCTGGAATTTGCTCATGCCTCTTACTCGTTGCTTCCTTGAGCTGCTGCCTCTTAACATTCTTATCCCTTGTAGTCTTTTTGGCCTTTCCTTCTGCAGACGCCCTGTGCTGGATAGTAACAGACGAGTTTGTTTGAGGGCATTGTTCCAAGGTATTAGGTAAGGAGAAAAGTCCTCAGGAATTCACCAGGGTGGTGAGTAAGCTGTTCGTTTCAGTAATGTATGATTTAATTAGACTCAATTCCTGCAGCATAAGGGATTGCCAACCAGATTCTGAAGATTTGGAAGCAGCAGCAACAGGTGCTGGAAAACAAACTTCAGAGGGTCCAGATAGGGAAGCATCAACGCTCGATAGTTCTTGAAGTGAGTCGATGGTAACTATCTCTGAGGGTGGTGCATCATACGATGTGTTGGTGGAACAGTTAAAACCAGCATCAGCCAGCTCCTCTGCCAAACTTTTAGCTGCTGCTTTGTCAGCATTAGCTGCATAGTTGTTCACTGAAAAAGGTTTCTCTAGAGACCATTCATAGGTCACTGGGGGATGCTGTGAATGCTGTGAATGCAGCGTAACATGCTGTGTATCCAAAGTCTGTGGGAAATAGTTGGTTATCTTTGATTGCAGTTTATTAACTCTGCTTCCTTCTTCCATGACTGCCAACTCCCCAATACAAAATAACTGAAAATAATAATAGGTTGTCTTTTAAGAGTAGGTTTGACTTAAGGACGTAATATAGGGCAGTGGCACACTCCACTCCAGGAAAACAAGCAGGCTTGACTAGAACTTAAGTTGTAATTAGTTCCAGAACAAAAACAATCTTAGAGAGCCCGTCTCAGATTCCTCTTCAGATAATTGCAGCAGATAACAGAGTTAATGGCGGCAATTAACGCTGGGGTTTAAACCGAGCCTTCCCCTCCTATGCTATTATCTTGTTAGCAAAAACAGACCAGCCGGAGGACTCCCAAATGACCGACTATTAGTGTCAGGAATTTTGGTATCAAGAGTGCTGTTTAAAGATAATAGCGAAGGCGAATATAAACGAAAATTAATAGCAGCCACAGGAGCTCGAGGAACAGTGTCTTACCGGAAGCCCAGAAGCCCAGAAGTGCATCAATTATGTTTAATTGATAAAGGGAGATTGCTGTATTTTAAATAATGTTGAGTGACCCTCATGTGAGTTCTTTCACACAAGGAAATTGTGTTAACAATGTTATTTTCTACAATTGTATTAAAGGATGGATTTTGGAGGAAATTAAAGAACTTAAAGAAAATATATTAAGTTAAGGTTGACTTCTGTGCCAGCTTTGACTGGATTGGTACACCAAAAGTCTCAGAGCTTAACTAGTATTGATAAAGTCCTATATTAATGTGATCCCCTAGTTAACTGTAGTAATTATAATATGTATATTATATGTAATTATATTTGTATATGGAGGGAGACAGTAATACACCTTAAATTATTAAATATCTGCCATTTGATAACCTCATTGTCCTATATTCTACAATGCATGTAGGAAATGCATGCTAATGCTAAATGGTAGTTATCTCAAATAATTCTAGGAAATGTGGAAGTATTCTGTTCTCCCTCCAATTTCCACACCTCCTTCATCTTGGTCCAATCCCGTCTTCCAAATGATAAGTTCTGCATATAGATTAAACAAATAGGGTGATAAAAGACACTCCTCTCTCACACCCTTTCCGATTGGGAACCAATCGGATTCTCCATATTCTGTTCTTATGGTAGCCTCTTGTCTAGAATATAGGTTGTGCATCAGGACAATCAGATGCTGTGGTACCCCTGTTTCTTTTAAAGCATTCCATAGCCTTTCATGATCAACCATATTTTCGTAGCAAGAGCAGCTTTCACCTCGCATTCTAAAATTTCTGGTTCTTCATCATACGGTTCCTCCATTAATGAATCTGTCATCCTGGCATCTCTTTTATAGAGTTCTTCAATGTATTGCTTCCATCTTCCTTTTATTTCATCTCGGTCAGTCAGTGTGTTCCCCTGTTGATTATTCAACATCCCTACTCTTGGTTTAAATTTTCCTTTCATTTCTCTTATCTTTTGGAATAGGGCTCTTGTTCTATCCTTTTTGGTGTTCTCTTCTATTTCTATATAATAACTATTGTAATAGTTCTACTTGTCCCTACATATCAGTCACTTTGTAGTTGCATTTAGGGTTCTGACTGTGTTTCTATCTCCTTTTGCTTCTGCTTTCCTTCTCTCTTTAACCATTTTAAGAGTTTCTTCAGTCATCCATCGAGGTCTTTCTCTCTTTTTAACGAGAGGTATTGTCTTTTTGCATTCTTCCCTGATAACGTCTTTGACTTCACTCCATAGTTCTTCTGGTTCTCTGTCAACTAAGTTTAAAGCCTCAAATCTGTTCCTTATTTGATCTTTATATTCTTCTGGGATGTTATTTAAATGGTATTTTGGCATTATGATTGCTTTGTTCTTCTTTAGCTTTACTCTGATTTTCGATATTACCTGTTCATGATCTGTACCGCAGTCTGCTCCTGGTCTTGTTTTCATAGAAAGAATGGAACTTCTCCATCTTCTGCTACCAACTATATAATTAATTTGATTCCTATATTGACCATTTGGTGATATCCACATGTACAGTTGTCTTTTTGGTTGCTCAAAAAATGTGTTTGCAAGGAACAAATCATTGGCTTCAATAAGTTTTTCTTCTGCTTCATTTCTATCTCCAACACCCCATTTTCCCACAATTCCGAGTTCTTCTCTGTTCCCTACTTTTGCATTCCAGTCCCCATGATGATCAGCACATCTTGTTTTGGTGGGTGATCAATTTCTTCCTGTACTTCTACATAAAATCTTTCCAATTCCTCTTCTGTGTTTGCCATTGAGCATAGACTTGGTTGATTGTTATGTTAATGGTATTCCCATTAAATCTCATTGATATCACTTGCTCAGACCTTGTGTTGTAGCTCCTAATTGCTTTTGCTATATCACCTCACTATTAAAGGAACCCCATGTCTTTTTAATTTCTCATTTCCTATGTAGAATATTTTGTAGTTGCCTGATTGAAAATGTCCCATTCCAGTCCATTTTAATTCACTCAAGCCAAGTATTGTAATGTTGATACGTTCCTAACTTTCCCTGGTTCATGCTTCTCACATTCCATGTTCCTATTGTGTGCGTCGTACAATTCTGGACTCTCCTTTCGCATCTGTGCACATCAGCCTCTGGGCTTCCTTTTGGTTTTGACCCATCTGCATCCTTAGTCACAGTGCTACTCATACTTGTCCTTTGTTCTTCCACAGGAGCTTGTTGAGTGCCTTCTGACCTGAGGGTCTCATCTTCCAGCACTATCTCGTGTTGCATTTTGGATACTCTGTTCATGTTAAGAGGTATTCAGAGGTTGTTTCTCGTTACACATTAACCTGCACATGCTAAAAAATTCTCTCCTCTGCACCCAGCTTGCACCTACAAGGAAAGCTATTACAGTTAAGGCAGATTGGGTTCTAGGAGTGACAGACAGTTGAAGGAATTGTTTTTAGGCCTAATTTCTCTGAGGGTGTGATCTCAATATAATTATAAAATCTGACTGCAGATAGTCCTTCAGCTATCACAGTCTAGGTTCGTGAGGATGGGCATAGTCAGTTGGGCAGAACCATCAGACTCCAGAAATAGATTAAAGAGTTCATTGTAAGAAAGAATAGACCCTAATATAGACTTTAAAAGTTTAAAAGTTAACAGCTTTATATCTAGATATTGGGGACTTTTTAGATTCAAATAGTAAGCAAAATATATTATTTTAGAAAGCTATAGGATTTATCATATTTTAATAGTGTAGCAGGCCAACTAAAATCCTCTCCTTAGTACTGACACCTCTGCCTGTGATGCAGATGTATCCATGGTAACTGGAATGCATGGTATGCTCGGTACAGCCTGGCTCATGAAGATAGGATAAGGGGGAAAGAACACTGGTACAGGAAAAGTGTGTACTCTCCAAGTCCTGAGAATGATTAGCACTGGAATGTATTAGCTCATAATGAGAATGTGCTGGTGTGAGAATTGCTGAATATTACCTGATTGGCTAGAAAATAATGTAGACAGTGTAATCTCTGTGTAATGCTTATGTGTAGTTTCCTGATTGGGAAATGCTAATGTCTTTGTCCTGGAATATATAAAAAACCCAAGCAAACAGTGCAACATTGCAGCGCTCCACCAAGATCAAGGGAGACTGACCGTGTACACGTAATAATAAATGATAATAAAATTTTATTTCTAAGCCGCCTATCCGGCCGAATTAATGGCCACTCTAGGCGGCATACATAAAAATTAAAATACAACATATAAGTACAATTGTAACATCAGTCTCTAACTAATCCATCCCCCCACATCTTTACAAAATAAAACCAGATTACCCAGGAGTCCCGTAGGCCCGCCTAAACAGCCAGGTTTTCAATTTTCGGCGGAAACCTACCAGGGAGGGGGCATGGCGAAGGTCATATGGCAGAGAATTCCAGAGGGTGGGGGCCACAATCGAGAATGCCCTCTCTCTGGTCCGCACCAGCCGAGCTGTTTTAACTGGTGGGACCGAGAGAAGGTCTTGTGAGGCTGATCTCGTCAGGCGGCATATTTGGTGATGCTGGAGGCGCTCCTTTAGATAAACTGGACCGAAACCGTATAGGGTTTAAAGGTTAACACCAACACCTTGAATTGGGCCCGGTAAACAACTGGTAGCCAGTGCAGATCTTCTAGCACTGGAGTGATATGATCACGGTGGCGGCTGTTCTTAATCAACCGTGCCGCCGCATTCTGTACCAGCTGTAATTTCCGGACCGTCTTCAACGGTAACCCAACGTAGAGCGCATTACAGTAGTCTAAGCAAGAGGAGACCAGGGCATGTACCACCCGTGGGAGCAGATGGACAGGAAGGTAGGGTCGCAGCCTCTGTATCAGATGTAATTGACACCAAGCTGCCCGGCTCACTGCCAAAACCTGAGCCTCCATGGACAGCTGGGAGTCAAGAATGACCCCGAGGCTTCGAACCTGGTCCTTCAGGGGCAATCTTACCCCATTCAACACCAGGTCGATATCTCCTAACCTTCTCTTGTCTCCCACAAGCAGTACCTCGGTCTTGTCGGGGTTCAGTTTCAGCCTATTACCTCCCATCCATTCACTTACGGACTCCAGGCACTTGGAAATAGTATCCACAGCCAACTCTGGTGAGGACTTAAATGAGAGATAGAGCTGAGTGTCATCCGCATATTGGTGACACTGCAACCCAAATCTCCTGATGATGGCCCCCAGCGGCTTTACATAGATGTTAAATAGCATGGGAGAGAGGATAGAACCCTGTGGCACACCACAATTGAGAGGCCAAGGGCCTGAAACCTCCTCTCCCAATGCCACTTGTTGGTTCCTGCCTGAGAGATAGGAATGGAACCACCGTAAAACAGTGCCCCCTATTCCTATTCCCTCCAGGCAATCCAAGAGGATACTATGGTCAACGGTATCGAAGGCCACTGAGAGATCCAGGAGGACGAGGAATGCATGTTCTCCCCTATCCAACGACCTCCTCAAATCATCCACCAGAGCGACCAAGGCTGTTTCAGTTCCATGTCCAGTCCTGAAGCCCGATTGGAATGGATCTAAATAATCTGCTTCCTCCAAGTGTGTCTGTAACTGTTTGGCCACCACGCGTTCAATCACCTTGCCCAAGAATAACCAATAAAGGCTTATCTTTGTTGCAAGCCTGTGTCTTCAATTTCCTCAAGGACCCCCGATCCAATGGACCCCAAAATTCCCCGTCAAATATACATACCCACACAACACAGAGTGTCTTAGAATGACAGAACCCCACATGAAGACATTTTACACCCCTGGAGGTGGGACTTCTCAGATTTCAAAGAGAAGACTCCAGTTGTTTCCTTTGCACCTGATTAAATATGTCTTCCAGTTGCCTTCACCAAGTCCACTGTAGCATCACCAGTGAGGTAAACTTCTGGCTATCTTATTAGTCCAACAAAAATACATGTGTCACCTGGATCTCTGCTTAAAATCATCCCTATCTTTGTGTGTTCCCTGTTCTTATGGTCAGCATGAGCTCCTACTTCTCTGTCCTTTTGGTCAGTATGTTCCCTGCTGTGTCCCCTAAACATTTTGACTCCCAACCACACTTGAGATTATCGGGACAGGTTTACTTGTGCCTATACTATACACAATTTTTCAGACATAAGCCATCTCAAAACTAAGATGGCTTCCCCTTTCTTCAGGTCCTAGCATGGTAACTCATCTTCATTTAACCATTATATGTATATTTAACTTTTGCCCATGTGTTTCTACTAAGAGGGGCAAAATGTCCATCTTATGTCTAGTTTAGTTTAGTCCTTTCTTACTTCTTTTAAGCATGGAAGCAGCACTTTACCAAATTCAGCAGAATGCTTAGTCTTTCATTTACCTAGAATCCTTTCGTTGAATCTAACCAGACAGTAGCCTAATTAAAATTAATGGAGGTCAATTCTCCTACACTGTTATTTTGAAATTTGGTGTGCTAATGTTTGATTTCAAATGTACAGATTTGCAAAAGTGCTGGACCTGTTGCTGTACAATAGAAGCATTATGGACTGTGTTCTGGGACACTTTACTCCCAGCTCTACCACTCACACATACATTTTCAGAAGTCATAATCACTCATCTCATCTTTAAAGTGGGAATAATAGTGACCAACTTTACAGGTTGGTTGTGATGGTGGTGAATAAATGAGATAGGTTGCAAAGCTTTTTAAAACTGGAACAGAAGTTTTCAGTATCGGCACAATGTTCAAATTCTTATCCATGGAATTGCATTTCAAATCAGAAAAAATGTTCTTTGGTATTTACTACTGGCAGCATTGTATATAGTGATAATAACACTAATTAGTGGCAATAAGCATCACCAATGTACATGGAGCTTTCATAACGCTTTATCTGGTGCTCAAAGGGCTTCTTGTACATTATCTTTACAACATTTTGTAAAAGTAGGCAAGTATTATTATTCCCATATTACAAGTAGAAAGCTGAGGCTGAAAGAAACAGTGGCTTATATATGGCCACTAGCAGGTTACACCAACTCTTCAAAGAGTAGGATAATAAAAAAAGACAGGCCCCTGCCCCAGGAAGGTTATTTTGACAGAAGAACAGGAGGAAACATAATAGCAGCAAGGAATAAATGTGAGGAAATACATTTCATGTTATTAAGCTAAATTTCATAAATGTAAACATTTTGTAGATTCTTTTACTTCTACATCTTTCACATGAATTGCCTGTGCCTTATCCTTTGACAAAAAAGAAATCCTGAGAATTTGAAACCGATCAACTTGGTAGATATGTTCATCTATTCAAATGTCTCCATTGGTAATTAAACTATCTTGCAATGCCCAAGAAGAACATTCGGAGTCTAAGCAATGCAATAGCTGTTTGGAATATTACCTTTCTAATATGTAGCTGCCAGGCAGACCCTGTGTTTTTAAGCAAATTTGGTACATTGAAATTGGAATATGTAGAGATGTAAGATTTGATGCACCATTCATCTTATACAATTTTCTTGGCATGCTTAATTTACCAGCAAAGCTATAAAACATTGGGTTTTTTCATTTATTTTTCCTAGCCCTAGAGGCTGACTACTTTATGAAAATCACACACTTAACTTTATTTAGGAGGGGTGTGTGTATGTGTGTGTATACATACATACATACATACATATATATATATATATATATATATATATATATATATATATATATATATATATATATCTGTGTGTTGTCTTTTTTTCCCCTCCTTGAAATTGCCCACAGGAAACGTTCCCCGAATCAGACTCCATTTTTCCATTATCAGGCTGTGGTTGTTTATAATTTATGAAGGAGACATGGTACAATTTGATTTTCATAAGCTTCAGTGATCCTGTGGGTCGGTGAACAATATTCATTTTAACTGGTAAGCTGAATAAACACAATGTTGCAGTCATAGTTGGAGAAACATTTATCAATACC
Organism: Rhineura floridana; assembly: GCF_030035675.1. NCBI lineage: Eukaryota > Metazoa > Chordata > Lepidosauria > Squamata > Rhineuridae > Rhineura > Rhineura floridana. The sequence goes on along the minus strand of NC_084489.1, from coordinate 5,007,458 downwards.
AGGGTGTCACTTTAAAGAAGTAACCTCTATAATTTAATACTTTAAAATTATCTTTCTTCTATAGCAGCAAATAGAACACAGTTTACATCTCACAGAGGACTCGCCCATTAGAATTTTCAGGTTATGACTGAAACCTGCTTCAATTCGAGGGCCTATACTTTTTGTTTTGAATGTTTGCTCATTTTTTATTGTTTCTTTTCAGCTTGTAAAGCCACTGCTTGACTTCCTAGAATCCTCCTAAGCTGAAAATAATTGTCATTTCAAATGTTCATTATCATGTATTTGAGTGGCTTAGGAGAGTGCAGCACTGCATTTCCCCTGGAGATCCACATTTAGGACATATCCAATGTTCCCAGTTACAGAGGCTATTAGAACAATGGTATTCAACTTAGACAATTGTTGGGTGCAGAAAAGTTGCAAACTCTTCTACATTTTCTAGACCAAGTGTAATCTAGGGTTGAGCTCAGGGATTTCAGCAGGGCAGGACTTTGGAGCAGAAGAACCTGGCCCCATAAAGCAGAATGAGCAGGAAGGTCCCCAAAGGCAGCAGGGCTGACTTAACATATTATGAAATATGTGAAACAATATGCATTACTATCTAAAGAAGGTTCCTACATAAGACCATTACATCAGAGTCTAATGTTTGGCTACACCAGTAGGTCCACTCTAGCTAAAAATGTGAAGTTGTCCTGCTGATGGCCTTTTTGTATAATTAGAAAAGTTGAGTGCAACCTTTCCTGAATTGTATTACTTCAGACTATACATTGGCGATTATGACAACGGAGTCCATTATAAGGAGAATGTCAAGGAATGCTAAGACAATTTCAAATAGACTAGTGATCCAGGGAAGGTTCCACATATCCTTAGTCTGAAGCCTTCCCATGAAAAAACCTTCCTGAAAAAAAAAGCAAACGTGGCAGGAAGGAGGTTTCAGATTAGTCTTCTCCTTGATGTTTTTCCAATAAAGGGAGATTTTGTGGGGGGGTTGTTGTGTGGCGGAGCATCTAAGTATACACACAACGTCATAGCTCTTACTCTAACACCCTCTTTAGGCATTATATATAAATGTTAAATAAACACATGAGGGGGGAAGTGGGGATGAGCATACTAGCTCTGCCCCCATCACCTTTAAACTTGTGGAAGGCAGTAGGGAGTCTTTTGTATCTGTCAGGGCTCCCTACACACTTGAGAACCCTGGAGAATGCATGGGGAGTCTCCATGAATACAAGATTCTCTGTGCAGCAGAAATTCATCGTCCACAAATTGAAGGCAACAGGAAAAATGATGGGACCAAGAGCTAGTGTGCTTGTCCCCACTGCTTCCTCATGTGTTAACACTTAAACATAATGCCTGAAGAGGGCTAAAGGGAACCTTGAAGTAGTACAAACTAGAAAGAGGTTTGCCACTCAAGTCTGTTGATTTGTAGGGTTGTGTGAAACCCCCTCAAGAATGTTGCCAGTCATATAGAAACTCTTGTGAATTCCCTCAAAATCCCTTCCATGTGCATAACAAAGAACCTCCAAATCCCTTTCCATTTTTGCTTTAAAAGAAAAAGACTCAGCTTCCATTTCCTTTAATTGGATAAGCTGGTGGTGAAGATAGTGGATATAATCAGTGCTTGGAATGAACTAGTTCAGATGAATGAAGTTCACTAAATTAGTTCAAAACTCTCTGAATTACACCTGAAAGGAGTTTCCATAATTGCCAGGTGAGCCCCACTGATATGAATGGACTTACATCTGAGTAGACATGGCTAGAATTGTAGCTATTGATGATATAAATGAAAAAAAGTGTATTTCTACATCAGCAGAACAAAACTGAAGAAAGACTTGTGCAAAATAAATCAAATGGACTAGATGAAAATGCGAATGAATTTCAGAATGGATTGAGGTGCTTTCATTCAACCCTATGATGAATAGCCCAATGCAGGCGTACTTGCATGAGGGGACAGCAGAAATGTCTGCTACCTCTATCATGTCTCTGTCATTGGCCCTGCCACTCTCTATGAGCTGGAAGGCAAATGTCTATTGTGTGTGGGCGCACACGCAAGCACGTGCGCTGTATGCATGGAGGCATGGATTCTAAATCACATGGGGAATCTGCATGAGTACAGCAAACTCCCTACTGTAGATGTTTGCTTTCCAAAAGTGGAGAGGCCAATGATGGGGGGGGGGAGCGAGACCAGCCAACAACAACCCACTTTTCCCCTCATAATATGAGAAGAATGCCTGAAAGGGTAACTCTTAGAGTGGATTTGTTTTTTTCATAAAGGGTGTATGGAATCAGGTATGGCTGAAGCCCTCTTCAGAAATTAAAAAAAGGATGTGTGAGGCTCAAATTGAGCGGACACTCCACCGCAACCTTCCTGAATTGAATAGAAAGGTCTCCTCATGAACCCTTTGGTTAAACATGTTTAGAAGCCTCTACACAGTCAGTAATCCCAATAACACAGAGTTCCCAATGGTAGGGAGCACATTCAGCTGAATATTCTTAGAACACTCCTCACCAACACAGGAAAATCAGGGTGGAGTATCTGGTCCCAGATGCACAGGGATTTTGGGGGCGGGGCCTGCATATGTGCCCCCATCTCCCTCCCCAGTTACTCTCATGTGTCACACACTCTTTTTTATATCTGAAGAGGATTTGAGTCTTAGGTCTAATTCTCACTGAGGTGGTTAATCTGTACCACTTCAGCCAACAAGTGAGAATTCGCATGATGGAATGTTCATCCATATAGAAAACATGTGACACCCAGAAAACCAGTGGTTAGGGTGATAGATAGGCTATAATACTCTTCCTAACATCCTGTTTTTTATCTGGAGCAATTTTTATGAATATGAAGAAACATTCAACCATTCATTTGTTAGGCACCTCCGTGAAAACTTGGCCATAGAGAGCTACTTTGGGAAGAACATGACAAGTAGCTAGTAAACGTTATTGACTTTCATGCAGACACCTAGATGTGAGAAAACTGCAACAAATAGACTGTCCATGGCTGTATATATTCTTCATTAAAGAAAAAAGAAATTGCTCCAACAGTTGACTTCTGAAGCTATATCAATTGATGCATTTGCATATCTAGCTTGTTTTCCTTCTGATAGTCACTGAGTTGGTGAAAGAGCCATAAGAAGAGCCATACCAAATTAAAATAAAGACCCGTCTAGTCCAGCATCCTGTTTTCCACTATGACCAACCAGATGCCAAACCTACAAGAAGGACATGAACGCAATGGCCTTCTCCTGCTGATGGTCATTAGCGATGCGTTTTGCAACCATGCTGCCTCTGATCCTGGAGGTATCATATACCCATCATAACTAGTAGCCACTGACAGAGATTGCCATGCAGGGCACTGAAGCCCCATTTGCTGATGACTGGCTGGTTCTACTTTGTTGCCTCTTGTTTCTGAAGGGGAAAGGAGACTTGTGGGAGAAAGGAGGAATAATGGGTATGAGACATGTCTGATTTAACTTAGAATAAATAGAACTAATTCCCAATTTGGGAGTAAATAGCTTAGCATATTCCAGGACAATTCAAGGCCAACCTAGGAGGGGTCTCATTCATCACTAATTGAAATTATGGTGCATATGAAACCACCTGTGTTCTTGATATTTGAGAATGGGTCATAAATTTTAAGGGAAAGTAAGAAGTATTTCAAACGCAATTATAACTTTCTTTAACACAGATTTCTCCTGGTACTGCAGAACTGTGATTTTATGTGGACACCAGTTGGGAAGAAGGGTGCTTAATAAACCTGTAATAAATAAATGCATAGTCAACAAACATGCTGTGGTTACAATTAACGTTCTTGTCATGTGGCTTGTTGGGTATTATTGGTATTCTCTTGGAACATGCAGCTCAATAAAGATCTGATATGAATGCTTTTTTCTTCCCTCAAGACCCGGCTGAGTTCTTAAAAAGAAAGAAAAAATAAGAAACTGAAACAAAACAGCTTTTAATTACATTGCAATCAAATGCAGAACTTTAGACCTCACTCTCTTGGTGTTCATATTCAGAGAAGTGCAAACTCTAGTGGATAGCTAACTTCCAATCTGCACTCTAGTCCACGAGACGAAGATCAGGTGATTTCACAAGCAAAGCATGACAGTTATGGCCTCTGTTTTTCTCCACCAGTTTCTGGGATGCAGAGGTGGACTGCTGTTAAACATTCAACTAACATTGCTACTAACCGCCATTGATGGCTGAATTTATTTAATCCTTCCTTGAAACTTCCTTAAAACCAGGCTATGGTCTGACTTCCGGGAAGGGTGACTTCGCTTGTGCCTGCTTTTGGGACGGGCTCCCGCCTCAAAAGAAGCTTATTCAGATATAAATCAGTCAGAACATTTTTTTTTTTGACTGATGAAATTTCTCCCGGGCAGGGAGAAACTTAGAGATCAACCTCAAAAGCCTGTTTTTGTTGGGAGGACTGGATTTCATTAATTTATGAGATAAGGTCCAGCCAACAATGCCGGACGGACTTTCTAACAAGCTCTATCTGCTTAAGCGATATGTTTATCTTTTCTTTAAAGAGAGAACAGACTAACAGGCAAGCACCCTTCTTTCTATTATTTTTTTTTACTTGGTTTAAATTGTTACAGCAAAAGGAGATTTGTCAGATTGATCGGCTTTGGACAACTTCTGGGTGAGATATAACTCTTTTCTGTTATTCACGAAATTAACAGCTTATCTCTGTTTCTGTCGCAAAAAGCTGTCCTGGAAGTGCATTCTAAAGATAATAAACAGAAGAGGGATTTCTATTCCTGATTTCTATTCCGAGGAATATTATATTGTCTGGGACTATTCTCTTTTTGGTCTATCTTATTTTGACGAATCTGCTCCTTCACGACGCCACTAACTGTTTTGATGCTGGGAACTAAATTTGTTTTGCATTCTTGAACATAGAGAGATAAGGCAGGTTGCTCTGTTTATACTGTGATGTCATCAAGCCTGGAATATTAACCCAATTGTTGCTGAAATAAGAAGTGGTTCTTCTTTATTTTTGTTTTGCTTTGTTTTCGTGGTTTTAAAAATGGCAATCAAGAAAGTGGCTGAGAATCTGGAAGTAACTATGTTTCAGAAAATAATGGATGAGATTGAGATAACGAAACAAACCCTGCGACAGGGTAGTAAGGAGCTGAAAATTGAACTGAGCAAAATGACGCAGGAGCTTAAAGAAATAGGGGATCCTGTGAGAGAGGAGAATGAGATCAGAGATGAGAAAAGAAAAAAGAAAGGGAAGATACAAGCCCTGGAGATTGGAACAAATGTGGAATTGGAAAAAGATCTGGAGTTTATGGATTTTAGAAATAAAATCTACTGTTTGGAATTTAACGTTATCTCTGAAGAAATTAATGAAGATATTAGAGATAAAGTTATCAATGGCTTGGATAATCTTCTGGACTGGAATGATGTGATGGAGCTTGATATAGAGAAAATCTATGGAATTAACTGCAGCCATGTGACAATGGAAAAACTCTTAAGAGATGAGCCAGTGCATTTTGCTGCCACTATTAAATCATCTCTTTGCCGCCCAGCGGAGCTCTTTCGAGTTGTCCGGGGGCTTCTCCATTCAAACCCTCCGGACACGGTGGAATCATCGGAGGCCCGCTGTAATCAGTTTGCCGATCACTTCCAGAATAAGATCTCATGTATCCGCCGGGACCTAGACTCTCAAGTTATAGCAGTAGATCCTAGTGAGATGTCCGGAGCACAGTCTTGTCCTGTTTTGTTGGATGAGCTTCAGTTGGTTCAACTCGAGGACGTGGACAAGGTGCTTGGACAGGTACGTGCAACCACTTCGGTACTGGATCCTTGCCCCTCCTGGCTGATAAAAACTAGTAGGAATGGAACAGGTAGCTGGGCCAAGGAAGTGATAAATGCCTCTTTACGAGAGGGAGTGGTCCCAGGCTGTCTGAAAGAGGCAGTGGTGAGACCACTCCTGAAAAAGCCTTCCTTGGACTCAGACAATTTTAACAGCTACAGGCCAGTGGCGAATGTTCCATTCCTGGGCAAGGTCTTGGAACGGGTGGTTGCTGGCCAGCTCCAGGCGCTATTGGATGAAACTGATTATCTAGATCCATTTCAATCGGGTTTTAGGCCCGGTTTTGGCACTGAGACAGCCTTGGTCGCCCTGTACGATGGCCTATGTCGGGAAAGAGACAGAGGGAGTGTAACTCTGTTGATTCTCCTTGATCTCTCAGCGGCTTTTGATACCATCGACCATGGTATCCTTCTGGAGAGGCTCGCGGAGTTGGGAGTTGGAGGTACTGCTTGGCAGTGGTTCCGCTCCTACTTGGCGGGTCGTCTCCAGAAGGTAGTGCTTGGGGAACATTGCTCGACACCGCGGGCTCTCCAATATGGGGTCCCGCAGGGGTCAGTTTTGTCCCCCCTGCTTTTTAATATCTACATGAAGCCGTTGGGAGAGGTCATCAGGAGTTTTGGAGTGCGTTGTCATCAGTATGCTGATGACACGCAGCTCTACTTCTCCTTTTCATCTTCTTCAGGTGAGGCTGTCGATTTGCTGAACCGTTGCCTGGCCTCGACAATGGACTGGATGAGAGTTAACAAACTGAAGCTCAATCCAGACAAGACTGAGATGCTGTTGGTGGACGGGTTCTCTGATCGGATGGTGGATATATACCCTGTCCTGGACGGGGTTACACTCCCCCTAAAGGACCGGGTTCGTAGTCTGGGAGTCTTTTTAGACTCTTCCCTCTCACTTGAGGCTCAAGTAGCCTCGGTGGTTAGGAATGCGTTTTACCAACTTCGGTTGGTAGCCCAGCTACGTCCCTATTTGAGTAAAGAGGACCTTACATCAGTGGTACATGCTCTGGTAACCTCATGTTTGGATTACTGTAATGCGCTTTACGTAGGGCTACCTTTGAAGACAGTTCGGAAGCTACAACTAGTGCAAAATGCGGCGGCCAGATTGCTGACAAGGACCAAGCGGTCCGAGCATATAACACCTGTTCTGGCCAGCTTGCACTGGTTGCCAATATGTTTCCGGGCTAGATTCAAAGTGTTGGTATTAACCTATAAAGCCTTACACGGTGCGGGACCACGATACCTTGCGGAACGCCTCTTCCGATATGAACCGGCCCGTGCACTACGTTCTGCTACGAAGGCCCTCCTCCGGGTTCCAACTCACAGGGAGGCCCGGAGGGTGATGACAAGATCTAGGGCCTTCTCAGTGGTGGCCCCCGAACTATGGAACAGTCTCCCCAAGGAAGTACGCCTGGCGCCGACTCTGCTCTCCTTCCGGCGCCAGGTCAAAACCTTCCTATTCTCTGAAGCATTTTAAATTACACTGATTTAATTTTAAAAATGTTTATTGTGTTGGATTGTTGCTTGTATTTTAGTATTGTTTTGTTATTTATTGTATTTTTATGCTGTTTTATGTTCACCGCCCAGAGAGCTATTGCTAGTCGGGCGGTATATAAATTTAATAAATAAATAAAT